>NC_142435.1:139870000-140495000 GCF_059453495.1 Arachis ipaensis | reverse complement strand
AGTCTCCCCCCGAGGTCGGTCACCAGTTTTGAAGACCTCTCAAGGAAATTCTTGATGAGGTTCTCTATCCAGAAAGACAAAGTTAAACATGCACCAAGTCTCCTGGGAATAAAGCAGGAGGTCGGAGAATCCCTACGAGCCTATATGGAAAGGTTCAACAAAGCATGTTTAGAGATTCAAGACCTGCCCACCGAGGCAGTCATAATGGGGCTAGTCAATGGGCTCAGAGAAAGTCCATTCTCACAGTCCATATCCAAAAGACATCCCATCTCTCTAAGTGATGTACAGGAAAAAGCTGAAAAGTACATCAATATGGAGGAAAATACTAAGTTAAGAGACCTGAGTTGGCGACATGGGCACCCTCCCTCAACAAAAGAAAGAGAGAGGGAAACCAAAAAGAAAGAAGAACTCGACCTCGATAGACCAAGAAAATATCACTCTTATACTCCTCTAAAGGTCTCTATAGTGGACGTATACAGAGAGATTTGTAATACTGAAAGGCTACCACCCCCCAGACCCATTAAAAATAAAAAGGGGGAGCCGCAGCGACTACTGTGAGTACCATAAAATATATGGTCACTCCACAAACGACTGCTACGACCTTAAAAATGTGATAGAAAAGCTGGCTAGGGAAGGTCGGCTCGACAGATATCTCATAGAAAGGTCGGACAGTCATGGGAAGAGAAAGCGAGACGATATGAATAGAAGAGACCCACCACCGCAGACTCCGGAGAGACATATTCATATGATCTCCGGAGGATTCGCAGGAGGGGGACTCACCAAATCCTCTCGCAAAAGACATCTCAAAAGAGTATACCAGGTCGGAGGAGAGTCATCCGACCTCCCCACCATTTCATTCACAAATGAAGATGGGCAAGGAATAATGCGGGGACACGATGATCCAGTGGTAATAACTATGATCCTAGCAAATGCTCATCTCCACAGAACCCTAGTAGACCAAGGAAGCTCAGCGGACATTCTTTTTAAGCCCGCTTTCGACAAACTAGGGTTGGATGAGAAAGAATTAAGAGCCTACCCCGACACCTTATATGGACTAGGCGACACGCCAATAAAGTCACTAGGGTTTTTGCCTCTCCACACCACCTTCGGGAAAGGGGAAAAATCAAAAACTCTGAGCGTAGACTTCATAGTCATCGATGTAGGGTCAGCTTATAATGCTTTAATTAGCAGGACTACCCTTAATCGACTCGGAGCAGTTGTATCCACCCCTCACCTTTGTATGAAATTTCCGACTTCAGCGGGCATAGCAACGGTAAGGGGAGATCAGAAGTTGGCAAGAAAATGCTACAATGAAAGCCTAAACTTGAGAGGAAAAAGCTGAGAAGTTCATACAGTAGAGCTCGGAGGCGCAAAGGTTAGAGAGGAGCTGCGTCCACAACCAGGAGGAAAAACTGAGGAGATACAGGTCGGCAAAGAGGAGGGAAGAAATACTCACATAGGGGCCAACCTAGGGGAAACCCTAAAACAAGGGTTGACTAAGCTCCTAAGAGATAACTCCGATCTCTTCGCCTGGAAGGCCTCCAACATGCCTGGGATAGATCCCGAGCTCATGTCCCATAAACTCTCGGTTTACCCGGGGTCACGACCTGTACAACAAAGAAGACGCAAGCTCGGCCCAGAGCGAGCCCTAATAGTAGAGGAGCAAGTACAAGCGCTCCTAGAAGCCGGTTTCATTAGAGAAGTCAAATACCCAACATGGCTAGCCAATGTAGTGCTAGTCAAAAAACAAAATGGTAAATGGAGAATGTGTGTCGACTACACCGACCTAAATAAGGCATGTCCCAAGGACCCTTATCCACTGCCAAGTATTGACACCCTAGTGGACTCCAGCTCGGGATATCAATACTTGTCGTTCATGGACGCCTACTCGGGATATAACCAAATCCCGATGTATGAGCCGGACCAGGAAAAAACATCATTCATCACGCCCAGAGCTAATTTTTGCTACGTGGTCATGCCATTTGGGCTGAAAAATGCAGGGGCCACATATCAGAGGCTGATGAATAAGGTGTTTGCCTCTCACCAAGGGAGCCTAATGGAAGTATACGTTGACGATATGCTGGTAAAGACCAAGAAAGAAGTCGACCTCTTGCCTGACCTTTCACAAGTCTTTGACACCATAAGGTCGCACGGGATGAGACTAAATCCCGCAAAGTGCGCCTTCGCGGTGGAGGCAGGAAAATTTCTAGGATTCATGCTAACACAAAGAGGGATAGAAGCCAATCCCGACAAGTGCAGAGCTATCCTGGAGATGAAAAGTCCGACTTGTTTGAGAGAGGTCCAACAGATGAACGGCCGGCTAGCAGCTCTCTCCAGATTTTTGGCAGGATCAGCACTAAGATCCCTTCCACTGTTCTCCCTACTGAGAAAGGGACACCAGTTTGAATGGACTCCTGAATGCGAGGAGGCGTTCTAGGAGTTCAAAAAGTTTTTGAGCCAACCTCCTATTTTGACACGACCTATAGCTGGAGAAGACCTTGTCCTATACTTATCAGTAGCAGACAAGGCCATCTCATCGGCCCTGATAAGAGAAGACGAGGCCGGACAGCACCCAGTATGCTTCATCAGTAAAGTTCTACAAGGCCCTGAGCTAAGGTACCACAAACTAGAGAAGTTTGCATACTCCTTAGTAGTAGCCTCACGAAGGCTACGGCCTTACTTTCAAGCTCACACAATAAGAGTCCGCACGAACCAACCCATGAGGCAAATCCTCCAAAAGACGGATGTTGCGGGAAGAATGGTTCAATGGGCAATAGAGCTCTCCGAGTTCGACTTGAAGTATGAAACTCGGACGGCGATTAAAGCCCAGTGCCTCGCTGACTTCATTGCAGAATACGCAGGAGATCAAGAGGATAAACCAACTACATGGGAACTCTATGTAGATGGATCCTCCAACAAAACAGGAAGTGGTGCAGGCATAATATTGGTAGATGAAAGGGGAACCCAGATAGAAGTTTTCCTCAAGTTCGAATTCCCAGCTTCAAATAATCAGGCAGAGTATGAAGCCTTGATTGCAGGATTGAAGCTGGCAGAAGAAGTCGGTGCTACGAAGGTGATGATATACAACGACTCTCAAGTGGTGACCTCCCAAATAAGTGGAGAGTATCAGGCAAAAGACTCAAACATGAAGAGGTACTTGGAAAAAACTCTGGAACACCTTGGGCGCTTTGCAGAAACCGAGGTCAAACACATAACTCAGGATCTAAATAGCAGGGCAGACGCCCTATCCAAGTTAGCAAGTACCAAGTCAGGAGGGAATAACAGAAGCTTGATCCAAGAAACTCTCCAGGAACCCTTAGTGGTAAAAACAGAAGACAAACAAGAAGTCTTCGAAGTGGTCGGATTACACCTCGGATGGATGAACCCCTTAGTCGAATTTCTGAAATTCGACATCCTCCCCAAGGAGGAGAAAGGGGCAAAGAAAATCCGAAGGGAAGCCCAACATTATACCTTGGTGAAAAATATTCTCTATAGAAGAGGGATATCAACACCATTGTTAAAATACGTACCGACCTCAAGAACCACTGAGGTATTAGAGGAAGTGCATAGCGGGATCTGTGGAAACCATCTCGGAGCCAGGTCATTAGCCAGGAAAGTGATCCGAGCTAGATTCTACTGGCCAACCTTACAGAAAGATGCCACAGAATTTGTGAAAAAGTGCCAACCATGTCAGATGCATGCAAATTTCCACGTGGCTCCCCCAGAAGAGCTCATTAGTATCACTTCTCCATGGCCCTTTGCAAAATGGGGGATGGATTTATTAGGTCCTTTTCCTCAGGCGCCAGGACAAGTCAGGTACTTAATCGTGGGAATAGATTATTTCACAAAGTGGATAGAAGCAGAGCCATTGGCCACAATCACCGCGCAAAGAAGTCGGAGGTTCCTCTACAAAAATATCATCACAAGATATGGGATACCTCATTCCATTACTACAGATAATGGAATCCAGTTCACCGACTCTACCTTTAGAAGCCTAGTAGCCAGTATGAAAATCAAACACCAGTTCACCTCGGTGGAGCACCCGCAAGCCAATGGGCAAGCCGAGGCGGCCAACAAAGTCATATTGGCAGGGCTAAAGAAGAGATTACAAGATGCAAAAGGAGCTTGGGCCGAAGAGCTCCCCCAAGTGTTATGAGCCTACAGGACGACACCCCAATCCGCCACTGGAGAAACTCCCTTCCGACTAGTTTATGGGGTAGAAGCCATGATCCCAATAGATGTCAGCGAGCAAAGCCCAAGAGTGATTCTCCATGACGAGATCGGGAATGTACAGGGGCACAAAGAGGAACTCGACTTGCTCCCCGAAGTCCGAGAAGAAGCCCAGATAAGAGAAGCAGCATTGAAGCAAAGGATGGCTACAAGATACAACAAAAAAGTCATCCGAAGAACATTCACCCTAAGCGACTTGGTCCTGATCAGAAATGACATTGGAGTCAACAAATCAGGAGAAGGAAAGCTCGCTGCAAATTGGAAGGGACCATACAAAATCAAGGAGATCTTAGGAAAAGGCTATTATAAAGTGACCGACTTGGACGGCACTGAGTTACCAAGATCGTGGCATGCTTGTAATATGAAAAGGTACTATAGCTAAAAGCGAACTCTACTCCCTGATGTACTCTTTTCCCAACTTCATGATTTTTTCCCCAGAACCAAAGGGTTTTTTCTGAAGAAGGGTTTTTAACGAGGCATCATAGTAGGGGCTAGGGGAAATAGACTGTCAAAAACCCTTAGTAGCAATGAAGTACCCCCCAATTAATAAAGATCTTTTCAAATATCTCTTATAAATTCCTTTTCTATTGTTTTCCATTCCTTTCTACGAAACACGCCGACTTAAGCTCGACAAAACGTGAAAATCCCATGAACCGACCTAGATGGTCGTCAGGATAAAACGACGAGGTACAAGTTAGTGTAAAGAGGTTATAGAAGTTGATCATGATAAACTCGGAAACATCCCGACTCTTAAGTCGGAATGAGAAACCGAGTAAAACAGAAATGAATCGCGAAAATAATCTAAGTCATAAAAACTCAATGAAACGAAATTGGGTACTAGGAATAACAAAAGAGAGATAGGAAAAAATCCAAGAAAAGACTAAAAGGCTGTCCTAAAGATCCTTGAAACAGAAAAGTTCAGAAAGGCAGACGAAAGCCAAAGAAAAAGTTTTTTAGAAAAGATCAAAGGGAAATTCGAAATAAGAAAAGCATGCACACACAAGGTAACTTAAACCCTTATCCAAAAAAGGGCATTTATTTTTTAACTTAAACCCTTATTAAAAAGGGTATTATAAAAACGTTTTATTTACGGCCTCAAAAGGCCAAAAAATTGTTCAAATACTACCAAAACAAATAAAGAGTTTAAAAAGAGGGGACCCACAAGCCGGGCCCCAAATAGCCAACAAATCACTTTTTTTCAAGAGGAGTAGACAGGCAACCACCACCAGAGGAAGGAGCGCCACCAGGACCGGGAAGAGAGGCATCCATAGGAGACGAAGAAGAAGTCAGAGGAACTGTGGAGGAACTCGGGACATCCTTAGGACGAGGAGGAGACTCTATAATCCTTTGCCCCCGAGTCTTCAAATCTGACTCGGAAATAATCTCGGGGACAGGAGGATCCACAATGGCACCATCAATGACAACCTTATCGGGATCTAAAGGAGAGAGGTCCAAGTCAGGAGCAATGACTCCGACCTGCTCCCTAAAGATCCTCCAAGCCTCCTCAGCGCCATCAGTAATAGAGTCCTCCAACTCGGCGTATGCCTTCCGAGAATTCAGCAGATCATTCTTCACAGACACAAGATCATCAAACAAACTTTGATAGCTATCATGTGCTGTCTTCCTCAAACCGACCTCCATGTTGCATTGGGCTTGCAACTTCCTCTCCCTCTCCCGGAGGTTATCTCTCTCCTCCCTCAGCCTGGCGACTTCCTCCTTCAACTTCCCCTCATGCTCCTGATATATGAGAAGCCTACCTTCCAGCTCTTCGACCCTCGAGGTCATCCCTAAAGAGCTGAGAGGAGCCTTCTCAAAAATATCTAAGAGTTTGCCACAAACCCCCGCCGCCTTAAGGCTCTCCTCAACCAGAGTGGTAAGGTGGTGCCGAACAGAAACATCATCCATACTTATACGAACATTAGGATAGATGTTCTTTCGGACGAATGCAAGAGCATCCGCCTTCACCTCACCAGAAGAGCCAGACTCTAAGGTCTTGCGCTTCTTGTTCTCTGGTTCAGAAGAAGGTTGAGCAGAGGGGGGTGGTTGAGAGAAAGTTGAAGAAGAAATTACGATGGGCTGAGAGGGAGTCCCAACGTTCCGAGGAGGAGGAGGAGGAGAGATAACCGCCCTAACACCACCAGTCCTGGCACGAGATCTTGCTTTAGCCTCCTGGACCCTTTGGTAGGATTCCTGAGCATTTGCCTTTGCCATCTCTGAAAAGACAATAACAGACAAATCAGACAAGTCGGATAAGTCACGTCGGTTTCGGAACATCACGTTAGTCCCCCAACAAGTCAGCTACAACCCCGAGTAGTATACTCGAACCCAAATCTTAAAGAGAAATTGGGCTCGAGTAGGGGCACTGTTCATACCCTGGCCCAACGAATAAGGCCCAGGATCCAAATAAAAAGGCCCAACCCAAAGGGTTGGCCTCACCTTTCGCCAGATTAGCCGCCACGAAGTCGGAACTAGTCACGACTTGCTCTAAAGAAGTCGGGAACGAGGATTAACTGGCAGATAGGCACTCATTTGAATGAGTAACTGCCCCTAGAATCTCTCTAACCACTTCACGAAGCAATATCTTAACTTCCCTAAGATAAAGGGACGGTTAACACCCTAGAAAAGTGGCACTACTCCAACGGTGGTTATTGGCTCACCACTATAAATACACTGACACCCCTCAGGTATCTCTAAGTTCCAATACTCCCTAGACCTGCTAACCCCTTTGCTGACTTAGGCATCGGAGTGTCTTTGCAGGTACCACCCCCCATTCACTCATACAAACAAGTCGGACGGAGGCCCCCAAGGCGCAGACCCTGACAAAGGCTTCCTCCCTCAGACGATTGGGCCGACCAGCGCCATCCAGCCCATTAATCTCCGGTTACCTACCGTAACAAATACCAATAATACTTTTCCATGTGCTGCTTTTAATCCTAGAAAAAAAATTGATTTTAAATGTTATAATGTTATTATATTGGCACAACACTTTATTTTTGTATGATAAACATACACAACACTTTATTAAATAATTTTTTATAAAGTATTTAAATGTTGTGTTTATAAAATATTTAAAGTATATAAAAATGTACTCGTATTATAAAAAGAGTAATTAAAATGTCGTTAAATTTTTATATGTTATTAAAATTTAATATATATAAGTACATTTTTATATGTTATTTTTAATTCAATGTACTAATAGGAGTTAAAATTAATTTATATTTGATAATTTTATACTAATTTCGAATTACACCATGTTTTCAAATTGTGAGTAGTTCGAATCTATTTGTTTCGAACTCCTTAGAAATCACGTGCTCACTTGTAGTTCGAATGAACCTCTTCGAATTATGCTATTTTTAATTCGAACTGTAGCTTCGATTTACATATATACCTACGTTAGGAATAATTCGAATTATGTTGTTTCGAATTATATGGGAGTGTAATTTGAATGAAGTTGCTTCGAATTACATTATAGTGTGCTTTGGTTGATTGATGAATCAGATTCTTATTTAGCTGAAATGTGTAATAAATTTCTCCCCTTGACTTAAATGTGTTTTTTGCCCTAAACCTATAGAATAAGATCCTGTAATATGATATAATTTATGTAACTAAAATTCCTCCTAAGGTAATTACTTGAATTTTTCATAAATTTAAAATCTATATTTGAATAGAGATTTTATTGAGTTTTTAGATAATTTGGTGCCATACATGATGAGCCACAAAGAATTTAGTGTTATTGAGCTTATTGAAAATTGAGATTAATAGGCTAGAGAATATCTTATAATACTGGCATAATTCTTATAACTTGCTGATCAAGATTTTGTAACCCTATTATAATTTCTATAACTAGATCCTTTTGTAAAGAAATTTCTTCAATTTTTTTAAAAATCAAAATTTATATTTGGATGGTAGTTTTATGGAGTTCTGTAACCATTTGATATTATGCGTGTTGAGTCACAACAAATTTAGTGTGGTTACATTATTAGAAATTATAAAATTGAAAAGGTTGGAGAATATTCTGTAATAATGGCACAATTCATAAAAAATTTAGAGTATAGTATCGTTTTTATCTTTAACGTGTTTGGGGTAAGTCTTAAAATTGTCCCTAACGTTTGAATAGTCTTATTTAAGTCTCTAACATTTCAAAATTAATTCAATGTCTGTTAACGGATTTGACGGTGGGACAAAATTGAGACGATTTTGAAACGTTAGGGACTTAAATAGGACGAAAATTTTAGGGACAAAAATGATAGATAGAAATAAATTTTAATTTTATCCTTCACTATATCAATATTTTACTGTACATAGTTATTCAATTATTTTTTAATCACATTTAAGTAAATTACACTTAATCACATTACTTTGATTCTAAATAAATTTATTTTTTTATAATTTTACTCCTAAAGATTTGTACTCATCATGAAATATTTGTAAAATGACTAGAATTACATTACTTTATTATATATGTATCATTTTTTTCTCCACAAGTTTATATACTAGTCATTCTACAAACATTTTATGATGAGTAAAAATTTTTAAAAATAAAATTATAAAAAAGTAAATTTATTTAGAATAAAATTAATGTGATTAAGTGTAATTTACTTAGATGTGATTAAAAAATAATTGAATAATAATGTACCGTAAAAAATTGAAGGATAGAATTAAAATTTATTTCTATGTATCGTTTTTCTTCCCAACATGTTCGTCCTATTTAAGTCCCTAACGTTTTAAAATTGTCTCAATTTTGTCCCGCCGTCAATTTTATTAACAGATTCCTAACTGCAGGACAACATTGAATCAATTTTAAAATGTTAGGAACTTAAATAGGACGATTCAAACGTTAGGGACAACTTTGAAACTTATCCCAAATATTAGGACAAAATCGATACTTTACTAAAAAATTTAAATAATTTTTTTACAAGAGAATCCAGTTATAAAAATTATACTGAAATTAAAGGATTCTAATAAGCAGGTTACATGAATTACGCTAGTATTACAAAACATTCTCCAACTTCTTCAATTTCACTAAATCTCTTGTGACTCATTTCAAATGACACAAAATGATCCCAAAACGCCATAAAATTACCATCCACACATAGATATAAGAATTATGCCAAAGTTACAAAATCTTAATTAACAAATTATGTGAATTGTGTCAGTACTATATGACATTCTATAGCTTCATAAATCTTCTAATTTTTAATAATTCAACAATACTAAACTTCTTATAATTAATATGTCAAAAGGTTCTGAAAACCGGTTTGAAGCGATCGGTCGAATCAGTTGAACCGTGAACCGTTGCTAAATACGGTTCGATTAGAAGTTAAAATCGTAAAATTTAAAAATTGATATTGGACCGCTGAACCGGCCGATTTTTGAAATGGGTCAAAAATCAAAATTTCCAAAAACGGTCCGTTGAAGCTTGGTTGTGATTTTTAAACCCTAATATGCCTAACACACAGTAACACCCCTCTTGGCCTCTCCTCTCCAGCACGCAGAAGCAGAACGCGAAGCAGCACCCAGTAACACCCTAGCCCTAGGTTCCTTGCCGCCGCCGTCCCCAGGTTCTCGGCGCCTCCACTTCTTACTCTTCCCCCTGTCCGGAACCCAGGTAGCTCAGCTCGTCGTCCCCATCTTCCCTGGCTTCTCTGTTTGTGGCTTGGAGCAGCTCGCCGTTGGGTCGCCGCTTGCCGTCGCCTCGCCTATCGCCGTCGTCTCGCCGGTTGCCATCCGTGTCTTCGTCGAAGGTTAGTGATGGCTCTATTTAAGTTTGCTTCTGGTTACTGATGGCTCTGTTAGTCTGTTTGATTTTGCTTCGCATCTGCTCTTTCTTTTTAATTTTGCCATGGTTAGTGGTTACTGATGAGTGATGAGTGATGGGTCTGTTTAATTTTGCTTCTGGTTACTGATGGTCTGTTTAATTTTGCTTCGCATCCGCTTCTTCCTTTTAATTTTGCTCTGTTTACTAATGAGTGATGGCTCTGTTTAATTTCTGAATGCTTGGTTCTTCTTGTTCTTTTTAATTTCTGGAATTTTTGTTCAAAATTTTTGTGTAATGTTTTGTAATGTTTTATAATGTTTGTTGCTGTTTTCTAATTGCTAGTTGCTGGGTGCAGGTTTAGTGTCATCACTGTTTTGAAATGTTTATGTACTAATGTTTGTTGCTATTTTGTCATTGCTGGTTGCTGGATGGAGGTTTAGTGTAATTATTGGTTAATGTTTGTTGCTGAATGCTGATTGTTGAGTTTAGATATGGTCTTGTTGCTTAATGCTATTTGTTCTGAATGGTAAATGTTTGTTGCTGAATGCTGCTGCTGTTTTTAATTTCGTGAATGATTTATTAATTTCATTGTTCTTAATTTCTGTTCTTATTACAAAATTTGCAATTGGTGATCTTTTGATTTATTATATGCTTCATGTTTTTAGTTTCACTCTGCTTCTAGGCTTTGAAATCAGTTTATGATAACTGTGATGTAATTATTTAGTTGGATAACTAATGTAATTATTGAGTTCAAGAGACTAGTTTTTCTGTTCTCGTTATTAGTAAGACATGGATAGTCTAGAATTTTCTATTTCTTTCCCTTACTTCTGAAGTTTATTATTTCAGAAGGTTCAGTGTTGGCTTCAACTTTCAAATGGGAATTGGGAGCTGGTGAAGATAATAACATGTTTTGGAACTAAGTCTGTTGTTTCACTGTTTGATGGAAAAGTAAGATATGATCTAGAATTACAACAGTACACAGTGATGTTTGTTACATCTATAGCTGGACTCAGTGAGACAACTGGAAAATGTTATTTTTATTTAACCTTGTTAACAGTATCTTGTACAATTCAGACAAAAGCAGGGCCTATTTTGGTTGCCATAAATCCCTTCAAGAAAGTTTCTCTGTAGAATTAAAAGGGCCTGTTTTGTTTTACTTTTTGACTACATTAAGACAATATTCTCTATCTTTAACTTGTGCACTATAATTCAATCCAGTTATTTTTAATGGAAATATAATTATGTTAATTGTGAACAAATTTGCTGTATGTTTTTGCGTATTTTGATGATTAATTACATTTAGTTGGTGATATTTTATGTATGGTTTTAAATTTGAAAGATATTTTATGATGTTTATTTATAGTTTATTTATTATTTTATTAAAGAACGATTTTTTCGGTTGAATCACGGTTAGATCGATTGAACCAGTAAATCAATTATTAGAACGGTTCGATGGTCGGTTCAGTTTTCAGAACTCAAATGGTCACAAAATTCTATAAAATCATCATTTAAATATGGATTTTAATTTCATAAAAAAATTAAGAAAATTTTTAATAAGAGAATTTAATTACAGATTATATCAGAATTATAAAATCTTAATCAGCAGGTTATAAAAATTTTACCAATATTAAAATATTTTTTATTATTTTAATCTCACATTTTTTAACAATCTAATAATCTCACATAAATTTTATATTAGCAACAGAAAATTGAAATTAAGCTTCTTTAAACACGAACGTCTATTATATTTTTAGTAAATTTTTTTCTTTTTCAACAAAACACTGAAATAGATATAATAATATAAATTTAAACAACTAATGTAAATTTTTTATTTTATACCTATTTAATATAATGCCAACTAGGAACGAATTTACATTGTTGGTAAAATTAAAGGCAATATATGTCAATTAATCACATGTGGTGTCTAAATCTAAGAATATTGAATGGTGATTGATAAAACATTTGGTATCATTTATAACGAGTAAGAAATGATTTAGTTGAATTATTAAAAATTGAAGTTAATTAAAAATTTTGAAATTGAAGTTATTTGAGAATGCCCTTGTAATATTAAAAAAATATATTTTATCACAAAAAATATTAAAACAATTAAAAATATTATTTATATACTAAAATAAATCAATTATTATATATTTTTATATAAAGACATACATAATTTAACATATTTTTAATGTATATTTTATATTCTAGTTAAGGTTTTGAAAATCGGTTCGAATCGGTCAGTTGAACCGACTGAACCGTGAACTGCTGAAGAAAACGATTCGAACTAATGTTAAAACTGTAAATTTCAAACCGTAATTGAATAAGTGAATCGGACGAGAATCGGTCGGTCAAACCGAACCGTGACCCGGTCGGTTTTTTTAGGGGGAGCAAATCGTGGCCGTTTCAGCTGCTGCACTTAGCTTAGCCCTAACTCAGAGGCCCAGATCCAGATTCTCCTCATTGCAGAACGCTCTGCCTCTCTCACACTCACACAGACTCAGTCCAGGGCAAGGCTCCTCTCAATTGAGCTCCTGGCCGTCCCTCACCTCCGTCCAGCCACCGCCTCGTGCCGCCGCCGTCGTTCTTTCGAGCAGCCACCGTTTGCTCGCTCACTTTCCCTCCATCGCGCAGCTGCCATCGATATCAACCTTCCCTTCCATCGCGCAGCCATCGCAACCTTCCTCCGTCGCGCAGCCATCGCAACCTTCCTCCGTCGCGCAACCTAGCTCTGTCCCGTTCGAAGCCCATCGCGCAGCTACGATTCCTTGTCTTGGTCATTCGGTGAAACTGTCTCTCTCTTGCATGCTCTGTTGAAGGCTTCTTCTAGCTTCTAGGTAAATTTTTTTATTAACTATATTGAACCATTGTTTGATTCTGTGAAGCTCTGTGAACTGTGAAGTACTGAAGTCACTGAAGTGTGAACTGATTTACTGAAGTGTGAAGCTCTGTGAATAATTTTTTTTATTAGCTATGATTGAATAATTGTTTGATTCTTCTAGCTTCTAGTTCTAAGTAATTTTTTTTATTAACTATGTGATTTACTGATTTTTTATTTTTTTGTGAACTGTGAAGTGTGAACCAAGGTTCTATGAACTCAAACTGTGAACTGATTCAACTGAAGTTACTGAACTGAATTGTGAACTTTGTTGAATAATTATTGTTAGTTAAGCTGTGAAGTGTGAACTACTGAATTTGTTTGTTTGTTGAATAAATGTTTGTTTGTTGATTAATTGTTGAAGCATTGCTAAACCTTGCTGTTGAATAATTTTGATTAATTGTTATATAATTGATTAATAATTGCCACACCTTTGCAACCCAGCATTCCAAGCCACTTCACTCCAATAACCTTGTCCATTGTTCATCATGTACTTCATGAGCTTCTCATCTTCTGGTGACCATAATCCCTTCCTTAGTAAGATGTATACTAACATTTTTCTTAAAAGTGTATGTTTGGATTACTTTAGATTGATTTATAGTTTAAAGTATATTAATAAGCACAGAATGAGTTAATCATGAAAAACACACTTTCATGAGTTAATTATCTTCAATATCAATATCACTCACATAGGGGTGTTCAAAACCGATTCGGACCGAACTAAACCGATAAATCGAACCGAAAAAACCGAAAATCGAATAAACTGAAAATCGAAAAAACCGAAAAAAATATATTTTTGCAGTTTTTTTGTGGTTCGGTTCGGTTTTCGGTTTTGACCATGAAAATGTCAACCGAACCGAACCGAACCGGTGAGGTTAAAAACCCTAAAATAACCAAACCCCCCCTCCCCCAAATTCCCCTTTCAGCTGCGTGACCTAACCCCACCCCTCCCACTCTCCCAGTCTCCCACTCCCAGCGTGACCCAATCCCATTCAGCGTGACCTTTCCCCCTTACCCCAATCGAAGTGAAACCTGGTGCTCTCCTCTCGGCTCTCACAGTCGCGCTCTCCCCTCGGGCCCTCACAGTCTGCACCGGTGCACCCAGCTGCGGAGCCACCCACGTGGTTGAGTCTCGAGGCCGGCAGCGAAGCCTTCCTCCTAACGCCGCCGAACCACGAAGACCCACGAAGACCCAGCCCCAGCACCACCCTCGCACCCAGCAGTAGCAGTCGCAGAGCACCCAGCCACCCACTGACCCGGCAGAAGATTGTTGGTACTGTTGTTTGTTTACTCATTGTTGCTGACTTGCTGCTGTTTGTTGATTCATTATTACTATTTATTGATGTATTACTGACTTGGTATTGTTGCTGGTTATTGATTCATTGTTCGGTTTATTGTTGCTGGTTATTATTTGGTTTACTAACTTGGTATTGTTGGTGGTTATTACTAACTTGGAATTGCTGAAACTGCTTCTGGGTTGTTCATACTGAATTTGCTGTTCATACTGAAATTACTGGGTTGTTCATACTGGAATTGCTGTTCATACTGAATTGCTGAAACTGCTTCTGGGTTGTTCATACTGAATTACTAAATTGCTGTTCTGTTTGCTGTTCATACTAAAATTGTTGTTCTGTCTGTTATTATCTGATAATATCCGAAAACTTGATTTGAAGCTGCTTCTGGTTTATTATTATTATTAGTTATTTTGGAAAAATAAAAAATTAATTTTGAACTGGTTTAGTATGATTTAGTATGATTTATTACTTTTGTTTCCAAATCTATATATATGGGAAATTGGTTTGTTAGCAGCACGACAAAGTAGCACAATTACAGGAACATATGCAGGATAATTCATAATTGAAGGGTTTTTGAAGCTAAATATAATGGTTAAGGTCATTGATCACTAGAAGTTGTGCTATTGTTCCAACAATGATAGCTGCTATAGTTTTTAATACATCAGAGAGTTCATTGGATACTATGAATGAATGGCTCAATATGGTTCAGTCAATTCAGATTCCTTTTGTACTCATTCCACTTCTTACATTGGTGTCTAAAGAAGAGGTCATGGGAACTTTTAGAATAGGCCCTATGGTAGAGGTAAGCTTTGTTTGCATTCTAACATTTGTAGAATTGATTTTGATGTATACTGATTATGTTTGGTAATTTGTCTAAAAGTGATTTCTTCCTTCGAAAAAATAAATGATTCTAAATATATCATGTTATGATTTTGTGAAGTAGTATAGTAATATTTTTTTTGAATTGATTGAAAAAACCGAATAAACCGAACCAAACCAAACCGATTTTAATTGGTTTGGTTTGGTTCGGATGGTTTCGATAAAAAAATCGAACCAAACCGAACCGCAGTTTAATTAGACGATCGGATCGGATGACTTTTCGCTCAAAAACCGAACCAAACCGCACCGCGAACACCCCTACACTCACATAGACCACTCATATAACATAGTTATACATTTTTCTCTCACTCTCAGACACGCGCTACAAAAACAGAGGAATAGAGTTTCTTTACTAAATAACTCAATTCATTTCATTCTTGGCATTCATAACAAGGCTTTTCATTTCATTGCAAGAGTGGTGATACATCTTGATGAAGCTATAATGATGTAAGCATGGATAAATCACAAGCTTGATATCTAACGCATTTTATTCCACAAACAGAAAATTCACATGACAGAAAAAATAGGGGGTTGGTTGATGAGTCTAGTACTAATAATAAATGGTTTCGAGAAGGACCTCAGAGATAATAGATACTTTCATCTCTTTTTTTTCTTTGCTCACAAGTTATATGTTGTTGCTGGTAGAGTAGGAGTAGTCGTATTTGCACAATAAAAATTAAATCTAATGGTATATTTATAGATGATATTGATGCTGATTTAGATCAAAGTGGTGGTGGTGGTAGTAGTAGTACATGTTATGTTGCACCACTTGATTTTTCTGGTCCAAGTAGTTGATGATATCAAGGAAGCAAATCTGCAGCAAGTTATGGCAGATTTTGATGATTGATGACAAACTTGGATGTTGACATTTTATGTTTGGTTGGTTGTTTTTGTTATTTGACTTTCGAGTTTGTATTTAAATGAAATTATAATATTTTGGTTTATGTAGTACTTTTAATTTGGATGATATTTTAAAGTTTATATTAGACTATAATTATATTTTAATGTATTTATTTATAATTTATTTATTATTTTATTATAAAACGGTTTTTTCAGTTCAACCACGGTCGAACCAGTTGAATTTATAAATCAGTGAACCAGTAGTTAGAGCGGTTCGATGACTGGTTCGATTTTCAGAACCTAATATTCTACATTAATAACTAATTTTAATGACTAATTTTAATATATACTTAGTGATTATAAAATATTAAAAATGAAAAAAAAAAACCAATTGTGAAACAAAACCCTAACAATACCATGCCTCTCGAGTTCAATTCTGCAACTCTTCTCAGTTCTCTCTTTTCCATGTTCTGCTTCCGCTTCCGCTTCCGCTTTCACCATTGCTGTGTTTGCCACTTTGCCTCTGCTTCTGCTGTTCTCGCTTTAAGGTGCTAATTTTGAGTTTTCTTCATTTTTTATTTTTTATTTATTTGTTTGTGCCTAGGGGTGAGCAAAAAAATCCAAAATTTGGATTTTAAACCAAATCCAAACCAAACCATTAAAAAAAAACTAATTTTAAATAAAAAAAAATCCAAACCAAACCAAATTTATTTTATAATTTGGTTTTAAATCCAATCCATTTAAATGGTTTTAAATCTGGATCCAGATCCAGATTAAAATCCAAATCTCAAAAACACCCTAATTCTTCATTTCTGATTTGGTGAACCAGTTTTAACTCGCACGAATCCTTTTCTCCTTCGCCCGCAGCCGGCACCGCCGCACCGGAGCAGGCAACTGGCACTGCAGTTTCGTAGCTGCCACCACCACCACAAGCGCGTCGTGCCACTGCTCTGTTCCGCCATCCGCGGTTCCGCCGTCCGCCTTTTCTCGCCGTGACCCAGCTCTGTTCTTCTCCGTTCTCTGGGTACCCTCAAGGTTAGATAGGTTTACCATTAAGTAATTAATTTGGTAGATTGAAATGTTGTGAAGCAACAGAGAAGAACCACAGTGTGAATCTATCATCTGAGAAAAGGAATTGAGTGGTAGATAGGGATTTACTACATTTGTGATTATATAGTTGAAATTGCCAAAGGTGCTTCCATGTTCTTTTCTGTTCTGTTTCATTCCATCAATTTGAAAAACTGAACAAGGTTTGATTGCTTATGCTGTTATGCATATCAAGTGTTTGTGTTAATGCCACTTTTCTATGGTTTTCTTTATTATTTTTTTATTTTCCTATTTTTATAGGATTATGATGATTTATCTTTTTATATTTCTAATAGCCCCATTTTAGTGCTTGGGGAAAACATATGAAGCTTTACTATGAAATAGTAGACATTCGGTTGTATGCATGCTTTCTGTAAAAATTAGCTTTTCTAGTGCACAAATGATTTAGTGATCTGTAACTAATTATTCATATTGCATTTGCAGCTAACATTGTACTAGGATCTGGATCACTTATCGGGCGTATTCTATCTTTACCTTCTACTGCTCTAAATGTGCCAAACAATAGGATGCATCCTCTTTCTCTTAGCTCTCTGCAGGTATGTGTAGTGTTATTGTATTTTGAATTATCATGTACTTATCGTTTTGTAAATCAAGTGATCAAGACCTTGATCCTTTGGCAAATAGATTCAAATGCTTTTGCTTTTGAATATTCTCTCTAAACCCCACATATTTTGGAATCCTAGGTGAAAATTCAATTGATAAGCTATGAATTTAACAGACTTTTTTTTATCATGCCTTTTGAACCAATGCCCACCAACTCCAACTTAGCCAACTGTTGTCATTTGAGAACTAAAGGGTGCACATCAATTAGGAGGTTCAGTAAGTGAAGAAGCTTCAGGATAATTAAGATAGCACAATTTTGTCATTGTATATGTAGCCGACTCAATCTAATATGAAAAGATTGTCATTGTATATGCTTGTATGGTCTCATCACTGGAGTTAGTTTGATATTGCGACTCAGTGTCTTGAATGTCTGAGGTATTGTTTGTAAAGACGTAGGCAGGCAGTGGATGTTTATTTAGAACTGATTATGTGTATTTTGTTGAAATATTAATGTAAATTTATCACATGATAAAAGCAAGCCTTAATAAATATATTCAAACTTATAATTCATCAGTATTTTGATTCCTTCACTGTCTTATTTTTGGAGTGTGCCTATCTTTTATATTAGTATATGTTGAAGAATGACATCTTATTGCATTTTGTAGAATTTTATCTATTGTTTGTAGTTTATATATTATTTGTTATGTAACCTGTTGCTTATTGTTCTTTGTTATTTATTCCTTTTGTAGGAAGAAAGACTAAGAAATTTGAGGCACCGGCTTGAAGTGCCCTTTGATGGTTCCAAAACAGAGCACCAAGTATGTGGTTAATGCAAGTTTTGTAATTTTCAAATCAATATTCTGAAATTCGCTACTATACCCTGCATTCTATCATATCCAATTTTTTCTCTTGTTCTGATCCAATCTTCACTTTTATGCTACTGCTCAAGTTTGCTTTGCATGGCTTACTTAATAAACAGTCTTAATGTTGTTGATCTGCAATGTGGTGACAATAACTACTTGACGTGCAAATTCATGTTAATAAGGAAATGTTTAGGGAGAAATAGAAATATTTTAAATTGAGTTGCCTTATTGGATTAACCAATAGGTTGCAAAGAAAATTACTATCCGTTTCTTTGTTGCATGTCTATATTAGTACATTGATACCTAGTGCACATTATTTTTAAAAGTGGATTTTTTTTTAAAATATCTGGTTTGAAAATTGGATTTTTAAAAACTAGTTTTAAAATTGGATTTTTGTTTAAAGAAACTGATTTTAAGACTGGATTTTCAAAAATTGGTTTTAAAACTGAATTTTTGGTTAAAAAATCTGGTTTTAAAACTGGATTTTATAAAAAAAAACCGGATTTTAGATTTGGATTTAAAAAAAAAACTGGATTTAAAAAAATCGGATTTAAAACCGGTTTTATATGTAAAACTGGATTTAAAACCGGTTTTATACGTAAAATTGGATTTAAAACCGGTTTAAAACCGGTTTTTATTTTTTTAAACCGGTTTAGAACCGGTTTCTCTCTTCAATCCAGTTCTGGTTTGGTTTTATGAACCATAAAACTGGTTCTGAAATGGATCCAGTTTGGATTTATAAAAATCCAAATCATGCCCACCCCTAGTTTGTGGCAACTACTTAGCTTTTAATTTCTATTGAGATCAATGAATTGTTGTTGTATTGTATTAAATATCCAAATTCGTCTTCTTCATTCTTAAGGTAGCTAAACGGTTTCAGGCAATACTGATAATCATAGAGTGGAGAATTGTGTTTCGTGAAGTATCATCAGTTTTTATGTTAAGAGAACATAATGTATGCAACGAGGTATGCAATCCCTAAACTCCATCGCTTTCTTCTGCCATCATCGAACTTACTTGCTTTTATGCCATATGCCCACCGTACAAGGCTATCTCTTCTTCATTCACAGCCGCTTCCATCACGAGACGCTTACAAATTTGATAATGTTGAAGATGCTGTAGCTTTATTTAATTGCATGGTTGATATGCATCCGCAGCCATCGATTGTGGAATTAACCAAAATCTTGGGAATGGTTGTAAAGATGAAGTATTATGCCACGGCTATTTATCTTTATACCCAGATGGAGTCAAAGGGCATCCTACCATTTAGTGTTACTTTGAACATCTTGATCAATTGTTATGGCCATGCAGGTCAGATGGGTTTTGCACTCTCGGTAATGAGCAAGTTTGTTAAGTGGGGATTTAAGCCAAGTGCTGTAACTTTTACTACAATAATGAAGGGGTTGTGTCTTAATGGTAAGATTTCGGATGCATTCTACATTTATAATAAAATAGTTGCAAAAGGATTTTGGTTTGATGAAGTTATGTACGGAACCTTAATCAATGGGCTGTGTAAGTCTGGAGAAACAAGACGTGCTCTCCAAATGCTTTGGAAAATGGAGGGTCAGTATGTTAGGCCGAATCTTGTAATGTACAATATTGTTGTTGATGGTTTGTGCAAAGATGGACTTTTGAATGATGCACTGGGTTTGTATTTTAATATGCTTGATCGAGGAATTTCCCCTGATATTGTCACTTACACTTCATTAATATATGGTTTCTGTCATGTGGGCCATTGGAAAGAAGCTAGATTATTGCTGAATGAGATTGTTGTTAAAGACATCAGCCTAGATGTGTATACCTTTAACATAATAATTGATGCATTATGCAAAGAAGAGATGCTATTACAAGCCCACGTTATGTGCGATGTGATGATTCTAAGGGGTCAGCAACCAAACATTATTACTTACACAATTTTGATGAATGGATATTGTTTGAACAATGAAGTTGATGAGGCAAGAAACTTATTTGATATGGTAATTGAAAGGGGTGTTGTGCCTGATGTTTGGAGTTATAACATCTTGATTAAAGGTTATTGCAAGATTAACAGAGTGGATGAGGCCAGGAATTTGATGAAAGATATGTTTCGTAAGAACATAGTTCCAGACATTGTAACTTACAATTCTCTAGTTGATGGCTTGTGCAAAGCTGGTAGAATCACGTCTGCATGGAAGATTGTTAATGAAATGCATCAACCATTCCCTGATGTAAACACTTATAATATCCTTTTAGATTTCGTGTGCAAAAACCAGCATCTTGATGAGGCAATTGCATTATTTAAAAGACTCATCTTTGAAAGAAGTTTTGTTCCAAATGTTTGGAGTTACAATATCTTGATTAGTGGTTATTGCAAGAATAAAAGATTAGATGAAGCCATGAATCTTTTCCAAGGTATGTGTAAGAATTTGGATCCAAATATTGAAACTTACAATATATTGTTACACGCGTTATGCGACAGGCAGCAACTGGGCAAGGCAATTATACTATTAAACAAAATTGTTGACGATGATATTTGTCCTGATTTGTACACATACAAAATACTTATACATGGTTTATAGAACTCTGGAAGAGTAAAAGAATGCATAGAAGATTTTTCAATCATTTTTTCATCAGAGGAAATCATGCAAATGTCAAAAACATAATCGATCATCTTTGTAAAGGTGGATTATCAGAATAGGGAAGCCTTTGATTTTACAATGGGAAGACAATTAAAACCTCTCTAATGCTGTCACTTCTAGAGAAAAGAAAAAGGATGAGGCACAAAGTTTTCTGGAAATGATCATTAGATGCATGGCAAGCAATAAGGTCAGTTGTTTTAATTTCCAAGTTGATTTCTGAAGTGACCTACATGGTTTGAAAATGCTTTTTCTTTCGGCCTTAGGCATTGGACTAGTTGTTTCAATTGCGTAGTTAGTTCTAAGTTGGAAAATGTTTTAATTTCCAATTTGGTTTCTGAAGTAACCTACATAGGCATTTTAATTAGATTATTTTCAACATACAAAAAAGCATTCTTACTATTAAAAGATAAACTTGCAGATACCTAAGGATTGGAAAAGTGGCATATAGTTCTTTCGACCACAGCATTTTTGTTGAGGAGGCAGTGATGGAGACTTTACCTGGTAAGTCCACAATTGAGTAGTTAGTTCTTTTTTCTTCACTAAACTTGTTCCATTTCTCATTGTTTGGTGATAATGCCAGTGGTTTGGTCACTTCAATTTTGTCTGATATACCAGGCACGACAAAGTACTCTGATTCATCCTTTATGCTTTCCCTCGCATCATTGGTGCACAAACTGAGTACACAAGAGACAGAAACAACTTACTCCGGCAAAAGAAATCCCAGGAATGCTGAATTTGTTGGCAATGTGGATTGTATATAGCAAACACGTATCAGAAACTATGCAGCTCGGCAGCGGCACCAACTCTTCGAAAACCTTCTCCACCGGTTCCCACAAAAATGCTTGTTGCATTCAACAAATTATCAGCATTGCCAAGTGAAGGTAACATATCAAAATTCTCACACCCTTCTGGCAAACCAGCCTCTTGATGTGGAAATTGATGCTGAATTAATCGAATCTGATAACCAGAATCATTGTAACGAGCAAAGGTTTGGGGTTTATGTGATTCTTGTTGCATTTTGTGGGGTTGTGACTACCATGACAACAACACTCTGCTGAGGCAGTATTTTTTGCAATGTCCATCACTGGGATCATGTGACCTTGTGCCACTAAAAGGAACACAACGAAATGGAGCTGTGGTGTTATGGAATCCATTTTTGTTTTGGTTGATATTGTAACTGGATTTAGTCCACTGAATTTGGGTGGGTTTAATTCGTTTACCTGTGTGACATCTATAACTAACATTCTTTTCTTGGTATGTGTGTCTGCTTTGTTGTTCACCACACTTTATTTATATTATATATATAAACAAATTTGCCAGAGATAAACACAATCTCTTATTTTTCAATTGCTTGTCGAAATAAGTGGCAGCAGCGAGTTTATTATTTGTATTCCAATGAGCTGATTGAGGAAATTGGACCTATCAACCTTTTGATTTGATGAGGATTAAGGCATATCAGCTGCAAAAAAAAAAAAAAAAAGCTGAGATAACACACTTGCAGAACATTAGTATACTGCATAAGCTTATTCAGCTTTTGCCATCCCTTCTTCAACTTTCCAATTGATGAACAACTCTTACTATCATCCCTTCCTTCCCAAAGTTAGGCTTGTATGTATTATGTAATGTGAGCTTTCATTTTCATCCTTTGTAATGTGTCCAACCATTTGGATTAAGACAACCACATTGGAAAAGAAGACAAGGGCGGATTGAGTTGTCTTCACGTCCTAAAGTAAGGTCTGCCCCCACCGCCTCTCGCTTCATCACCACTCAATTATAGTTGAGTGCTCTATGATGGTTTTATTACCTGATTTTGATAATCTTCAGATCAAAGATCAAATCAAATACTATTTAGGATTTGAACTTAATATAATTAGTTGAGATTAAAGGATTTAACGTTTTAACCACATACATAAATTCTTTTACACATTAATTATTTTTAAATTACATATAAAAATGGATTAATAAGCAAGACCATTCTTTGATTCCAAGTGCAAACCGCATATTATACATTGAAGAGCCCTATAGTCAAATATTTTGATATTCCAAACACAGCAAAAATTAAGCATATTAAAAACTCTCACACATTTGCAATTGCATTGTTGGCCATTAGTTTGGAAAATCATATTATCATATACCTCCCATGCTTTTATGCAAAATATCTTGGATAAACACAGTCAAGTTACTATGAGAAGATCCACCTTCTTCTACAGATCTTTTAGCCATTTCCGCTAACTTTCTTATCCTTTCTCTTCTTTCTTCACATTCACCATTATTCTCATCCATTAACTCCTCTATTGCTATTTTAATATATTCTTTCTTAACCAGTTCACCAACCTCCTCTTCCTTCCCCCAAGCAGTAGGACTTTTCACACCAACCATCACTCCAACTTTTAGTACTTTGACAACTAGTTTTTCATTCAGAAACTGGTCTGCGAATAACGGCCATGTCAGCATCGGCATGCCAGCGCATATAGCTTCCAAAGTAGAGTTCCAGCCACAGTGTGTCAAGAACCCTCCAATTGAAGGATGTGACAGTATTAGTAGCTGAGGAGCCCAACCTCGAATTATAAGACTCTTACCTTTGATTCTTTCTTCAAAACCATCTTCCTTAATCCACTTTTCTAGCGCCCCTAATTGATTCCCTTCTCTAATTACCCAAATGAAGGGTCTTCTAGATTCTTCTAAGGCTAAACCAATCTCAATCAACTGAATTGCAGTTACATTACTTAAGCTTCCAAGGCATACATAAATCACACTCTTTGGCTTTTGAGAATCAAGCCAATTTTGATGCTTCCACTCTTCAACTGAAACACTGTTTCCTCTTTGAACCTTCTCCAACTGATCCTTGTTGCTTAGTGACACCGGACCAACACACCACACTTTATCCTTTCTAACCTTCTTGTACATTCTTTCATACTCAGGCTCCAATTCTTGGAACGAATTCATGATTACTCCATAAGAATCACTTTCAGCTGCATAAATCTCTTCACCAAACCTGCTCCAATTCTCGTCTACCTGTGCCGGTACCTGCGATTTAGTGACTTCAATTTCGTCCGGTAAACCCGGTATAACGAAGTACTCTGTTTCATCCTTAACACTATTCCTCACATTACTTGTATGCAAAGCATCATAACACATTAAACAGAAGCAACTAACTCCAGCGAAAGAAACCCTTGGAATCCTGAATTTCTTAGCGACGTGGATCGTGTACGGCAGACTCATATCGGAGACTATGCAGCATGCCGGCGGCGACAACTCTTCGAAGATCTTCTCCACCGGCTCCCTTAGAAGACTTGCTGCGTTGAAAAAACTGAAAGCATTGCCAAGTGAATGAAGCATGTCAAGATTCTCACATCCTTCTGGCAAGCCGGCTTCTTGATATGGAAACTGAAGCTGGATTTGTCGAATCTGGTAACCGGAATCAATGTAGCGAGCGAAGGTTGATGTGAATCTTGCTGCGTTTTTCGGGGTTGTGACAACTGTGACAATAATATTGTTATTGCGCTGAAGTAATAACTTTGCTAAGTCCATCATCGGAATCAAGTGGCCTTGTGCCATTAATGGAAACAGAACGAAATGGAGCTGTGGTGTTTGGGGAGCCATTTTTGTTTCTTTGGAGATGGATAATTTAGGTTTCGTGTACTGAATAATTTTACTTGGACTCTAGCTTTATAAACTACATTTCTTTCTTGGTGACGTAAGTGTCTACATAGGCAATCTAAAAAATGTTATATATTTTTTATTTTTAATAAAATTATTTGATAAAATATAAAATAAAAAATATCCTTTATATTATTAAAAAATAATATAATCATTCATTTATGTATAAAAATATTATCTGCACACTAAAATTAATTATTATTATATATTTATATATAAATAGAGTAATGTTTTATAACGAATAAATACTATCATTTTTTGTTAGTATTTAGTTAATAATAATTTACACTTATATTTACATGATTTTGCACACAAAAAATATATAATTTGTATCTATATTTACTAAAATTTTATACATATTAATCAATACAGTTTGTATCTATATTTTTTTTAGAATTTATATATATAAATTAATAAACTTTATTTGTTAAATATAATTTAACATTTGTACTGATTAAATAATGACAAAAATATTAAAAATTACTAATTTAAATTTTTTTATATAAATATATAATTTAATTTATTTTTAATATATATTTTAGTGATTTATTTTAATATATGTTCATAATTGATTCATATAGTATTGTGTGAAAAATTTTTTAAATGTATCGATACATTAATATTTTAATAATTTTTAATTATTAATTTTAATTATAAAAAATATATATAATTAAAAGTAACAGTTAAAATTACTGGAACCAATGTTGATATACTTGAAAGCTTTTATGTTGTGTCTCTGGAAATCTCTTTACAATCAACATCACGTGTCTTTGGATTCGATGAAATTATTTATGTATGTATATCTTTTTTTTTAGTATTTAAATGAGGCTAAAGTCCAAAATTACAAGACACTAATCAACTGAGGTAAGGAAGTCCCTCTACAATCATCAAACAAAATTTATTTTAAAGGTGCTGGTAGCACATCAACAAAATTAAAATCTGGGTTACACTTTAATCCTTCTCTAACTAAAAAATCAGCAGCTCTGTTTCCTTCTCTATAAGTATGACTTACTCTAACTTGCCAGTTCTTTTTAAGCCATGTAGAGATAATTCTGATCAAATTACTGGGGTGGCTTTCTGCATTTTCTTTAATAATGACATCCATAAGCGCTTTTGAATTCAGATCCATAATGAGCCTCCTGATTCCCAGCTCCCAGGCTGTTTTTAGCCCATGTAACAAGCCCCATATCTCTGCTTGGAAAGCTGAACATACTCCCAAGTTCGAGCAGTATCCAGCAACCCAATGCCCCATCTCATCCCTTAAGAGTCCTCCACATGATGCTGTTCCTGGGTTTCCGCACGAAGCACTATCAGAATTCAATTTGATCCAGTTGGTAGGTGAACATGACCATGAAATCTGTCTTTCCACTTTTTCTCTATACTCTCCAGTATACAGCTTGTAAGGAGCATTCCTGATCGAAATTGCTTGATTGCAAATGAAGGAGCACAGATCGTAAGGCCTGGTGAAACCCGGCATAAAAATCTCCTTATTTTTCCAGTGCCATAACCACCAGCAGGTAACTACAAATTGTGTTATCCAATCTATTTGGTTTGAACGGCCCAGCTCAATGCAAAGGTTCCATCTGAGCCACGCTTCGAAGGGAGCTCTAAAGAAATCTTGAAGGAAGGCTGGGTGAATGAATTGGGTCCAAATTCTAGATGCTGCTGGGCAGTCTCTTAATAGGTGCTCTTGGGTCTCTTGGACTCCTTGGCATCTATGGCAGAAGGGGGGGTGCTCCAAAAAAATTTGATATTCTTTTTGCAGTCATGAATTTTTGGTGTGTAGTCACCCACAAGAAACACCGCATTCTTTGGGGT
This sequence comes from Arachis ipaensis, assembly GCF_059453495.1. Classification (NCBI taxonomy): domain Eukaryota; kingdom Viridiplantae; phylum Streptophyta; class Magnoliopsida; order Fabales; family Fabaceae; genus Arachis; species Arachis ipaensis. The sequence goes on along the minus strand of NC_142435.1, from coordinate 140,468,514 downwards.
CCTCTCCACTTCCATATCACATTCCACACTTAATCTTTTGGTTTTTCATGCCTTGCTAAAAGTTTATAAGCACTTACAACAGAAAAATTTTCATTTTGAGTTGCATTCCACCAAATTTGATCTCTGCCTGCTTCTTGAAGGGGAGGGTGGATAGCTCTTATTTTGTTAATAATGATATCCGGGAGAAAATTCTTTAGAAGGGGGTAGTTCCAATCATTGTTTTGTTCCACAGCTTCAATAACTGTCATGTTCCTTATCTCCGTAGGGATCTGATTACTGGTTAGGTGCTCATGAAGAGGTTCATTTTCTACCCAAGGATCATCCCAAAGGCGAGTCAATTTACCATTACCAATTGAAAATCTTGTATTCTTGTCAAAGATCATCTTCATCTTTTTAAGATTTTTCCAGAATTGAGAATCTGAGCCTTTGACTTTCATCTCACCAGAAAATTGTCTCCCTTTATCATATTTATTCAGTAGTACTCTTGCCCAGAGAGTGTCATTATCCACCACTAATCTCCAAAAAGCTTTGAGCATGAAGGCTTCATTCATCAAGGAAAGTGATTTGAATCCCAAGCCTCCAAGGATTTTGGGTTTGCATAAAATATGCCATCCCACGTTGTGAAATTTTCTTTCTCCTGCATTCTCTGCCCAGATGAATCTTCTTTGCAATCTTTCAATTTCTTGACAGACTCATTTAGGGATAATGAAATGCATCATATCATAGTTTAGAGAGGGAGTTAACACAAATTGAGCCAGAGTAACTCTACCAGCGAAAGACAAGCATCCTACTTTCCACCCACTGAGTTTATTCTTGACCCGTTCTACTGCATTGGCATCAATTCTAGCACCCCTTTTTTTCTCGCACACCTTCGCAATTTCATTATAGTCGTCAACTAGCATCCAAGGCATATCCATATTACAAGCAATCTGTTTAATCTTTTCAAAAAACACCTTTCTAAGGCTTTCTTGGGGACTCACATAAACAGCAGTTAAAGCCCAAGGAACTCTACATTAATCATCTATAGACATAGGAATAAACTGAGTATGCATTTCAATACAGGTTACCTGTAGGGAGTCATAATTTCACAGAGCCCATATGCCACCACTGTAGTCCTGTGCTTCATGCATACAATAGTATTTGAAACACAGGCTTTTGATGATCTCCTTAGCCCTCACGCCACTACATCTAGTTTCAAAAAGGAGCACCAAATCAGGATGCTTCTGTCTAACCAGTTCTTTAAGGGTGCTAACCGAAGCATGGTTGGCAATCCCTCTTATATTCCAAGCAAGGATCTTTATAGATAAAAATCTAAACATAAACTACAAGTGTGAAACTCTGTATCTACTTGAACAACTTATTCCAAAAACAACCAGTACTCATTACGAGCACACCATTTCATCCTCCAGAGAAGGATGCTCTTCCATAGCCACTACTGCAATTACCATCTCTCTATTTTCAACGTCCTTCATTACCATAGAGAGCTCCCTGGAGTCAACAGAAACAAAGCCTGGGGGTACTGGATCAGGGGGTTCTTTAGAAGGAGTTGGGTTACACGCTGAATCTACAACAATAAGGAAGGGTGTTGGGCTGTAGGGTGATGGGTTGGCCCAATTCTCTTGGTGGTGTTGGGCGTCAAGGGGGTGATTAGTCGAAAATATTCTGGGTGGGGCTGAAGAGGAAGCAGGTTTAGGGACATATGGGTTCTCTTTAGAGATAGAATGGGCTTGTTGTAAGGTCAAAGAGATGCCTTTGAAATGGGCTGGCTGGGTCTTGGGCAGTGAGCTGGTTCGGGTTTTGGGCTGGGTAGGGTTAGCTTCGGATGACTGAGCCTTCTCTTGGTGGATAGCATCTGAATTAATCACACTATGACGTTGTGGGGATGCCTCTTTGTGTACCTCATAGATTCTTCTATTTGCAGCACATCAAAACGAGATTGTTTTCCATTTCCACCCATATTCTGTCTTTTTTCTTGCACATTTCCACCTTTGCTGGTACCTTCTCCATGATTTGTGGATTTTTTGCCACGTGTATGTCTCTGCACTAACATCCAAGGGCCAAAATCCCTATCATATTTTTTTGAACTTTTTTGCCCTTGTCAATCTTGTCCTTTACATTTTTGTTCCTTTTTTCTGCCTCTGGATTTCTTGCTGTGTTTTCGCCATTACCATTTTGAGACTCTGAAGCATTCTTTTTCTTCTCAGGGCAGTTCTCCCTGTCATGGCCCACTCTTCCGCACGAAAAGCAAACTAGATGGAGCCCTTCATATTCAACTGCATGAGGTATACCATTGATTAGGTATTGGGACACCAGAGGTTTGTCCAGTTCCACTTTCACACAAATTCTGGCAAACTTTTTTCTGGAGACCTCCGTAGTATTGCTATCCACTTTCAGTGTTCTCCCCACTATATTCCCAATTTTTTTTTAGAATAGTCCTGTTGTAATATTCTATTGCTAGTCCTGGGAGCCTCACCTAGGCAACAATCTTGTCAATGGACGTCGTAGTTGGATCAAAATCCGGTTTCTAAAACTGAACAGTCAAGTAGTGATCTAGAATATTCTACAGTCCTTCTATAAGAGCGTAATCCAAATCCTTTGAATTGAAAAACCTTACCGAAAAGAAATCATCACCCAGATCTATTACCTCAATGCTTCTCATTTTGGCCCACATAGTTTCCAATCTCCTTTTCAGAGCCAAAAGAGAGATTTTTCTGCCAAGCAATTTCACTATTAGGGAGTTCCACCATTCTTCCCTAATTTCCTTTTGTATACTCTTCCCTATAATCAGATTCAGCAAGCCATTAGGTATCTTTTTTATAGTAATCTCCTCATCATCTATATCTTCGTTCTCATCATCTCCGTCCTCCTCTTCATTTACCTTTTCTGCTTCATCTTCCCTATTGACTTCCGCACTGGAATCTCCTTGTCGAGGGGCACTTTTTCCTGTCTTGACTATGTTGGCAAAAGAAGTCGACCATCCCTGTGTTCCCTTTTTCGATTCTTTCTCTGGAGGCGTTTCACCAACATGCATCACGGAATGTTCCCGATCTTCTACCTCTTTATGACCTTCCATCCAAGCATCCACCCTCGGATGAATGCAAACAGATCTAGAAAATTCTTTACCTTCCCTATTCTTCTTTACTTTTTTTTCCAAGTCCCTGATGGAGATCTTATTCAACGTTAGGTTCTCTTCTTGGCTCATGGGACCGAGAGGCTCCACCTCTCACAAAGCCCCCTCTCATGGGCGGCCAAACACGTTATAGTGAGGCAAAGATGGAAAGTGTACGGAGAGAAAATAAACTCTTCTCAATAGAAAAAGACAATAATTTAAGCCACTCTGGTTACTTCTTTGTTACTCATTTATGTATGTATATCTGAATGCACAAAGTGCAAGAAATTCCCATTGAATTTGACTGTCCAATTACTTATTTGAACGTTTCACTCTGTCTCCATGAGTCCATGACTCCATGTATATCCATTCCATCCTTCCTATCCTGAGAAATTCATTATCGTTGTTGAATTTAACTAGTTAGTGGAATACGGCCACACATATATAAGTTGTTTGTTAAAATTTTTATTTTTTATAAATAAATATAAAAATAGATGGATAGACAAGTTAATTCTTGGGTCTTGGATTCCAAACATACAAAGAAAAAAATTAAGCATACTAAAATAAAAGGTAAAAACTCCATTACATTAGCCACGCATAGAGATTAAACTCACATCTCAATTTTTTTTTAAAGAAAAGAAAAAAATATGATACTATATTCAAACAATCAAACTGTTGAGTTTAAAAAATAATTAATTTTTAATTATGATGATAAATATTTAGTTGAGTTAAAAAAATCTATGTTGTATTTAATGTGTATGCTAAGTCAGCAGGTTAAAAACAAGTCAATAAGAACTACAAATATGTATATCAATTTTCGTATTGTGAACAAGCATTGCAGACCAATTTTATTATGAACAAACAAAATAAATCGGATTTAGATTCTTTAAAGTTTGAATTTCACTTTAGAGAATAAAATGTGATCTCTCACCATTTATTTTATAGATGGGACCAAGAATAAATATGAAAGAAAAACTATTCAAAGGTAGAAAATCACACTTTACCCTTTAAAGTACAAATTTAAAATTTAGGAAATTTAAATTCAAACAAATCAGCTTCTATACACATAGACTACTAGACTAGCATTACATTTGGATATAGCACACATTTAAAAGAGTTTTTATCACATTAGATCAAAAGCAAAAGAAGTATCAGACCGTTCGAGTGAAAAATATCAAATCTTGGAGCGAAAGAATATTAGAGAGTGCTAATTTTACATAGTACAATTAAAGGACTATTAGTTAACATTTGAAATAAAGATTTAGATGAAGAAATAAAGATCGAGAGATAGAAACTAAAAGATAAAAATTAAATTAAATTATGTCTTAGAATCTTGAATAATACAAATTATTAAAATATCCTTAATAAAATCAAAACTCTATCCTTTTTTCTTTCTTTTTTCGTATCCGCCACTTTCTTTTTTGTTTCTCCTTTCTCTTTGGCATAGCAGCGATATTTCTGTTTTTCCACGGCAATAATAGCAGCGACGACAATACCTACAACCATCATATTTAGGGGTGTGTATGGCTCGACCCGACTCGAAGACTTGGTCCGGTCCCGAATACTTTATGGGCTAATTTGATGTGATTTCATCGGGTATGGGTCTTAAAAGTAGACCCGGTCATTATTTCGGGTCGGGTCCGGGCCATAGCTCGGGTCACCCGAAATCGGCCCGGTGGCTCGATCATCATACACAATTAATATTTTGTGTTATTAGTGATGGATGATGGCTATTATTATGTGAAATTTAAGTATTGTAAACCATAATATTTTGTGTTATTAGTCATTATATATAAGACTATAAGTTAATGTTTTATGTTTAAAATGCATAAGACTTTAGACTAATGCATAATTTTGTATTATTTGTATTGATTTAAATATTTGGTGTTATTAGGCAATATTAGTATTGATTATGGTTATACTTTAATTTTAGAGAAGAGTTACTTCTTATTATATTTTTCTAAGTGAATTTTACCATGTCAAATAATGGTTGGAGTCTTGGAAATTTGGATATTTTTACATGCTAACTTACAAGAAGGTATCAAGGTAATATAATGTTAACGGTCCGGTTTTCACCCGATTTTTATCCGGTATAATCGTGGTTCGAAAGTGTATAGGTTTCATCGGATCTAGGGTCGGGTTCGGGTCTAACAAATAGGCCCGATATATATTTCGGGTCGGGTCTAGGTCACATCAAACCCGGTTTCACCCGGCCCATGCACACCCCTAATCGTATCTATCATTATGTTTGTTACATTCTGTTCTATTGCATCATGTTTGTTGTCTTCATTGCATCGTGTTCTGTCGTTACAATTCTGTTCTATGCCGTGTCAATTCTGCGCCGTGCCGCCTCTATTCGGATCGTGCCCCCGTGTTCAGTCTGTCGTACCACTTCAGTTCCAGTTTCACATTGCCTCTATTATTCTTTTTTCTATTTATTTTGAAATTTTCTTGTGTTATGAGATTGTTGAATATGATTTTGATTGTTGTTGTTTTTAGTATTATTATTGTTGTTGGTGGTAGAATTTGGTATGATGTTATAAGATTGTTAATATTGTTGAATCTGATTTATGAGATACTGTTGTTATTGGTGGCAGAGGTATGGTGGTGGGATGAGAGGTGGAGTGAAGTTAGTGGTGAAGGATAGACTTAAAATATGAAATTTTGAATGAGAATATTTTAGAAATAAAATGTTATTACAGTTTTAGCCCCTATTCTAAAAAATTTTAATTTTCTATATTCTCACTTTTTAAAAATATTAAAGTGACTGAAATTTTGAGGACAGAAATTTTTAATATTTGACTACTAAATACAATATTAAGTATCAATTTTTCAGTCTCATTTCTAGTATCTCTTACCAAATGATACCTTATGGCTACCCATTTTTTAATTTTAAATTTTAAATTTTTTATTTACAAATTTGATCCATCCATTTGTCTTATCAAAAAACAAAAAAATTAGCCACCCACAAATCAGATCTCAAATTTGGATTTATCATTCCAGGAATCTCACCCTCAATTTTTAATTGAAATTTTGCCTAACCCCAAATATAAACCTCAGATTTAGTTTTTGCAATAAAAAAAAAAAAGTCACTTCGGTATTGAATTAAATCACTCCGCTTTTCCATGACTACAGACTACGGACAACACAACAATTTTCATTAAAAAATGAGCCTAGAACAAAATAATCATACACATGCAAACAGATATCGTGCCATTAGCTTTTGACAATTTGATTATGCAAAATATCTTGGATAAACATAGTCAAGTTACTATGAGAAGATCCACCTTCTTCTACAGATCTTTTAGCCATTTCAGCTAACTGTCTTACCCTTTCTCTTCTCTCTTCACAATTAGCATCATTCTCATCCATTAACTTCTCTATTCCTATTTTAATATCTTCTTTCTTAACCAATACACCAATCTCCTCTTCCTTCCCCCACACCATTGAACTCTCTGCACCAACTTTCACTCCAACTTTGAGTACTTTGACAACCAATTTTTCATTCAGAAACTGGTCTGCAAACAACGGCCACGTCAGCATTGGCACACCGGCGCAGATAGCTTCTAAGTTAGAGTTCCAGCCACAGTGTGTCAAGAACCCTCCAACAGAAGGATGTGATAGTATTAGTAGCTGAGGAGCCCAACCTCGAATTATAAGACTCTGATCTTTGATTCTTTCTTCAAACCCATCTTCCTTAATCCTTTTTTCTAGCGCTTCTAATTGACTCCCTTTCCTTATGACCCAAATGAAAGGTCTCTTTGATTCTTCTAAGGCTAAACCAATCTCAATCAACTGAGTTGCAGTTAGATTACATAAACTTCCAAGGCATACATAAATTACACTCTTAGGCTTTTGAGAATCAAGCCATTTTTGGTGCATCCACTCTTCAGTTGAAACCTTGTTGCCTCTTTGAGCCTTGTCCAAGTGATCCTTGTTGCTTAGTGACACCGGACCGACGCACCACACTTTATCCTTTCTAACCTTCTTGTACATTCTTTCATACTCAGGCTCCAATTCTTGGAAGGAATTCATGATTATTCCATAAGTGTCTGCTTCGGCCGCATGAATCTCTTGATAAAACTTGTTCCAGTTCTCGTCTGCTGGTCCTGGTACCTGCGCTTTGGTGACTTCAATTTCATCAGGTAAACCCGGTATAACAAAGTACTCTGTTTCATCCTTTATGCTCTCCTTCACATCACTGGTGCGCAAAGCTTCGTAACACATGAGACAGTAGCAACTCACTCCAACAAAAGAAATCCTTGGAATGTTGAACTTCTTAGCGATGTGGATTGTGTACGGTAGACTCATATCAGAGACTATGCAGCTTGGTGGGGGCGACAACTCTTCAAAGATTTTTTCTACAGGTTCCCTTAGAAGGCTTAGTGCATTGAATAAATTCAAGGCATTGCCTAGTGAATGAAGCATGTCAAGATTCTCACACCCTTCTGGCAAACCTGCCTCTTTATATGGAAACTGAAGCTGAATTAGTCGAATCTGGTAACCGGAATCGATGAAACGAGCAAAGGTTGATGTGAATCTTGCTGCGTTTTGTGTGGTTGTGATTACTGTGACAATAACATTGTTGCGCTGGAGCAATAACTTTGCTATGTCCATCATTGGAATCATGTGGCCTTGTGCCATGAATGGGAAGACAACGAAATGGAGCTGTGGTGTTTGGGAAGCCATTCTTGTTTTTTGGAAATGGTAATTTGGATTTAGTGCACTGAATAATTTCACTTGGACTTTAATATAAACTACATTCCTCTCTTGGTGATGTCAGTGCATACATCGGCCAGCTATATATCATTGTCTAATTTTTATTTTATTTATTTATTTGTTTTTGTGGGTGTCTCACATTTCTTGGGTAAAAACTCACGTGCAGTTAACTTTATGTGAAGTTTATAACTAATAATTATTAGATGAAAATTTAATAAAATCAGTTAAATTATTTAACCACTCTCAACTATCAACTTTACCTAGAATTGACTACACTTGAAATTTCACATTTTAAGTATATCTATCTACTTAATATACGAGTTTTCCCCCGACTAATAAAAGTGAGGTGTTGATCTCTCGTGACTCCGTTTTCCCTCCAAAATGAACTTTTCTATTCTCTATTCTAAATTATTTTATACAAAATATCTTTATTATAATTATATTATAATAAATATTTAATGAATAATACATAATTATACTAATTTAAAAACATATCTTTATTATAATTATGTCAAATCAATATTTAATGCATTATTAAACTACTTATCAATTATCAATTAAAAATACTTTTAATCATTTTAATAATAATAATAGTAATAATAATAATAATATATGATAATGATAATTACACGTGATATCATTTATTAAAAAAATATAACATAAAAAATTATTTATTTAAAATATCATTTACTGTATATAATTCATAAAAAATATATTTTACTTTTATTATTGATTAGAAGATAACGTATTTATATTTTGATTAATTTCATTTATTATTATTATTATATTTAATTTACAGAAAGATAAATTAATAACCATATTATTATTTATCAATATATTAATATTGATAATGATTACATACAAATTATTTAATATTTAATATTTTTATATTATTTATTTTTATATATTTTGATATATTTATAAATATTTTTTATTATTTTTATATGCTATATGTTTACTCCCACTATTTAAAATTTCTGGATCCGTCACTACTTTTGAGTGTGTTTCTTAATTTATTTTTTATAATTCATTTAATACAATTTATTACAGTAAATTAATTATATCAACTAATTGATTTGATTAGATATTTAAATATCACACGATTTATTATAATTCATATCAATCAAAGGATTGTAATTTATTATATCAATTATTTTAATTCATTAATTTATAAGGTACATAATAGCATAGATAATTTGTTACTTATAATGATTAAATTTAGGAACTTTTTATTTTAGCATAAATAGAGAACGATTATTTTTTAATCAAGCATAAATAGAGAACTTTTAATTTTCATTTTCCCTCCAAAATGAACTTTTCTATTCTCTATTCTAAATTATTTTATAAAAAATATATTTATTATAATTATATTATAATTAATATTTAATGAATAATACATAATTATACTAATTTATGAACATATCTTTATTTTTAGAAAGTACTATTTTTATGTAATTAAAGCACTCTTCTCTCTTCTAAAATTATTTTTAGAAAAATATCTTTATTATAATTATATTACAATTAGCATTTAATGAATAATGCATGATTATACTAAGGTTTAATTACTCTGCAGGTCCCTATAGTTTTACCGAATTTTCAATTAGATCTCTATACTTTTTTTCTTTTCAATTAAGTCCCTAGGGGTATACAAGTAATTTCACAATTCACTAACATTTTTTTAACGTTTAACGTTAACAAGGACTAAATTGAAAAAAAAAAATTAATGTATAGGGACCCAATTGAAAAGAAAAAAAGTATAAGGACCTAATTGAAAATTCGGTGAAACTATAGGGACCTGCAGAGTAATTAAACCTTATACTAATTTAGAAAAATATCTTTATTTTTAGAAAGTACTATTCTCATGTAATAAAAGCACTATTCTCTCTTCTAAAATTATTTTTAGAAAAATATCTTTATTATAATTATATTACAATTAGCATTTAATGAATAATGCATGATTATACTAATTTAAAAAAATATCTTTATTATAATTATATAAAATAATCTATTTAATATACTAAAATTAGATTTTTCCCTAGCTAATGAAAGTAAGGTGTCAATTTCTCATGAATTTATTTTCTTTTCAAAATAAAGGCACTATTCTCTCTTCTAAATTTATTTTAAAAATATCTTTATTAGAATTATATTACAATTAGCATTTAATGAATAATGCATAATTATACTGATTTAATAAATATCTTAATTATAATTATATAAAAAGTTAAACATAAATTTATAATTCTAATTGCTGTAAATATGATACTAACGTTCATAGTGGTAAATTGATATTGTAATAATTAATTTCTATAATTATTTTTGTACTACTAAAGGCTATATATATAGTGTTTCTTTGTGGTTAGTGAGTCTAAATCTAAGAATCAAAGCATTTTTTTCTAATCTGTTATTCTTTTTTGATTGGGCAATTATTTCTAAGGAGCTTTGTAGGTCAAGTTCAAGTCACATCCCCTCTAAGTTTTCTACGTTTGTCCAAAAATATTCGAAGTGGAGCAAATAATGAGATTGAATTTCCTCAATTTAGGTTCAATTTTGAAAAATTCGTGCCAACCTTAAAGATGCAATTCAAAGATTGGTACTATATTTAAAAATTTTTTTTCTCTTAAGCTTTTTGTATTAAAAATAATTTTATAATATATTGTATTTTTTTCAGAAACTACCGGTCTTTTGGTGCATTAATGCAATGCCATTGAAGAAAATAAAAGTCAATTTAATTTGACAATTTTAACAAGAAGATAGTCTAAATTTGTACCGATTCTAAGTATTCGATCTTATGATGTTATTTTGGTTGGTTGTTACGAGAATGACTCTAATCTATGCGTATCTAAGGATTAGAATAGATTAAATATTATTTAAATAATTTAGTTCTAACATTGGTAGTTGATTAAATTAGTTTTAGAGAAATTTAAATTATTGTCTCAATTTATATATTATGACTATTCTTTATGGATATGTTATTTTTAAACTTTTTAATATGATTTTTTTAAGTTTGTTTTCTTTTTTGATATATGTATCACTTTTTTTTGTATTTCAGATTGGTAATGTAATTATTAAGAGAAATGTAATTCATCAATAAATTAGAATGATTAAAAGTTTTATTAAGATTAACTAACATCTGTTTTGGACACAAGATTGATTAATTAAAATTAAGGCGTGAAAAAGAAAAAAGAGTCACAATACGTAGTTTTGCTTTCTTGCTAATATATAAAAATATGTGAAAGAAAAAAAATTAAAATATCACTATTTAAAAAAATTGTTAATCATACATATAAAAAGGGATTAGAGAATATACATGGATATAAAAAATAAAAAATTATTAATCGATTGTAGAATAAAAAATAATCATATATATATATATATTTAGAATTATTTAACAAAATTAATATATATGTATAGATAAATAAAAAAATTATTATAATTTATAAAAATTACACATACGATGATATTAATAATAAAGAATAAAAAAATTATTGAATGATTGTAGACTCAAAAAAATTAATTATGATAAAAAATTAGTTAATATATACGATTTAAACTACATAAAGAAGTATTTAGAATTATTTAAAACAATAAAGATATTCTAAAAATAAAAAAAATTATTAACTAAACAATTGATATATATACATATAAATAAATACGAAAATTAGTATAATTTATGAATATTATTACGCATATGATGGTATTAATGGAATAACAAAATCAGTATAATTATTGTAGGCTAAAAAAATATTTATGATCAAGAAATCAAAAAATAATTAATATATGTGACTTAGTATATGTGTACTTAAATAAGAAAAGATTTAAAATTATTTAAACAAAATAAATAAATATATCCTATGAATAAAAAATCATTGACTAATCGATTAATATATACTGGTAGTATAAATAAAAAAACCATTAAATAAAAAAGAAATAGTATGTTTTTAATTTTGGGAATAAAACGTAAATAATTATAATATAATAATTTGTTTAATTATTAATATTTATAATTATTATTTTAAATCATAAATTTAGAGAAAAAAATGTAGATTAACAAAAACGATTAATAACTATATTAGAGTTGATACACATAACACTAGATTAAGAAAAAATAAACCTAATTACTACGATTTAAATTAATTTTAATAAAATAATTTAAAATTATAATTTCAAACTTATCACGTACATAGTACGAATTATTGAACAATGTATTATCATGTATTGAACAATGTATTATCATGTACATGGCACATATTATTAAAGAATTTCTCATGTGTTTTTTCTTTTCCAAAATAAAATACTATTTTTACTTATAATTATTATTCTTTATCAACTCTTTCATTTAAACACTAATATTATTTATTAATTTTTTTTATTTTTATTCCTCACATTTATTAAAAATTCCTTTTCAATAATTTAGATATTAATTGTTGTTATTTAATTAACTTATTTTAGGAATTTAATTATTAAAATTTTAGGTATTAATTATACCTCAATTACGGTATTAAGACTTTGAACATAATTTCAATTTAATTTTGGACAATATCAAAACCAAATATATATATATATATATATATATATATATATATATATATATGATATTTTAGGTATTAATTATTATTATCTATTAATTTATTTTAGGTTTTTAATTATTAAAATATTAGATATTAATTATATTTTGTTTACCATGTTAAGTCTTTAGACATAATTTCAATTTAATTTTAGACAATGTAAGAAGCAAATATATATAATATTAAATTAGAATAGTAGATTTTAATTTTACATAAAATAATATAATAGATATAAAGTATAAATAAATTTACTTGACAAATATAATTATTCATAGTGTGATATTTTATTACGATAACATATCTTTGTGCATTGACTCCCTATATAGCAGTAATATATATATATATAGTTTGTTATTTTTTCATTACATGACATATTTATTATTATATTTTAAATTTAGAATTTTTTTGATCTAACATTGCAGTGAAAGAATAGCAAGCAAAAAAAAATGAAAAAAAATATGGAAACATTCTAAATATGATTACCGGTAATCTTTTTTTCTTTAGTTTTTAAATATATTATTTATTTTATTTATTTAGAGTAATAACTAAATTTATTATAACTATAGCAAAATTATTTTTAAACTATTAGTATTATTAGTAAATTTTTTTTCATGTTTATTATTTAAAAAATTTATAATTTTCACATAGCCTTTCTTCTATTTTTTTCTATACCTAATGACTATTGACTACGATTCTATTAATAGTATCACATATAGTAGATTATACGAAGAGAAAGTATGAAAAATAAAGACAAGAATTATAAGGCTATAAAAAGTTCCATTCAAGTTTGACAAGAGTAAGACGGTTTACATAGAAATAGTTCTAATAAATGATAAGATTAATTGATTCATTTACTAAATTTTTTCAAGTAATGCTAAGTTCAATTTATAAATAGAGTTTAATTTTGATACAATGACAGTGTAAAGCGTTTACATAGTCGTGCAATCACATCCGTTCTTTTGGATAACCATTCACGCGGTCAATGTGAAATGTACACGTGTAAAACTACTTTACACTGTCAGTACATCAAAATTAAATTCTTATAAATATTTGTAGTTCATATTTTAAGTTAATTTTATAAGTACACCATTTCACAAGTCAAAGACAATTCTTTTTAATAGCTTTGTAAATACTAATAGCTTTTATATTTAATTCATTTTGCGATATGATAAAATTTATTGTTCAATCAAGTCAAAGACAATTCTTTTTAATAGCTTTGTAAATGCTAATAGCTTTTATATTTAATTTGTTTTGCAATATAATAAAATTCATTGTTCAATAAAGAATTATTTGACAAAAATATTTGAGAATGAATTGGTAGAAAGAAAAGTCTATGTCTTCTCAAATTTTGAGATCGAGAAATCAAGCGGAATATATCTTCTGACTGTACACACGTGCAAAATATCTTTTAAGATGGAGTCAGGTATAGTACATTTGGTCGATGATCGTAAAATTCTGGATAATCATTTTAATTTGCTTGCTCATACTGATATATTGAAACAAACAAATGAACGATTCTACTTATTTGGTACGTAATTAATTTATATTAACCCACACAAAATTATTTTCCTTTTGATTTTAAGTTTGACCAAAAAATTGTATAATAGCATCATTTTATCAATAACAAAAATTTTAATAGTTTATTTATGAAAATATTTGAAATTGTATTGTGACTTTTTTTAAAGGTATATCCTTTTATTAATATATTATTGTTAGTTTTATCGTTTAATATAAAATAAATCAGTAAATTCTTTTTATTTTATACACGTTCGAAGTTATAATTTCTTATATTATTCACTCATTTGTCCTTAATTTGGTACTTTTAATTCATTTTTTTTAATTAGATGTTAATAGATTCTTGACTAGAAAAGAAAAACTCATATCATGGTCAAAAATAGAGAGAAGTGACCAGTACATTGTGATTGATCTTCATGAGTTGCAGTATGTAAAATTTTAATATGAATATTTTTTTAGGTTATAATTATGTGTTGTGGTGCAAATTTTTTTTTCTTTATATATTACTACTTACTCCCTTAATTCTCGCTTTCATTCAAAAATGAGAAAAAAATAAGATGTATACTATGAGATCAATTTACAATCCAATTACTTGATCATCTATGTGATCACCAAGCAACCAAATACATAATTTATTCTCTAATTTATAAAATTTAACAAAGGCATTGGTAAACATATTGGTTTCGCATTTATTTATGTTATATTTATAATTATATTATATCTATTTTTATCAATATATATTTTTTTTAAAATATCGTTAGTGTTAGCACATTGTGTATTAAATAAATTAAATGATAGAAGAAATACGTAACTATTTTCTTTTTCAGTCAAGATTAAGTAAAATACTGTAATTTAGACTTGCAATATCAACGTATTAATAGTAAAATGAAGAAAAAAATGTAATATTATATCAAAAATTTTTTTTAAATCATAATTGTAATTTATGATTGAAATCATAATTTAAATATTTTAAACGGGATAATTTTATTTAGAGAATTCATAATTCAAACATAATTTTTATACACTTAATAGCTACATTCGAGTTAATATATTTAATACTATATTTAAAAAAAACACGAACAATACACATCATATTATTTATTTATTAATTAAATTATTACAATTCAAATTAATTTTAATAAAATAATTTAAAATTATAATTTCAGTTTTTATGATGTGCATGGCACGGGTTATTACACTTGTAGGAAGTTAAAAATCAGTTATCACTGTATTGTAGTAATTGTTCATTTCTGTGCGCCTGTTAGCGCACAACCTATATACATCATGTGTCTTCCTCACAAATTATTTGTACGTTTCAATTTGTTTCTCTGTCCGTGACCTTAACCACTTGGTGAAATGCCGCCAAGCATAAAGTCATACAGATGTTATCTTCATCCTAGAATATATTAACTTAGCGAAATGTTTTTTTATTATACTCTATGTTCATTTGAATTGTTTGAATTATTTTTATATATGTTAGAAACAAGAGAGAAATATGAGAAAAGTGTTTCTGTGTATTATTCAAATTGATCAAAAGTACAATGTATAAGGGGTATATATAAGTGCCAGAAGAATCAAAGTAATAAAGGTATAAAATTCTACAATTAATATACAGATATGTCATATAAATATAAACGATACTAATTGATCTAAAATGATTCTAATGATTCTCTAACATCCCCCCTCAAACTCAAGTGGGAGCTAAGGATATCATCTTGAGTTTGGATAACAAAGTCCGGAAACGAGTCGGGTGATGAGCTTTCGTGAAGATATCAGCAGTCTGATCTAGTGTACCAACAGCAATCAGACGAACAGCATCAATAAGGATATGTTGCCGAACAAAATGACAATCAATATCAATGTGTTTGGTGCATTCATGAAAGACATCATTATGGACAATCTGAATAGCACTGCGGTTGTCACAAAAAACATCAGTAGGGGATGACTGAGGAGCATCCAAATCTTCGAGAAGCCAACGAATGGAGATAACCTCAACAGTGGTGTCAGCGAGGGCACGGTACTCAGCTTCTGTACTTGATCGAGCAGTGAACGTTTGCTTCTTAGCACGCCAAGAAATGAGAGCGCCAAGAAACAAACAGTAACCAGTAGTAGAACGACGATCAGTGGGATCACCAGCCCAATCAGCATCGGAGTACGCCTGAAGGCACAAAGAGGAATGGGCAGAAAAATAAAGGCCATGAAATAGAGTACCTTTGATGTAGCGAAGAATGCGAAGAACTGCCGCATAGTGAGTAGTCCGAGGAGATGACAAGAACTGGCTAAGTACATGAACTGGATAGGCGATGTCTGGTCGAGTGACAGTTAAGTAGACGAGTCCTCCAACTAGCTGTCGATAGAGAGTAGGATTTTCCAAAACAGTGCCATCCATAGGAGTAAATCGAACATTAGGCTCCAGAGGAGTAGACTCAGTGCGACTATTCGTAATTCCGGCTCGAGCAAGGAGATCTGAAGCATATTTAGCCTGAGAGAGATAGATGCCATCATCGGTGGATATGACTTCTAGACCAAGAAAATAGTTGAGAGAACCAAGATCTTTCATCTCAAAAGTACGCTGAAGGGATGCCTTGAGATCAGAAATACCATCAACATCATCTCCAGTAATGATCATGTCATCAACATACAGAAGCAGAAGAACGACTCCACGTTCACTTTTACGAATAAAGAGAGCATGCTCATGAAGACTGCAAGTGAAACCAGGTAGTGCTGAACTTGTCAAACCATTCACGAGGAGCTTGCTTAAGCCCATAGAGTGCCTTGCGAAGGAGACAAACTTTGCCAGAGAGACAAGGATAACCCGAAGGGGGTTTCATATAGACCTGCTGTTTCAAATCTCCATTAAGAAATGCATTCTTCACATCCATCTGACTGAGAGACCATTTTTTGACCGCAGCAATGGCAAGAAGAGCTCGAACAGATGTGAGATGAGCAATAGGAGCAAAAGTCTCTTCATAATCAATACCATACTCTTGCGTACAACCCTGAACAACCAATCATGCCTTATAACGGTCAATAGAACCATCAGAGCGAGTCTTGATCTTGTATACCCATCTGCTGCCTACAACTTCATGAGCAGAAGGAGGATCAACCAAATCCCAAGTGTGTGCCTTTTCAAGTGCCTGTATTTCTTCCTGCATTGCTTGTTGCCAATGTGGATTTGTGGAGGCTTCTCTGAATGACTTAGGTTCATGTTGATGAAGGATAGTAGAAAAACAATGATAATCAAGAAGATGAGGAGGTGGATTCCTTACCCTAGAAGAACGAGCAGAAGGAGAAGGCATGACAGCAGAAGCAGGATCATCGTCCGGTCTGGAATCATTGGGAGATGGAGAAGGCGGAAGAACAGGAGGCTGTGGAGGGTCACTCGAGATAGAATCTGTAAAATCATCACTAGGAAAAAGATCAACATTGGGGTTAGTAAACAAAGGTGACTGAGTAGTAGGAATTGACTCAAAGGATGAGAACCGAGAAAACATGTGATGCTCCCAGAAGACAACATGACGAGATATACGGACATGTTTAGAGAGAGGATCCCAACAACGATAACCCTTGTGTTCAGTGCCATAACCAAGGAAACAACACATACGAGCCCGAGGTTCAAGTTTACTATGTTCATGAGGCTGAAGAAGAACAAAACATACACAACCGAAAACTCGAAGAGAACTATAATCTGGAGAGGTATGATAAAGATGCTCAAAGAGAGTAACATTACCAAGAACAGAAGAAGGGAGTCTATTGATAACATGGACAGCAGTAAGAACAGCTTCACCCCAAGTACGCTCAGGACACGAAGAAGAAAGGAGCATTGCACGGACGGAGTCAAGAATGTGACGGTGTTTGCGTTCAGCTCTACCATTTTGTTGAGACGTACCAGGACAAGAAAACTCAGACAAAGTACCCTGTTCTGCAAGAAAGGTTAAGAGTTTGGAATCACGGTATTCCATAGCATTATCACGTCTGAAAACCTTAATAACCTTGGAAAACTGAGTTTTAATCATAGTAGCAAAGTTGATATAGATCTGAGGTAACTCATGGCGATTAGTCATCAAATAAACCCAAGTAAAACGGGAATAATCATCAATGAAAATGTCAAAGTATCGAGCTCCGCCCATAGAGGCAGTGGGAGCGGGGCCCCAAACATCAGAGTGAATGAGATCAAAAGAAGAGCAAGCAAGAGATGAATTATTGTGAAAAGATAAAGCAGGTTGTTTGGCAGTTTGGCAAGAAATGCAATTAAAAGATTCATTTGGAACCTGACCTAAAACACCCTGAGACACAAGAGGACGCAGTTTTCTTAAGGAGATGTGGGCAAGACGTTGATGCCATAAGTGAAGGGTAGAAGGAGAAGAAGCAGCACAGATATTTGGTACAGGAGGAATATGAAGATTCTCGAGTTCAAACAACCTTCCGACCTTATTATTAACAACAACAACAACAACAACAACAACAATAATAATAATAATAATAATAATAATAATAATAATAATAATAATAATAATAATAATAATAACTTAAATTAGAGGGAATATTTCGTGGGCTAATTTGTTGTGGACTAAAAGTACCCTATGGTGATTTTTGTGACGTGATTTTGATGATTCCATTGTTAATATTTTTTACTAAGAAAAAAAAAAGTATTAGTTTGGCCTTTTTAATCTTTTATTCATTTTTTCTTCTAAGATTTGAAGTAAATATCTTTGATTATGTGATTAAAAGAAGATACTATCTTAACTAATTCTGCATTAATTATTATTACACATTTTATTTTTAAATTGTAACATAAATATAAAAAAATGTTAAACAAGTTAATTTTTATATTCCAAACACATACACACAAAAAAATAACTCTCTTACATTAGCCATGTATAAAGATTAAAGTAGTGTGATTACGAGTATAAGTACGGGTACGGCGAGTTCGAACGAAAAATCTTTGAAAAATCTTGTTCTTTGAAGTGTTAAAAAAAGCAAAATCTAATGGTGACAAAATTCTACTGAATGCTGAAAAGGAAACTTACATAGAAGAAAAGAATGCAAAGATGGATTTGAAAGATCAGTCTAATCCTGTGATGGTAGAACCACAAAATTCTAATGCCGTCAAAGAGGTGATAACAAAAAATTGTTCCTACAAGGACAGTTTGATATTAGGAAGTGCGGATGTGAATCTATCTTCGGAGGAGATCGTTCACTTAGTGACAAAAGACTATATTCTAGACGAGGTGAGAGAAAGTGAAAACAAGAAAGTGGTTCCCTTCAATCCTGTTACGGATTCGGCCCACCATCCCGGATCCAAGACCGAACCCAACACCGGTTCCCCGGGTCCGACCCGTTCCCCACTTCTAGAAGGCCCGAAAACGGCACTCTCAGGTTCCTAACCGACTTTCGAATTCAAACGTCTCCCTTATCTTAGCCAAATAAGATAAGATAAGATATTCTCCATCACCTATAAATAGAGGACCTAGGTCCCTCCAGGTATTCATTCATTCCACACACTTTCTACCTCTCAGATCCATTCTGACTTGAGCGTCGGAGTGTCTTTGCAGGTACCTCCCCCCATCGCCCCAGTCAAGTGATCCGGCATCCGCCTCGACCCGCAGGTTCCCGATCCATCTCTCAACCCGTACCAGAGACATCTTGTACATTGGCGCCGTCTGTGGGGACCCTGCGCCAACCGGGCCCGATGGGGGACGTCCTAGAGGAAACCCCCTCAAGCCAGGATGACTCTCAACCAATTAACCCAACCCCCGAGCACCGTGAAGTCACAAACCAAGCGAGAATAGCGAGTACGGTCCAAAACGCGAACAATTACGACGTCACGGACGGACGACATCCTGAGAAAGCCAGCGACAAAGCAGCGCAGATCATCCAGGATCTCTGCCTCCGGGTTCAGGAACTCGAAGGCAGGATAACCAATAAAGGAAAACACAACAACGAGCACGGAAGCCATGCAACCTCCAGATCAAGATCTCGCCGCGGTAGATCGCCAACCCGACGACACGACAGAAGAGACGGTCGCAGTTCATCACGCGATCACAGACACGAGAAATCGCCAGAACGACGATACAACAAGAAACATAACCGCAGCGCCTCTCGAGATCTGAGTTATCAACACTACTCAGACGAAGATCGGAGGGACCGAAACACCAAACGCACGAGAAACGACCATATAATAATGGGCGCTACACCCTTTACAGAAAGAATCCTAAGAGCAAAACTCCCCAAAGGCTTCGACAAACCTACCGATATGAAGTACGATGGAACTAAGGATCCCCAAGAACACCTAACGGCTTTCGAAGCCAGAATGAACCTAGAGGGAGCGGCCGACGCGGTCCGATGCAGAGCCTTCCCGGTGACCCTCGCAGGGCCAGCGATCAAATGGTTCAACGCCCTCCCAAACGGATCCATAACCAGTTTCCACGATATCACACGAAAATTCATGGCCCAGTTCACTACGAGGATCACTAAAGCCAAACACCCCATCAGCTTGCTCGGGGTCACACAAAAACAAGACGAATCCACAAGAAAATACCTCGACCGCTTCAACGACGAATGCCTAACGGTCGACGGACTCACAGATTCCGTCGCAAGCCTTTGCCTGACCAACGGACTAATGAACGAAGATTTTCGCAAACACCTCACCACCAGACCGGTATGGACCATGCACGAGATCCAGAACGTCGCCAAAGACTACATCAACGACGAAGAAGTCAGCCAAGTCGTCGCGGCCAACAAACGGCAGCACGGCAACAACCAACGCGGCAATTCAGCTCCTCACCATAACGCAACACCCAAAGAGAATCAACGGGACCACCCGAGGCCGACCAACCGGACACCGAGAATAGGCAAATTCTCCAATTACACACCCCTAACTGCACCAATTACCGAGATATACCACCAAATAGCGGATCGAGGCATCATTCCGAAAGCACGACAACTCAAGGAAAGGACAGGAGGCAACAAAACCCTCTACTGCGAATACCACCGAGGCTACGGTCACAAAACACAGGATTGTTTCGACCTTAAAGACGCCCTTGAACAAGCCATACGAGACGGAAAACTCCCAGAATTTACCAAAATCATCAGAGAACCGAGACGCGCGGAGAGAGACAGGTCACCGGAGAGAGAAGGACGTAACCCGAGAACCCAAAAGCGACCCCCAAGAGAAAGTCCAGAAGAAGACCCGACCATCATAGTAAACGTCATCACGGGCAAAGATGCACCATGCAAGTCAAAATCCAAGATAAAAAAAGACCTCCAGGTAATGGCCGTCAGAAACCAAGCCCCAACTCCCGTGTCCAACAAAGCAATAACCTTCCTACCCGAGGACTGCCAGCACGGCACCGCAGCCGAAGACGCACCCTTCGTGATCTCGGTGAAAATCGGAACCGGACTAGTCCGAAGAATACTAGTAGACACCGGCGCAGACTCCAACATCCTCTTTCGAGGGGCCTTCGACAAGCTTGGACTCCGCGACGAAAATCTCCAAACGCACCGCAACGGTGTCACGGGACTCGGGGACAACTTCCTCAAACCGGAAGGCTCCATCACACTCCCCCTCACCATAGGAACCGGTGACAAGAGGAGGACGCTCATAGCCGAATTCGTGGTCCTAAAAGACTCCACTGCCTACAACGTCATCCTCGGAAGAAAGACGATCAATGACTTTTCGGCCATCATCTTTACCAAGTACCTCCTTATGAAGTTCGTAGCGGAGGACGACTCCATCGGGACCATCCACGGAGATCGGGAAATCACGGCAGAATGCGACAACACCAGCCTGGCTTTACGGAAAAAATCCCGCGACGCAGCCGGGATATTCCTAGCCGACCTAGACGCCCGACAAGACGGCCAACCTAGACCCGAACCGGAAGGCGACATGGAGAAACTGCAAATAGGACAAACCAAGGACGAGTACACCTTCATCAACAGGAACCTCCCCTATGACCTAAAAGAAGACCTTTCCCAATTTTTAAAACAAAACAGAGACCTGTTCGCTTTCACGCCAGCCGACATGCCGGGGATAGATCCCGACTTCATGTCCCACCGGCTAGCCGTGAATCCCAAAGCCAAACCCGTAGCACAAAGAAGAAGAAAAATGTCAGCAGACCGAGCGGCCGAAGTCAAGAGACAAGTACAAGCCCTACTCGAAGCAAACTTCATCCGAGAACTTCCCTACACGACCTGGTTGGCAAACGTTGTACTTGTAAAGAAATCCAACGGGAAATGGCGAATGTGCGTCGACTATACGGACCTCAACAAAGCCTGCCCAAAAGATGCCTTTCCCCTGCCAAACATCGACGGACTAGTGGACTCCGCATCCGGACATCGATACCTCAGCTTTATGGACGCATACTCCGGCTACAATCAGATACCCATGCACCGACCCGACGAGGAAAAAACGGCGTTCATCACCTCCGACGGCACGTACTGCTACACAGTCATGCCCTTCGGTTTGAAAAACGCCGGAGCAACGTACCAACGGCTCGTCAACAAAATATTCCAGAACCTATCCGGAACAAAACTAGAAGTCTACATAGACGACATGCTCGCCAAAACTGACTCCGACGAACAACTCATCAGCGACCTCAAGGTCGTAATGGACACCCTAAGAAGACACCAAATGCGACTCAACCCAACAAAGTGCGCCTTCGGAATGGAGGCAGGGAAGTTCCTCGGCTTCATGATTACACAACGCGGAGTTGAAGCCAACCCGGAGAAATGTCGCGCCGTTCTCGAGATGACGAGCCCAAAAAACCTACGCGACGTTCAGAAGCTCACCGGTCGACTGACAGCCTTATCTCGCTTTCTCGGAGCGTTAGCCCAAAAAGCAATCCCCTTCTTCAAACTAATGAAGAAAGGAGCCCCCTTCATGTGGAAAGAAGAGTGCGAAGCGGCATTCCAACACTTCAAGAAAACCCTGGCGGAACCACCAACTCTCGCCAAACCCCAAACAGGGGAAACCCTGTACTTATACCTCTCCATAACGGAAGAAACACTCGCGGCGGCACTCATCCAAGAAAACAAGAAAAAGGAGAAAAAACCTATATACTTCACAAGCAAAGTCCTACAAGACGCAGAAACCCGCTACTCGCGCCTAGAAAAACTAGCCTTTGCCCTCCTCACGGCGTCCCGACGCCTGCGACAATATTTCCAAGCCCACCCCGTAACGGTTCGAACCGACCAAGCAGTCAAACAGGTACTACAGAAGCCCGACCTAGCGGGTAGAATGCTAGCATGGTCCGTCGAACTATCCCAATTCGACATCAAGTTCGAACCCCGATACGCAATCAAAGCACAGGCCATGGCCGACTTCATCGCCGAGATGACCCCAGGAAACACCCCTCCCGAGTCATGGAAACTACATGTCGACGGCTCCTCGAACGTCACTTCCGGAGGCGCTGGAGTCATTCTGGAAAGCCAAAACGGCGTCGTGATCGAACAATCGGTCCGATACGATTTCCCGGTCTCAAACAACCAAGCAGAATACGAGGCCCTCCTGGCAGGCCTAACCCTAGCCTGCGAAGTCGGGGCAAAAGTCCTGGAAATCAACACGGATTCGCAAGTAGTCAGTTCCCAAATCAACGGAGACTACCAAACGCGAGATCCCCTACTACAACAATACCTCGCCAAGGTCAACAAACTAAAAGAAGAATTCGACCAGGTAACCATACAGCACGTCCCCAGGGAAAGAAACGCCAGAGCCGACCTCCTCTCTAAACTTGCTAGCACCAAACCAGGACACGGCAATAAATCGCTAATTCAGGAGGTCGTCAAAACGCCGTCTGTATCCCTAACAGCCGACACCCACCTGACACACTCCCACCACAAGTCCTGGACCTACCCCATCCTACAGTACCTCCTCGACAGAACACTTCCCGAAGACCCTAAAGAGGGAAAACGAATAAAAAGGGAGGCCGCCGGTTATACGGTCGTCGCAGGACAACTATACAAACGTGGATTCTCGCAACCCCTGCTCAAATGCGTCGAACCCGGGAGCACGGAATACATACTACGCGAAATCCATGAAGGCTGCTGCGGCCACCATGTCGGAGGTAAAACCCTTGCCCAAAAAGTCATCCGCGCCGGCTACTTCTGGCCCACGATCATCCGGGACTCCATGCAACTAGTGAAAAACTGCGATAAATGTCAAAGGCACGCCAACATCCACCAAGCCGCCCCACATCAGCTCAGCATCATATCGGCAGAACGGCCATTCGGCACCTGGGGGATCGACCTTGTCGGACCTTTTCCCACGGCACCAGGCCAACTCCGATATCTCATCGTCGCCATAGACTATTTCACCAAATGGATCGAGGCCGAGCCGCTAGCCTCTATCACGGCGACCCAATGTCGAAAATTCCTTTGGCGACAAATCATCACCCGATTCGGGATCCCCGAGATCGTCATCTCGGACAACGGAACCCAGTTCGCCGACACAAAATTCAAGGAATTCCTAAGCGGACTACGCATATCCCACCGCTTTAGCTCGGTAGAACACCCCCAAACAAACAGGCAAGTGGAATCAGCAAACAAAATAATAGTCAAAGGCCTTAAGAAACGACTCGACGAAGCCAAAGGGCTATGGGCAGACGAACTCGGATCGGTCTTATGGTCGTACCGCACGACCCCCCAGACAGCTACCGGGGAAACCCCCTTTCGATTAACCTACGGCACGGAAGCTATCATCCCAGTTGAAATCGGCGACCCAAGCCCGCGAAGAACAATCGGAGGCAACGACGAAGAAGCAGAACGAGACCTCACTGACAAAATAAGAAGCGTAGCCCATCTCAGAGAGCTAGCCCTAAAACAAAGAATCAGCCTAAGATACAACCACGGAGTCATTCAGCGAGAGTTCGCAACAGACGACCTCGTCCTACGACGAAACGACATCGGTCCCCCAACCCCGGGAGAAGGGAAACTCACCCCTAACTGGGAGGGACCATACAGAATCAAAGCCGCAATCGGGAAAGGAGCGTACAAGCTCGAACGGCTTAACGGTAACGAAGTCCCAAGAACGTGGAACGCCGCCAACTTACGGCGATACTACTCCTAAAACCAACCCAGGTCTCCATCCCCCCCTCCCCCGTTTTCTTCTACGCTTTCGCTTTACTTATTTGCAAATTTACATTTACATTTCAAAACTACGCCTATGTATCAAACTCGGGTACTCTTTCCCGCCAACAACGGAGGGTTTTAACGAGGCCCACCCATCAATAAAATCACATTACAAAGCTATCCCTAAATTCCTTATTTTTTCACACAATGTCCCAAATACGGAACAAAAAACACGGCCACAACTGGAGGACCGATCACCCTCCGGGCCCAACCCACGGATATCCATATAAACCCGACCACACGACGGTCCACTCATCCCAAATATGGGAAGAAGATTAATTAAACGGAATAGCTTTAAAACGGAACATACGAAAAGAGCCCGAACGGCTCAAAAAGTTGTTAAAACAAAATCCAAAAGCTACGGAGTCACGGTTAGACGGCCCACGGCCAAACCAAAAGTATCCAAAAAACAAGTAAGTCTAGAAGAGCGGGAGAACAAAAATTACAAAGATAAAGCTACTCGAGGTCGACTATCCGGCCATCACGAACGGTCTTGAATGCTCCCATCACGGACACATCCACTCCCGGAGCAAGCACCAGGGCCTGCGCCTTCATCGTCTCCTCGGTAGCAGCAATTGCATCCTTAGCATCGGCCAGCAACTCCGCCTTCTCCCTCTTCAATGCAGCAACCTCGGCATTCAAAGCCTCCGTCTCACCAAGAAGTACGGCAGCCCGGGAACCCGCATCGGAAGCCTTGCGCCGCTCCTCGCCCAGCTGAGAAAGGAGTGAAGTCTCAACCTCGGAAAGCTGGAGAATCTCCGCCCCGGCTTCCTCAGAAGACTTCACCGCCTTCCCCCTCGCAATCTCGGCAGCCTCGAGCTCCTCCTTCAACTTTGCCACCTTAGCCTGAGATTGGCGAAGTTTCTTGTCCAATAAACCGACCTGAGCCATCACGGGCTCAGCCTTCCGAACAACAACAGCAGAGCGAAGGAGAGCACGGTACACTAACTTGGCCTGGAACGAGACATCACAGCCATCAAAATAAGGCTCCGTACCAGGCATCAAATGCTGATCAATAAAACCCGGGGCATCAAAACAACGATCCATCACACTTGGCACCAAACCCTCCTCAAAGGTCTCGCTGCTCGGGTCCTCGGGCCTCTTTCTCTTCCGAGAAGCCTCAGCAGCCGACACTACCACAACCTCAGGAGAGTTCACAGGGCCAGGGGAAACTTGAACCTCAGCCCGTGAAGCCGAGGAAATCACCTCCTGGGAAGCCGGTTGAGATTCCACGGCAGGATTGGAGACAGGGGTAGAAGGAGACGAGGATCCCTCCTCCCGACCCATCGCCGCCTTCAACCTAGCCAGAGAAGTCAGCCCACCAGCCATCTCAACTGAAAGAAATAAAAAATAACAAGTTACAAAAAGGCAAGAATAGAACATATGAAATCGGGAAAAGAAAAGGCACACACCGATATACGCCCGACAAGCCTCGGGATCCCCCATAACGTCCCGAGGGTTCAACGGACGCTCACCAAACAAATGCCACAAAACGTTGGCAACGTCCTTATCCTCCTGGGACAAGCCATCGTAGGTGAATTTAGTTAGAACCGACGGGCCAGCCTGGAAATTCCAGTATGTCGGAAACCGACGAACGCCCTCCGGCGACAGCCAGAATGGATGGTGTCCCTGGACAGGACGCACCTTAAAATACTCCCATTTAAAACCATGAAAAGAATCTTCAAATAAGCCAAAAATACGGCGATGAGGCTGAGCCCGGAAAGACATATACCCCTTCTTATGCTTCCCCTCCTTAGTCGGGAGAGTGCATAAGAAAAGAAAAAGAAAAACAGGAACGGAAGCCGGAAGGTCGAGATACCGGCACACCAACTCAAACGACCGCACAGCAGCCCAGCTGTTCGGGTGAAGTTGAGACGGCGCCACGGAACACCGACTCAACAGATCCTGAACAAACGGCGAGAAGGGGAGTCGCACGCCAAGCCGAGTGAACATCGACTCGTAAACCCACATCCAATCCAGAACGGTGGGAGAATGCAGATTCAAGTAACAAACACGCTCGTCAGCATCCGGGAGGACGAGCTCATACCGCCCCTCCTCATCACCACCGCCACAGATGGCCCCCTGATCACGGAGCCGTTGAAGGTCGCCCTCCGTCATCCGCGACGGAACGCCCCATACATCACTAGTCACCCAACCATAACGATTGGGAACGCCCCGGGAAGGGGCTACCGGAGCTCCCACACCCTCATTCCTCCGCCGTTGCATACCTAAAACAGGGAGGAGCACCACCGTCAGCCTACTAACCCTAGACAGAAGCAAGACAGAAACCTACACACCGCTACCAAACCAACACGGCGGTACGCCGCCATCACCGAATGAACACGGCGGTGCTCAACCCCTCCAAAAGCGGGGAAAAACTACCCCCCCCAAAAAGAAACTAATTCAACGCAAAACTAAAAACAGGCAGAACAATGCATGGCAAAAGATAGAGCAGCATTCACAAAATAACAGGAAAGAATAAGCGAAACGTGCTGACCTGGAAATGCAGAAAGAACACTTGAGAAAGCTCGAAAAGCAGAAGCAGCAAGCAAAAACCAAAAAACGAAAAACCACAGAGAAAGGAGGAGACTTTCTGTTCAGATAGAAATTCTTCAGAAGAGAATGGAAAAAGGAAAAAGAAAGGGAAACGAGCGAGGGAACTGAAATAAAAATCCAAAACGGTTTCAAAGAGAAGGATGAAAAGACACAACTGCCCCTAGGCGCAGGTAAAGCTAGTAGGGGCAGAAGAGGGAAAACACCCCTTCACATTTAATGACCCTCCCTCGAAAAAAGAAGCTAATAAAGCCTCGAAGAACGCAACAGACACGGCAGAATCGGAGGAGTCACGTCAAACCAAAAAACGGTCAGACGAGCCTCCAAGAGAAACAGGAGCCGAGGCACCGATCTCCCTCCAAAAACATCGCGCCTTTTCAGCGACGGACTGACCTTGTTCGCTCCCCCGCTGCAGGGGCAACTGTTACGGATCCGGCCCACCATCCCGGATCCAAGACCGAACCCAACACCGGTTCCCCGGGTCCGACCCGTTCCCCACTTCTAGAAGGCCCGAAAACGGCACTCTTAGGTTCCTAACCGACTTTCGAATTCAAACGTTTCCCTTATCTTAGCCAAATAAGATAAGATAAGATATTCTCCATCACCTATAAATAGAGGACCCAGGTCCCTCCAGGTATTCATTCATTCCACACACTTTCTACCTCTCAGATCCATTCTGACTTGAGCGTCGGAGTGTCTTTGCAGGTACCTCCCCCCATCGTCCCAGTCAAGTGATCCGACATCCGCCTCGACCCGCAGGTTCCCGATCCATCTCTCAACCCGTACCAGAGACATCTTGTACAAATCCAAAATCAATTGTGGAGGAATCGTTAAAAGAATATGACTCTTGATGTAGGCTATGAGAATTCTCGCTAATTATCAAGTTGCTTAGTAAAAGCTTAAATTTTCGTGCTATGGATTTTTGGGTGCAAAGGATATGGTTAAAAAAGGTGAAGTGAAGGTCTTTGATTTAATAGAGGATTTCTTGTTGGCCTGCTTTTTTGATGAGGAAGACTATCGACATGCTCTATTTGACGGGCTTTTGACCACTATTTGATGGTACAAAGATGGCACTCACTTTTCAATCCAAGTGAGTATGATTTTCAACAAATTGCTGTATGGGTAAGGATTCAGAGCTTCTAGTAAAACTTTATATCTAGCTTTTTTTATGGAGAGCTAGAAAGAAGATTAGGACCATGCTCAAGATCGATCAGACTACTTTGATCCATTTTAAAGAAAAGTTTGCGTCTATGTGTAGAGATGGACCTAAGACAAAAGCTTGTTCCAGCCATCGAAGTGTTGGGAAGAGAATTCAGAATTGAATATGAAGGCCTACATTTGATTTGTTTTGGTTGCGGCCGCTATGGCCACAGATTGGAAGCATGTCCGGAAGGTGAAAGGTTAACCGAATGTGCTCAACAGTCATCAGCAGCAATGATGGAGTTGCAGGGATCAGATTCAAATTTAGAACGTGTTGTTGGTGCTGTGGGATTGACTCTGAAAAATCTAAATGTAGGTTTCGAAAATGTTCTCATGATTGTTAATCAAGCAAAGTCTCTGGAGGCTGACGGAGAGGTGATGAGTAAGTAGTCAAATTCGTTGGGGTCTTGGATGTTAGTCAATAAGGCCCAAAGGAAAGGAAGAGGTAAGCTAGCAATTAGAAATAAAAATGGCAACGGTCCCCATGGGGGCAGGGACATGCCCCCCACCCCTGCCCCTGCCACCCATAATCCGTCCCCGTCCCCGCAATGGGTAACGAGGGCCCATATCCGCTGGGGATCAGGATCTCCGCGGATATCCGTGGATATTTAAAAAAAAAACTAAAAAAATCAGAAAAAGTAAAAAAATATATAAAAATTGAAAAAAAAAACTCAATTATCATTACAATCATGATCTTCATCACCAACAATATTTAGTCATAATTTCGTAATTCATACCCAAACAAAATCAATCAAACACAAAAAAATACTCAAAGCATAAAAATTTTCATATCCATTCTTTCAATTTGAACATAAGCACATACCAAA
This sequence comes from Arachis ipaensis, assembly GCF_059453495.1. Taxonomy (NCBI): domain Eukaryota; kingdom Viridiplantae; phylum Streptophyta; class Magnoliopsida; order Fabales; family Fabaceae; genus Arachis; species Arachis ipaensis. The sequence continues at coordinate 140,438,899 of NC_142435.1, read as the reverse complement.
TTAATCAACCAGCCACATCAAACACCAATTTACATATGGCCATCACTAATCCAAAAACAAAATTTAAACAAAATCCACAAATCAGCCATCAACCATCGAAGATCTTTTGCAAATCCATCTCAACCTTCATAAAAAACAGAAGCAGATTTAAACATAACCAAATCCTTCAAACATTCAAAAGTTAATATTTCAAATGTTCAACTATCCACTACCACATCCTCAAAACATAACCATTAACTTCAAAAATTCAATTCCAATTTCTTTTAGCCATTGTGCATTATTAAAAAAAAAACAGAAGCACATATATATATGAAGCAAAATTACAAGATAATTGTTTGGAATTCAAATAAAATAAAATAAAATAATAGAAATCACAAGACAATTAATGAAAGAAACAACAAATGCTTCAAGTAAATGAAAATCATAAAAATCACTGAGGTTGACTTACCGGAAAGAAGAATGGCCAATGATCTTGTTGGAGGCGGCAATGGAGACCGGACTGCCTCTACCAAAGATGAAGATGGCGACGGCGAAGAATGCTTCTGTCTCTACTGAAGACGAAGACGGCGACACTTCAACCTTCTTGCAACAAATCTTCCTCTGGCGATGACGGTCCTCCTAAGGCTGGGTGTCAGGCATGCGAGTGAGTGTGGACGAGGGCGCCAGACGATGGAGAGAGTGTTTGTGTGGAGGAGGGTGGCGGAGAGAGAGCCTGAGTGGAGGAGGGTGATAGAGAGAATCTAAGAGAAGGAAAGGGACCTAGTGAGGCAACGACGATGGTTCTACCTTCTGCGATGAGATGGTGACCTTGAGTGTGAGAGGTGGAGCCGTGGATGCAATGAGAGTGGACGAGGGCGACGAGCAGCGGTAAGAGTGAAGGAGGGAGGGAGAGGGAGAAGGAGAAGGAGAGAATCTGAGTTCTGAGAGAAGGATAGTGACAGTGGTAGAGAGAAGAGGGTTAGAGTTAGGGTTGCAGAACTAATATATATATATATATATATATCACTAGGGATATTTTGGTCATTTTCTATATGCGGGTATTATACGGGTCTCCAACCCGCCCCCCATTTCGTTTATTTTGCAGATCCTTGTCCCCGCCCTCTATGGGTGAAACTATGCCCCCATTCGCGCCCTCGACGGGTAAATCTCCACAGATACCCGCCCCGCCAAGAAAAATTGCCATCTCTAATTGGAAGAGGAGCTGAGCTAAAAAGTTCTTCATCTCCTCATGAGGGTTGTCGTTTTAATGTGCTAGCCACTGAAGAACCCAAAAAAGAGCCTAAATTTACCCGAGGGGGAGATCTTTCATCTCAGCCCAAAGCTTCATCTCATGAAGGTAAAGGGGTCTTAAAGGAAAATACAAGGACAAACACTCATGAAGGGAGAAACAAGAGAATTCTAGAGCTGAAGGTTTCCTCTAGTACCAAATCGAATGCTGCTTCAAGTTAAGACAAAGTAATGTAGAATACCAAAGTGGAGAAGAAAGACGATGGGAATAGAAAGATGGAAGTGACCATGAATAAGGGTAAGGAAGTCGCTACCTGTACTCCTGTTATTAATTTTATCAAACAAGCAAGATTCGTGACCGAGGGCGATAGCTTTGATATGAAAGGGATCCTTTTTGTTCAGACACACCTCCCGTCAAAAGAGGATTATTTAGCTGCGAACCATCTTCACCTTCATGCTAGAAATCCAAAATCAGCCTCAAATCCCCCAAACCCAAGAGTGGAAAGGTCAATTCAAGGCCTTGATAATGGAGCAAAAACTTCAAGTACTCCTGAATTGGAGATAGCTTCCAATTGTATGGTGGTGGAAAATTCTACCTCAGTGCAACAATTTGTGCAGTAATTCTTTACTGTGCCTTTATATGCCCTATTTTCCTTTATTTGTTATATCATGAATATAATAACTTAGAATTGTAGAGCTGTAGGTTTGAAAGGTTTTTCCATATTGATTAGGGACTTATGTGGGAGATTTCACTCAAATTTGTTCTGTTTGTTGGAAACTCATGTATCTGGAGTAAAAGTAAATAAAATAGCAAATAAGCTTGGTTTTTCTTCTTGGCATTTGGTGGAGGGTGTAGGCTTCTCAGGTGAAATTTGGGTTCTGTGGAACGATAATTATTGGTTAATTGAGCATCTCGAATATCATAGACAATTTTCTCATCTCAAAGTCTTTTTCCAAAATAAAATGTCATGGTTCTTGACTGTTGTGTATGGTTTACCTCATATTGGACCTAAATTTGAGTCGTGGACTGATATTCGAAGATTAGTTAATCAAGTGCAGGGAGAATGGTGTGTTGGGGGTGATTTTAATTGTGTCTTATCTAGTGCGGACACTGGAGGAAGGTCTAACATCTCTGGAGATCAATCTCACTTTGCTGCCTGTTTGCTTGATCCGTGTTTGCAAGATGTTGGCTTCCATGGTCAATCTTTTGCCTGACAACGAGGTACAATTCATAGAAGATTGGATAGATATGTGGTTACTAATTTGTGGTCACTTAGATTTTTCTAAGCCTCGACTAAGCATTTACCTAAATTGAAATCTGATCATGTTCCCATCTTCCAAGATATGGGAGAATCAGGTGGCTCTTTGTCCCAGCCGTTCAGATTCTCAGCTACATGGCTTTCTCATAATGATTTTCAGAATTTGTTTACAAATAATTGAAGCAAAGATAATCTTCTAGAGGATAATATATCTTCTTTCATGTCTGCTGCCAAGATCTGGAGTAGGAAAGTTTTTGGAAATCTAGCTAAAAGAAAATCAAGGCTTTTAGCTAGACTCCAATGCATCTCTTCGAAGCTGTCTTTTGAGTTAAATCCTTTTCTAGAAGATTTTTAATCATCATTATGAAAAGATTTGGAAGCTTTATTGATCCAAGAGGTGGTTTACTGGAAGCAATGTTCCTAGTGTAAGTGGATAAATTAGGGAGATAGGAACACTTTTTATTTCCATAGTTTAGCCACTACCCCAGGAAAAGGAGAAAAAAAAGTTAGTATGTTGAAAAACCAACAAGGGATCTGGATTGAGGATGACCAGCAATTGAAAGAGATTAGTATTGATTGTTTTCTAAATCTCTATACTGAGGATAGTGGGTATGAGAAGCTATAAGTTCTGGGTTTATTCCCTATGCTTACAGATGAATAAAAGGAGCGTTTAGATAGGGTTGTCTCACCTGAAGAAATCAAAACGTTTCTCTTCTCTATGGGCGCTTGGAAAGCACCAGGTCCGGATGGTTTTCCGCCTATGTTCTTTCAAAATAATTGGGATTCGGTGAAAGACTCACTTATTAATTGGGTAGAAAGGATTTTTCAGAATTATCAGGAGATAAAGGTAGCTAATAATACTTTTCTTTCTCTTATTCTGAAGGTGGATAACCCTGAAAAAATACAGTTCTAGCCTATTAGTTTATGCAACGTCTTATACAAGCTTATTACCAAGATACTCTCGCAAATGTTAAAGGAAGTTATGCCCAAGCTTATTAGCTCCTTCGAGTGTAGTTTTATCCCTGGGAGACAAAGTGCGGATAACATTTTAGTGGCGCAAGAGATTCTTCATACTATGAGATCAAAGAAGGAGAATAGTGGCTTTATGGCCATTAAAATTGACCTTGAGAAAGCCGACGATCATCTTAACTGGCAATTTATCAGAGATATTCTTTCTGAGGCAAATATTCTGGAGAACTTGGTTGACTTAATCTTTCATTGCTATTCTTCTGCAGAAATGAAAGTTCTTTGGAATGGTATTCTATTAGCTTCCTTTAAGCCCACTAGAGGTGTGCGCCAGGGTGACCAAATTTCTCCTTATCTATTTATCCTATATATTGAGCGTCTTTCTCAGATAATTTCTTTTGTGGTTGACCACAATTTTTGGGAATCGATCACATTTAATAGAGGAGGTCTAAGTCTATCTCATCTTTGCTTTGCTGATGATATTATGCTGTTTGTTAAGGCAACTATGGATCAGGTACAAGTGGTGAGGGGTATTTTAGATATTTTTTGTCATTGTTCGGGACAAAAGGTAAATTTTACAAAGTCTTCTGTCTTCTTTTCGGAGAAAATGAACTTGGAGAGGAAACGTGCTCTTAGTAATGCCCTTAGGATGATACTTACGATGGATTTGGGTAAGTATTTGAGAGTACCTCTACCACATGGCAGATCAAAGGAGAATTTTCAATTCATTCTTGACAGAATGTCAAAAAGTCTTGACTCTTGGAAAGTCCGCAATCTTTCTTTGGCAGGTAAAGTCACTTTTGCTCAATCGACTCTGTCAACTATCCTATCTTATAGTAATGCAAACCATGAAGCTGCCTTTGAGTATTTGTAATTGAATTGACAACATATGTCGCAATTTTGTCTAGGGGGAGTTGATTTAGTTAGAAAGCCTCATCTTCTTAAGTGGAAAACTCTTTGTTCACCTAAGGCATAAGGAAGTCTTGGTTTTAGACCTTCGTGGGTTCTTAATAATGCAAATTTGGTGAAATTAGTTTGAAAACATGTCTATAATAGATGAGATCTTTGGGTTGAAGTTCTTCGAAATAAATATGGATGCGGTGAGGCTACTATTCTTGTTGTTAAAAGGATCAAAACAGCTTCAAATGCTGGCAAGGCCTCCAAAAAGTTTGGAAGAATTTTTAGAATAATCTCATATAGAGGATCAGTAGGGCACTGAGATTAATTTTTAGACCGACCAATAGATTCCAAGTATTCATAAACTTGTGAACTTTGCTCAACCAGAAGTTACCGAAGAGATGCTAGAAGAGAGTTTGCGAGTTTGTTATTAATAGTCATTGGGACTATGACCGGATTGGTATTATGCTGGGAAAAGATTGGTATTCTATTTTTGCTTCTATTAAACCTCTTGAGCCTGAGTTAGAAGTCAATAGCTTGGCTTGGCTTCCGGTATCGAGTGGTGTCTTCTCGATAAAGTCAACTTGTGCTATCTTTTTGGGGCATGTAGATGACTCAAATGCTTTTTTATTCTAAAAAATATGGAAGATGGAGGCTCTGCAATGGCTGCGGTCTTTCTAGTGGCTCGTAGTGCACTAGGCCCTTTTGACCAATGCAAAACGTGCTAGAAGACATATGGCGGAAGAAGACATATGGCGGAAGAAGACAGTTGTGCCATTTGTGGTGTATCCCCTAAATCTTTGCTCCATGTGCTCCATGACTGCAGGGTGGCGAAAGGTACGTGGATGAGCATTGATAATAGTTTGGTTGCGGGTAACTTCTTTAACTCTCCTCTTTTGGCTTGGTTGCTAGAGAATTTATCTACCAAATCTCCCTACCAAGGACAATCTTGGCCCCTTCTTTTTTGTTACTACGATGAATTCCTTATGGTATCAACAGAATAAATTTGTTTTTGATGTTGATAATATCATTGAGGAAGAGTGCAGTGGCGAAACTTGAAGCAAAATTTTGGGGGGGGGGGCAGATAGAAAATAATTGTCAAAATATTTTTGATATGGACTCCATTTAAGATAAGCTCGTCTAATCTCATCTCTCTGGTTTGGGTGATATTGCCAAATTTAAAGCCGTTTTTCAAGATCTCGTTCCAAAAAGTTAAGGTTAAAGTCATCAGATGTAACTTTTTGAACTTTTGAAGGTTATATCTCACTTTTTTCGTTATTCATTAAAGTAGAAGAACTATCTACAGGTGTTGATATTGTAAAAGTTATATGTTCTCCTTCTTAAATATTAGCCTTCCTCTTAAAAAATGTATCAATTCTTTGATTTTTCATTATTATTTTATATAAAAATTTAAATATATATCTTGTAAAATATGTAAAGAAGTTAGAAGGACAAATATTAAAATTTATAATTATTGAATTTTTTTTTATCAATTTATACAAATACAATAATATTAATACTTATTGAATATTCTATTATTTTTTATCATATAAAAAATTAAATTATATAAATAGTAAAATATAAAATAATATTAAATTAAATAAATAAAAATATCTAATTTTTTATATTTGAACTTAAAGATAGAGAGAGTGTTGTTTATTGAACTTATTAGATATTTTAGGTCATAGTAAAGTATTTAAGTCAATTAAACTATTTTTTATCTTTTGAAAAAGTACTACTAAGTTTTTTATAAAAAGTTTGGGGGGCCATGGCCCCCTTGTCTGAACTAAGCTCCACCATTGGAAGAGTGTAAAAACCCGATTTTCGGTAAACAGACTTTTCTGGCTATTTAAAAATTTATTTCACAAAATCCCAAACCACGGCTCAATAAGAAATAGTGAGGCTGACCCAATGGTTAAAGAAAAAAAGTAAAATAAAAAAAAAGGCAAAAAAATGAAAAAATTAAATAGAAAAAGGCCATTAATAAGGTCAAAATTGACTTTATGAGGGTAATTAAGCCCCCTAAGTCAAGTTTGACTAGTAAACAATAAATATTAGCTTACTATTGGTTTATTTTCCTCAATAGAGACTTTTTGAGTCGGAAATTCACTTTTAATGACGGTTTTGCGTGCGCCGAGAAAAACTCTTGTAACCGAAAACTTCGGAATCAATGGTCAAAATAATTCCTACCCAACTAAATGTGTCTCAAGATTTATATTAGCCATCCATTCATGATTTACTCCTTTAAGAATAAATCTTAGCCATTAATTATTTTACCACACGATAAAATTTACTCCAAACCGAATTTTTGACTAGTATTCCGCAAACGACTCCTAGAGACTCCAAATCTTCTTACTTGTCACCCAAGAAACTTGTCTCTCCTTCTCAACCTCTGGACTGAGACTATCTCAATCTTTCACTCCTCTCTGCTGTGTTTTTAACCTCGAGTAACTAACTGCAGTTAACTGTGGATAATCTCGACATGCAAGCGCTGACCAAGCTTCCTCGTTTTCATGCCCCTTATTCATTGAAGCTCAGTCCTTGACCACGAAATTTCAGCCACTTTTACCATCATAAATTCATCAAGACTTTGATTTTTTTTTATTTAAGGAAGCATTGGCCACAAAATTCATAAAATACTTTACACATTTTTACACTCTTTTGACCGAATTCTTGAGAGAGAAAGAGATAAAATTCTTGCAACTATTCTCTGTGTTCTAGACCATATTTCATCTCTTCTTCCATTGTTCTTGATGTGTTATTCAAGGACTCAAACCATACAAGCATAAACTCTTGCCCGTTTTCGCTAATTCTTGCGTTAGGTAAACTTTTGTTCTTTCTCCTTTCCTTTTTTTTTTTTAAAATAGTAGCCATGATGAATTCTTACTCTCCTCCATATATAGAGAACTCCTCTTGAAACACCCATGGAGCATGCCTAAGGAGTTAGAGAGATTCGAGCTCAAAGTGGTTGAATTTCGACTTTGCGACACTTTCGGCCAAAAACGAAACTGCACCATCACCAGCTGTGCTTCTGCCCTTGTGTGCACGTTTTCTAGTGTGTGAAAGGTTTAATAACTGAATTACATAAGAGGTAAGGATTAGGATTAGTTAGAGTATGGTTGTGCTTGTTTTCGGTGCTTATATGAGCCACTTTGTGGTGAATTTGTGCTTATTTTGAATTTCTAAAAAGTTTATGATGTTACCACTATTTTGGATTGCTAAATATGTGTAATATACTGTTATATTGCCTCTGAATTTTGTGTGAAAGCAGCCAGAAATATGAAAACACTTGGGGTTTAAGTTTCAAGCTTTAAACGTCACAAAAGTGAAGAAAAATATAAAAACTGCACCTCTGGAATTTATAGTCACTAAGAGCACAAAAATTATGATAGAAAAGAGTTAAAAAGTAGTTAGAAAAATAGTTTTAATCCTATAGAATAAAGGTAGAAAGGTAAAAAGGGTGTTATAGTCATTTTTGGGTAAAAAGAGGGTTAAAGATGTAATTTAAATGAAAAATAAGTAAAATTATGAATTTAGTGTCATTAGGGGTAAAATAGTAATTTTATAAATTAATTGGGTCATAATTATAATTACAATAAAGTTTCGGACCGAAATAAAAGCTTTAGTAAAAATTAGAAGTGAAGCGGTAAAAAGCAGTAATTAGAATAAGTAAATAAATTAATAAAGGATAAAATGATCTTTTAGGTCCTTAAGAGTAGAATTGGCATTACCAAAATTATAATGGATAATTAGTCATAAAAAAATATTAGGATTAACGCAGTAACATTTTGACGATAAATCAGGTTAAACGGTAAAATTAGAGTACTTAGGGGCATATTAATAATTTCAGGCATAAAGTCAAATTAAAAATAAATAATTAACTTAATCAAATAGAAAAGGTATATTAGGAAAAATATGAAGATACAATGGTAAAATAATATCAGGGGTGAAAGCGTCACTAAAAGTCTAAAAAAAGATAAAAAGAAAAGTTAAATAAAATGGGCAAAATGATAAATTGTGACAAGGCTGAGATATTTTAAGAAAGAGTCGGGCACAAGTTTTTACAAAAGAAGGGAGGAGAAGTCCCTTAGAAACAAATTCTGTTGAGATATGCTGCAGAAGAAGAAACTGTAAACCCCAAGGTGCTAGGAAGTACCTGGCAGAGCGGACTTCCATCCCGCCTGACCAGAGACTATATGAAAGTGAGGACGCCCGCCATATAGACTGTTAGTCACTGGGAGCGCCTTGTATTTTTGAGTAATTCTTTATTAGTGCTGCGATTGTATTTGGGGCACCAGTGCGCGACCGACCCAGTGGAGTAGCCATATCTGGACTTGGGACGGGTAACGTCGGGCTGCAGGTAGCCAACCGATGCATGAGCTCATGGCCTGCATAGGAGCAGGCATGCATCATACTTGATTGCTGCATTCTCTATGTTTGTGATTGCTTACTTGTACCTGTGATTGTGTTTTATCCCTACTTCTTGTATTTTGTGCTTGTTTATTATTCTTCTATATACTTGTGCTTGTACTTGTTTATGTGACTTACTGATCAAATTGCATGAAGTCTTAGACTTAGGCTGCGAAACCCCCTAGGATTCCTGTGTAGTACCCTACTGGGAACCTTAGGTTCTCACCCCTTACTTTCTCGTTCCGCAGATCCAAACCAGCGAGGTCTTCTTTGAGGTTCCAGCCTTAGGACTAGTGAGCAGTAGTAGCATTATTGGAGGGTCAAAGCGACTTCTTTTACTTCCACACAACACTTCCGTATTTCTTTAGCCCAAAGATCGGTGATCAGCAGTAGTTATAATAGTCGTAGTAGTAGTCTTTGCCCTCGCTCTGTATAGACTTTTAGAGGGTTAGGTGCTTTTGTAAATATCTATAAAAACAAGTTAGAACGGGTCCCAGACTAGGGTGACTCTTATATGTCGAGGCCTGTTAGTATAAATATGGAGTCTGTAAATATTTTCATGAATAAGCAACGACGTAACCCGGTGTGAATTATGATGTACTAAATGAGCTTTCGGGCATATATGTATGATATTACTACGTTTTCTGCATTTTCTATGCATCATGTATATATTATCTATTTAACTATTATCTATTTCGTTATATCTATATATTTGACACGCGATCTCGACTAGCGCTACATGCTCATATGTATATATTTAATATAAGGTCTAGAGTCTCTAGGAAAAGCTGTGTAGTAGCGCCTGACGACTAGCATTGGTCATGACGTGCTAGAAGTTGGGTCGTTACAAAGAGAATGTTGCTCCCCTTGCTGTCTATCTAGCAAAGGACTTTTAGCATGCTCAGGCTGAAGTAAGTCGAGTTAAGAAGATAGTTGACAATTATGTTGAGAGACAGATTTAATGGCACCCCCAGAATCTCCTTTTGTTAAACTAAATAGAGACGGTTTAGTTCTACATAATGAAAAAACAGCTTGCAGAAAGATTATTAGAGACATGGATGGAAGGTTTTTAGTTGGTTTTAGTGCAAACTTAGCTTTTACCTCGGTTACTTCGACAAAATTCTGGAGAATTTTAATGGATGTGGACCATACTGTAAACTTGGGATATAATCATGTGGTTGTGGAGGTGGACTCAGTTGCTGCAGTAAGGCTTGTTCTTCATGATAATATTGATTTGCATTTTTTTCGAGCTCTTATTTTGACACTTAGGAAGAATTGCAGCAGACTAATCAACTGGAGAATACAACATCAGTTCCGAGAAGTAAACTCTTGTGCAAATAGAATGACTAATTATGATCATAGTTATCTTTTAGTTGTCATGTGTTCTTTAATTTATTTTTTTGTATTTTTTTCGTCTTTATACTAATTTTATTAACATCTCATTTTTAAGAATTATTGTCTTTTAGTTTTTTTTTTTGTTTTAAATCCCGTTGTTAATAAAAAAATACCCTTTATTTTTTTTAATTTAAAAAGAGAAACAAACAACTTTTATGTTCATCTAGTTTTAATTATTGATCATCTACATATATTCAATCAATCATCTATATAGACATGACTAATCAACCATTTGCATAGGAATAAAGAATGACATTATAGATATATTTATAATCAAAGTTTTTATTATAAATAATATATTTAAAAATTAAATTCACATCTATTATATATATATATATAAAGTACAATATATTGAATTTTTTTGGACTCTCTTTTTATCTTGAGAAAAATCTAAAATATTAATATTTAAATCATAATTACTCTTTTTTGAGAGTCAAATGGCTGAAATTGAGTTTGGGGGTTATAACTTATAAGAGAGGTCTCAATTGAAAGAAAATAACAAACACTAGAGGAGGAGAGAAAAAGAAAGCATATTTCCACTCACACAAATGAAAGCATGCAAGCAATGAAGCAATTTATCTTCTCCCTTAACCATGCTCGACCTCAAGTCAATGGAAGGCACTGTTTCAGATGCAATTGGGCAACTGAATTTGTCATTCTAGCCGCCCAAACACCAACTTCAAACAATCTGCGGCGGAGGCCTCCAAACGGTAAATCCCTCTTTTCTTTGATTTTGATCTTGATCTCGAATTGCTTGGGTTGTTTTATTCCTTCTCTTTAAAGTATGTTTGCTTTGATGATTTTGTTCTGTGGATTAGAAACTGTTTTAAACAGATTCATTTCTAGATTTCCAAATTTCCCAAATAACATTTGCTGCCAGCGAAATCTGCCCAAGTCCCTCATCCGTTGAATTAAGTTTTAATAACCAATTGTTTAGAGATCAAACATTCTGCTCACTAGGAGATATGTACATTGACATCTTAATAGACAATGTTTAATAGTTTCAGGCTCATAATTACAAATTGGGCATACAGGATTATTTATTAATTTTTTTCTTACAAAGATTTCCTAATACGGTACTAATTTATGGCATGCTTTCCAAATAAACATAAGTTCCTTGTTGGGAGCCTCCATATTGATATTTATTCCATATTAATAGCACTATGGAACAGAATAATCATACATATGCAAACAGATATTGTGCCATTAGTTTTTGTCAACTAGATTATCATATACGGCCCCCAAGCTTTTATGCAAAATATCTTGGATAAACATAGTCAAGTTACTATGAGAAGATCCACCTTCTGCTACAGATATTTTAGCCATTTCCGCTAACTTTCTTACCCTTTCTCTTCTCTCTTCACATTCACCATTATTCCCATCCATTAACTTTTCTATTCCTATTTTAATATCTTCTTTCCTAACCAGTTCACCAACCTCCTCTTCTTTCCCCCACTCCATAGGACTTTTCGCACCAATCATCACTCCAACTTTTAGTACTTTGACAACTAGTTTTTCATTCAGAAACTGGTCGCCAAATAAGGGCCATGTCAGCATTGGCACACCAGCACATATAGCTTCTAAGTTAGAGTTCCAGCCACAATGTGTCAAGAACCCTCCGATTGAAGGATGTGATAGTATTAGCAGTTGAGGAGCCCAACCTCGAATTATAAGGCTCTGATCTTTGATTCTTTCTTCAAACCCATCTTCCTTAATCCACTTTTCTAGCACTTCTGATTGACTTCCTTTTCTTATGACCCAAATAAAAGGTCTTTTTGATTCTTCTAAGGCTAAACCAATCTGAATCAACTGAGTTGCAGTTAGATTACATAAACTTCCAAGACATACATAAATTACACTCTTAGGCTTTTGAGAATCAAGCCATTTTTGGTGCATCCACTCTTCAGTTGAAACCATGTTGCCTCTTTGAGCCTTGTCCAATTGATCTTTGTTGCTTAATGACACCGGACCAACGCACCACACTTTATCCTTTCTATGCTTCTTGTATATGCTTGCATACTCAGGCTCCAACTCTTGGAAGGAATTCATGATTATTCCATAAGTGTCTGCTTCGGCCGCGTATATCTCTTGATAAAACTTGTTCCAGTTCTCATCCGCTAGACTTAGTGCCTGCGCTTTGGTGACTTCAATCTCGTCTGGTAGACTCGGTATAATGAAGTACTCTGATTCATCCTTTATGCTCTCCGTCACATTACTGATGCGCAAAGCATCGTTACAGACGAGATAGTAGCAACTCACTCCGGAAAAAGAAATCCTTGGAACATTGAATTTCTTAGCAATGTGGATTGTGTATGGGAGACATATATCGGAGACTATGCAACTTGGTGGGGGCGACAACTCTTCAAAGAGTTTTTCCACAGGCTCCCTTAGAACACTTAGTGCAGTGAATAAACTCAAGGCATTGCCTAGTGAATGAAGCATGTCAAGATTCTCACACCCTTCTGGCAAACCTGCCTCTTTATATGGAAACTGAAGCTGAATTAGTCGAATTTGGTAACCGGAATTGATTAAACGAGCAAAGGTTGATGTGAATCTTGCTGCATTTTGCGGGGTTGTGACTACCGTGACAATAACATTATTGCGCTGAAGCAATAACTTTGCTAAGTCCATTATGGGAATCATGTGGCCTTGTGCCATGAATGGGAAGATAACGAAGTGGAGCTGAGGTGTTTGGGAAGCCATTATTGTTTCTCTGGATATGATTTAGTCCACTGAATAATTTCACTTGGAAGATATTTATAAACTGCATTCCTTTCTTGGTGATATCAGTGTCTACATCAGCCAGTTATATATCATTGTATAAATTTTTATTCTATTTTATTTTATTTATTTTTTTGTGTCTCACATCACTAATCTACCACTGATTTTTAAGTATTTTGGCGCTTCTTTCGTCTGTTAGCACACAACCTATATACATCATGTGTCTTCCTCAGAAATTATTTGTACGTTTCAATGTTTCTATGTATATCTCATTTCTCTGTCCGTCTCTTAACCACTTGGTGAAATGTCGCTAAGCATAAAGTCATACAGATTTTCTTCATCTTAGAATATATTAACTTGGTGAAATGTTTTTTGTTACTGAATGTCCATTTGAATTGCATTTTGATAAAGAAGAAATGTGAATAATTAAGGACTCCTAGTTAGATAATCTTAACATCATGTAATTTTGGGTTTTTTAATCAAAATTTTGTACTTATTCTGGGATCATATTAATGGTTTTGATACTACCATTGTTAAGTTAAATTAGAGTAAATGCTTCGTGGTCTTATTTGCTGGGATTTTTGTGACCTGATTTTGATTATTCCATTGTTTCTACTAAGAAAAGAAAAATATTAGTTTGGCCCCTTTAAATTTTAATCTTTTATTCATTTTTTCTCCTAAGATTTGAACTAAATATCTTTGATTATGAGACTAAAAAGTTTACTATCTTAACTAATCCTGCATTAATTATCATTACACATATATTATTTTTAAGTTATAACATAAACATGAAAACATATTTATAAACAACTGAATTCTTAGATTCCAATCATATACATACACAAAAAAAAACCCCTAAAAACTCTCTTACATTAGCCACGGATAAAGATTAAACTCAACCCTTATTTTTTTTTCTAAAAAAAAAAAGAATAAAGAACTCTATGTTCATCTAGTTTTAGCCATTACTCATCTACTTATATTCAACAAACATTTGATATACATATCAACCATCAAATCAACCACATATATAAAATATATATTGATATACAAAATATACATTAAAAATAAATTTAACAGTATATATATTATACAAAAATATATAATGACTGTTTTTTGTGTGCAAATAAAATTTTATATATTCAAACAATCATCTTATGAACATGAGTACATGACTAATCAACCATTTGCATAGAAAAATGAATGACATCATAGTTACATTTATAATCAAATTTTATAAATAATATATTTAAAAATCAAATTCACATCTATTATCAAAATATAATAAAAATACAAAAATACAGCAATAACTCATGTTTTTTAGTTGTTAATAAAAAGTTTGATTATTCTATTGTTAGAAAATTTGATTATTTGGTAAAGAAAATTTTGATTATTTTGATGATTGATTATTCCATTAATAAACAATCATGCTATCACTAATCAACATATAGAAATATCTATTTGGCATTTTATCAAAAATATTCTGTAAATATGTTTGATTATTGGTTTAGGATTTAGCTAATATGTGTCCTAAACATACATATTAATATTACCAAGTAAGAAAATTTGTGTAGTAAAAATATGAAGTTTACATTTTCAATGCATTTTTTGTTTATTTATTAATTCTATTAATAATAATCTTAACATGTGCATATTAGTTAAACCCATTGGTCTATTAAAAATTTCTTTATTCTATTATGATAAGTTTGATTATTTTAGTAGCTGATTATTTAGTTGAAAAAAACTATGTGAATCAATATATAAATATATATAAATACATAATAATTAATTTATTAGTTAATTTTTAATATGCATGTAGTATTTTTTATTAATAAAACATGTACATAGGATTATTTGTACAAGTATTAACATAATTATTAAATTTTATTAAAAATATAAGCCATAAAAAAATAAAAATATTCTTACTACTATTTTCTCTCTTAGTTAATTCAATAATCTTCTAACTTTCTTCTTTTATTTAATAATAAAAGGCATAATAGGTAAAAATTTAATTAATGACTTTTTGAAAATAGAAAATGACACATAATTTACAGCAAAAAAAAAAATGAAAAAAAAAACACTTAATATAATGGAGGGAAATTTTTTTCTTACATAAATTTGCTAATACCAATACTAATTGATGACATGCTTTACAAAAAACATAAAATTCTTATTGGAGCCTCCATATTGATTTTTACTCCATATAATAGTACTATGGAACAAAATAATCATGATTTTGTGCCATTAGTTTTTGACAATTAGATTATCATATACCTCCCATGCTTTTATGCAAAATATCTTGGATAAACATAGTCAAGTTACTATGAGAAGATCCACCTTCTGCTACAGATATTTTAGCCATTTTCGCTAACTTTCTTACCCTTTCCCTTCTCTCTTCACATTCACCATTATTCTCATCCATTAACTGTTCTAGTCCTATTTTAATATCTTCTTTCTTAACTAATACACCAATCTCCTCTTCCTTCCCCCACACCATAGGACTTCTCACACCAACCATCACTCCAATTTTTAGTACTTTGACAACTAGTTTTTCATTCAGAAACTGGTCTGCAAATAACGGCCACGTCAGCATTGGCACACCGGCGCATATAGCTTCTAAGTTAGAGTTCCAGCCACAGTGTGTCAAGAACCCTCCAATTGAAGGATGTGATAGTATTAGTAGCTGAGGAGCCCAACCTCGAATTATAAGGCTCTGATCTTTGATTCTTTCTTCAAACCCATCTTCCTTAATCCACTTTTCTAGCCTTTTTAATTGACTCCCTTCCCTTATGACCCAAATGAAAGGTCTCTTTGATTCTTCTAAGGCTAAACCAATCTCAATCAACTGAGTTGCAGTTAGATTACATAAACTTCCAAGGCATACATAAATTACACTCTTAGGCTTTTGAGAATCAAGCCATTTTTGGTGCATCCACCCTTCAGTTGAAACCTTGTTGCCTCTTTGAGCCTTGTCCAACTGATCCTTGTTGCTTAGTGACACCGGACCGATGCACCACACTTTATCCTTTCTAACCTTCTTGTACATTCTTTGATACTCAGGCTCCAATTCTTGGAAGGAATTCATGAGTATTCCATAAGTGTCTGCTTCGGCCGCATATACCTCTTGGTAAAACTTGTTCCAGTTCTCGTCCGCTGGTCCTGGTACCTGTGCTTTGGTGACTTCAATTTCATCAGGTAAACCCGGTATAACAAAGTACTCTGTTTCATCCTTTATGCTCTCCTTCACATTACTGGTGCGCAAAGCATCGTTACACATGAGAAAGAAGCAACTCATTCCAACAAAAGAAATCCTTGGAACGTTGAATTTGTTAGCAATGTGGATTGTGTACGGTAGACTCATATCAGAGACTATGCAGCTTGATGGCGGCAACAACTCTTCAAAGATTCTTTCCACGGGTTCCCTTAGAAGGCTTATTGCATTGAAAAAACTCGTGGCATTGCCAAGTGAATGAAGCATGTCAAGATTCTCACACCCTTCTGGCAAACCCGCCTCTTGATATGGAAACTGAAGCTGAATTAGTCGAATTTGGTAACCCAAATCGATGAAACGAGCAAAGGTTGATGTGAATCTTGCTGCGTTTTGGGGGGTCGTGATTACCGTGACAATAATATTAGTGCGCTGAAGCAATAACTTTGCTATGTCCATCATTGGAATCATGTGGCCTTGAGCCATGAATGGGAACATAACGAAATGGAGCTGTGGTGTTTGGGAAGCCATTCTTGTTTCTTAGGATATGGTAATTTGGATTTAGTGCACTGAATAATTTTACTTGGACAGTTGGACTTGATATTTATAAACTGCATTCCTTTCTTGGTGATGCAAGTGCCTGCACTGGCCAGCTATATATGATTGTATAACTTATCTTTTTGAGTGAATACCCCATCCGGCCCTGCCCAGACAATTATCTCGAAAAGACAACGAGGCTCCCAAAAAAATAAAAACACCCAATACGGTCCCTGATATTTTTTTTTGGACTGATTAGCCCCTGTGCCAAAACAAACAACATTGATTTTTTTTTTGACACAGGGGCCTCGTTGTCCTTTCGAGATAATTGTCAGGTGCGAATTAAAAATTTTTTTTTGTCAAGGACCTCGTTGTCTTTCGAGGTAATTGTGAGGGGTTATTTTGGGTTTTTCTCTTTCTTTTTCTAATTTTTTTTCCCTTGCATCACTAATCTTCCTCTAACTTTTAAGTAAAGAATTTTAGGTAGCCAATATTTTTTTCTCTCTTTTTTTGTCTTATCTTTGAATTAATACTAGCCAATTCTTCCTTTTTTCACCCTAAATGTTAGGAAGCTAACATTTTTTAGAAAGTATTTTGACGAGTGATTGATCTTAATATGTGCTTTAAAAAATGAATACATTTTTATATAAACTCTAAATAAATAAAAAAAGATATTTCTCAGAAAATTTCTTAGTTTTATATTGAAAGAAGATAAAGTATTTGACACTTTTTTTTTTTTTTTATCAAAATGGGGAGACTCGAACCCGCAACTTCGTAGGTGAGTATGGAGAGACTATGTCATTTAAGCTATAACTCATAGCCAGATAAAGTATTTGACACTTAAAAAAATATTTCCTTCTAAAAGTATATGGTTTATATAATAGTACAAGTGTATTGTAGTAATCGTTCATTTCTATACGTCTCTTAGCAACAACATACATCATTTGTCTTCCTCAGAAATTATTTGTACGTTTCAATTTGTCTCTATGTATAGATTCATTTCTCTTACCGTCTCTTAAACACTTGGTGAAATGCCGCAAATCTTCATCTTAGAATACATAAACTTGGTGAAGTGCTTTTTATTTCTGAGACTTCATTTGAATTGCTTGAAACATTTTTAAATAAAATGACTATATAGTACAAATGTTGCCTTTTGATAAAGAAGAAATTTAAATAATGAGGGGTGCTAGGAGGACAGCAACTTTTGTGATTTATAACCATCAAATAGCCATCAATGATGATTTTAATGGTGTGAGATTGATGTGAGATTTCATCGAATGGCTCACTTTTCTTTGCTGGTTACATGCTGGCCAAAATTTAATAAAGTTGCTGGCCCTTAGACTTTTCCTTAAATAATTAAGGACTCTGAGTTAGATAATCTTAAAATCATGTAATTTAGGTTTTTTTAAATTAAAATTTTGTACTTAATCTTCACACACACCATATTCAGCATTTGGAGGCCTCCAAACGGTATATGCCTCTCTTCTTTAATTTTGATCTTGATATTGAATTGTTTGGATTGTTTATTCCTTATCTTTAAAGCATGTTTTTTATTTATTTATTTTTGTCAAATAGATTAGAAAGCTCCTAATTCTAGACATTATATTTCAAATTCATTCACATTATACACTCACACACTTAATACTTTAGGATTCCTATCTATTACTTGGTCTTCGCTAAGTTTTGAACCCGAGTGCAGCATATTAAGAGGCATATGATTTGCTCTTTGAACTAAAACCTCAGCTACCTTTTTAAAGTATGTTTGATTTGATGATTGTGTTTTGTGGATAAAAAATTGTGCGCTTGTATAAACAAATTCATTTGTAGATTTCCAAATTTTCCAAATAATATTTGCTACCATCGAAATCAAAACCTCCTCTCACATTTTGTCCAAGTCCATCATTCCTTGAATTGAGTTTTAATAATAAATTCTTTAAGAGATCAAACCTAACAGCTTCTTTTTTTTTTTTTTTTGGTCAGGACCTAACAGCTTCTTTGAATAAGGTTATTTGGATTTAGTGCAGTGAGTAATTTTACTATTTACCTGAAGAACTTGAAGGACTTGAATATAAAGCAACATCCGACACAAAGAAGTATGATTAATGTGACATGTGGTTCGAAAAAAACATATTCAATTTTTTGACAATTTTATCTTAATAAAATGTATTCGATATAAAATTTTTGGTATTAAATACTTAAGAATGTAAAAACATTCTTTCAATAACATGTTTCCATAAGGTACATCTAATATAACGTAATTTTTGGTGACTTTTTTCAGGGATTTTTTAAAATTAATAAGTAATTATGCACAATAATATAATTAATTTTAATATATAAGTGTCACCAAAAAAAATTTTAATATATAAGTAAAAATAAATTGCTAAGTGTATTGATTATTTTTGGACATTGTTAATTATCAAATCCAGTTATGCCACACATCCAAACCTTTTAGGTAATAAAATTTAATTAAGTTGGTTTAGTCCCAACAAAAACTAGTTTTACTAATGAGAGTGTGTAACACGCGCCAACTCTTAGGTAGCGTTTGGTGGAAAGACAGAGACGTAAAGACTGAGATTGAGAGACGGAGACTAAGAGACAGAGATTGAAATAAATCTCAGTATTCTGTTTGGTGCAAAATGGGAGACAGAAATTGAAACAAGAATGAAACTCTAATTTAATTTGCACAAAGGGTAAAATTAGAATTAATTAATTAATGAGGGTATTTTAGATATAAAATGTTATTAAAGTTTCAGTCTCTATCTCTAAAATTTTTAGTCCCCTGTGTCCCTATGTTTTGGAGGTACTGAAATACTGAAATTTTGGAGACAGAGACAGAAATTTTAGTACCAATCTCTGAACCAACAAACATGATACCGAATCTCAGTCTCTCAGTCTCTGTCTCAGTACCTCAAAACAAACGCTAACTTAAGTAACGCAAAGATCAAACGTTTCGCATGCCGCACTCTTTTATATGAAAAACGGTTTTTAAACTCATCATGACTTCAAGATGGAAACTTTAAACCACTCCTCTATCAAATCTCTCAAAACCTCTGCGAAAACTCAGAGAAACTCTTGACGCTAGGTTCAAATAAAAAATACTGTAACACTATTGAAGCATTATGGAAGGTAATCAAAACCTAAGTGGCCCATTTTTGTTCTATTTTTTCTCTCTCTTGAAATACTAAATACTCATATTTTTGTGCATTTAATAGATTCAATTTGTGTTTTCACGATAAAGTAGAAATTACGAACAATGGTTCTCTTTATAGTGTTGATTTTGTGATAATTGTGCTAGGTTAGTGCTATATCCGCAGAAGAGTTCAAGAATTGGATTCAGGACATGCACTTAGTGGACCTGCCACTTATAGATCGCAAGTTCACTTGGTTTCGAAGTCGTTCATGCAGTCGACTTGATCGAGTGTTGGTGAGTGTGGAATGGTTAGAAGAGTTCCCTGAGACTCGGCTACGAGGAGGACCGAAAGGCTTGTCGGACCACTGCCCTATTATTGTGGAGGATCGAAGGATGAAGGGAGGTCCTAGGCCCTTTTGGAGTCTTGACGCGTGGTTCACACATGACGACTTCCTTCGAATGGTTAAGGAGGAATGGAGGGGTTTAGGGGAGTTGCAATTTACTGATAAATTGAAGGCGCTAACGGGTCCGTTGAGAAGTTGGCACAAGAACAACTTTGGCGACATGAACAATAAGATCTTGAAGCTTGAGGAAAAGATAAAAAAGGTTGATGATATGGCAAGTGCTGGAGTGTACGATGCTACTATGGAGGCTAGAAGGAAGGCACTAGTTACTTGCTGTGAGCGATGGTATGTGAGAAAAGAAATCCACTGGAAGCAAATGTCTCGATCTCAGCAAGCCATGGAGATGGACAGAAACACAAGGTACTTCCACAATATAGCATCTTCAAGAAGGAGGAATAATCGGATTGATAATCTGGTAGCCAATGGCAGACTGATAAGGAACCAAGCTAGAATTAAAGTAGCTATTAGAGAGTTTTATAAAGATATGTATCATCAGGAGAGCTCTCCTTTACTGGGGTTCAAAGATGGGCTGGTTAGAAGGATAGATGAGGAGGAATCAGGGTCCTTGCAGGTGATGCCATCAGTTGAGGAAATCAGACAGGCAGTGTGGGAGTGTGAGTCCTCGAAGGTGCCAGGGTGTGATGGATTCAACATGAACTTTATTAAGAGATACTAGGATGAGATTGGAGCGGAATTCATGGGAGCTGTTATGGAGTTTTTTCAGACAGCCAGACTACCCGCAGATTCCAATATTACGTGGGTAGCGCTGGCCCCAAAGTTCACTGGTGCGAAGGAGATGAAAGACCTCAGGCCTATTAGTATGGTTGGTGTGTGTATAAGGTCATTTCAAAGGTACTTGTTAGGAGGATGAGAGCAGTGATGCCTGGGCTAGTAGGGGAGACTCAGAGTGCATTTGTACAAGGTAGAAAAATTCATAATGGGGCTCTCATAGCATGTAAAATGGTGCACTGGGTTAAAAGGAGAAAGGTGAAGGCAGCCATAACCAAGCTAGATTTCCAAAAGGCTTATGACAGAGTCAAGTGGAGCTTTGTGGATATTGTACTAGAGAAGATGGGGTTTTGGTCGCAGGTGGAGGGCTTGTGTTATGGAGTGTGTGACCACAGCTTCGATGTCAGTTTTGATTAATGGATCACCAACTAAACCGTTTAAAATGGAAAGGAGCTTGAGACAAGGGGATCCGCTTTCTCCTTTCTTATTTGTGTTGGTTGTTGATGTACTGCATAGAATGATTGGTGAGGCAGTTAGGAATGGCCGCATCTCCCTTTTGGTGGTGGGTCGAGACAGTGTGGAACTCTCACACCTTCAGTTTGCTGACGACACTATCCTGTTTTGCCCACCAGATGATGAGACTATGCAGAATTACAAGCGGCTGCTGCGCTGGTTTGAGTTAATGTCAGGGCTCAGTATCAACTTCGACAAGTCCAGCTTGATTCCACTCAATTGTGAAGAGCAGTGGGTATAGCGTATGTGTAGTTTATGGGGTTGCAAAGAAGACACCCTCCCTGTTAAATACCTTGGAGTCCCCTTAGGAGCTAATTCAAGGTTGGTTAAGACCTGGAAGCCTGTCATTGATAAGGTGGAGGAGAAACTAAGCCTCTGGAAAGCTAGGGTGCTAAACAAAGCGGGGAAGCTGGTGCTTATAAAATCTGTCTTGAATAGCTTACCAGTGTATTATCTGAGCCTATACAAGATGCCGAAGGCGGTTGCAGAGAAGCTGATCTCCCTACAAAGAAGATTTCTGTGGAGTAAGGAGGACGGGAGACAGGGCATGGCGCTGGTGAAATGGGAGTTGGTGCAGGCCCCTAAAAAATTTAGTGGCCTGGGAATTAGAGACGCTATGATTCAGAACACTGCACTGTTGTTCAAGTGGTGGTGGCGATTTGCGAAGGAAGAGTGCCCTTTGTGGAAGAAGGTGGTCTATTCATGTAATAACTTGAGGCCGGATGTATTACTATCCACGCAAGTGCTTCCTACTAGAGGAGGCCATTGGAAGGATATTTTCCATATAGAATTCAAGGAGCAGAATCTGAGGGACAAGATGATTACAGGTCTGACCATGGAGGTTGGTGACGAAAGAAGGACTCGGTTTTGGGAGGATGTTTGGTTGCATTGTGGTTCCTTGAAAGATCGATTTTCAAGACTCTTCGTTGTTTCAAACCAATGTGGGTCGGTTATTTGGGACTGTGGGGTTTGGGATGAGCTAGAGTGGGTTTGGAACTTTCAGTGGAGGCGTGAGCTTTTTCAGTGGGAGTTAGAACTCCTGAGTCAGCTACATGAGGTGTTGAGACCTGTGAGGCTAGTAAATAATAGGGAGGATAGAGTCGTGTGGAAATATGATAGACTTAGTATTTTTTTGACTATCTCCTTTGTGCAGGTGCTACAAGAAGGAATGCTATCAGAGGATGTTACCAGTTACAGTTTCACGAAGGACATCTGAAAAGGGTTGACTCCACCAAGAGTGGAGCTATTTGTGTGGTTTGTCCTGGTTGGTAGGGTGAATACAAAGGAACGGTTAAGCCGCCTCGGGATTATTAGCCAGGATGATAAGCGGTGTGTCTTGTGTAATAAGGATGATGAGCATATCCATCACCTGTTTCTTGGCTGTGATTTTGCTTGGCAGGTGTGGAGTGCATGGATATATGCAATTGGCCGACCCTGGGTCTTCCCGGAGCTAGTGAAGGACCATTTTCTGAGTTGGACAGAGGAGCCAAGAAGAAAGGAAGACCGGAAGCAGCATCTAAGATGCTTCTGCGCGATTATCTGGCATATTTGGATGGAGCGAAATAGGAGGATTTTTCAGAATGAAGGAAAAGGCGTTGACGAGATCATCTCAATGACAGTCCTGAGTTATGATGAGTGGAGAGGTATGCATCCCTAGGGTTGTTGATGGTTATGCCGGAGATGACGTGGGGATGTTGGTTCTTTAGGGTAGGATTCTTCGGGAGTGGTCTGTTTTCTTTTTGGTTTGATCCTGTATGCTCCGCCTCAGTGTGTTGAGCTCTTTTCCTTTCAAAAAAAGGTTAGTGCTATGTAACTCATATTGATGACTTTTTTTATTTAAAATTTACATGCATGTATTTTTGTCGATGATTGAATCTTGTTTGTGTGCTTGTTTTAAACTGAGTTTGTGTGTCGTCATTATTAAGTAATTTTGGTGAAATTATTAGTGAAGTGAGGTACACTTGGTTTCATTGACTTGGATTTGGTATAACTAGTTCATGCAAGATAGTTGTAGTGCTTCTGGTGTCATTTAAGCCATATTGATGACTTTTCTAGATTTAAAATTTACATGCATTCATTTTTTGTGAATGATTGAATCTTGTTTGTGTGCTTATTTTGAACTGAATTTGTGTGTCATCATTATTAAGTAATTTTGGTGCAATTCTGAATTAAGTGAGGTGCACTTGGTTTCATTGACTTGAATTTGGTGTAACTAGTTCATACAATATAATTGTAGTGCTTTTGGTGTCATTTAAATCAACTGATGAATTTTTTGGATTTAAAATTTACATGCATGTATTTTTGTCGATGATTGAATCTTGTTTGTGTGTTTGTTTTGAACTAAGTTTGTGTGTCGTCATTATTAAGTAATTTTACTGCAATTCTTAGTGAAGTGAGGTACACTTGGTTTCATTGACTTGGATTTGGTATAACTAGTTCATGCAAGATAATTGTAGTGCTTCTGATGTCATTTAAGTCATATTGATGACTTTTCTAGATTTAAAATTTACATGCATTTGTTTTTTGTGAATGACTGAATCTTGTTTGTGTGCTTATTATGAACTGAGTTTATGTGTCATCATTATTAAGTAATTTTGGTACAATTCTGAGTTAAGTAAGATGCACTTGATCTCATTGACTTGAATTTGGTGTAACTAGTTCATGCAAGATAGTTGTAGTGCTTTTGGTGTCATTTAAATCAACTAATGATTTTTCTGGATTTAAAATTTACATGCATGTGCTTTTGTCGATGATTGAAATTCGTTTGTGTGCTTGTTTTGCACTGAGTTTGTGTGTCGTCATTATTAAGAATTTTGGTGCAATTCTGAGTTAAGTGAGGTATATTTGGTCTCATTGACTTGGATTTAGTATAAGTAGTTCATGCAAGATAGTTGTAATACTTCTGGTGTCATGTAAGCCATATTGATGAATTTTATGGATTTAAAATTTATATGCATATGTTTTTATGGATGATTGAATCTTGTTTGTGTGTTTGTTTTGGATTGAGTTTGCGCATCATTATTATTAAGTAATTTCGGTGCAATTCTAAGTTAAGTGAGATGCCCTTGGTCTTAGTGACTTGGATTTGGTGAAATTAGTTCATGCAAGATAGTTGTAGTACTTCTGGTGTTATTTAAGCCATATTGATGACTTTTCCAAGATTTAAAATTTACATGCATATATTTTTGTGGAAGATTGAATCTTGTTTATGTGCTTGTTTTGAACTGAGTTTGTGTGTCGTTGTTATTAAGTAATTTCAGTGCAATTCTGAGTTAAATGATGTGCACTTTGTCTCATTGACTTGGATTTGGTGTAATTTGTTCATGCAAGATAGTTATAGTGCTTCTCGTGTTATTTAAGCCATATTGATGTCTTTTCTTGATTTAAAATTTACAAGCATGTGTTTTTGTGGATGATTGAATATTGTTTGTGTGCTTGTTTTGAATTGAGTTTATGTGTCGTTATTATTAAGTAATTTCAGTGAGTTAAATGATGTGCACTTTGTTTCAGTGAGTTAAATGATGTGTTATCATGCAATCCTTCACAAGTTCAACATCTGAAAACTAGATTTTTAATGATTGCTAACGCTGCATTAGATATTGACTTTTTTGCACTATTATTTGACATTGAGTCATTGACATAAATCGATCAAACATTGAAAAAATTGCCAAAAACTGGAATCCAAGAGAGCCTAACCTTATTTGAAGAGATAAAAAATTTGGTTAAAGTGATGAATGCTGAGGTTGCAGCAACATTGGACTATGTTAAAGAGATAAATCCACAACAAACGCTATATGTACATCTATGTTTGAGCTTTCTTATTAAGTTTCAACATTCCGGTAAAGAAAAAGAAAATAACAGAAGAGCTCAAGAAAAAGTGCTATCATTAGGTCATACATACAAGATAACAAAGATGGGAGGAGTTATGAGTGCAAAATCATATTTGTGGAATTCCTTTGAGTTTTATGGTTTCACACAAATGATTTTTCACTCATTGTTCATCCCATCCTTGTCATTATTGGTATGTGTGGTCTAATGATAATATTTTTCCTTGAATTCCTCTATTATTTTTTTTATTGGAGTGTTGAACTTAGAAAAAAAACTTAGACTTGGCTGTACATCTTTTAGTTTTTGTTGTGGATTTATCTCCTTAGCATAATCTAATGTTGTTGCAATCTCAGTATCCATCACCTTAACCAAAAGTTTCATCTCTTCAACTACTGAAAGACTCTCTTGGGTTTCAGTTTTTGGTGATTTTTTCATGTTGGGTGGTGGCTCATCCTCTTGAGGAATGGTTTGAGTAATGGTAGGTTCAGTGCTTGATTTATGCTAAGGTTAAATGATGATGCCAAAAAGTCAATATCCAATGCAGCGTTAACAACCATCAATAATCTAGCTTTCAGATGTTGAACTTGTGGAGGATTGCATGATAACACATGAATGTCTTTAATATAGTCTCAAAATTCATTATGGCATAGCACTGGAACTGTTAAAAAATTTAAGTAAAACTTATGCATTAAGAGGTTCTTTTTGCTGACATTTCTTTGGGACAAATTCGTTAGAAGCTTGTTGCTGAGGTTGTGGAGGACTGGAGGTAGAGATTTCTACTTGTATTCGCTCTTGTTGATGACAATTTGAAGGAACAATTACTTGAAGTGACACTCTAATGAACACAAACAATAAAAAACTTAATATTTAGTAAACATTTTGGTGCAATTCTAAACACATTTCAGTGTCAATTATTAACTCAATAACATTAAATTAAATATGTACATTTATTATAATAGGAAAGTAAATTAGAAAAATCATGGATTCACTCTGACTTTGTTTTCGAACCACAAACATATGTTTTTCGGGTACATCTTCAATTCTTGCTTTTGGTTGGAATTCTTTCTCAGTAGTAGGGGCATTTTCTTCTTCCATTCTTGCTTCTTTAACTGAGACATCTTTTTCAATAGGGTTATCTTCTAGTCTCTTTTCTTGCACCTTTAACTTAAAAAGCACCAAAATTATGTCAACACACCACTGCAAGTATTGAATAAGAACACTAATTTTGTTATATAAAACTTACAAGGCTGTAAAGTGTAAACTCTTTTTTTCATGCTTTTTTTTTTAATCATATAGGAATTTGTTGTATTTTTTTAAAAAAAATATAAAATTATAAACATTAACTAAGATATCTTTATATAAATAAAAGTAGAATAGCAAAATAGTAATACACGTCCAGATATCTCAACACTTGTCCAATTTTGTACTGTTTTTGGCTTTTCTCCAATCGACACCTGTCCTTTTTGCTTTGGAAATTACAATTCTATCCTATATATACATTGATAATTACAAACTTTTCCCTTTTGCTAGAATTTCAATCATTTTTAAAAATCTCAGATCTGGTGTTAGGTTTTTGGGGAAGACGTTTGTCCAGTGGGTTGAAGGGAGTGAATGTAGCAGCAATGTCAAAACCACCATCTAGCGGAAGAAAATAGAAATGCTAGCTTCTGATTGGATGATTAGGGTAAACAAGGGATTGGAAACTTATTGTGTCTGATGGAGAAGAGGAAACGAAGCGACAATCTTTCTTCCAAATTCTAAGATACCCTTTTATCCATTGTGTTTAGCGTTGGTAGAGCATCAACAATCCCAAAACGATGGAAGGGTAATGGAGCATACTGCAATAACTTGAGCAGAATCGATGGCAAATTTTGGCGCAGTTCTTAAAAAATTTTCAAATTTCAATCCTTTTTCCTATCTATTTCTGGGTTTCTCTTTCCTTTACCCAGAATCACTCTCTTCTCTTTGACCCTCTTTCTCTTTTTCTCTCTTCTCTGATCGTCCTCCTCATTTTTATCTTCGTTTCACCATCTAGAAATTATGTTTTAAGTCACCAGGGACGGTTGGGCATTCGCTCATCAAAATAGAGCTAGAAGTTGCAAATGTCATCGTCTATGGGGTGCATATGAAGACTTTCTTTGCCCCCACTAATCAGCTATGGACAGAGCAGAAGCTTGCCAAAAAACCCACAAGGTTTGTCGTCAGCGCTGGCACTCAAGGAGATAAAAGATCCCCATTAAATGAGCTAATCAACAATGTCCAATCCTCCTCTTCCTCTTTCTCTCACCAACTATAACCTTATTTTTCCTTGATAGCTTTCATTTTTGACCTCAAGGAGCAGTTAATTGAAAACAGAGTCCTATATCTTGCTAAAATTATGGTAATTTTTTTATTTTTTAAGACTTTACATTTTTTAACAGTGTTTATTATGTACATGTATTCTTATTAAACTGTGTATTTATGTTCTTATTAAGCTTCATGTTTTGCTATTCATAGAAACAAACAAAGCACATAGCAGAGTTTGAGGAAATATGAGTTTTGGGATCATTGAAAGCTTGGAATCGAGAAGGGTGCGAAACCTCAGGTATACAATGAAGAGCATGAGAACAAGGACTTCAACAACGTGTCGCCGCAGTAAGAAATAGAGATTAGAGAACTGGCTGTTGGAAAAATAGAACGGCAATGGAATCTGCTGCACGTCACACGCCTAAAAGCAGGAAAAGATTCTTTCTTTCTTTCTTCTTCTTCTTCGTCCAAAATAGTAGCAACCGTTAGCATTTTATTTCTGAGTTCTAGAATTTATTTTTTATTGTAATTCATTAGACATATTAGTAGGATGGGTTTAGTTGCAAGTCATACTATCTTCACATCACTTGGGATAGTTTTTGTCAATTTCAAAGATTTTAGAAAATGTTACAATAGATCTAGTGTCAAACTTGATAGGAGGGATTAATTCAATAGTTCACGTAGAATCTTGATTGATCTTTTTTTTTTTCATGTTTAGACCAAGAAAAAGTTTGATTTATGTAATATGATTGTTTACAAATTGTAACTATGAACTATAGGTTATTTACAGGATTAAATTTATTAATAAAAAGTTATTGTTGAACTAAATCCTTTTAAAGTTAGGAACTTAAGTGATGGTTACGAATTCTTTGATATGAATTATGTACATGAAACAAATCTTTGATATACTCTAAACAATGAAATTAATATTTTATTGCTTTTTTTTTTATTTTTGAAGTCTATAATACTGTTACTTTAATTGACATCCACATCATGAAAGGACATACCACTAAAACTAGTTCAATTCAATCTAACTAGGGTTGGTTTTTCTAATTGTGATTATTTTATATAAGAGAGGTTGGTGAAGGAGAATGCTTTGCTTTTCGAAACTGTTAGGAAGTTAAGCAAAGATGTTTATAAGGTGCAGATATCAGTATATAATTTTGTCTTTGAATGAATAATTCTTAGTTCCTTGGCTTCATTTAGTGATTTTCTTAAAGGGTTTAGGACAAATATCCAATTCTAATTATTTCTCGCTAAATTTTTAAGTTTTTACTATTTTTGTTTTAACAGTGTTTATTATAGATGTATTCTTAATTTCTTATTAAGCTGTGGGTTTGTATTTTTATTAAACTCCATACTTTGGTGTTTATGACAACAAATGGAACATAGAGCATAGTTGCGAGAAATTGTGTTCTTAAACTTTTAAATTTGTCAATATTTTTGAGAAAACTAAATAGTTTTTTTGTTTTTGATTTATCACATTGCAGGCATGGGTTTGATGTGCTCATTTTAGGTTATTGTCAAATCATTTCATTTTTTTTATGTACGGATGAAAATTGTGAACAACTTAGAAGGGAAAAA
Organism: Arachis ipaensis; assembly: GCF_059453495.1. Classification (NCBI taxonomy): domain Eukaryota; kingdom Viridiplantae; phylum Streptophyta; class Magnoliopsida; order Fabales; family Fabaceae; genus Arachis; species Arachis ipaensis. Next base: position 140,409,808 of record NC_142435.1, on the reverse strand, counting down.
CTTTAAAAGTATGACCCCTTTCAAGCATGGAAAATATCTCAGCGACTTAGCTGAAAGAAGTGTAACACATGAACATATCTTTTTTAAGGTGAATGAAAAGTGAAAGAAAACTATTACTCTAAATTGGCTTTTCCTACACTTTTCTCTTTTCTCAAGTTAATATTTGTTTAGTGCAATTTACTAACGTAAAATATTTTTTGTATGCTTTGAGCTAAATCTTAAATGCTATTACTTGATTCATGTAGTGAGTTTTGTATATTAAAAAATAGTTGTGCTCTTATGAATAAGATTGTGCTTAAATTGCCTACTTGTTTCTATTTAATGGCTTATTTCAAAATAATTTATAGATTTAGTTTCAAGAGTCATAATTGCCATTTTTTCTATTGATTTGTTACTTATTTTGACTAATATTGGATATAGAAGTTATCATAAAATTATGTGTATTGATTTTGTTGTATGTTCAACATTATATAGTGAAATTGTGAAAGTTATTGGCCATCATATAGTAAAAAAGGATATTGTAACACCCTTATTTTTGAACACCTCATGATCGTACTAAAAGTGCAGGCATTACTTATCTCTAATCCTTTAATTTGATACTATATTTATTTAATATTGAACCTTCGCGAATATGAACCGACTCTTTAATTATGAAAGCAAAAAATCTTCACTTTAAAATCACATAATCACATTTCATATCCACATAATAATAAATATATAGACTTATTCAAAACTTCTTAACATATAAGTTCTGCCCCTCTAAAATCTCAAAAAGACAAATGACGAGGGGTAAAATAAAATCTAAGACTAATTAAATACAAAAAGTGAAAACATATATATACATAAAGCTTTGTAGTTCGATCACGGCTTCGTGCCAAAACTTCCTGAACTTGTCACTGAGAACGAAATTCTGTAGGGGGTGAGAATATCGTCCCCGAAAGAGTTCTCAGTAAAGAGTTTAAGAATTGTTATAAGAAGATATATATGAAGAGAATAATTGATTTCAAGGCAGTAATTATTGTTCGTTCTATGAATCTTTTAAAAACCAACGGCTAATCATCCAAAACCTTTTCAAAGAAACAATATTTAATTTTTCATAAATCCAAAACCTTTCTTTTCTTATAAGAAAATCTTAATCAGTTTCCTAAACTATATGAATGACCAATATATTTCAAGTATAGGTTCATTAAGTCTATGCTAAACCAGCTTGATTTTTCATACTTTACTAATACCTCAATCAGAGACCAATCACAGCCCCCAGCTCAAGCAACTCAACCAAATCAGCAATCAAATCATCACATCAGGAAAACAACCCTCAACTTCACCACCACTAGTATGAGGGATCTTTTAGTTACACACACACACACACACACAATATAAACAAGAAAAAACACAGATAGGATACAAATACAGCAAGTAGAGCAAATAGCAGATAAGCATAGTTAAACAAATAGATAAACCAAAAGAATGCACACTCAAACAAAATATACAAATGCATATGATATATGCCTATCCTATGGATAATGAGCTCATCTGTCGGTTATACAGCTAACCCGACATGTCCTGGTAGCTAACCATTGGACAGTCCCTCTGTGCGCGCATCCCCAAGCTCAAAAATAATATCCATGGAGTCAAACTCCAAGCTCAAACATAATATTCCATAGAAAAAAACCCCAAGCTCAATATATATATATGCATGCCCATGGCAGAACTTGGGGAGTTAAAGTAGCCGGTCACATCATGCGACAGAAGGTCAACAATTAGTCTCAATGTCTTCATCATTCATCAAAAATTCATACGCAGAACTTAATTCATTCTTTTCTAAATAAATTAAACTCAAAACGAAGTCTTTTTCTTAATAACTCAAAATAAAATCATAAAATCCTTAAAAATCCAAATCTTTCTAAATAACCACTTCAAATGAAACCTCCAATTTTTATAAAATTTCGGCAACGTCTCCTCTAAAACTCGGACTCTATCACCCTTTTCGAGTCCTATCAAAATATTCCTCAAAGCCTTCTCATTCATTTCCAAATAGCAAACCATTTTCAATAATCAAACTGTTTCCAGACATCAAATCCTTTTCAAATTTGTTTTAAACCAAATTCTGATATCAAATCAGGTTCAATATCAAACCAAATTTTAATATAAATCTTTTCTAAAATCAATTCATTTTCAATAACGAAACATTTCCAAATCTTAAGAAAATCAATTCGGCAACTTCTAATTTAACGAAATCAATATGTTAAATATTCAACCTTCTCAAACAGTCAATAATCCCACCAGACAAACAATCACAAGCATCCAAAGCAACTCAATTCAATCCATAAGACACTCATAATCACCAAAATATATTTTTACATCAATATCGATTTATAACAATTTTCGGAAATAAAATGAGTTTAAGGAAAGCGCCCTACCTCGAATAGTCGAAAATAAAAAACTCTAAAACGCGTCACAAACTTGTTTTTCTCCTGGCTCGCAACAGCGGCAGCCATAACCACAGCTCCATACCACTTTCGTAGCAACCACGGTAACTCTAATCGCAACATTGAATAACCGAAACTCAATCATATAAGAAATAACGCCGCAAAACCTCAGCTAAGATAACATAGCAGTGACTAAAGGGGTTTCAGGAATGAAAATGCTTACTGCAACTAAGAAGAAACACTGAACCGAAAAGCAGCGGCTCAAACGGTGGTCCCGGTGGCCAGTTCCCGACATCCAGAGATGCGGCGACGTGATTCAAACAGAACCAGGAGGAGTGGCAGCAACCCCAAGCAGTTCCGGTGAGCTCCAGTAGCAGCGACTTTCGCGGTGACAACCCAGATGGCGGCGACACCGGCGGTGTAGTTCGATGGCGACAGGAGCAACTCTCTCTCTCTCCCCTACCGCATGCCTTTCCCTCCTCTGAAGCCCACCGCAAAGACAGCGACGGAGCCGCTCCTCCTCCACTCCTCCTCGTGTCAACGGTGGTGGCTCCCTTCGCAGCAGCTTGACAAACAGAACGGCGGCGGCAACCTGCAGCGCTGATGGCGACGAGACTGGTCGCGACCTTCTCATCCTCGCGCGTCTCCCTCTTTTCGCTATTCTGTTTCGACGGTGACCCTAAGCTTTGGCGGCGACAATGGCTTCACAGACGGCGACTGGTCCACAAGTGTCGGCGGTGCACGACGGTGGCAGTGTGATGGTGGAAAGGGATGCGACGGCAAACTGGGCGACAGCTCCCTCACTCTCCTCTTCTTCCTCCGATCTCTCTCTTCTCTTCTGCTCTCTCTCAAATCTCATAATATATATAAATAATCAAAGGCAATTACTAAGCCAGTGAAGTTCATCAAAACCCTTCCACAATAGAAGCTTTCATCGTCATCATCGCAAGCACCAACAAGTCATCAACACCAAATTTAGTGCGTGTGTGCGTGACTGGATGGAGTACTCATATAATAATAATAATAATAATAATAATAATAATAATAATAATAATTAAGTTAATGGTGCAAGAAGGCTATTAATGAAGTCCGTTTCGAAAGCTACACATGATGTCTATATAGCTAAGAGATCTATAGGATTAAGATTAGGGTGAGTAGTGGTGAGGCTGTGGGATGAAAGGGTTATGATTAAAATAGTTAAAAAATTTTAATAAGATTACAGGTATAGAGTATTAATTAAAAATTTAATTTATTTTTTTAAAATTATTTTAAAAATATTATTTAATTAACAATTTGTTAATTGACTTCCAATCAAGTATTTTAATTTAAAATTAAAGATAACTTAATTAATTTTCTTTGTCTATAAAAATTAAAGTATTAAATTTTGAAATCTCAATTATTTAAATTAAATCATATAAAATTCTTATTATTTTATAATTACTAAACTTTATAATTTAAATATAAAAAATAATTCGATAATTATAAAATCAAATAAAATTTTAAATTATTTTAAACTTAATTAATCAGCAAAATTCGCTTTAGTTATTTTTAATAAAATAATTTCTGAGATTAAAATACTCAATGAATAAATAAATCAAAATTAACTCATAATAAATTTTTTTAAAAATCTTGAACCTTACGGATATGGTAAAATAAAAAGATATATATATATATATATATATATATATATATTAGCAAATATAGGAAAGACAAAAATATTTCTATAAAAGAGCATTGTAATTCTTCCACATCTTAGTAAAGGAGTTTTTTAAAAGCCATAATCTCAGAGAAAGTCCAAGGAGAAGTGTTCCTTCAATGTTGAAGTATTTAGTTGCCACAGTAGATGTCACAACCCAAAATGAGTCATGATTGGCGCTCAGAAAAATATTTCTCCAGCAAGCCTGACAGATTCAAATATAAGATAAATAAAAATGTTATAAATATTTTTGATAAATTTACAGTTTCTAGAATGAATAATTACATATTTTTAATAAAAATAAAATAAATAAATATAGAGGGATCCTGCCTGTGATATATGGAGCAGATGACGTCTAAGAACTCAACAAAGAATAAACACCCATTGCAGATCATTACCCTTGAATAGAAATGCTCACGTAATTAAATATTTATTCCTGAAAAATATTTTTAGAAAACAGAGTGAGTTTTGCAACTCAGTGACTAGACAATACATCTATAATTCACATGAGACCATATAAACATTATTATGAAAATAATTTTAGTTAGAAAATAATAATTTATATGAATAAGTGAATAAATAAGGGAGTTCTCATACATAAATCAAATCAAATAGTCCACACTTGGGTGGCTCCACCTCTAAGGGTAGCCCTTTCCTCTCGTGTGTCCGTACGGAATAACAGATCCAATGTATGGCCTACACGTTAGGCTAGCAACGTCCCTGCTAGTTGAGGTCTGAGCCAGATGCATGTAGGTTAACGTCATAACCGCCGTTAACTACGATTTTCTAATACGAGCCTCCCAAACCAATTCAAAACATATAATTTCGAATATGACAAATTCTTCAGTCTTTCAAACATGAGGTATCAAATCAAATAATACTTTCTCATCCAATTCGTATTCAATCACATTTTTTCAATCTTAAGGCATTTCAAACATATTTTACAATTTCAAAATAAGTGAGTACTAACAAAACTTCAATGCTTCAAAAATACATATTCGAGTAAAATCAAATACTTTAAAATAATATAAAACTTGTTCAAATATACATATAGTCTCATAAAAACGTATAGTCTCATATGCATATTAAAATATGTTTAACAAAGATAAATATTTAGTTATGATAAATCGATTATTAAAATCAACTTTAAAATCCTTTGATAATAATCTTTGTAAGTATAACTAAGTTCAAGGCACCGTATATCAAAATAATTATAGACGTAAAGTCAAACAATTATAAATGTAAAGCCTACTCACAACTTGATCCCAAGGGACCGAAGAGACCAAACCCGGAGTACCAAACTAAAGGGTACGAAAGAGCGCAAAATTTGTACGGAGGCAGCGACAGCTCCAATAGACAAGCAAAACAGCGAACAGAGGCACAACAGAACAGAAGCAATGACGGGTAAAGGCAGAGCAACGACGACAACATCAACAACTATGGTAAAACAGTAGCGGAAACGGAAACAAAACAGAACAACCACTAACCAGGCTAGAACGGTGATGAAACAGAACTGACAGAGGTGTGAAACGCTTCCTACGACGTTTTCAAAGGGCAAGGATAATGGCAGAACTAGTGGAGGAAGAATAGAGGATAGAGCACGGACGGACAGGACAGCAGCTTTCCGACGAGCTCTCCTCCGGCGGCGACACAGCAGCGCAGCGACGAGCTCCTTCTGTGACGACGGCAACCACCGCGACAGCCTCAACAGCGACGCTAGCGTCACTGCTCTCTCTCTCTCTCTCTCTGGCCATCACATCACATCCTCTCTCTCCCACTCCTCTGGCCCCTCTCAAACATGGTGGCGGCGGTGGCAGTGACTCCCACCGGCGCCGCCTCTCTTTTTCTCTCTTCTCTTCTATCTTCCTCCATCACTCACCCTCTCCTTATTCTTTCTCTCTTTTTGTTGTCTTCTGTCCGTGGGGGTGGGGGTGTATGTGATAGAGTGAGTGTTAGTGGGTTTAATTTGGGAATTAGGGTTAGGGTTTGGTAAAATAAATAAGGGTAGTGTAGGAATTTTGATAAAATAAGAGGGTTGGATAGTAATAAAAGAAATCAAATATAAAAGGTTTAAAAAAAAAGTTTTAAGACATTACAGCAGATGATACCAAATGATAATATACAAAGAATATTGGTAAAAAATACGTCTCTTATACAAAAAAATATATAAATAGATAGATATCTTTTTTATTAGCAGCTATGATTTTTTTATATTTAAATTTGTTTTTTTTATGATGTATTTATTTGTGGTCATAGAAGCACTTGATTTACTCATGACCAAAATCCTATTTCAAAAATAACAATAATTATCAATTTGATAATGAAGCAACTAAAGTTTTTCCTTTTCTTTTCAATCTAATAAGATTGTTTTTGGTTTTATATATCCTCTTTATTATAGTCCTATTTAATTATTTAAATTTCATGCAAGTTAGTAATTACTCAATACTCCATTATACAAATATAAAAGAAAAAGTATTGTATGCTTTCTATTTTAAAACAAAAAATTTTTCATAACAACATAACATATTACTCCTAAATAGGGGTGGTAACGGGGCGGGTAGGGGCGGGTTTTTGCTCTACCCGACCCCGCCCCGCTCTACAGAAAACCCGCATCAAACCCGCCCCACCCTACCCGCGGGTTGTAAAATGTTAAACCCTAACCCGCCCCTGCGGGTACCCGCCCCGCCCCTACCCGCCCTTATAATTATTAAATCCAATAAATAAAATTAAATTTTAAAAATTATATAACCACCATTTACAATTTTACATACATAATATAAATTAAAATAAAAATTTATATATAATATAATATTATTAATCATTTTACTAATTATTTTATATACGTTACATATATTATATATTAATGTTAGAAACAAGAGACTAAACTGGAGAAAAGATTTGTATGTTATTGAGTGTATTCAAGTTGTCTATTCAAGTTGTCTAGAATGATACAATATAGAAAAGTATTTATAGGGACTAAAAGAATCGTAATAATAAAGACGTAATATTCTATAATAAATATTCAGATATACTAAATAATTCTAATTGATCCTAATTGATCCTAATTATATTCTAACATCCCCCCTCAAACTCAAGTGACAACTTGAGTTTGAAACTTATTTAAAACAACGAAATAAAGAGGAAAAAAAACTGCATAAACTAATAAAACGGGTGCAGACGGAATTGCCAGAACGAAGCGCAGATGGAACTGCCGCTAGTCTGAAGGAAGCGCAGACGGAACCACTTGTCTGAAGGAAGCGCAGACGGAACTGCCGCTTGTCGGAAGGAAGCGCAGACGGAATTGCTACTTGTCTGAAGGAAGCGCAGACGGAATTGTCACTTGTCTGAAGGAAGCAACTGCCACAAAGAAACGCAGACGCAACTGCCACAAAGAAACATAGACGAAACGCAGATGGAACTGCTACGAGAGAACGCAGACGGAACTGCCACCAGAGAACGCAGACGGAACTGCCACAAGAGAAACACAGACGGAACTGCCGAAAGAGAGCAAAAACTATATGATATCTTCATGAGAATAGGAAAATAGCAGACGACATTGGTGTTTGATCATTATTTGACTCGAAAAGGCACAAAACGGAGAGAATAAGCTAGTCGGTGCGGTGAAAAAGCATCAAAGTAGTGACAAAAGGTAAATAAAGATGGCATAGAAAAAAAAAGTGCAAAAACTACAGTAATTTCACCACAAGGAAAACAACTTATCATCTTCAAGGAGGATACCATGGCTCTGATAGAAAGGATTTGTGTGTCTATTCAAGTTATGTAGAATGATACAATATAGAAGGGTATTTATAGGGCTAAGAGAATCGTAATAATAAAGACGTAATATTCTATAATAAGTATTCAGATATACTAAATAATTCTAATTGATCCTAATTATATTCTAACATCCCCCCTCAAACTCAAGTGACAACTTGAGTTTGAAACATATTTAAAACAATGAAATAAATAGAAAAAAAACTGCATAAATTGATAAAACGGGTGCAGACGGAACTGTCAGAAGGAAGCGCAGATGGAACTGCCGCTAGTCTGAAGGAAGCGCAGACGGAACTGCCGCTCGTCTGAAGGAAGCGCAGACGCAACTGCCGCTTGGAATTGCCAGAAAGAAACGCGTACGAAACTGCCACAAGGAAACGCGACTGCCACGGGAAAACGCAGATGGAACTGCCACGGGAGAACGCAGACGGAACTGCTACGGGAAAACGCAGACGGAACTACCACGGAAAAACGCAGACGGAACTGCCACGGGAGAACGCAGACGGAACTGCCACGGGAGAACGGAGACGGAACTGCCACGGGAGAACGAAAACTATATGATTTCTTCATGAGAATAGGTAAGCAGCAGATGACAATGGTGTTTGATCATTCAACTCGAAAAAAAATAGAAGACAGAGAAAATAGGCTAGTCGGTGAGGTGAAAAAGTTTCAAAAGAGTGACAAAATAGAAAGATGAATGACATAGAAAAAATGCAAAAACTACGGTGATTTCACCTCAATGAAAACAACCTATCCTCTTCAAGGAGGATACCATGTTAGAAACAAGAGACTAAACTGGAGAAAAGATTTGTATGTTATTGAGTGTATTCAAGTTGTCTATTCAAGTTGTCTAGAATGATACAATATAGAAAAGTATTTATAGGAACTAAAAGAATCGTAATAATAAAGACGTAATATTCTATAATAAATATTCAGATATACTAAATAATTCTAATTGATCCTAATTGATCCTAATTATATTCTAACAATTAAAAATATATATATTTACATATATATTATATATACCGGGGCGGGTAGGGGCGGGTTCAACCTAAACCCGACCCCGCCCCGCCCCGCCTAAGAACCTGCCCCGTTAAAACTCGCCCCGGTGCGGGGGCGGGTAATTACCCGCCCCGAGCGGGTAGGGGCGGGGTGGGTACCCGCGGGTTCGGGTAGTGTTGCCACCCCTACTCCTAAATTGGTCACTTTTATTACATTTATTATTACTGATATTTTTTTTGAACATGCTACTCTTTTTCTATCTACACTAACAATTTATCCGCATCTGCTCCACTAAAACAAATAGATACTATTGTGAGGTGAATATAAACTATATTTAAATTGTTAATTGGTGTAAAAAATAAAAGAACACTGAAAAAATAATATAATATAATTTAATATAGAATAAAGTACTATTTTAATTTCTAATATTTAGATCAAATAATAAAAAATTTAGAACATCATTTATATTTTGACAATATTACTTATAAATAACATAACATAATATTTCATAACATTTTTTTTAATAGCAATCTTTTTTAATTATTTAAAAAATGTTATATATTTTTTCAAACAATATCAATACTCTTTTATTTTTTACACCAAATAATATCCTAAATATATTTTTTCATTCAGGTCGTTATAGTCTTCGTTTGGCTTGTCCGCACATCACGGGTATCTTGCGAGTCTTAGCTAAAGAAGAATAAAGATGCAACTGAATGCTTTTTTATTTTCTCGTTTCTGATAAGATAGCGGTTAAGTTACCGTTTTGTGTGTTATATAGTTCTCCTTTTCATTTGGTTGTTAAGGATTTTTAGGAATAATGTTAACTTTTTCAGGTGATGATTAAAGTGGTCACATAGATTGATCCACTAAAGTTTCTATATTCAGTCTCCTTAACTAAAATATAACAATAATATATATTCCGTTATACGTTGGTTTGGGTACTTTAGTAGTAGATGCATTTGAATATTTTACAAGACTATTATTTTATTTTTTATTCAAAAGACTATTTTTTATTTAATTACATGAGAGTATGTATTATGTAGTAAAGAAAATGTTTAGGGTCAACAACTTTATTAAATTCTAGCTAGTATGTAATAAGTAAAAAGAGAAGTGAGTAATTCTACATCATTGGATGAAATCTCACACCATTAAAAACATTATTAATGACTACTTAATGGCTACAAATAAAAAAAATTACTACTCCTTAGCACTCCTTTTATGTAAATCCCATTAATTTGTTAGCTCCTATTATTAGTACTTCGATTGATTATATTGGTACTTATTATTTGTTAACCAACAACCAACACATGTTTTCTTTATTCATTATGAATAAGCACAAATAACTAATTTTTTTATTAGTTAATGTCAGCTTAATTTTTTATAAAAAGATATTTTTTCGATCTTTATTCTTTAGAGAATTTATAATTTATTATAAAAGTCATTTTAAAAAGTTAGTTAATATTAATCGAAAAAAGGTTAATTTTCTAATTGAATTTAAATGACACATTTTAATGAATTTATGAACAATGAGATTATAAGAATATACTTGTTTAATTATCACCCACCCTTGTTCCTAAAGAGATCATTATCACCCACCCTCGCACAGGAATAATATAGCTTGCATTTGACAAATTTGCATTTTCCAACTTGAATGGGATCAAAGTTCAAACGGGTGGAATTAGGAAATATCTAGAATAACAATTTGATCTTCGAAAATTTGATTTTAGACTAATTAATTCTTGAAAAAAATATCAATTAGATAATCTATAATAGTAAATGGTGAACTTTTATTAATAGATAATGTGAAACAAAACGAAATTATTCGTATATTTTATTATCTACAGTAGTGCATGTCTCATTGCTACCAGATGAGTATGAAAATAATGTAGTTTTGGATACTAAAATATTTATGAATTTTTGAATTTTTATATAACTTTTATCAACTATTCTTTAGATATCACGAATCGTATCAAAACAAGTGAAATTTTGTTCCAAAAATTATTGTTTACATGACAACCTTTTATAAATAGACACATCTAGTAGTTAACGATATATATCATCGTTAAATTTTATGTGATAAATAATAAAACGAAAAGAGTACATAAAGAATATGCAAGGATAATAAAATTGTGAAAGAATAAGGAAAGAAAAGAAAAGATGAAGAAATTTTATTGATTGTTGATTGATTAAAATTATAAACTATAAAGGTAAAACTAAATATATAGAGAGCATTGACCTATGAAAGATAAAAGCAAATAAAGATAAGATAAGGATAAATAAAGATAAGATAATAATAAAGACTAAAATTAAAACTGAATTTGTGTATTCTGTTGGGCTGAATTTGTGGGCCGTGAGACTTTTTTATTGTTGTCATGTGCTAAGGTGGAAGAGTGGTTTAATACACCCTAGCAAGTTAGAGGATGAAAGATGTCAAGAACACCAACCTTATTCAAATTAAGATGGAAGGGTTGAGAAGACAAAGGCTTGGTGAAGATGTTTGCTAGCTGCCCAGAAAAGGGAATGAGGAGAAGTTTCATCACTCCAGCTTGAGCTTTTTGTCGAACCAAGTGAGAATCAACCTCTAAATGTTTGGTCCGTTCATGAAAAACCGGGTTAGCAGCAATATGAAGAGTACTCTGATTATCACAATATAAAACTGGTAGACGGATAGGAGAGATGCGTAAAAATTGTAACGCATTTAGTATCAATTGAAGTTCACAAGTTGTGTTAGCAAGTGCACGATATTCTGCTTCAGTGGATGAGCGGGCAATGGTGGTTTGTTTCTTGGTCTTCCAAGAGACTAAAGAACTGCCTAAGAAGAAATAATAACCTGATAAAGATCGCCGAGTGTCAGGACATCCGGCCCAATCAGAGTCACTGAAGCCGAGAAGCTGAATTTCCGATTCTCTTGGAAAAAAAAGTCCTTTGTCGGGACTAGTTTTCAGATATCGTAACACATGCTTGGCAGCTTGAAGATGAGATTCAGTAGGAGATGCCATAAATTGACTTAATTGTTGAGTGGCATACATGATGTCCGGTCGAGTAGTGGTGAGATAGATAAGACACCCAACCAAATGACGATATACAAAAGGGTCAGATAGCAGGGAACTTTTGTCTTGATATAGTCTTGTGGTACTATCCATTGGAACAGAGGCAGGCTTAGCACCTAATAAACCAGAATCCTCCAAAAGATCAAGACAATATTTTCTCTGATATAAGCAAATTTCCTTTGCTGATTGAGCAACCTCAATACCCAAAAAATATTTTAATGGGCCCAAGTCTTTAATTCGGAAGTGTTGGTGCAAAATAGACTTAATGGCAGCAAGTTCAGAAATGGAATTACCAGTGAGAATAATATCGTCAACATAGACTAGAAGGATAGAAATTTGAGCACCAGTGAATTTAACAAATAAACTATAATCAGATAAGGTCTGCTGATATCCATGAGATAACAAAAGATGAGAAAGTTTGTCATACCACATACGACTAGATTGTCGTAAACCATACAGTGACTTTAGTAGCTTGTAGCATTGATTCGGTCGAAGAGATGTAAATCTGGGTGGCAGAGTCATATAAACATCCTCAGAAAGATCCACATGTAAGAAAGCATTATTGACATCCAACTGATGTATGGGCCAATGCTTCATAGAGGCCAATGTCAAAACTAATCTGATGGTGGCAGGCTTGACAACAGGGGAGAAAGTTTCCAAGAAATCAATACCTTCAGTCTGAGTGAATCCTTTAGCCACAAGGCGTGCTTTATATCGATCAACTGAACCATCAGGCTTGCATTTTATGCGATAGACCCATTTACAGCCAACCGGCTTAACGCTTGCAAGGCAATAAACAAGACGCCAAGTTTTATTCATCTCAAGAGCATCCAGCTCATCTTTCATAGCACTACGCCAATTAGAGTGTTGATTGGCGTCCTTAAAAGACTTTGACTCAACGTCAGAATATAGAGATAAAAGAAACTTTTTATGTGAAGATGAAAGAGAAGAAAAATACATGACTGAAGATAAAAGATACTTGCACTTTAAGGGAGATTGCTTTGTAGAGATGAGAGAGGAATTGCATAAGTAATCAGAGAGATATGCTGGAGGTCGGTGAGGCCGGTTGGAATGACGATGATGGGTTGCTCAGGTGGTGTAGAGGGTGACGGGGGATGAGGAGGTGATGGTGGATTGGTGTCTAGTGCGGAAGGAGAGATGGGTGTCTGTGTTGAAAGAGATTCGGTGGTCATGGGTTCAACTTGGTTAGGAAATGATAGTGAGGAAAAAGGAGAGGTTGTTGGAGAAAATAAAGAATTAGATGGAGTTGGGTCAATGGGTATAGGTGAGGGTTCAAGGTGAGGGTTCAACTGGAAGACTAACTGAATCTTGTTTTTGAGAATGTGTGTTTGACAATGTTGGGTTGAATGTATGGAATTGGACATTTTTTGTGACTAAGGGCAAGATCATTTCATAAAAAATCACATTTCTAGAAATCTCAATTATTTTATCTTCTAAAACATAAATAATATATCCTTTAAAACCATGTTGAAAGCCAATAAACACAACCTTTTTGGCTTTTGGATCAAATTTTGATCTGTTTGCCATTAGGGTAGAAACAAAATATAAGCATTCAAAAACTTTAATGTCATGATAATTTGGTGGAAGATTGAATAAAATCTCAAATGGTATTTTAAAATTAATTGCGGATGATGGAACTCTGTTAAGTAAATAAACAGCATGTTTAACAGCATAAGACCAAAAAGATGATGGTAAATTAGATTGAAACATAAGAGCACGAGCTATATTCAAAATATGTTGATGCTTGTGTTCTACCATTCCATTTTGTTGAGCAGTTTCAACACAACTATGTTGATGAATAATGCCCTTTGAAGCATAAAAATCATGTAAAATAAATTTTATCCATTATCAGAACGAATAGTTTTGACTTTAGAGTTGAATTGTGTTTCAACTAAAGTAATAAAATTTTTTACATGATTTTGCACTTCTCCTTTTGATTTTAATAAAATAACCCATGTAAAGCAGCTAAAATCATCAACAATAGTAAAAAAATATTTATGATTATAAATAGAATTTTGTCGAAACGGACTCCAAATATCAAAATGTAATAAATCAAAACTTGCATTGGTTTTGTTAAAACTTTGAGAAAATGAAAGTTTCTTTTGTTTAGAAAGATGACAAATGTCACAAGTCTCGTCATGATGCATAAAGATAAAAGGAAAATGTTTATGTAAATGATTAAGTCTTTGTCCAGAAAGGTGTCCTAAACGAAAATGCCATATATTTGAAGGTGTAATAGGTGGAGATTGGATGGATAGAATTTATGGAGTGTGTAGTGGATGGATTTTTACCGAAATTGGGTTCAAAAACATATAATCCCTTTATCATTCTGCCCAAATCAATCGTCCCCAAATTGTTGCTCTGTAGAGTGCAAGAAGAAGATGAAAAAGTGAGTTCACATATGAGTACTAAAGTAATTTTTGAGACGGAGATAATTTTAAAGTTGAAATGAGGTAAATAAAGAACATCATGAAGAACCAAGGATGGTGAAAATTGAACAATGCCTTTATAAAAAATAGTAGTTTGAGAACCATTTGGTAAATGAATAATAATAGGAAAAAATTGTGTGTAAGAAATAAACCAAGACAAATTTGATGCAATGTGATCTGTGGCACCATAATCAATGATCCAAGTGTTCAAGAATGAATCTCGATTTGAAAAATTGTTAATAATAGAAAAGTATTGAAAGAACAAAGATAATGAGTAGTTGGACTTGACAAAGGGTCAAGTGGATTTAAAAGATGAGTTGGGCTGACGAAATATCCAAAAGAGGCTCCTCATGAAGTTGCTCGTGTGCCCTTTTTCCTTGACCTAGAATAGAGTAGGGAGGTTGATTATTCATAGTGGGAAGGGAGGTTGAAGGGGTTTTAGGACCTGAATTGGTTGGTTTATCCATCGATGTCAGTAGAGTTCAAGAGAAGCTCTGATACCATAATAAAACGGAAAGAGTACATAAAGAATATGCAAGGATAATAAAATTGTAAAAGAATAAGGAAAGAAAAGAAAAGATGAAGAAATTTTATTGATTGTTGATTGATTGAAATTGTAAACTATAAAGATAAAACTAAATATATATAGAACATTAACCTATGAAAGATAAAAACAAATAAATATAAGATAAGGATAAATAAAGATAAGATAATAATAAAGACTAAAATTATAACTGAATTTGTAGGCCGTGAGACTTCTTTATTATTGTCATGGACTAAGGTAGAAGAGTGGTTTAATAATAAATTAATAAAAAAACATTACGTATTTATTGTCTAGAGGATTAAATTAAAACTCTTTTTTTTTTCAAAAAT
The DNA here is from genome assembly GCF_059453495.1 of Arachis ipaensis. Classification (NCBI taxonomy): domain Eukaryota; kingdom Viridiplantae; phylum Streptophyta; class Magnoliopsida; order Fabales; family Fabaceae; genus Arachis; species Arachis ipaensis. The sequence goes on along the minus strand of NC_142435.1, from coordinate 140,394,531 downwards.
TACTTAATCCAAAGTCAAAATAGTAAGAGAGTTAATTGTTCCTTTCTCCTTCCTCTATCTTGCAAAGTCCTAACAAATTAAGCTGTAATTCCTGACACATATATCGTGTCAAAGACATTAAATTAATTATATCTTGAATTGTTGAACTGTATGAACACTGCACTGTGAAATTAAGACATATAAATACGCGAATTGTATATCTATTCTAATGTCAAAAGAGTTGGATTGGATTTCTGTTGTGACTATTGCACTTACTATTTGAATAGTATTTGAATTTGAAGTTTTCATTATGAACAAGATTCAATGATCAATTATGAATTATAAATACATTATTATTATTGTTGGTGGTTGGCCAGTTGGGTATACATACACTAAAAATAGATTTTAGGGCAAAAAAACAAAAATAAGCCAAGGAAAGTCATAATTTACGAGAATCAGCCAAGTTGAAAATTGCTTCATCAATCAACCAAATAATATCTCTATGTAATTCAAACCAACCTAGTTCGAATTACAGTTCTATATAATTCGAACCTACTCAACTCAAATTGTACAAGAACGAAATGCACACTAATTCGAATCTACATTATTCGAACTATAAGCATACATAATTCGAACTAGGTGAGTTCGAATTACATTGTGCAAGTTTCCTCAGGTAATTCGAACCAAGCTGATTCGAATTACCTCCATGCACGCCATGCAATGTAATTCAAACTGAGTTAATTCGAATTACACAAATTGTATTTCGAACTAGGCTAGTTCGAATTAGTGAGGACCAGACCTGTATATATATGGTGTAAATGTGAGTTGCTCTCATTAGAGGGGGTAAGATGGCTAGTGAGAAGAGTTTTGTAGTGTTGATTCACCACAGAGGATCGATTAAGAGGAAAACTCGTTCCAGTGTGAAGTTCACTGATAAGGATCCTCTTTGTATTATTGTGAGGCCTACGACGAGCTATGATGACCTTGTTAGCTCTGTACTGCTGAAACTTGGTCTGGAAGGTGTGAAACGGGTTAAGAAGTTTTTCTATCGCATTCCAATCACGGTGCTCCAGAAAACCGTGAAGTATGATTGTTTCACGATTGGGAGTGATGAGGACTTGCAGGTCATGTTTCATTGTCGCCGGTAGTTTCCAGAAGTGAGGACACCAGAATTGTTGGCAAAGTTGGTTGATGTGGTATCCAGCTCGGGGATTCGAACCGAAATACCACCACTTTAGCCATGGTAGCCGGTTCTAGCTCTAGACCTGCCGTTGCTTCTTCCTCCGTCCCTGCGTACCAACCACCTGTCCAGCCTGTCGCCTCCCCTTCGTTCGCTGTTGATCTCAACGGCAGTGTAGGCGACGAGGTCGGAACAGGAAAATTTCTGCCGACCTCTTTACAGTGTGCTGCACCGCCTGGGGTTGGAGATGGATTGTTGGATGATCCAGAGGACGTGATGTCGAGCCGGATATGATTGCTGATGACAGTGGCGATGATATTGGAGCGAGCGAGCCTGCTGGGGCGGGAGGTGGTTCTAGCTCTGGCACACAGCAGTATCCTCCACATTTTTTCTCTTTGGACTTGGATGCCATGAGGCAGGAGGGGATTCCTGGGCAGCCTGCTGGATTTGGCGCTAGAAATGCGGAAGGGTCTGCAGGTCTGACAGAGTTCCAGGTTGGTCAGCAATTTCAGGATAAAGATGAGGCCCTGTTAAGTGTGAAGACTTACAGCATCCGCCGAAGGGTACAGTACAAGGTAGTAGAGTCTGACTATCGTCGGTATGTGGGCAAGTATTCTGAGTTCGGGAATGGGTGCACATGGTTGATTCGGCTGAGTCTCCGACAGTGCAAGGGCCTTTGGGAGGTCAAACGGTACAATGGACCGCATACGTGTCTCGCCACCTCCATCTCCAGCGACCACAGGAGTTTGGATTATCATGTGATATCGGCATTCATTATGCCAATGGTTAGGGCTGATGCATCTGTCAGCATCAAGGTGCTCCTAAATGCCACGGCCGCACACTTTGGGTTTAGGCCGACGTACAGGAGGGTCTGGTTGGCGAAGCAGAAGGCTGTTGCCCTCATCTACGGTGACTGGGATGAGTCGTACAACGAGCTCCCTAGGTGGGTGTTAGGAGTCCAGTTGACGATGCCTGGTACTGTTGCAGTCCTTAGGACGAGCCCTGTTCGAGTTGGTGGACAGCTGGACGAGTCTCAAGCTTATTTTCACAGACTATCCTGGACGTTTCCACCGTGTATCGAGGCATTCCGTCATTGCAAGCCGCTGGTTAGTATTGACGGCACCCATCTGTATGGCAAGTATGGGGGAACGTTGCTTGTCGCGATTGCACAAGACGGGAACTCCAACATACTCCCTGTTGCATTCACATTAGTCGAGGGTGAGAATGTTGAGTCCTGGTCTTTCTTTCTCTCCCAACTGCGTCAGCATGTGACACCGCAGCCGGGTCTGCTGGTTATATCGGACAGGCATAACGGCATCAATGCCGCGCTTGAGGCTCCCGACGGAGGCTGGTTACCTCCATCTGCATACCGGGCATTCTGCATTCGACATGTAGCGGCAAATTTTGCCCTAACCTTCAAGGGCAAAGACTCAAGGAGTCTACTTGTCAACGCGGCGTACGCTAAGACCGAGGTAGAGTTCGATTACTGGTTTGATATTCTGCGGTCTGAAGACCCGACGATGTGTGACTGGGCGAACCGGATTGAGTATTCCTTGTGGACACAACATTGTGATGAGGGGCGGAGATTCGGGCACATGACGACGAATATCTCTGAGTGTGTGAACTCAATCCTCAAGGGTGTCAGAAACCTCCCTGTGTGCTCGCTAGTGAAGGCAACATACGGAAGGTTGGCCGAACTATTTATTCGAAAAGGGAGAGAGGCTGAGGCCCAGCTGGGAACCGGACAACAATTCAGTCAGCACTTGATGAAGTGTATCGAGGCCAACTTGAAGACGGCGAGGTGCTTCACGGTGACTTTGTACGACAGGGATAACTCGGAGTTCACCGTCGCAGAGACGACTCCGACTGGTTCGTTCTCACTGGGTAGCTATAGAGTCTCGCTTGCATCTCAGACATGTGACTGTGGATACTTCCAGGCACTTCATTTCCCGTGTCCGCACGCACTGGCATGCTGTGCCTACTCACGGCTTACATGGCAGCCTTACGTCCACCAGGTGTATCGTCTTAGTTCGGTGTTCAGTGTGTATCGGATGGGATTCACACCTCCCATTCCGGAGGGTTTCTGGCCACCATATGACGGGCCGACTGTGATCCTGGATCCTAACAAGAGGCTTGCGAGAGAGGGTCGTCCGAGGTCCACTCGGATACGGACCAATATGGACGAGGCAGATCCGAACCGGCCAAAGAGATGTGGCCTCTATCGGCAACCCGGACATCTAAAGGTGCCTGTGTGCCGGAGCTCTGACCACGCCTACGATTCGTATCATCCTCCTGCATGATGGCAGTAATCTCTAGAAAGTGTGACCCACCGAAGTCCGCATAAAGCCCATCACCTGCCATGAAGTCTAAAAACATCGTCCCCGGGCTAACCCATGGCGTACTCTCCTGAAGTGTCTGGTCATTGGCTGGGACACCAACGAAGTAATCTCCAAGCGGCCCCGAACCAAGTCCACTGTCACCATGGTCAGCCCCGTCACCCATATCTGACCCGTACCACTCGCCTCCATGCCCGCCAACATGGGGACTAACACCACCAACTACAACATGCCCTGCAGCAACCCCCCCCCCCCACGGGCCCGTGCTGATCGTCGTCATCGTTGTTACCATGATCACCGTGCTCGTCCGCCGTATCACATCCTCTCCGTCTCCCTCCGTGCCCTCGTCATCTTCCTCCACGTCGACCGTCCCCGTCAGCTTCGTCCATAGCCTGGTCCAGCCACCTCCACTCACGCTGGCTTCGTCGTGTCCCCACACGAGCTCTCCTCTCAACCCGACACCTATCCGGCACGTCGTCAACACGATCCATGTCAGGAACTCACCCAGCACCCTTCTGTGATGCCTCCACAGGAATAGGAACGGCTCTCGGATCCCCCAAATACATCTCTGGTGACAAGAACCTCTTTCCGTGCTGACTCCACCACTTCAGGAAGTCATGTGAGGGTCCCGGGTCTGCAACAACATCGAACCAGAGAACGTGGTCCGCACGGCTCTCCTAATGAAGATGCCAGAACTGCAAAGCGGACGGGAACCAACGATCACCGCCTCTCTCGTCCTTCGACATCAGAAAGTCGATGTTTAGGGCGGGCTGCGGACGGGCCTGGACTCCGCCGACCTGCGGTAGAATCCTATCTATCTGATGCCACTCTATAACGGCAAAGTATATCAGTGACGTCACAGAACGCCACATCGCCGTATGCCGAGGCTCCAACGCCTCCGGATGCACAACCTGCAGTACCTCGGGGGAACTATACAGCATCCAGATAAACTGTACAAAGATTCCAACATTGTCAGGCCAATTCATGCTCCAAATTCATAAAGTTTAGTTAATTAAATAAACTTAGCTGGTAGTATACTCACATCCCTGGCCTGTAACATGTCTATCCTCAGTCTCCACGTCTGCACTTTAGGTCCTTTCTCGCTACCGGAAGGGTTGTAATCTGACCACCTGCATCTCACATGGGTGTTATGGCTAATTAAAAGTGTGACAGAATTGTAATACATTACAAGCGTACATGAACATTAACTATTTTAACTTGAAATAGAAAAGTCTGAGTAGGGTACCTCGAGGCCAATGGCCAGCTGCATGTATCATACCCAGCAGGCCTAAACCTAGGAAAGCGCCAAAAGATCCAGGACTGAAGTAGCTGAAGTGGGCCCGCTAACTTCACCACATGTCTGTTCGCCACTCGGCACATGCACCGGTACAACCATGTCAGTACTGCAGACCCCCAACTGTAGGTACCCATCTCCTCAAGCCTAGCTACGTAGGGAAGCCATCTGATGTGAATGCGGTTGCCGGACTTGTCGGCAAACAGCTGAGTGCCCAACAACATCATGATATCGGCACGAGTAAAGCGCTGCACAGTCTCCTCATCGGCTCCCTCGGGGCACTCTCCAAAAGTCTCCTCGAACCAGGTGCGGTTTACTGTGAACTTCTGAACCTAGCTCAGAGGAGGAATCACTCCAAGCAACTCCTGGAACCACACCCAAGCTGGACGGCCACCCTGGATGTATATCTGAAAATCTGTAAGGCAACCGCTGACATAACACCCGTCCACTGGCAACCCCAACTAGTACGCCACGTCTTGAAGTGTGATCGTGCACTCTCCGAACGACATATGGAAGGTATGCGTCTCCGAACGCCACCGCTCAACGAAGGCACTGACAAGAGGCTCATCTAACCGGAACCATCTATCGTTCAGCCTCGCAAGATGGTATAATCCGGCCATCTGCAAGTACGGAACATACCGCTCATCGAGTCGCATGCCCTGCTGCCGCCGCATGCTCCTGATGCATCGCTGTGGCTGCGCATTACATGGACAGCATTATTAGAACCACTTAGAAAACCAGTGAAAAAAATAACTAACACCAGAAACCACTTATGGAAACCACTAACAGAATCTACATGCAAAACCAATATAACAAACCAGTAGCAAAATCACATGCTTAAATCGCTAACATAAACCACATACAAATCCACTTATGAAAAACACATGCAAAACCACTATCATAAACCGCTTACAAAATCACATAGTAAACCACTTCTAATACCACCAAAATAAACCGCCAAAATAAATCATCAACAAAACTGCATACAAAAGTACTAACAAAAACTACTACTAAAAACTCCTAACTCAAACCGCCAACAAACCACATGCTTAAATCGCTAACATAAACCGCATACAAATCCACTTACAAAAACCACATACAAAACCACTATCATAAACCGCACACAAAATCACATAATAAACCACTTCCAATACCACCAAAATAAACCGCCAACATAAACCATCAACAAAATTGTATACAAAACCACTAACAAAAACCACTAATAAAAACTACTAACATAAACCACCAACTAAACCGCATGCAAAACCTCTAAAATAAACCACTTGCAATACCACTAGGATAAACCGCTAACATAAACCGCCACTAAAATCGCATGCAAAACCACTAACTCAGATAAACCGCTAGCACAAAGTTTTCTATCTACTAACCTCGTCGTTGATGACCTCGACTATATGAGCAACTCCGTCCAACCGATATAGCCTTTCTGGATCGTCCCCCATCGGCTGAGTATTCTGTTCGAGTCTTTGTCGGATCGAATCTTGGTCGTTTTCTCTGGGATTCGGTGGGATATGAGAATGGAAAAGTGATTCGAATGAGGCTGATTCGAACTCCTTATATAGCCGAAACCTATATAATTCGAACTAGTCCCATTCGAATTACTATTTGAGGCAAATTATGCTCATTGGTAGTTCGAACCATGTAGATTCGAATTAGGTTAATGACGTGTTCCTTTATAATTTGAGTTATGTTGATTCGAATTATATGTTAATGTAGTTCAAATCCAGCTAGTTCGAATTACATAGTAATGTGCTTTGGCTAATTCGTGAAGCTATTTTCAGTTTGGCTGATTCATGTAATTTGTTTCCTCCCTTAGCTTAATTGTGGTTTTTGCCCTAGATTTTATAACTCGATTGCCCATTTTTCATGATAATTTACCAACCCATGTACTGCATTCTAGAATGTGGGGAAAGATTTTTTATCCAAAATAAATTTAGAAATCCATAACCATAAGAAATGTTGGATTGATAAGTTCTTTCAATCCTTAAAAGTGACATTGTTTGAAATTTTTTCCTGCACTGCACTACCAAAGAGAACCATGAGTTCAACATTTTCTATAGTTAAGAACATGTAGCTTAATTTATTTTAGAAAGAGACCTCTTAGTCCAGATATAATGAAATATTTATCCTTTATTAAAAAACAAAAAACTTTGTTAATAAAATATTATAAGTAAAAAATTTGAATAGAAAATGTAAATTAATTGAAAATGTTTTAAGTATCTTATACATTAAATATGCTAGAAGAATTTTTATTTTATTTTTTAACTATTAGTTTTCTTATAACATTCATTAAATAAACCTTTTGTTTTTTAAACCCGAGACCTCTAGGCAAGGATGAGGAGACTATGCTATTTGAGTTATAGCTCGTTAGTACATTATAAAAAATTTTAATTGCTACAAAAAAATTAATTTAACATTATATATATTTCATTATTAATGATAAAATATTACAACTAAATTGGAATTATTTACATTAATAACATAAATATTTTACATTTATAATTTAAATCAACAAAAGAATTATTTTTAATCTGCATATATATAATTTCTATTTAAGGATAGTTTTGTAAGATGCAAAAAGTGCACCTTATTTTTATTTTGCAAGAGAGAAATGTGTATGTTTTGTAAATTGTGGAAAAGTGATGTTTTTTAGACATTTCATAAAAAAGGAAGTGTCATTTTCTCTTAAAAATACAAAGTACATATACTTTTAATTTGTTGAAATAAATATCTTTTTGTATTTTCAATAATCAGAATTATGTACCAAAAGATAATAATAATAATAATAATAATAATAATAATAATAATAATAATAATACAGATTAGTTTATTGATTTTTTTTGTTAAGGTTGACGTTGACTTTGACTTTGAGTTTTGAGTTACTTCTGATCAAACAAGAAGCAGCTGGATCTGCATATGAAGGAAATGAAATATCTTAGTTGAGAAAAGCTCTGCTGCTAATTGCTTCTAATCATTTGGTTTCTGACTAAATTCTACTTCTAAGGTAAGAATTCAGCTCTATCTCTCTTTCTCTCTTCTTTAATTAGTGAGGTCCAAAATCAGAAGGAGCTGTAATAATATCTGAGAATCAATAAACCACATTTTGGTCCTCATGGCTCTCTATTTTATCCTATTCATTTGTTCTAACTTGTTACTAATTACTTAAGAATAATCATCATTAATGGATTAAAGTATAGTTGTAAATCCATCAAATACTAAGAAACTTGTTTGTGAGAAATTTGTGTGTGCTTCTTTCTGAGACCATTTTGACTATTAATTCTTACTTACATACTACTTCTCTTGTAAACTAATATTGTTATTTACTGGTAACTGTAGGCTCTTATTTAAACCAAAGAAAATATGGCTGCTGCTATTGTGGGAGGGTCATTACTCTCTGCTTCTGTTCAGGTGGTGTTGGATAAGATCATTTCCAATGAGTTCTTGGACTTCTTTAGGAGAAGGAAGCTTAATGTTTCACTTGTTGGAAAGATGAAGATGACATTGCTGAGTGTTCAAGCTGTTCTAAATGATGCTGAGGAGAAGCAGATCACAAATCCTGCTGTCAAGGAATGGCTGAATGAGCTCACACAAGCTGTCTTTGATGCTGAAGATTTGTTGGATGAAATCAACACTGAGGCTCTTGGATGCAAAGTGAAAGCCAGGTATCAAAGTCCATCGTGCAGTGCCAAGGTGCGAAATGTCTTTTCCTCTCGTTTCGGACGATCATATGGTGTGATCAATTCTAAAATGCAGACATTATTTGAAAGACTAGAGCACTTTGCACAGCAAATACACATCCTTCAACTGAAAGAAGGTGTTTCCAACAGTGTTTGGCAAGGGATGCCCACAAGTTCTGTGGTCGACGAATCTGTCATTTATGGAAGAGATGATGAGAGAAAGAAACTTAGAGAGTATTTGCTGTCAGAAGATGTTGGTGCTAGTGGCAATAAAATAGGAGTGATTTCAATTGTCGGCATGGGAGGGATTGGAAAAACAACCATTGCTAAACTCCTATACAATGATGATGAAGTTAAAGACAAGTTTGATTTAAAAGCATGGGCATGTGTTTCAAAGGATTTTGATGTTTTCAGGGTCACTAAGACTGTGCTTGAATCGGTTACCTCAAAAACAACAAATACTGATAACTTGAATACTCTGCAAGTGGAATTGCAGCAAAGGTTGTGGCGGAAAAGATTTTTGCTAGTGTTGGATGACATTCGCGGCACAAGCTATGTTGATTGGGCCAATCTAAAGGATATTTTTAATGCTGGAGAAATGGGAAGTACAATCATTGTCACAACACGAGATGAAAACGTTGCAAAAGCTATGCAAACCTTTCCTATCTTCCATTTGACATCTCTTGATAGTGAAGATTGCTGGTCTTTACTTGCTGAACACGCATTTGGAGCAAATAATTCCAGTGAACGGTCCAACCTAGAAGGAATTGGAAGAGAAATTGTGAAAAAATGTGATGGTTTGCCTTTAGCTGCAGTTGCATTGGGGGGTCTTCTTCGCACCAAATTGTCGAAAAATGATTGGAATAAGGTACTTAGAAGTAACATTTGGGATCTGCCAAATTTGAATGTGCAACCTGCTCTGCTACTAAGCTATCATTTCCTTCCGGCTACTTTGAAACGTTGCTTTGCTTACTGTTCAATTTTTCCAAAGAACTCAGCCTTAGAAAAAGAGATGGTAGTTCGGCTATGGATCGCAGAAGGCTTAGTACATGTGTCAAAAAGTAAGAAAATCCTGGAAGAAGTTGGTGACGAATACTTTGATGAACTAGTATCAAGGTCACTAATTCGTCGACGGTCCATGGATGGGAAAAGCTTCGAAATGCATGACCTCATCAATGATTTAGCTGCAATGGTTTCATCTGCTTATTGTATCAGGTATGAGGATCAAAAGGCACTTGAAAATCCGAAAAAAGTTCGACATTTGTCATACAACAGAAGTTGGTATGACTATTTCAATAAATTTAATTCCTTTTATGGTTTAGAAGGCCTGCGCACCTTCCTTCCCTTACCATTGAATGGATGGTCATTTGACTATTACCTATCAAACAAGGTAATATATGACTTGTTGCCCAAGTTAAAACAGTTGCGGGTATTATCTTTGTCACACTACAAGAATATCTCTGAGTTACCAGACTCCATTGGAGGTTTAAAACATTTGCGGCATCTAGATCTCTCTGGCACTAACATTAAAAGGTTGCCTTCTGTGATTTGCAAGCTCTACAATCTACAGACCTTGCTGTTGTCTGATTGTAAGTTTCTCACTGAATTACCTGAGGAGATAGGAATGTTGGTGAATCTTCGCCACCTCGACATTAGTGGAACTCAATTGCAGGAGATACCGGCACAAATAGCAAGACTAGAAAATCTCCAAACTTTATCTGGGTTTGTTGTTAGCAGACAGCAAAATGGATTGAAGGTGGGAGAATTGCAAAAATTTCCCAATTTGCAGGGGAAGCTCTGCATTTCAAAGCTACAAAACATTGTCGACCCTTGTGATGCTTCACAAGCCAATATGAAGAAGAAAGAACAAATTGAAGATCTATCATTAGAATGGGATAGCTGCACTGCTCAAGAGTCCCAACATCTTGTATTGGAGCACCTGCAGCCTTCAACAAACTTGAAGAAACTAACCATCAAATTCTATGGTGGAACCTGGTTTCCCAACTGGTTAGGTAATTCCTCATTTGCAAACATGGTGTATTTGTGCATCCGAAGTTGTCACTATTGTTCATTACTACCACCTGTTGGACAGCTTCATAATCTTAAAGAACTCATCATATTTGATATTATCTCAGTGAAGACTATTGGTCCTGAATTTTATGGATGCTGTTCTCCTTCATTTCAACCATTTCCCTCCTTGGAGACACTGAGTTTTGGAGAGATGCCGGCGTGGGAGGAATGGAACTTCATGGGTGGTATAGCTACACACTTCCCTCGTCTTTCTCATCTGTCTCTAAGCGATTGTCCGAAACTCAAAGGAAATTTACCCAGCAACCTTCCTTCCTTGACTAAACTTCATTTGTCCAGTTGTTCTCTACTTGAGTCACAATTTTCTGTTGAACTGGATAACAGAAACATTATCAATGCATCAAATCTATTCAGTGAATTAATGCTTGGTCTTAATTCTCTTGAACAATTACATATCGAAGGCATTCCTTCTCGGACCGCCTTCCCTAGAGATGGTCTGCCGGAAACGTTAAGAGTTCTGTTCCTCAAAAATTGTGAGAACTTTGAATTTCCAAATCATGAATCCCTGCGTAGTTACACGGCACTTGAATCTTTGACAATATGGAATAGTTGTTGCTCACTGACATCATTTCCCTTAGGCTCTCTCCCTGTGCTCAAGTGGCTCTACTTTATAGAATGTAAGAATCTGAAATCATTTTCAATTTCAGAAGAAGAAGATGCACTCCAGTGTCTCACATTTCTTCAAGGTTTCTACATTCTAGAATGTCCTGAACTTGAATCATTTCCTCATCTTGGATTGCCGACTCCTAAGCTCAGACGTTTTTGGGTGTCATATTGCAACAAGCTTAATTCACTACCAGAACCGGTTAATGCTCTTGTTGGCCTTCAAGAATTGACAGTTCTTAACCTCCCAAGTATGCAATTTTTTGCAAATGAAGGTCTTCCTATCAGTTTGCGAACACTTCGAATCGGCAATCTTGGAGGGATTTTCTCAAATGCAGATATCATTAAATGGGGCCTTGACCATCTTACTTGCCTTTCAGAGTTAGAAATTGAAGGTGGTTATCTGGTTAACATGATAATGAAGATGGAAGTGCCACTATTACCCTCTACTCTTATCTCCCTACACATCTATCATCTTGATGGTATAAGACATTTGGATGGGAAATGGCTTCAGAATCTGACTTCTCTTGAATGTCTTAAGATCTCATCTTGTGATAGCTTGGAGTCATTGCCACAAGAAGGATTGCCTTCATCTCTTTCGGTATTGACTATAGGGAGTTGTCCATTGTTAGAAGCGAGTTGTCGGAGTAATGGGGGGAAAGAGTGGCCTAAAGTTGCTCACATTCCTTGCATTATTATGGATAAGAAGGTCATCATTTGAGTGTCTAGGTGAGCCATTGAAATATTATGAATGTGTAGAGTCGTATCCTTATAACACCATTGACTCTTGAATTTTACTTGTTTCATAGGTTGTAGCAAACTATTTGTGAACCATGCTTGTGGAGTTGGGGGAAACTTGCTGTAACTTGATGCAGAGGATAATATTCTCCATCGGATTTTGGTGTGTGCATACCATTTTTGTTTTGGAAATATGCAAACATTTTTTCACTTGATGTGGTAGTATGTTATAAATTTATGACAAAATACATGACTTGTAAGAGTTGTTTTAATTAAGTTAATTAATCGACTGATCTTTATTATTAGCATCAAAGCAAATAACAATAGAATCTTTGTATGTATTTGATGGAATAATTTTCTTTCATTTTTCGTTTTTTAATTCACTTTCCTTCATTGCGTAGGTTTTAGCAGAAAATGCTTGATTGCCACTACTTGAGGGGAAAAAAATTAATAACTTGTTAACTTAATTGGCAGTGTTACTTGATAAAGAGAAGCTCACAGCATATGGTGCAACCTCATGCAGCCAAATTCAGCTCATGCATGCATGGTTGGCGTGACTAAATTAAGTAGATGATAGTTGTAGAGTTAGTTATTGTTACTTGCCACGTAGGATCAGTTAGTTAGAGGCTAAGTTAGTTCACTTAGTTGTAGTTTGCTGCTATATAAGCCACGTGTATCAGCTAGTTCTTATTAAAACCACAGTAACTTTATGTTTAAAACATAAAGAAATAAGAGAAATTGTATTGGATTACTTGGTGTATTTACAAACTTTTAAACGCTTGACTGTACTTGAAACACAAGATCATTTTTATTCGACAAATTGATAGGTGGTATTTAAGAACAAAATAAATACTATTCAATAAAATTAGAGAAATTATACTAGCTTTTAGGAGATTTTAGCAAAGAAAGAAAAAGAAAATGTAATATATTGAATCTTATGTTTTTGAAAAATCATAACGAACTTTTATTGAGTCTTGGCCATTTTTTTATTTTTTAGGCTGAACAACTTTTTTTTTTTTTTCTATATTGTTATCTTTCTTTATGGAATATCTTTCTTTTGGAAGACTTGCATCCTAAAAAGTACAAAACATCAAGCAAATTAAAATAATAAACATGAACAAATGACACCAAGAAATAATACTTATTCTTATGTAGGTTTATCAGTTTTTTTTTCTTTATTCTTCTTTCTAGTTTTTTTTTATTTCTTCTAGATTTTTTCTCTTCCGACTATACATAAAAAAAATTAACTAAAAATAGAATATATTTTTAAATAAATAAATAATTTTTGAAACTTATTTATTGTCAGAATCAGTCTCTAATTCTAAAGATGAATCCAGTATAGCATATTTTTTATTTTTGGTTTTTATCCTGAAAAGGCACAAAAACATCAGGCATAAATACAATAAATTTTTTAGAAAAGGACAAATTAGCCCATGACTTTTTACTCCGCAGACATTTTAGTCTTTCACCATTGAAAAATACTTTTAAGTCCCTGACGTCTTTAAAAATTGGACGGATCAGTCCCTCCGTCCATAAGGCACCGTCAGACCCAACAGAAAAAGCTGACGTGTCTCCCCCTCTTCTTACCTGGCATCACAGCTTCCCACGTGGCACGTTAATTGGATGGAGCTTTTGAAAAATGGACACATAAGTCCCTGTCGATCAAAACGACGTCGAATTCTAATTACATTATGGGGCTATGCCGTTAAACAGGTGTGGTTTGTGCTAGTTATGAAGTACCAAATGTTGATATTTTTTTTTGAATGAATCAGGTTAACCAGTATTTCAACTCTCACCTTAGAGAAATTATCTTATGCAATAGTGTATTGGAGAACATGAACATTTTGACTTTGAACGTGTTTGAAACATGCAACTAATTTAATTTTAACTAATTAAGATGTTAACTTTCTAAGTAGGAAGATAGGTAGTTAGATCCTACTAGGTTGTGTAAGTGAAGAAGTAAAGAAGCAAGCTTCAAGTTGATAATCTTGAAGTAGGCTTTTGCAACAATGCAGTGAGAAAAATCTCAACATTCTTCATGCCACTAGCATCCGTCTTATTCCCAGTGGACCACTTCACCTTCTTATAACCTAATTTCCCAATCAATGGCGCATACAGCTTTTCAAGATCCACCCCTTTGCTGAATAATCTGTCAATCCACAAGTACCCTCCACTTCTCAAAACCCTATCCACATCAAATAGCAAGAACTCCATCATCGTTACCGGAATCCACCAGTTCACGACACACCGTGTAGCGACCCTCAGTTTTAAAAATATAAATATAAATAAGTTATAATTTATTTTATAAAATTAAAGTTCCTTATTTTTAGAAAATTATTTTTATTATCAATAATTGAACGAATTTTATAATAATTTAAATTTAATCAAATCCATATTATTATTATTATTATTATTATTATTATTATTATTATTATTATTATTATTATTATTATTATTATAAACATTGTATATAATTGCCGTAAGTATTAAATTGCATTATAAGTTTATATATATATATATATATATATATATATTTTGCATTACTATTATTATTACTATTATTACGTTTATTATTATTATTACATGATCATCAATTACTATCTCTAGTATTATTATTACTATTATTAATTAAGAAGCATGGAAATCAAAGGCGGTTTTGATTTTAAATTAAGTTACATATATATTAGTAATATCATTATGCATTAGGTTATATATATATATATATATATATATATATATATATATGATTAGCATATGCGAGAGAAAAGGAAAAAGAAAACGGGAGAGAGAAGAACGTTACCGCGAAAGACCGTAAACCCATCAAACTTCCGACTTCAATTTCTTGCAATCCGTAACTCCAATAAAAAATCTAATCCGGTAAAAGTATTCGTATCCTCATCTTTTATACGTTGGTACCATTTTTGACCAGTAGAAGTTGACGATAACGTAGCTCATCTACCCCTTGAGTTTGACCAACTGGAGTTTTAGGAGGCATAGACGATTCTAGACATTTTCTTCTTCGATAGCTCAGTCAAAAAGTTTCTCCGGTGCTTCGAATATTTTGATTCTGTACGAAGGTATGGTTTTAGTTTCTCGTAGTTAATGTTTAATGTCACGTGAAAACTTAGGCTAGAAGACCTTAAGATAGGAATGAATTGAATGTATAATTGATGGATTGTGCATATGGGATAAAATGTGTGGTTTAGCTGTTGTTAATAATTTGCTGTTGAAGTTGGTCGGTTTGGAAAAGATTTAATATTGGTATTTGTTTGATTTTGAAATAATTTGTTACTGGAAATGATTTGAAGGACTGAGAGGTGTTTGATTTGATAGTTGGGACCCTTGAAGGGTGGCAGAAATTCGAGCTTTAGAGGAGATACTGCCAAAACTTCTATAAGAATTGGAGTTTTGATTTGAGGTGTTATTTTAAAAAGGAAAGAGATTATTATGTGACTTGTGTATTTGAGACTATTTGTTGACCCTCTGTCGCAAGATGTGACCGGGCACTTTAACTCCCCGGATTTCTCCATGGGCATGTATATATATATATATATATATATGAATATTGAATATTATATTTGAGTTTGGAGTTCGACTCCATGGAATACTATATTATTGAGCTTGGAGTGTGACTCCATGGAATATTATATTTGAGCTTGGAGTTTGACTCCATGGAATACTATTGAGCTTGGGGATGCGCACATAGAGGGACTGTCCAGTGGTTAACTACCAGGACATGTCGGGTTGGCTGTATTACCGACAGATGAGACTCATCAGCCATAGGACAGACATACATCATATGCATTTGTTTGTTTGCTTGAATGTGCATTGTTTTGGTTTGCTTAAGTTTAATTCTGCTTATCCGCTACTTGTTCTACTTGCTGTAAATGCTTTTCTATCTGTGTTTTCCTTGCTTGAACTGTATGTGTATGTTTTCTGAGAAATTCCTCTTGACGAAGGTGTGAGGGGAGAGGGTTGTTCCACCAGTGATTCGGAGGTTTGGAGGCGACAGAAAGTGAAGTATTAAGTTAGATTTAGAACTAGAATACCTTAGATAACTTACCTAACTTTTAGTTTAGTTTATTTTATTTAAGAATGATTTTGAGTGTCAGAGTTCTAGGAATGCCTCTGGCTTTCCCGAGACCTTTTATATTAACTATGCGGACACCTTTACCATACTGAGAACCTCCGGTTCTCATTCCATACTATGTTGTTGTTTTTCAGATGCAGGTCAAAAGGTACCTCATTAGGCGTCTGGACACCTGAAGCGAAGTGGTTACTGTGTTATTTTGTTGTGCAGTGATGTATATACACGTACTTAGCTTTCTCTCCACATAACTTATTCTTTTTTATCCTCTTAGAGGTTTATGGAGAGGTAGAATTTTGTTTATGTACATCTTGGGTTTTGGATATGTATATATATATATATATGTAAATATTCTCCGGCCAGCCTTGACTTCGCAGACTGAGTTAGGAGCTTGTTATTTTGTACCTATGGCTTTCGATTCCTACTTTTATTGTCTTACATTTTATAGTTATAGTTTGCCTCACACGCAAGTTGTTTCGTTTCCGGAGCGTGGCGCTTTTCATTTTGCGATTTTGTTTTACCCATTTTTCAAGGCTCCTAGTCTATTATATTCTTTCTACTATTATAAGTATGTATTTTAATTTTTAGAAGTCGTAATACCTCGCCACCTCTATTTTACGACTTAAGTGTAAAGTTTTGGGTGGTAGGGTGTTACATTATGGTATCAGAACAGTTCATTCCTGTAGAACCTGAGGGATGGACTGATTATGCTTCTGGGCATACTCTGGGTGTGTGTATGTGCTATTAGGATATCTGATTGATATATGTGGCATAAATGTTCATAAGCATGCATCTGAAACTTGAAGCATTAAACTTGCGATATTAAGACTCATCAACTTAATATCATTTGTTTGGTGTGAACAGGGACCAAATGTCGTCTCGTGAATCCGAACGAGGTATTCAGAGAGGAAATCCCGTGGTTGAACCAATGCAAGGACGTCGAGGTGGAAACCCTATTGCTACTACAAGTAACATAAGTCGATACTATAGGTCTATGACCCTTATTGACTTCCTCAAGAGTGGTCCACCTCGGTTTAACGGGAACGCCAATGCCCTGGAGGCTGATCAGTGGTTCCGAGAAGTGGAGAGATTTTTGTACACTCAGCACGTTCTTGAAGTACAGTCAGTGGAGATAGTGACTCATATGTTGGAGGGAGATACTCAGAATTGGTGGCAAGAGTTGTGTCATACCTTGCAGGTGGAGTTAACGGATGTCCCTTGGAATAGATTCAAGACAGAGTTTTACGATAAATATTTCTTGCATGCGTTTCGCACTGCAAAGGAATTGGATTTAATGCAGATGAAGTAAAAGGATATGTCCGTTGTTGATTATACCCGTAAATTCGATAATCTATGCCGTTTCTCAAAAACTTGTCAAGAAAATCCAGCCGATTATGAGGAATGAAAGTGTGCTCAATATGAGAAAGGACTAAGGAGGGATATCTTTAATTACGTGTATCCACAAAAGCTAACAAATTTCACTGAGTTGATTAAGAAGAGCCAGCTCGCAGAGGATTGCTCCATGAAGTGGATACTGCTACAGGAAGGCTTTGGTGAGACTACTCCAGAGGAGCCGCACAGATACGGACTAGGAATTTAGGCCGATAGAAATATCTCTTTGATAACCAGCTAGGTGTCAAGAGAAAAATTAAGTTGTGATAGATTTAGTGTCAGAGGCTGAACCAGTTTCGATTGTATTACGAAAGGTGACACCATTATAATCGGCAGAACTTAGGAGCTAGATGAAGCGAGTATTAGGGACAGTAAACCCGTCGTTCTAATACCAGCCTGCCTTATAACCTTTCTGCATCGAGTCTATCTTGTATCTTCCGCTTTGCGTAGACTTTTAAGCCATATCCTGGATTTGCAAACTAAGCGTGTCAAATCTTTCTGTTTTTCTTTGATATGTTTAAGAAGGGAAATTACGTTAGTATGAATCTTTTCTATTTTATATCAATTTTCGAGGGCGAAAATTTTTATAAGGTGGGTAGAATATAGCGATCCTCAGCTTTAAAAATATAAATATAAATAAGTTATAATTTATTTTATAAAATTAGAATTCCTTATTTTTAAAAAATTATTTTTATTATCAGTAATTGAACTAATTTTATAATAATTTAAATTTAATCAAATCCATAATAATAATAATAATAATAATAATAATAATAATAATAATAATAATAATATATTATTATTATTATTATTATTATTATTATTATTATTATTATTATTATTATAAACATTGTATATAATTGCCGTTAGTATTAAATTGCATTATAAGTTTATATATATTATATTCATTGCATTACTATTATTATTACTATTATTACGTTTATTATTATTATTACATGATCATCAATTACTATCTCTAGTATTATTATTACTATTACTAATTAAGAAGCATGGAAATCAAAGGCAATTTTGATTTTACATTAAGTTACATATATATTAGTAATATCATTATGCATTAGGTTATATATATATAAAGTGTATTTATATAATAAAGGAAGCCAAAGCAGTTGGCTAATTATATATATATATATATATATATATATATATATATGATAATGAGTTCGAACCTGAGATCATGGGTTTTTCAGTCCCATCCCAAGTCAAATCAAAAGGCACGGACGGAGCGAGACCTATTCAGATGAGGTCTCGCAGGATCTCATCGCTCAAGTCCTCCCACAGCCCTGTGTAAGCTGCGAGCAGAGCAAGCGGTTCATACTATTACTTACTTGGAAGCCCGGTGTAACAAAGACAAATCAAGAGGATAATCATTAAATGACTCTCCGACTAGAGAATCAATGCAAAGAGGATCGAAGCCGATTTCCCCAGTTGACTTAGATGACATCAAGTCCGCCTATATATATATATATGATTAGCATATGCGAGAGAAAAGGAAAAAGAAAATGGGAGAGAGAAGAACGTAATCGCGAAAGACTGTAAACCCATCAAACTTTCGACTTCGATTTCTTGCAATCCGTAACTCCAATCAAAAATCTAATCCAGTAAAAGTATTCGTATCCTCCTCTTTTATACATTGGCACCACTTTTGACCGGTAGAAGTTGACGGTGACGTAGCTCCTCTACCCCTTGAGTTTGACCAACTGGAGTTTTAGGAGGCATAGACGATTCTAGACATTTTCTTCTTCGATAGCTCAGTCAAAAAGTTTTTCCGGAGCTTCGAATATTTTGATTCCGTACGAAGGTATGATTTTGGTTTCTCGTAGTTAATGTTTAATGTCACGTGAAAACTTAGGTTAGAAGACCTTAAGATAGGAATGAATTGAATGTATAATTGATGGATTGTGCATATGGGATAAAATGTATGGTTTAGCTGTTGTTAATAATTTGCTGTTGAAGTTGGTTGGTTTGGAAAAGATTTAATATTGGTATTTGTTTGATTTTGAAATAATTTGTTACTGGAAATGATTTGAAGGACTGAGAGGTGTTTGATTTGATAGTTGGGACCCTTGAAGGGTGGCAGAAATTCGAGCTTTAGAGGAGATACTGCCAAAACTTCTATAAGAATTGGAGTTTTGATTTGAGGTGTTATTTTAAAAAGGAAAGAGATTATTATGTGACTTGTGTATTTGAGACTATTTGTTGACCCTCTGTCGCAAGATGTGACCAGGCACTTTAACTCCCCGGATTTTTCCATGGGCATGCATATATATATGAATATTGAATATTATATTTGAGCTTGGAGTTCGACTCCATGGAATACTATATTATTGAGCTTGGAGTTTAACTCTATGGAATACTATATTATTGAGCTTGGAGTGTGACTCCATGGAATATTATATTTGAGCTTGGAGTTTGACTCCATAGAATATTATTGAGCTTGGGGATGCGCGCACATAGAGGGACTGTCCAATGGTTAACTACCAGGACATGTCGGGTTGGCTGTATAACCGACAGATGAGACTCATCAGCCATAGGATAGGCATACATCATATACATTTGTTTGTTTGCTTGAGTGTGCATTGTAGCAACCCTCAATTTTAAAAATATAAATATAAATAAGTTATAATTTATTTTATAAAATTAGAGTTCCTTATTTTTAAAAAATTATTTTTATTATCAGTAATTGAACTCATTTTATAATAATTTAAATTTAATCAAATCCATATTATTATTATTATTATTATTATTATTATTATTATTATTATAAATATTGTATATAATTACCGTAAGTATTAAATTGCATTATAAATTTATATATATTATATTAATTGTATTACTATTATTATTACGTTTATTATTATTATTACGTGACCATCGTTACTATTCCTAATATTATTATTACTATTATTAACTATAAAGCATAGAAAATAAGAGGTGACTTATACTTTGCATTAGGTTACATATATACTATTATTATCATTATGCATTAGGTTATATATATATATATATATATATATATATATATATATATATATATATATATATATATATATATATATATATATTATCATTATCGTTATGTATACATCTATATATAATATTAAGTTTTGTAATATAATATTATGCTATTATAATTCATTCTTAGCTTTCTTCTAGTATAAGTATAATCTATTACTATAATTTCCTTTCATAAAGTGTATATATAATATAAAGAAAGCTAAGGCGGCATATTAATCATATATATATATATATATATATGCGAGAGGAAAAGAAAAGAAAGAAAATGGAGAGAGAAGACCGAGAGAGAATGTAAATCCTTCTGAACCTCCGGTTTCGATTTCTTGAAATCCGTAACTCTAATAAAAAATCTAATTCGGTAAGAGTATTCGTAACATCCTCCTTTACACGTTGGTACTATTTTTGAATAGTAGAAGTTGACAATGACATGCCTCCTCTTTCCTTTGGGTTTAGCCAACGGGAATTTTAGGAGGCACAGACGATTCTGGACATTTTCTTTTTCGATAGCTCACTCAAAAAGCTTCTCCTGAGCTTTGAATATTTTGATTTCGTACAAAGGTATGGTTTTGGTTTCTCGTAGTTAATGTTTAATGTCACGTGAAAAATTTAGGCTAGAAGACCTTAAAATATGAATGAATTGAATGTATAATTGATGGATTGTGCATATTGGATAAAATGTGTGGTTTAGCTGTTGATAATAATTTACTGTTGAAGTTGGTCGGTTTGGAAAAGATTTAATATTGGTATTTGTTTGATCTTGAAATAATTTGTTATCGGAAATGATTTGAAGGACTGAGAGGTGTTTGATTTGATAGTTGGGACCCTTGAAGGGTGGCAGAAATTCGAGTTTTAGAGGAGTTACTGCCAAAACTTCTATGAGAATTGGAGTTTTGATTTGAGATGGTATTTTAAAAAAGAAAGAGATTATTATGTGGCTTGTGTATTTGAGACTATTTGTTGATCCTCTGTCGCAAGATGTGACCGGGCACTTTAACTCCCCGGATTCTCCCATGGGCATGCATATATATGAATATTAAATATTATATTTGAGCTTGGAGTTCGACTCCATGGAATACTATATTGTTGAGCTTGGAGTTTAACTCCATGGAATACTATATTATTGAGCTTGGAGTTTGACTCCATGGAATATTATTGAGCTTGGGGATACGTGCATAGAGGGACTGTCCAATGGTTAACTACCAGGACATGTCGGGTTGGCTGTATAACCGACAGATGAGACTCATCAGCCATAGGACAGGCATACATCATATGCATTTGTTTGTTTGCTTGAGTGTGCATTGTTTTGGTTTGCTTAACTGTTTAATTCTGCTTATCCGCTACTTGTTCTACTTGCTGTAAATGCTTCTCTATCTGTGTTTTTCTTGCTTGAACTGTATGTGTATGTTTTCTGAGAAATCCCTCTTGAGGAAGGTGTGAGGGGAGAGGGTTGTTCCACCAGTGATTCGGAGGATTGGAGGCGACAGAAAGTGAAGTATTAAGTTAAAGTTAGCTTCGGAACTAGGATACCTTAGATAACTTACCTAACTTTTGGTTTAGTTTATTTTCTTTCAGAATGATTTTGAGTGTCGGAGTTCTAGGAATGCCTCTGGCTTTCCCGAGACCTTTTACATTAACTATGCAGGCACCTTTACCATATTGAGAACCTCCGGTTCTCATCCCATACTATGTTGTTGTTTTTCAGATGCAGGTCGAGAGACACCTCATTGAGCGTCTGGGTATCCTCCTTACAAGCGAAGAACTACCTTTTTTGACTGTCATATTTTGATTTTGGGCTATGTATACATGTTTATAGAATCTCCACATGTACATTTTGTGTTTTGTCCCTCCTAGAGGTCGACTTGGAGATACAGGGGTTTACTTTGTGGTTTGACTTTTATTTTGGGTTGTATATATATAATCATATACTCTGGCCGGCCTTAGCTTCGCAAGTCGAGTCTAGAGCTTGCTATCTAAGTTTTGGAACTCTGATATATATATATGTTTTCAGCTTCCTTTTGATTTTTCTTGTACGTTTTACAAATATCCATGCGAGTGTGATACGATTTCCTGTTTATCGTTTTTGATTAGCTTATCCTTCAAGGCTCCTAGATATGATTTCATCCAACTATATCTATGTACATATCCTTTTCTTTTAGAGGTCGTAATACCTTGCCACCTCTGCTTTACGACTTAAGCATAAGGCTCTGTTTGGTAGGGTGTTACATACATTGTTTTAGTTTGCTTAACTGTTTAATTCTGCTTATCCGCTACTTGTTCTACTTGCTGTAAATACTTTTCTATCTGTGTTTCCTTTGCTTGAACTGTATGTGTATGTTTTCTGAGAAATCCCTCTTGACGAAGGTGTGAGGGGAGAAGGTTGTTCCACCAGTGATTCGGAGGATTGGAGGCGACAGAAAGTGAAGTATTAAGTTAAAGTTAGATTCAGAACTAGAATACCTTAGATAACTTACCTAACTTTTGGTTTAGTTTATTTTATTTAAGAATGATTTTGAGTGTCGGAGTTCTAGGAATGCCTCTGACTTTCCCGAGACCTTTTATATTAACTATGTGGGCACCTTTACCATACTGAGAACCTCCGGTTCTCATTCCATACTATGTTGTTGTTTTTCAGATGCAGGTCGAAAGGTATCTTATTAGGCGTCTGGACACCTGAAGCGAAGTGGTTACTGTGTTATTTGTTGTGCAGTGATGTATATACACGTACTTAGCTTTCTCTCCACATAACTTATTCTTTTTGATCCTCTTAGAGGTTTATGAAGAGGCAGAATTTTGTTTATGTACATCTTGGGTTTTGGATATGTATATGTGTGTGTGTGTGTGTGTGTGTGTGTGTGTGTGTGTGTGTGTATTCTCCGGCCAGCCTTGACTTCGCAGACTGAGTTAGGAGCTTGTTATTTTGTACCTATGGCTTTCGATTCCTACTTTTATTGTCTTACGTTTTATAGTTATAGTTTGCCTCACACGCAAGTTGTTCCGTTTCTGGAGCGTGGCACTTTTCATTTTGCGATTTTGTTTTACCCATTTTTCAAGGCTCCTAGTCTATTATATTCTTTCTACTATTATAAGTATGTATTTTAATTGTTAGAAGTCGTAATACCTCGCCACCTCTATTTTACGACTTAAGCATAAAGTTTTGGGTGGTAGGGTGTTACACACCCACACCGCACAAGGTCCACCACTCCATCGAACACCGACAGCTGCTGCTGCAGTGGCATGTGAAGTGGCATAAGCCCCCTCAGCGCCTCCGCCTCGCTGTATGGCGCACCCACGCTCATAGTCGTTGTCACAACTGTCATGTTGCGGAGCTTCATCGTGGCGGTGAATGACCCGGTGCCGCCACCGACGTCGAGGCCCAGTCGGATGACTGACTTTGTGGACTTGGCAATCTGGAAGAGCTGCGAGATCAGGAGATGGAGGTCGGTCTTGTAGGTTGTGAACTTGGACGAATCGGAGGAAGAGTTGAAGCCTAGTTTAGGGTTTTGGAGGTGGAAGCAATTGAAGGATTTGCAAGGGTAATGGTCCCAAATTACAGAGGAATCGGGGAGTGAAGAAGGGAAAGGGTCTTGAGGGAGAGGGGATGAGGGTTTGATGATGCCTCAAAATGACGTCGTTTTGAGCGATAGGGACTTATGTCCATTTTTCAAAAGCTCCATCCCACTGACGTGTCACGTGGGAAGCCGTGATGCCAGGTAAGCAGAGGGGAAGCCACGTCAGCCTTTTCCGTTGGGTCTGACGGTGACTTATGGACGGAGGGACTGATCCGTCCAACTTTTAAAGACGTCAGGGACTTAAAAGTATTTTCCAATGGTCAGGGACTAAAATGTCCGTGTGATAAAAAGTCAGGGACTAATTTATCCTTTTCTCTAAATTTTTAATGACACCAAAAAATAACACTTACTCTTCTACAGACTTATTATGTTTTTTCTTCATTCTTCTTTTTTATTGTTTTCTTTTCTTTAGTTTCTCCTGTATTTCTTCTCTTCTAACAATACACAAAAAAAAAATTTGTTAAAAAAATATATTTTTAAATAGAGAGTTTTTCAATCTTACTCATAGTTAAAAATAATCTCTCTTTCTGAAGATGAATTCAATATAACAGTTTTTTCTTTTTTTTTTCTTGTTTTTTTTTGTCCTAGCTCTAATCTTTTTATCATGTCCTAAAACAGAAAGTTATTTAATTAGCATATTCAATTCGTTTAAAGAAATGACACTAAAACTTTAAAGAAATTATTTCTTTTACAAATATTTTATCATTTCATTCTTTGTCTCGCGTTCAATCCTCTTAATTAGTCTCTTCCTTGTTCGATGCACCATCCATGGTGGTCTAAGTGTTATATCCGTTGATGTATCAATAAATTTGGATTTATAAAACTATATAATCATTAGTGTAAAAAGACACCCATCAATTACATATCTGTTCTAATTCTTTTAACTTTTGATTCTTTTGACGAGAAAGTTGAGTGCATGAGTAATCCAATTCCATTCTCGCATGGTGTCAACATGAAGAATTGTTGCTGGCATATAAACCAGCAAAACTTTGCTTATTGTTGTTGGCAAAAAAAAAAAGCAATTCTAGATTAATAGAATGAATATTCTCGTGAATTTTAATTAATTTTCACCTCCATCCACACTCATTTTCAGCAAAGACTTTGTCAAAAATGACAAAATAAAAACTTTTGAAGTTTTCAACAATTTGCTTTTGCTCCTCGTTGATGTCTTTATTAATTTTTTTTCGAAAAACAATCTCCTACAATAATACTGAAATAAGTTAATAACATCAAAGTAACAAAAATAATGTTAGAATATAATTAGGATCAATTAGAATTATTTAGTATATCTGAATATTTATTATAGAATATTACGCATTGATTATTACGATTCTCTTAGTACCTATAAATATCCTTCTATATTGTATCATTCCAGACAACTTGATTACACTCAATAATACACAAATCCTTCCTCCAGTTTAGTCTCTTGTTTCTAGCATGGTAGTTTTTGCATTTTTTTTATGCCATTCATCTTTCCATTTTGTCACTTCTTTGATACTTTTTCATCTCACCGACTAGCCTATTTTCTCTGTCTTCTATTTTTTTTCGAGTCGAATGATCAAACACCATTGTCATCCGCTGCTTACCTATTCTCATGAAGAAATCATATAGTGTTCGCTCTCTTTCGGCAGTTCCGTCTGTGTTCTCTCGTGGCAGTTCCGTCTGTGTTCTCCCGTGGCAGTTCCGTTTGCGTTCTGCCGTGGCAGTTCTGTCTGCGTTCTTCCGTGGCAGTTCCGTCTGTGTTCTCCCGTGGCAGTTCCGTCTGCGTTCTCCCATGGCAGTTCTGTCTGGGTTTTTTTCTGGCAGTTCCATCTGCACTTCCTTCAGATAGCGGCAGTTCCGTCTGCGCTTCATTCAGACAAGTGGCAGTCTGGGTTTTTTTCTGGTAGTTCCATCTGCACTTCCTTCAGATAGCGGCAGTTCCGTCTGCGCTTCATTCAGACAAGCGGCAGTTCTGTCTGCGTCTGCACTTCCTTCAGATAGCGGCAGTTCCGTTTGCACTTCATTCAGACAAGCGGCAGTTCCGTCTGCGCTTCCTTCAGACTAGCGGCAGTTCCCTTTGCGCTTCCTTCAGACAAGCGGCAGTTCCATCTGCGCTTCCTTCCGGCAATCCCGTCTGCACCCGTTTTATCAGTTTATGCAGTTTTTTTTTCTTTATTTCCTTGTTTTAAATAAGTTTCAAACTCAAGTTGTCACTTGAGTTTGATGGGAGATGTTAGAATATAATTGGGATCAATTAGAATTATTTAGTATATCTGAATATTTATTATAGAATATTACGCATTGATTATTACGATTCTCTTAGCACCTATAAATATCCTTCTATATTGTATCATTCCAGACAACTTGAGCAGACAACTTGATTACACTCAATAATACACAAATCCTTCCTCCAGTTTAATCTCTTGTTTCTAACAAATAACATCAAAATTTAATTGATAGAATAGTTTACAAAAAAAATTTTACCAATTACATTTAAACCAAGGGAATCTCTTATCTTGGCAGGAGTGATCTCAATTTTCTCATACTGTGTCTAGGAAACTTTTATATAAATCAAAGAAATGAGTTATTTCCTTCAAAAGCTTGTGTCACATTTAAGTTTGGGATATGTTTCAGAACACCAAATCTCAGTTCATCCACAAGAGCTTTCTTCTATTCACTCAGTTTACTGAATATGTCAAATATTGTGCTTGTCGAACACCATAAATCGTGAATTTTCAATAAATAATTGAAAATTATGTTATATAATATATTTATAAAATAAAATTAGAGTTGTTTTAATATATATGTGTGTGTGCACTTACATCATATGTTGGTGCCTTCTTTTTGGAGATGTTCTTTTCAGTAATTTTTTTCATTGTAATTTTAGCAGTAAAGAATTAAAAATTTGGTTAATTAGTAATAGCACAATATTTAACTCCGAATTGTATTGAAATTATTTAATAATGATGATGTACAAACTCAATTTAAAACAAGTACATAAATAAGATTCAATCATCTACAAAAATACATGTATGTAAATTTTAAATCCAAAAAAGTCATTAATATGCCTTAAATGACAGAAGTACTACAACTATCTTGCATAAACTAGTTACATTAAATACAAGTCAATGAGACCAAGTGTACCTTACTTAATTCAGAATTGCAACAAAATTACTTAATAATGATGATACACAAACTCAGTTCAAAACAAACACAGAAACAAGATTCAATCATCCACAAAAACACATATATATAATTTTTTCTAGAAAAGTCATCAATATGTCTTAAATAACACCAGAAACATTATAACTATCTTGCATGAACTAATTTCATCAAATCCAAGTCAATGAAACTAAGTGCATCTCACTTAACTCAGAGTTGTACTGAAATTACTTAATAATAACAACACAGAAACTCAGTTCAAAATAAGCACACAAACAAGATTTAATCATCCACAAAAACATATGCATGTAAATTTTAAATTCAGAAAAATCATCAATGTGGCTTAAATGACACCAAAAATACCACAACTATCTTGCATGAACTAGTTACACCAAATCCAAGTCAATTAGACCAAGTGCACATCATTTAACTCAGAATTGCACTGAAATTACTTAATAATGATGACACACAAACTCAATTCAAAACAAGCACACAAACAAAATTCAGTCATCCACAAAAATACATGCATATAAATTTTAAATTCAGAAAAATCATCAATATGAGTTAGATAACACCGACCTAACACAGCTATCACAAAATCAACACTAGAAAGAGAACTAATGTCGTAATTTATATTTTATCGCGAGAACACAAACTAAATTTTCTAAATGCGCATAAATATAAGTATCTAGTATTAAAATATTATTAGAGTTGTTAGTAGTTGGGAGTTAATTTAGTAATGGTCAGTAATAAGTAGATAAAATCACTACAAAAAAAGAGAGCTATTTTAACATGATTTTTTTTAACAGCCATAGTTAAGTGTAAAAATTAATATATATTTTTGACAAATATCACAAATGTCAAATTTTCTATATTTTTTTATTTATAATTTGACTGTAGAAAATTATTCCTCAATTTTGACACTCATTTATTTTCAACATACTCCATTATTCCTTTTTTTCGTTGAGCTCCGTCAATTTTGGCATCACACTGCTCTCAGTTTGGGATTATACTACTCATTCTTCATCTTCAAAATCTCAGTTTATTCTTCAGTTTCAAGATCTCATCTCTTTTTTTGTTAAAAACTTTTTGTTGAGATTTTTTTATGGTCAATAAGTGTCAAAATAAATAGTATTTTTGACGGTTAATAAGTATCACAAAAAAAATATATTCTCAAATTTTTCTAACAAATTATTTTTTATGGCCAATATTTATCAAAATAAGATTTAAACTTTTTTTACAATTACTTATGTGTTAAAAATACTATTTTTGACAAAACTTTTATTAACATATTTTCATAGTTAAAATAGTGTCAAAATTTATTTTTTTTGACAAATTTTAATTTTTTTTAAGACATAATAATCCTTAAAAATAGTCTAATATTGTTGTAGTGAATATTTATGAAGTTAGTTGGTAATATCACTATAAATATGGTGATTTTTGTATCATGTAACAAAAAATTTCAACACAAAATTTCACATATAATATTATCTTCTTATTCTGCTCTTCTTCCAGAAATTTAACATGACATCAGAACCATGGTATCCTCCTTAAAGAGGATAGGATATCATTCTTCCAATAACAAAACCACTGTGTTTTTCTCACAAAGTTCTTTCTCCTATGTGTTGTTGTTGTTCTTTTTTTTTTTTTGCACCTGTTTTTGATGTTTTCTCACTTTAACGATAAGTCTATTTTCGCTGTTTCATCTTTCCGAGTTCAACGGGCCAAAAACCACTGGCATCCGTCGCCAAATGCGGGCTCTCTCAAAAGAGACATAGAATTAAAAGAAATGATAAATATGTATGTGAAGTTGTTGTATTGAAATTTTTTGTTACATAATACAAGAGTCATTCTATTTATAGGAATATTACTAACTAATTTTATAAATATTCTATTTACTAATTACTGACCCAAACTACTAACAACTCTAATAATATTTTAAGACTAAACCACCAAAAGTAACCATGAAAGATTGATTCGCTGACAAAAGTAACCATAAAAGATCATAACACCTCATATGCCCATAATTGATTAGTTTCCTTTGTCAAAAATAGCCAATAGACGATTGCTCCAATAGACCATAGGGAGAGGAATGTTAACATGGCCATCAAGGTGGAGAAGAAGATTAAAGGTAAAATCAAAGCTATGAGAGTATGACTTGTGTACGTGGTTATTTTTGTCAAACAGAATTAATCATTTGTGGGCATATGAAGAGTTATGATATTTTATGGTTACTTTTGTCAACGAATCAATCTTTCATGGTTACTTTTGGTGGTTTAGTCATATTTTAATTAAATTTTTAGAAGAAGAATAGAATAAAAAAATAATATTACATGTAAAGTTATGTTAATTAAATTGTTATTACATAATACAAAAATTATTCTATTTATAAGAATATTATTAATTAATTTTATAAATATTTTATCTACTAACTATTAACTATTACTAACTTAACTTTTAACTATTAATAATATTTTAATATCTAGTGTTTCACAAAAGAAAAAAATAAAGTAGAAATGGACGACTTAGGTTTTCATAAGCTTCAATAATGCTTCAATAGTGTTACAGTAGTTTTTGTTGAAGATTTAAACTAGCGCTGAGAATTTTTTTGGATTTTTGTAAAAATTTTAGGAAATTTAAAAAAAAAAAATGTTTAAAGTTTTTGTATTAAAATTATGATGAGTTTAAAAGCTAATTTTTTTTTTTTTTTTTTATTATAAGAGAGCATAGCATGCGTTACTTAAGAGTTGGCTTGTGTGTAATATGCTTTTACCAGTGAAATTAGTTTTTATTGGATTTAATTTGAATCAATTTAATTGAATTTAGTTATAAAAATTTTAAACGTATAATATAACTGTTATTAAAGATGATGGATCTATATTGGAGAGTATGAGGGTAAGTATTTTCATTAAAATTTTATAAAATTACATGTAATATATGGGATAAAAATTTATATACTTTACTTAATAAATAAATTTGAACTTACTTTAATTTTTTTTTAATCTATCTCTGTTTTCATAATGTATAAAAAAAAGATTTTATTATTTTATAATAATATCATGTTAATTATAAAAATAATTAAATAATTATAATAATAAAATAATTAAAAATTAAATCAATAATTTAAATTCAAGTACTAAAAGCATAATTATTTTTGTTCTCTAAAATTCTAATTCTCTTCTTTTGCTGTTCATTTCTGATTCTCTGTCTTTTAGTAAGATTCCTTAACTTCATTTTTTAATTTCTTTTGATTCAATTAAAGATTTATTTTTATTTTTTTATATTTTTTAATTCATTCAATTATTGCATTTTATTTTATAGTTATATTATTGTATATTTTTTTTACGGTTTTCAGTGGCTAAGAGAAGGGAGGTTGAATCTTAGCCCCTTTTTCACTTAATAACACTTGTTGGTCTTTGAAACAATTTCTGGAGATTTTTTTATTTTTGTCTCGTACCCAGCCATGAGACTTTTTCTTTTTATCTCGTCACCCGGCACGAGATATTTTTCAGTTTTATCTCCTGGGCAGCAGAAACAGAAATGGAGTAGAAGAGGGAGAGAATTACACCAAGATATATCCTGGTTCAGCTGCTAAGTGCAATGCAGCCTACATTCAGTCTCCATCACAACAATGATGGAATTTCACTATAATCATCCTTGATTACAAACACCAATTCTCCCTAGGAACTACCCTCTCCGGGACAAGTCTAGAATCTAAACCCCAATCCTGAACTTGACTTGGTTACTGCCAAGCTTTCAACTACTAAGTGCTAACCCAACTTGTAAGGGATTCCCACAGAATCATGAAACACAACACATATGTACAAAGGACCTTTAAAGACATCAATGGCTTTTTCTTTTAATTTTGCACTCTCTGCCTTTTTCCTCTTTATGACTTTTTCTTACAAACCTCACTGTTTGCCTTTTTCCATGAGACTCAAGACAGACAAAATTAAACAGAAAAATTACAAAATGAAGAACATTGAAGGAGAAGAACTTCTGTTAGTTTGGGGAGCTATAGGAACTCTGTGCTCACTCTTTTCCTTGCTTCAAGCCCTAGCTATTCTCCCTTACTTATAGGGGGAAGCCTCCACGGTTGAAAACCAAATAAACCAAGCCAAACTTCTTCTTCTTCAGCCAAACCGGTTTGGCCAGAGAGAGAGAGAGAGAAAGGAGATAACCGAATGCAAAACCAACATGCAATTACCTCTGGTCCTTCTCTTTACACCAAGCTTCATCAATCTGAGCCATCCAACTTGACTTGCTCTCCAAGAAGGACTCCTAGCCCTTGATGCTTCTTGATGTATGACAGCTCCTCCTGCTCCACTTTTGCTTCCTTCCTCACGTAGCCACCCTAGCTACCTTCTGTGATGAGTGAACCCAAAAGCAGAGACGAGCCATCCTTGAGATCTTCTTCCTCTGATCGAAATCTTCTTTAACCATTTTTGGTATGGAGAAGCTGAGATCTCTTCAACAAATCTTACCATAAGTGATGAAAATCTCAGCCACAGCATACTTTTGTATTTTCTTTTTCTTGCCATCATTACAATGGTCTTGTTGCTTGCAACTTCTTCTCTTCTGTAGCTAGCTTTAGCCTCCATGCTTTCTCTGTTGAAATGACCAAAGGAGAAGAGAGAGTAGAGAGAGAGAAGAAAGAGAATGAAGAAAAGCATTCAATGAAATTTGAACAAATGAATTAAACTAATTAATTTTTTTCCCTTTTTGCTTTAGGTAGCGTGTAGCATTGATGATCTCAATCAAATCAGATGCTAATTTCTCTCTCATGGTTCTCAATGCAAGTTAATGATAATTGAATTAAATTTGGAATCCATCACATGGGATAGAGGGATCTGTTGGAAGTTAGAAACATTTGCTCTTCTTTTTTTTTCATTTCGGACCAACAAGCTGGTTTCTAGCAAGCAATTTAATTTTGGACTGGTTCATCATGATTCTGGCCCAATTAACCACAAATTGCTTTAGCCATAACACTTAAGAATTTTGAACAAAGCTGAATGTTTTACATTCACATTGGGCTTGCAAAATTTCTTTTCTTTTTGGCCCAATTGCAGAAACCTGTATAGCAAAATTATTTTTTTTATTAGCACATATGAATCAAAATTAAATTAATAATTTTACAATTAATTATATTAATAATGTTTGATCATCACTAAATTAATTTAGAGTTTTCCAAACTCATCAATCTCCCCCTTGATGACAAACATTATTAAAAATTAAAATGGAAAGGATTCAAAAGTTAGAGTACTCCCTTTATGAATACTTGGATTCCTTCCTTTCTAATTGTTACATGACTCCCACTTAATGTATGCTATTTTACCAAGGGAAGCTTTATATCTGTAACAATTTTTATCAAGCCTAAGGCAACAATGTTATTCAACATATGACATGTAAGATGTTGAATGGCTTGATTTATGAGCAGAATTAGAGTGATAAACAAAACTCATTTGTTATCACAAATTGATTTTCTGCTCAAACTCACACAAAGCACTTGAGTACAAAAAAAATGATGTTTCAAGAAACTGTTGTTCAAGCTATTTGAAAATATTTTCCATTTAACATAACAGAGCTAAATAATCAGAGCAAGGAAAATATTTTTAATTAAGCATGATCATATCAAACCATAGCAACTATCAAAATCACAGCTTAAAAGATCTGCCAAAAAAATATTCTTAATTCTAAAATACAGCAAACATTTTTACCACGGTAAATCAAATGCATTCACAAGAGAAATCAAATGCATATTTCTAATCCAAAGCACACAAGCATCAAGCAGATTACCACAACAAGTAATTTAAACAAGGGTGATCATGAATCCATAAGGATTTCATCCCTGTTTTCTTAATTTCAATTTTTTAGCCATTTCTCTCCCTTTTGTCATCAAAGGGGCACCTGCAAAAAATGATATTGGAAGCAAAATGTCCAAAATATAACCAAAATACCAAGAGTGTATTACAGTGTTATAGGTCTAAAATATCCAAGCAGACTACTATAATATCAGATTGAGCCGAAACAAGCCAAATATCAACAAAAGAAAAAACACAGTTATTAATCATCAGATAAATTATACTTAGAGCCATCTGCCTCCTCTTCACTAGCAGCACCCATCTCCTCCTAAAAATTCTGCAGTATTAGACCCACCCTATCTTTGCACTTCATCCAAGCCCTTTCGTTTTCAAAGGCTTGCTTGTGGGCAGCCTTATAGGATTGCACCATTAGCTTGGACATGTTGGAAAATTCAGTAAGAATTTTCTTGATCGATTCGGTTGTCTTGGAATGCTCAGGTGGCCGGCTCTCAAACTCACTGTCAGAAGGAATAGACTTTTTCTCTTTGTTCCCTTTCATACCTCCTCCTCCCTTAATGAGTAAAACCTTATTTTCTACAGCTTCATTGATTATATCAACTTTAAAATACTCAAAAATGCTGGTAAGAAACATGCCATAAGGTAAATTTGCCTTTTTGGTACTTTTAACAGATTCCCACATATGCCTTATCATAAGGTATCCAAAAGAAATAGGAGAAGAAGTAACAAGTGCAAAAAGTACAAGAGAGTTAGAAACAGTTACTCTGTTATGTGAACCACTTTGAGGAGTTAGAATATGAGTGATGATCCTATGGAGCAATGAGATTGTGGGACCAAGTGCCTTGTGAGTCGGGATGGTGCCATCCAATCCAGACAAGTTCTCACAGATTTGTTGAAGGGAAACCTTGGATGTGACGCCAACCTGAGAATCTCATTTGTCAGTCATGTACGCTCTTGGTCCCTCATCTGTGTAGCCTAGGGCAGCGCCAATTCTCTCCGAGTTCAGAGTCATGTATACCCTTTTCACGTAGGAATGAATGGTGCCATCGATCAGTCTCATATTAGCATAAAATTCACGTACCAATCTAGGGTAAACAGGTTTCTGAATATGGATTAGAGGAGTCCATTTCAGATTTTCAAACAGATAAGAAAAGTTGATTCCTTTGGCTGCCAGTGAGTCCAGATTCACCAGGTATGTGGTGCATAAGTGGCGTTTCTCCAACACTTCCTTGTGGAACTCATAGGATGCACACGAATTGAACCTGGCTGGATCAAAGTGTGAATGAGATTTGTTGAACTTATTTTTGAATTCCAATGATTCCAAGTTAGCTGGCTCCCTCGTGTTGTGTAACACAAAGCTCTTGGTCTTCTGGGAACTTCGTCCAGGGGTGGTCTTCTTCGGCAGTGATGGCGGCGGTGATGGCGGTGGTGAGGTGTGGGACTCTTCTTCTTCTTCAGCCACGGGTACCTTCTCCTTCTTTTTCCTTGAGGAAGTCTTTGTTGCTATCACCTTTCTCCTCATGGTGTCCGTTTGCTTGGATGATGGTGAGGGAGAGGATGAGGAAGTGGAATGAATATGTATGTGGGTGTGGGTTTGAGGAGTGGTAGGTTTTTGGGAGAGAAGGACTCGTTCACTTTTCCTTGGAGCAGTTTTTTTTTCATGATAATAAAAATGGAGAAGTGGAGGGGGAAGGTGAAGAGAGAACCGAATTGAGTGGAGAGATGAGGGAGGTTAGGGACGCATTAAATGTTGAATGGAGAGAGAATTGGAGGGAGTTAATACCCATTAATGAGTGGTTATTAACCAAGGGAAGTTTCCTTTTATTTGAAATTAAAACTGAAAGATTGGTTCCTAGAATCAAGGGATGTGAAGAGGGAAAAGATTTGATTTGACAATAACTTCCTCCAATAAGATTTGATAAGACAACAAAAAGAAATTA
Source organism: Arachis ipaensis (assembly GCF_059453495.1). Lineage (NCBI taxonomy): Eukaryota > Viridiplantae > Streptophyta > Magnoliopsida > Fabales > Fabaceae > Arachis > Arachis ipaensis. The sequence continues at coordinate 140,359,631 of NC_142435.1, read as the reverse complement.
TGATTAACACAGAGAGGAGGTCAAGGAAATTTGGTGGGGCCCAAGATAATTAAAGTCAGCGCAGTCTCTCCCTGAGTCATGGCGTGTTCCTTATGTCCCAAAAATGTCTCCTGCCTTCCTATGAGACAAAACCAAACAGAGTTGAAAATTTCACAAGTTATCAACAAGACTCAATTCCATCATTCCCAAACTTTTTCTTAAAGAGCAGAATCTGTCTTCACAGAGGGGTTTTGTAAAAATGTCAGCAAGTTGGTCTTCAGATTTTACAAATTGAATATCAATAGTACCCTTTTGCACATGTTCTCTTATAAAGTGGTATTTGATTTCAATGTGCTTGGTTCTTAAGTGCAGAACAGAGTTTTTAGAAATGTTTATACCACTCATATTATCACAAAATAAGGGTATACTATTGATTTTTAATTTGTAATCTTCCAACTGCGTTTTTAACCAAATTAGTTGTGAACAACATGCAGATGCAAAAATATATTCAGCTTCAGCTGTGGATAGAGCCACTGTGGCTTGTTTTTTGCTTGACCACATGTTGAGTGATCTTCCAAGGAAGCAACACATGCCGGATGTACTCCTTCTATCCACCCTATCTCCCGCATAATCTGCATCACAGAACCCTACTACACAAAATTCATCAGATTTTTGATACCACAAGCCATAATCACTAGTTCCCTTAATGTATCTAATGATGCGCTTAACGGCTGAAAGATGGGATTCTTTTGGGTGAGATTAAAATCTTGAACATACACCCACACTTTGAACTATATCCGGTCTAGAGGAGGTAAGGTACATGAGTGAATGATAAACCCCAATTTTGTGGTTTATCTTGTACTTAATTTGGGGGATTTTATCACCTTTTCCCACATTTATTCAATGAAATAGCATGGTTTTGCAATTCTCCCTTGATTTGTGCTTAAATGTGAAAACATGATTTTTAGGCCTTAAAATAGCCAAATTCAATTCACTTTAATTCCATTCGATACCTTGATGTGTTTGTTGAGTGATTTCAGGTTCATAAGGCAAGTATTAGATGGAAGAAGTGAGGAGAAAAGCATGCAAAGTGGGAGAACTCATGAAGAAATAAAAGAACCGTAAAGCTGTCAAGCCTGACCTCTTCGCACTCAATCGACCATAACTTGAGCTACAGAGGTCCAAATGAGGCGGTTCTAGTTGCCATAGTTGCCTAACGTCTAGGGACGTGCATGCGCACAGTACGCGTGTGCGCCGATGGAGCAGCGTGGGTCCACTTTGGGCAACTCGTTGGGGGCAATTTCTGAAGAATTTTGGGTCCAATCCAACTCATTTCTGATACTATTGAACCTAAGGATTGATGGAGGAATGAACCAAGTGGTCATAGTTTAGTTTTCATCATGTTGTAGGTAGAATTCTAGAGAGAGAAGCTCTCCCTTCTCTCTAGAATTTAGAGTAGTTTAGGTTTAATTTTCTTAGATCCACTTTCAATTCTTATTTTGATTTAGTTTTCCTTTGTTAATTCCTTGATATTACACCTTTGTTCTTCTAGTTCTTGTTGTTAATTTCCTTTTCATATTACTTTTGTATGTTCATACACTCTTGTTGGGTTTCTATTTTTCTTTCAATGCAATTTTATGTTTCCATGTTTCCTTTATGTTGATCTTGATTGTTAGTGTTGATTTCTTGTTTATGTTGGTTATGGATTTCCTTTAACTCTTGCATTTTATGATGTTTACTTTTCTTGCATACTAGGTGTTTGATAAAATGTTTTCTCTACTTTTGTTGCATACTAGGTGTTTGTAAGAAATGGGAGCTACAATGAGGATGTGCATCAAGGATGGAGCAATCAAGGATGGAGGGAGCCTCATGGGATTGATCAACCTTCTTGGCAACAACAACCTCCGGTTTCTTATGGGTATAATTCCAATCCTAATGCATATCAATCTAATGGATGTGGTGACCCTTATTGTAATTGTCAACAACCACCACCACATGCCTATGAACCACCTCCTCAACATAACTTTGAACCACCTTACTCACAAGCCTCCTACCACCAAACACCTCATTATGACCCTAATCCTTATCCACCATACCAACCACCTTATAAACCATATGAACCACACATGGAACCACCACCATTCCAACACAATTACTCTCAAGAACCACCTCAATATATACCACCTCCATACCCTTACCAAGATGAACCAACTTCCAATTATGAAACTTTCCTCCCAAACAATGAACCTTCTTTTTCCACACCACCTCCAATGGATGACTCTCTCCAAGAATGTGTTAGTTCTTACATTCGAAGGCAAGAAGAGAACCAAAAGGAGTTCAAGGAGTTAGAAGCCAAGATAGCTACCATAGCGGAAGCCGTTAGCAACATGGTCTCCTCCTGACTAAGCCTAAGCAACCAAGGCACTCCCATTTATGAATGAGGAGAAGCAACCAAGGAGCTTAGTGAAGGAGTGAGTTTGGAGCTGCAAGGTGAAGAAGAGGAGTTGAAGCAAGAATTGTCACAAGGGGAGGAAGTTAAGACAATTGAAAAGGAAGAAGTGGTTGAAGATCTAGGAGATATTGGAAGTCCATGGGAATGTAGAATTAGAGAGCCTTCTTCCAAGATGCTTAATGTTGATGTTGAGGAGGGTGTACAACCTCCAAAGAATATTATGATTGAAAACTTTGAAGAGGTTGATCAAGAGATGGATTCAATCATTGAGGAGTTTCTATCTACAATTGAATCCCCTCCCATTGGGCTTAAAATTGAGGTCAAAGAAGAAGATACACAACCTCTCATGCCCTTGGTGAGCAATGAAGAAGAGATTGAATTGGAAGAGAACCACAAAGAGGAAGAAGTTGAAGTTGAGGAAAGTTGTAGAGAGGTGGAGGTAGTCAAGAAGGAGCACAAGGGCGTAGACCTCGCATTGGCTAAGTGTGGGGAGGTCCCCCTTCCTAAGTCACCATCATCCAACACAACATTCAAGTGGGTAAAATTTATATCCCTAAGCTTCACTTTCTCACTTGAATATATTTTGATTGAAAATGATGGTCAACTTAGAGCCCTTTGTGGAGCTAAGAGTAGGAGAGAGTTGTGTAGTGGTTGGAGACATCACTCTAAGCTCATAATGGTTGCATGCTCGAAGTCGAATAGCAATGGTTGGTGTAGAACCAAATTGCATGGGTCTAGGAGAATGTTTGGCTGCTTAATTGAGAATTCTAAGGTCATGCCACCCAATTGGAATTATGATGATCAATTTGAAGATGGGTGTCAAAACAAAGTGTGGGATCCCGGATCGCACAAGGAGAATCAAATTTGGGAGCCCATGGCTTGTGTGGAACTCCATCAAGGCTTGGAGTTATCATCTTTGAAGACTAGAGCTTATTGGAGATTCAAGCATTGGTGGATGTTCAAGGATAGCTTCAAGCACAAGCCACCTTAAGAGGAGCTTCCCATAAGTCCAACTTAAGGACAATAAACAAAAGTGCTAGGTGGGAGACACCCCACCATGGTAAATTCTTTTCATTTTTCCCTTTTGTACATATTGGTAATTAGTTTAATTTCATGTTTTGTTGAGTTTGTTGAGTATAATTGGTAGTTTAGTAGGTTAAATAAGGTTTTAGGGTGTTTTGGTAGCTGATTGGAGGTTTAGAATTCTTGGATTGGTGAAAAAACATAGAAAAATTTTGAAAAACAGAGCACCATCCACGCGTACGCGCACTGCACGCGTCGCGTGCATTAAGCATTTTCACCCCTCCACGCGCACGCGCCATGTGCGCGTACGCGTGGATTGAAAAATTTTATCCCTCCATACATTGACCCGAGAGTTGCGCCTACACTGCGCCAGCACCATGCCTGAGGCAAACCAACCCACGCGTACGCGCCGTTGACTTTAATTGCGCAATGCACGCGCACGCACGCTGTGCGCGCGCGCGCCGATTGCGCTACCTACCCTCCTGGTACATTTTCCAGAGAGTTGGGCCAATCCTGAGCTGACATTATGCCCTGCACCCAACCTAGCCCTCGCGTACGCGCCCTTCGGCCAAAATGCACATCGGCGTGTAAGCGTGCATGACGCGTCCGCGCCGATAAAAAAAAAGTTTTTCTTCTCATCTTCCATTTTCTTTTGTCCATTGCATTCGCATACTTTTATTCTTTGCATTTTTATTTTGTTTTTATAGCTTGTTTTTACTTTTTTTTTTTTTTGAGCTTCTTATTTGAATAATGGTGTTGAATTTTCTTACTCAATTGTTGAGAATTTCTTGGTTAATCTTAGTGCTTCTTGACTTGTTTGATATTATTGGGTGATGAAACTTTTAAATCAGTGAACCTCTCATTCCTCTATACTTAGTTTCATCCACATCTTTACCATTTTCATCCTTTTCAAGTTTAGTGTTTGGATGCATTGGTGTTTCCATTGGTTTGGAATTTTCTAGGCCAAATTTCTTGATTAATTCTTTAGCATACTTTCCTTGGTGAATAAATGTACCACTAGGAGTTTGTTTAATTTGTAGGCCAAGAAAGAATGTTAGTTCTCCCATTAAACTTATTTCAAACTCACTAGTCATGAGTTTTTTAAACTCTTCACACAAGGACTCATTGGCCGATCCAAACACAATGTCATCCACATAAACTTGAACTAGGAGAATGTCATCATTAGATGTTTTAATAAATAAAGTAGTATCGGTGGTATCCCTTTGAAATTGATTTTCTAACAGGAAGACACTAAGCCTTTCATACCAAGCTCTTGGAGCTTGTCTAAGGCCATAAAGAGCCTTTGAAAGTTTGAAAACATGGTTAGGAAATTCTTTATCTTCAAAACCGGGGGGTTGAGACACAAACACTTCTCTATCAATAAAGCCATTAAGGAAAGCACATTTGACATCCATTTGAAACATTTTAAAACCCTTATGGGTAGCATAGGCAAGAAGCAACCTAATTGCTTCTATTCTAGCTATCAGAGGAAAATACTCATCAAAATATATACCCTCTTCTTGATCGTAACCTTGTGCCACTATTCTAGCCTTGCTACGAACAACTTTTCCATCCTCTCCTAATTTATTTTTGAAAACCCACTTAGTACCTGTAACCTTCTTACCATCCGGATAGGACACTAGTGTCCAAACCTCATTCTTGTCAAATTTAGCAAGTTCTTCTTGCATGGCTTTGACCTATGATGGATCTTCAAGAGCTTGCTTTATATTGTTGGGCTCCATTTGTGACAAGAGGACAAAATTGCTTGGTTCGGTTTGCCTTTTGGATGAGGATCTTGTTGTTACACCTTGTGAGGGATCACCAATGATAAAGTCATGAGGATAACCCCTCATGGACTTCCATTCTCTAGGCTTTCGGAGTGGTGTAGAGCTTTGATGAGCTTCTGTGGGTTGTTCTATTCCAGTTTCTCTTACTGACTCAGGAGACAAAATGGAAATATCTCCTCCATTCTGACGAGACAAAACTGGACTAACAGATTCTTCATTTTGGGATTTTCTTTACTGGTTTCTTTATTGTCAATATCTTTACAATCTGTATCATCTTCTATCACAGCACTGGGAATTGAATTAGAATCACAAAAAGAGACATGTATGGATTCCTCTATGGTCCTATGTTCTTTGAGATAAATTCTATAGGCCTTGCTAGTGGTGGAGTATCCAACAAACATCCCCTCATAGGATTTTAGATCAAATTTACCAAGGTTTTCTTTATTGTTAAGTACAAAGCATTTGCATCCAAAAATATGGAAATACTTAAGATTTGGAGGGGTTCCTTTCCATAACTCATAAGGAGTTTTCTTCAACCCTTTTCTAATAATGGTCCTATTCAAAATGTAACAAGCTGTATTTACGGCTTCAGCCCATAGAAATTTTGGAATCTCATTCTCACAAAGCATGGCCCTAGTCATCTCTTGAAGGCTTCTATTCCTTCTCTCAACCATCCCATTTTTTTGAGGGGTTCTAGGGTATGAAAAGTTATGATCAATGCCAAAATCATCACAGAATTTTTCAAAGTCTTGGTTTTCAAATTCTCTTTCGTGATCACTTCTCAAATGGGCAATTTTTAAATCCTTTTCATTCTGAATTTTTTTGCAAAGGGTTGAGAATGCATGGAAAGCATCATTTTTATGAGTAAGAAAAAGTACTCAACCAAATCTAGAGTAATCATCCACCACCACTAGACCATAGTGTTTACCTCCTAAACTTTGAGTTCTTGTTGGACCAAAAAGATCAATGTGTAACATCTCTAATGGCCTTTTGGTTGAAATTCCATCTTTTGGTTTAAAAGATGATTTTACTTGTTTGCCCAATTAGCAAGCTTCACAAGTAAGATCCTTATCAAATTTGATATTTGGAATTCCTCTAACCAAATTTTTCTTGATTAGCTTAGAAATTTGGTACATGCTAGCATGACCCAACTTTCTATGTCATAGCCATTTTTCAGATTCAAGAGAAGTAAAACATGTTACATTTTGTTCTTTCAAGTCCTCAAGAGTCAATTCATACACATTATTGCACCTTTTAGCCTCAAACAAAATATCCCTAATTATGTTTCAAACTATTTACAAGAAGAACATCATTTATACAAGATGAAAAGCTTTTACCAACTTTTCCAACGGCCACTATCTTTCCCTTTCCATCATCACCGAAAGTGATAAATCCTCCATCATACTCATCAAGCTATGAAGAAGGTTGTCTTTCTGGTCATATGTCTAGAGCATCCGCTATCCATGTACCACATGTTGTCCTTTCTCTTGGATGCTAGGCATACCTACAAAACAAGCTCAAGTGACCTTAGGTATCCAAATCTTCTTGGATCCTTTTACGTTAAACCATCTCTTATGTCCCAATCCATTATAATCAAGAACAACTTTGTAAAAATTATCACCAATCATCCTTTCACCAAAGAAGCATTGAATGGGAAAGTGTCCATTTCGGTTACATAGTCTACAAAACTTTGGAGTTGCTATTTTGTTAAAGCTTGTTGGGTTTTGAAACCTTATATCATTAGAAGATAAGGCAATGTTTTCAAAATGAGGTTTCTCAACAGATTTATAGAATCCCAAGCCAGCTTTATCATAAAGAGGTTTTTGACTAGCCAAGATTTGATTTAGATTTTCAGAACTTTGAGTGAACTTGGCTAAGTCTTCTTTAAGCCTTTTGACCTCTTTAAGCAACTCTTCATTTTCTTTAAAACAATTTACATATGCAATAACAGAATGATCACTTTCACAGCTCCTAAATTGGGCTTTTAACTGCTTGTTTTCTTCAACAAGATTTACAGCAGTTTCGGCCTCCCTTAATTTTTCTTTGAGAAAACCATTTTCTGCTTTAAGAATGGTGATTTGTTGTTCAAGATCTTGATTATCCAGCAAAAAGCATCTTATTTTTTCAGAGAGGTGATCTATCATAAGATGAAGAGCTTCAGTGTCAGGGTTAGGAATGACTACCTGTTCAATGTGGTCTGGCATAAGACATGGTTGAGACTTAGTTTTGGATTCTTCATCATCTTCAGAATCGTTTTCTAAGTCCTCCCAAGAAGCCATCAGCTCTTTCTTCTTTCCCTTCTTTGGCTTCTCTTCTTTCTTTAACTTAGGGCAATCTGACTTGAAATGCCCAGTTTCTTTGCAGTTGTAACATGTCACCTTGCTGATATCTTTCCTTTGTTTCCTAGAGCTGCTTCCCTTGATTCTCTCCTTGAACTTCACCATTTTCCTGAATTTTTTGCAAACAACACAAATTCATTTTCAGAGGAATTATCACTGGATTCATCATCCAGGGGGTTAGTAACAGATGTAAAAGTATTCCTTTCTTTTTTGAATCTTTTTTCAAATAAGTGTTTTCAAAAGCAAGTAGATTTCCTCTCAAGTCATCATATGTCATGGAATCTAGACCACTACTCTCAGATATGATTAAAGCTTTTGTTTCCCACTCTTTTGTAAGACATCTTAGAACTCTTCTCACAAGCACATAGTCAGGATACGTTATTCCCATAGCATCCAAGCCGACAATGATGATGTTGAATCTTTCAAACATTTCATCTATTGATTCTCCTTCCTTCATTGAGAACATTTCATATTCTCTGTTCAACATGTCTATCCTTGTCTTCTTTACTATTGTGGTTCCTTCATGAGTGATTTGAAATTTGTCCCAGATTTCCTTTGCCGTTGTGCATCGTGATACCCGTCGGTACTCCTCGAAGTTGATAGCATAGTTGAGCAAGTTGATAGCCTTGGCATTGAGCTCCACTTTCTTTCTGTCTTCTTCGGTCCAGCTTGCTTCAGGTTTAAGAGAAAAAACTACTCCTTCAGCACTTGTGGTGGTTGAAAATTGAGGACCCTCCAAGATAATCTTCCAGAGCCTATAGTCTACGGCTTGCACAAAGATCTTCATTCTCTCCTTCCAATAGGTATAATTTTTTCCATTGAAAAGAGGAGGTATGTTGCTTGACTGTCCTTCTGTCAGGTTGTAAGACACCAGGTTTGAGCCACTATTTTCTGCCATCTGGATCTTTTCTCCAAGCTGCAAAGCTTGGTCTCTTTAAGACCAAGCTCTGATACCAATTGATGGTTTTTAGTGGCTAAGAGAAGGGAGGGTTTGAATCTTAGCCCCTTTTTCACTTAATAACACTTGCTGGTCTTTGAAACAACTTCTAGAGACTTTTTGATTTTTGTCTCGTACCCAGCCACGAGACTTTTTCTTTTTATCTCGTCACCCGGCACGAGATATTTTTCAGTTTTATCTCCTGGGCAGCAGAAACAGAAATGGAGTAGAAGATGGAGAGAATTACACCAAGATATATCCTGGTTCAGCTGCTAAGTGCAATGCAGCCTACATCCAGTCTCCATCACAACAATGATGGAATTTTACTATAATCATCCTTGATTACAAATACCAATTCTCCCTAGGAACTACCCTTCCTATCTGGGACAAGTCTAGAATCTAAACCCCAATCCTGAACTTGACTTGGTTACTGCCAAGCTTTCAACTGCTAAGTGCTAACCCAACTTGCAAGGGGATTCCCACAGAATCATGAAACACAACACAGATGTACAAAGGACCTTTAAGGACATCTATGGCTTTTTCTTTTAATTTTTTGCACTCTCTGCCTTTTTTCCGCTCTATGGCTTTTTCTTACAAACCTCACTGTTTGTCTTTTTCCATGAGACTCAAGACAGATAAAATTAAATAGAAAAATTATAAAATGAAGAATATTGAAGGAGAAGAACTTCTGTTAGCTTGGGGAGTTATAGGAACTCTGTGCTCACTCTTTTCCTTGCTTCAAGCCCTAGCTATTCTCCCTTACTTATAGGGGGAAGCCTCCACGGTTGAAAACCAAATAAACCAAGCCAAACTTCTTCTTCAGCCAAACCGGTTCGGCCAGAGAGAGAGAGAGAGAGAGGAGATAACCGAATGCAAAACCAACATGCAATTACCTCTGGTCCTTCTCTTTACACCAAGCTTCATCAATCTGAGCCATCCAACTTGACTTGCTCTCCAAGAAGGACTCCTAGCCCTTGATGCTTCTTGATGTATGACAGCTCCTCCTGCTCCACTTTTGCTTCCTTCCTCACGTAGCCACCCTAGCTACCTTCTGTGATGAGTGAACCCAAAAGCAGAGACGAGTCATCCTTAAGATCTTCTTCCTCTGACCGAAATCTTCTTCATCTATTTTTGGTATGGAAAAGCTGAGATCTCTTCAACAAATCTTACCATAAGTGATAAAAATCTCAGTCACAGCATACTTTTGTGTTTTCTTTTTCTTGCCATCATTACAATGGTCTTGTTGCTTGCAACTTCTTCTCTTCTGTAGCTAGCTTTAGCCTCCATGCTTTCTCTGTTGAAATGACCAAAGGAGAAGAGAGAGTAGAGAGAGAGAAGAAAGAGAATGAAGAAAAGCATTCAATGAAATTTGAACAAATGAATTAAACTAATTAATTTTCTTCTCTTTTTGCTTTAGATAGCGTGTAGCATTGATGATCTCAATCAAATCAGATGCTAATTTCTCTCTCATGGTTTCCAATGCAAGTTAATGATAATTGAATTAAATTTGAAATCCATCACATGGGATAGAGGGATCCGTTGGAAGCAAGAAACATTTGCTCTTCTTTTTTTTTTCATTTCGGACCAACAAGCTGGTTTCTAGCAAGCAATTTAATTTTGGGCTGGTTCATGATTCTGGCCCAATTAACCACAAATTGCTTCGACCATAACATTTAAGAATTTTGAACAAAGCTGAATGTTTTACATTCACATTGGGCTTGCAAAATTTCTTTTCTTTTCGGCCCAATTGCAGAAACCTGTATAGCAAAATTATTTTTTTTTATTAGCACATATGAATCAAAATTAAATTAATAATTTTACAATTAATTATATTAATAATGTTTGATCATCACTAAATTAATTTAGAGTTTTCTAAACTCATCATTTTTTATTATATAATTAAATATTATTGAATAATAAGATCCATTAGCAATTTAAATTTTAAAATATAGTAATATTAACTAACAACAAAGAACAATTAAAATAAAAAATAAGATCTAAATACACAGATATCTATTGATTTTCTTCTTTTGAAGTTAGCTCCAGTTTTATTAGTAATAACGATATCAATTAAAAAAATTCAATTATAAATATTATAAAGAGTGAATTTCATAGATGAAAGATAAATTTTAAATAAGTATTTAATATTTTGTGACATATATAAAAAATAAAATATTTAATTATATTAACAATAAAAAATTATTCAACCTTTTTAAAATATAAAATTTTAAAAAATAAAATTTTAAGTTATATATTATTATTTAAATTATTATATAAATATTTTGATTTATTAATAAAATAGCTAAAAGATTAATTATATTTTATAATAATAAAATATAATTATAAAATTATTATCATGTTATACATATTTTACTCTTACTAATAAAATTTTTTGGATTTATCACCTACTCTTATCAAATACATGAATAACGAATGTCAATTTAAATTTGTCTATGCATGACGGGCACTTTTATACTTGTTACTACCTAGCTCCCTTTTTTATTAAGTACGTATTTTTATTTTTATTTTTTTTATGAATTACGTGTCGTTTCCTGATTTCAAAATGTCATTATTTAATTTTATTTTTCATGCCTTTTATTATTAAATAGAAAAAAAAATAAAAAATTAAAAAATTAATAAAAAGAAAAAATGACACTAAATATATATATTATTGCTTATATTTTTAATAAAATTTAATAATTATCTTAATATTTGTACAAAACTAAAAGAAAATACTATGAAATAAAGAAAGTATACAAAATAGTTAATGAACACTTATATGAATTATATGAATAAAATTGAGGAGGTAACTAATGATATTATTGGCTCAGAAATTGGGAGTTCCAGTCACGGATCTAAAAAATTTTGATAGTGGGGACGAAATATATATAATATGATAATAATTTTTATAATAAAAATATTACGTTTATATAAAAAATTAGCTATCAAATTATCTACTATAAATTTGTGTATAAATACATATATCATTTAACTTATTTTTAATATGTATTTTGTATTTCAAAATTTATATTTTAAGATTTATTATGTACAAATGATTATTTTATGTATACGTATCATAATTGTTGTTATAATTATATTTTATTATTATAAAATATGATTAGGTTTCAAAATATCTAATTACAAATTAAAATACTAAAATAGTAATTTAAATAATAACATATAATTTAAAATTTAGTTTTTTATATTTCATATTTTAAAACCTTGACAATATAATTAAAATATTTTTTTTTGTATATGTCGTTGTTAAACAATCATTTAAAACTCAACTTTCATACAATTAGCTCTTGATGATTAGTTGAAAACGTTCATTTAATTATTGTAGTTATTATGAAAAAAACTAAAACTAATTTTAAAAGAAGAAATACAAATGTATAGATAATATTCTTTCGAGTCGATTTCTAAGAAAAAACATCAATCTTATTTAAATTTAAAACTTGATCATTATAATGGACATCTAATATGAAATTCTCAAATTAGCTATTAAGTGTCGAAAATTGAATAAAAAATTATTGTGAGATTAAATTTAATAATTTAGTAAAAGCAAATAAATATTATTATTATATACTACTCAATAAAATTCTAAATTATAGTGGGTGCGCTTGTCCCACACCCTAATGAATAGATCCGTCCGTGGGAGTTCCCCTCTTTTCTTTCTTTATTCCCAAACTTGGACACCTCCATTCTTTTTTTGAAATGAATAAAATCACTAATCTTTGAAAGAAAAAAGAAAAAACTAATGCTTCTAGCAAATCCAACAATACTTAATGATTTTTAATTTTTATAATGTTTGCGATCAAGCAACTTCTATTGCCCTCTGAGATGTAGAATCGGAAGCAAGAGTAGTAGTAGTGGCAGGAGCAGCACCACCGGTAGTTGGCCTATAAATATTTTAAAAAAATCGTTAGATCATACAAATGCAGAACATGATATATCAAATTATTTTCGATATGTAATTTATTTATTGAACTCTTTTAAAATAAAATAACATTATATAAGAGAATATCAATACAAAAAGACAATAAAAACAGTCAATATGGATTTAGATGTATAACTATTAAATATTGGATGTGCAATTTTTTTTTTTTACTATTTTTATTGTTTCATAGCAAGATTGTATATGATATAGCTTTTATACATAAAAATATTAACCTTTTCTTATAAAAAACTAGTATAGATTACTGTTGATATGTCTATGTTTTGTGAAATTTTATAATAACATTTTCAATAAAGTATAATAAATGAAAGAATATTATTGTATATTAGCATAATAATATAATTAGTTGTCAAAATAATTTATAAAATATTAAAGATTTGTTTGAAAAAGTTCAGAAGTTACTTTATTTAATTTTTAAATTACGAAAAGTCACAATATTATTATTTGGTATATTTTTTAAATTTAACTTGTGACTTTTCAAAAAATTATTTAAAATATTTATAAAGTTAAAAAAAAGTAACTTTTTTCAATTTTTCTTTTCTGTGATTAAAAATTAAATTTAAAATAATTTATTTATAAACTAATTTTAATATAAACTCTTATATTTTAAGCTCTTTTTTCAAGATCTTAATGAAGTTTTTTTTATCCAAATTGGCTAAAAGTGTGTATCATTTTATTTGTTAGACGTAAAAAATGAACTAAATTAATTCTTTTTAATTAGACAATGATGTATCATAAAATAATTTATATTATATATTATTATCTTATTAATAAAATGATTTATCTAACTTGTAGTTGTATTTTTTAAGAACTATATAACTTCAAAAATCAAATTCAATCATTTTAACTATTAATTCAATAACAATATATAACACATTTTTTTGGGGGTATTGCAACTAAACTCAATTATATTTATATATATGACTTAAATTGGGGAAAAAAAAATATACTTACAGGCCAACAGCAACTTTGAATGAATCATAAATGAGCCATTGAGATCCAGTGAGTGTTCCAATCATAAATATACGAAGAGGCAGACCACGGGTTGCTAGTCCCCATAATCCAAGCCTATTAACAGCCTGCAACAAATTAATAAACAAACTTGTCAATATTTCACATGACACCATATTTTTCATTCATAGAAAACAATTGAATTGAATACTATATATATGTTACTCTACTTACATCAGCAACAGTTGCCCCTTTAGAATTGTTGAGGAAAGAGACAAGGTTGTCAGCAGGATGAGAGACAAGGGCACATAATATTCCAGCTATGTATCCACCTGCAAAGCTCACACCAAGTTGCACCATTTTACTGCTTTCTTCCTTTGTTGTGGGAATCATATGCTTATATATCATCTCCACTGTGTTCTCGTATGAAGCAAACTTCATCATTGTATCTGCAATTATTACAAATTTAATTATCTTATTATGCTTCAATTACTCAATGTAACTAACTTTTACAGGCAACTTGGGTTAGTTGAGCTGTTAGTTCACTCGTCAACTTAAACAAGTGTTGGGTTCTATCCCCTTTATTACCACTTAAGAGAACTAGAATACACACATAAAACTTTTGTCATAGGAGATGTAGTTCTGTCCCTATTTGTAAGTTACTAGGTATGTTATTATTTATGATGAAATTGCTACTATGTACTATCACTTGCATGCAATTATTAACAGAGTATTGGATTTGTTATTTATCTGTCTCATGATAAAAGTCATTTGAGCAAATCATATATAGCTGGATCATGATTTCAGACACCAATGAGTAAAGGAGTTTGTAAGAGAGATGATTCAGGAGGGAATGCAGAAATGATAACTGAATTAACTGGTATCTAACTATTAATGGGGGACTTGAAAGTATAGTTGTGAATGGATTGGATTGTATGAAATTCAAACCCAACCAAATTCAAACCAATTTGTGGTTTAATAACCAAATTGGAACTGGTCTTTTTAAGTAAAACCGGTTTAAAAATCGAAAAAATAAAACCTGGTACCGGATTTTGTTGAACATAGCAGGAAATGTGAAAAGTTGAGAGATTAAAAAATAAAAAAAGAACAAGAACCACCAACTTACATGGAATCTGCCGTCCCCACAGAGGTACAAGTCCCTTGTACAGCCTGAAACAACACCATATAGCAAGTATCTAACATGAGAAACATTGTGTTCATTCTTCCATTATCCAACATTAATATAAGAGCTTTACTTTTTAAGTATTAACAAGCAAAAATCTTTATTAAGTACTTTGTCTAAAATACTTAACATAATACGTATCAACATCTTAGCTATCATCTTCACGCGAAAACACTTTATATGCTAAATGATACGATGCAATGTTTGAAGAAAAATGAGTTTGTGTAACATTTCTTGTAATTAAAGCAATCAATATTTGTGAAAATTACAAGCATACCCTGAGACTCCTTCCGCTCTGACCAACTTAGGCAGGCCATCGGAGAGTCCTCTGGCGAAGCCAGGCTGAGTCTGAACTCGAACCTTGACGGCCTCAAACGGACAGAGTGCAAGCCCAGCAATGGACTCGGAAGACGCCGAACCGGCAAGGTAGATGAGGGTCTTATACTTAGTTGCAAACTCAGGGCCAGCAAGATCGGAATAGTATTTCTTGAAGTACTCATAGAGTCCATATTTGAAGGCACCTTGGGCATGGTACCCGAGAAGGGTAGGTGCCCATCCCCTGAAAAATCCCCTAAGCCCTTGTTCCCTATACAAAACTCCGAATCCAGAAGAGACGCTCTTGTACTTAACAGGGTCAATCTGAAATTATAATAATGTTCAACGCCAACTATACATTAGTTAAATTAAAACTTAAGAATATATATAAAAAAATATACACTAAAAATAAAACAAAAAAAAATGTTCCACTCATTTTTTATTATATTTAGTCACTACTCATATGAAGGTATCTTTATGCAAACACGACAAAGAAAAATCATTACATGATGATTTAATCAAAATTAAAGCGCAGTCAAAAGGTGACTAATGGAAACAAAGATTACATTATTGATTGAAAAATAAAACAAAATATTATTTACATACTAAAATCAGTTATCATGTATTTGTGTATAAATATATGTAGTTTAGTTTATTTTAAATGTATATTTTATATTTTAATATGCATTTTAAAAAATTCAAAACCAATAATTTTTAGTATTTTTGACTATTATTTTATCAACACAAACACTAAATTATTTTTAACAAATAAATATTACAAATACAAATTATATATTTTTGTGTATAAAATTTTATAAATATAAATACAAATTATTATTAATCATATAATATTATTCATGCATTTTAATTTTATACTGATTTTAATAACTAATTTAGTTTATCTAACATGTTGAAAATAAAAATATCTGACCTGCATGTTACATTTGACAAGGTCAAGAGGCGTAACCGCCGTGTGAGTGAGGCCACAGCAGAGGGCTCCCCCGACGGTGCAAGCAGCATAGTACGCCGGCGAGAACATCTCAATTCGTCTTCCGGAAGGTTCCTTGGGAGAACCAATCATAAAGTTCTGACCTGAAGAACCTGATGACAAAGACGACAAAGAAGAGGAAGAGGAGGAGTAGAGGAAGCTGGGGATCAGAGAAGAAGAAGAATGGCTGCTTCTGTCTGAAACTGAGACAGCCATTGATGCAATAGTAGAGAGATCGATTCAACAATTAATTTGAGGAAAATATTATGGAAAGAGAGAGATACGGAAAGGACCACTTTCTTCTTTAATTTTTAATTTCTCCTGTTTCCTTGGAATAGATTCAATGCTTTTCTACATGCAACTACATACTGCCTCTTATTTATACTAAGAAAAAGTGCGACAGAATGTTCCATGTGTGAAATAAACTAGTCTATAACCGTGTTCGGCACGGTTCAATTGAGTTTTTTTTTTTTCTTTTTTATTTCCCTGCGCTAAATTACGTACATTGAACAAACTTATATAGAATAAAGTAGTACCCAAGATGGTTCTCTTACATTGAACCAAATTCTTAATGCAACATTTTAATTCTCAACATATTATTTTATTAAACAAATCATTCTAATTTATAGTACAATAATTAATCACAAGTAAAACTACTTTTAATAAAACAGAGAAAGAGAAATAATATTTGTATACTCAATTTACAATTACTAATTATATTGAGATATTCACTTATTTTTACTTATCTCATTTTTATTTTCTCTTTTTAAATTTATAGTTAGATAGTTATAATACAAGGCTATCAGGTTATTTTTGACTAGTAAAAAATGGTGTGTAAACGGAAATCTCTTTTAAATTAAAATGGTTTTATATATACCGTTGAAACTTCAAAGGTTCCTTGGAGTAATGGAATCTTCGTCTCCATGTGGAGTAATGGTTCAATTGTGGAGGCATTCGTATTCCAGTATGTCACAAGATAGAGACGTCAATTGATGAATGTGATTCTCCAGTTCAATGAAGGTACGTGTCTTTAGTAATTAATAAATATATGACCCTAGTCAGATCTTTGAAAGATCAAATAGAATACTTTTTTTTTTTTTTTGGTTTAGAAACGAGGTAAAGAAACTTGGAAAAAGAGAGTTCTAATTACAAACTAAAGTTACCCCTTGTTCATCATCTGAGAAAAAGACTATTATCTCTCTTGGAGGAATATTCCAAAAGTGGAACTCAATATCTAATTTTAAATTTTTACATGCCAGATAATCAACACATCTATTGCTTTTTCTGTAAATACAAAAAGAATGTTAAATAAATGACCATTTGTACCCATGAAAGATAAAAACGCTGACATTTGTACCCATGAAAGCTCGAAACTAATCTTGTACCCATGATAGATGCTGTCCGTGTGACAAAAATGCCCTGGCTTGGATCTGAGCTTGGTTCGTGGGTTTCCGAACCTACGTGGCACTCCCAACGCTCCCCCCCAAATCTGAGCCAACCATTCACCATCATCATCTTCATCTTCTTCACCATCACCATCACCTCAGCACCGCCACAGCCACCTCCCTTCACCACAACCTCCGGCGACAACCCACACCGCCGTGCCCCTTTCTCTTCTTCTTCCCCTCTTCTCATCTCCGCTGAGCCCAAAAACCACAGCGCCAGCTCCTTCTCTCCACAGATAGCAACTAAATAGTAATAACTGTCATCTAAATTCGTACCTGAGGGGACACAAGCACAACCTGAAGAACCTTGGAATGTGAAGCTCCTCCATTCAAGGCCTCTCCAACACCCCGAGGCAAAGTTCCTTCCTTGTTTATCTCAGCGGCACCATTCGCATCTGCAACATATAATAAAAATAAATAAATAAATAAATAAGTAGACAATTGGACTCAATGAAAGGAAGAAGCATAAAAATGAAATATGAGTAGCAAGAAAACTGAAATTAAGGAGTTTGTGAGACAGAGGGACTACTGAGAGAGCAGAATGGCGAAGAAAGAGAGAGAAAAGTGGTGGGTTTGGATCTGAAGTGAAGAAAAGTGAATCGGCGAACAAGGGGAAGCTTTGGGCGGAAATGAGAAGTGTTTGGTATGTTAAGGGATTTAAGACCGTTGATGTCCATTGTTGACACTTGACACCACCCCCACACTCACTCACTCACTCACGCTCTGCTTCTTCCTGCTGGCGCTGTGGTTTCTAGGCTCAGCGGAGGTGAGAAGAGGGGAAGAATAAGAGAAAGGGGCACGGCGGTGTGGGTTATCGCCGAAGGTTGTGGTGAAGGGAGGTGGCTGTGGCGGTGCTGAGGTGATGGTGATGGAGGTTATGGAGGTTATAGTTATGGTGATGGTGAAGAAGATGAAGATGATGATGGTGAATGGTTGGCTCAGATTTGGGGGGAGGGTTGGGAGTGCCACGTAGGTTCGGAAATCCACGAACCAAGCTCAGATTCAAGCCAGGGCATTTTTGTCACACGGACAGCATCTATCATGGGTACAAGATTAGTTTCGAGCTTTCATGGGTACAAATGTCAGTGTTTTCATCTCTCATGGGTACAAATGGTCATTTATTCAAGAATGTTCTATTCTCTGTTTTATAGGACTATTGATGATTTCTATAACAGCCTTCGAGTCACATTCCACTCTAACTTTTTTCAAACCCATAGTCCAAGCCAATTTGAGACTCTGATCTATTCCCTACAATTCTGCTTTGAAGGTAGTGCAGCTGCCTATGTTGAACAAAAATTTTCCTATCCATTTACTATTCTCATTTCTCAATAAACCTCCACACTCGGCCTTTTTGGTGAACGCACTCATAGATCCATTAGTGTTGAGAGTGATCCAATCACAAGGAGGGGGGGTGCCATCTGATGAGTTGTTCTTTTCTGGGTCTTCTGTGAATTCTTCTTTCTTTTTTCATTGTCAAATGCTTCCCTAATCTCTTCTACTTCCTTCAAAATCTGCAGGTGAGGGTGGGGCAGTCTCCGATAGTTCTGCTCGTGAACCTCCCGGTTTCTCCAGTTCTAGATCTTCCAGACGGTGACAATGAATATGTCTTTCTATTTAAGGTTAGGGTTTATATTCAATTGGTTGAATAAGTTGAATTGTGTCCAATCTTCAAAATTGAGGGCAAAAAATTTAGGTACTTCTTTTGGGTTTAACAAATTCATCCAATCTGTGTAACTCTGGTGTAGTTCCTTAAAGCATGGAGCGCGCGTCTTCTTGTTTTCCGGCACAAAAGGGGCAATCTCCTTGTCCTCCATACATTCTGCCTTTTCTGGCGTTGGTGAGTAGTCTGTTGTGACACATCTTCCAGGCAAAAACCTTTGCTTTTTGCGCCCCCCTCCATTCCCATATGGTCATCTAACTCAATTGGTATGGTTTTGACCACCCTGCCAGTGCCTTAAAGGTCGTACCAGTAGAGAATTCACTATCCTCTGAATGAATCCAAACTAATTTGTCTTCTCCATTTGCAATCCTTCGTGGGGGTGCGCTAAGATCTTCTTGATGATTTCTTCAGGTAGGTATATCTCTGTAGTTCTATTAAGTTCCATTCATCGCTTGCATTGTTCCATTCCCAAACTGTGCTTTCCATGTCTAAATTGTTCTGTATTGTAAATGGCAGCAGGGATCCCACCTCTTCAACCCAATAATTGGTCCAGAATTTAGTGGAAAGTCCATTTCAAATAAGGGAGAAGGACATCTGGTTGAATCTGGGCCATAATTTGACTAGCTCTCTCCACAGGTATGAATCTGAACTTTTGGCGCTTGGTAGTGCATTTTGGTGTTCTTTGTATCTGTACTTGTGTCGAAATACTTTTACCCATAGAGGTTCTGGTTCCTAGTTCAGTTGCCAAATGAGCTTGTAAAGGAAAGCTTCATTCATTAAGTTTAATTTTTGAAACCCAAGCCCCCCTCATGTTTGTGCGGCATAAAGTTTTTCAATTCACTGCATGGTAATTTCTTTCTTTTCATCATCTCCCCAAATGAAGCTTCTTTGAACTTTCTCTATTTTCCTGCATATGGACTTGGGAATTCTCTCGTGCTGCATTTCAAAATTTAGACTTGGGCTAATAACAGGTTGCGCAAGAGTAATCCTTCCCGTCTGTGATAAACACTTACTTTTCCACCCCTTGAGTTTTCCTTGGACTCTCTCCAGAACCGTTTTATAATTCTCCTTGCCCTGTTTGTTGTTGTTTAGCATGGCACTTAGGTATCTTCCAATCTCCTTACTCTCTTGGAAACCTGTTTTGGCCAAAATACCTGCCTTGATATTCGCACCAGTATTTTTAGAGAACACTATAGAGGTTTTGGTTGCATTAGCTTTAGGACCTGAGGCTTTACAAAAGCTGTCTAGGCAGTCCTTAATCATTTCGATTTGCACTTGAGTAGCTTCCGCAAATAGAAGAAGATTATCCGCAAAGAGGAGGTGTGAGATTGTGAGTCCATTTCTCCCAATTCTGAAGGGTTCCCAATGCTCTTCGTTGACCTGCATTTAATAAAAATTGTGATAATTTATCCAAGCAAATAACAAAGAGATAAGGGGATAAGGGTTCTCTGGTGCACGAAATTAGAACTCACACAACTTAACCGGCAAGTACACCGGGTCATCCAAGTAATAACTCAGGTGAGTGAGGGTCGATGTAAACCCCGTTAAATTAGTAAGTAATTAGCCAATAAATTAATTTTTAATAAAGAATATTAGAAATACGAATATTATATCAAATTAGGATAGAGCTCATCGAAACGAGAATTTTGACACTAATTTCGAAGAAGTCGGTCCAAGATTGGACCGAACGGGCTGAACCGGTTGAACCAGACCTAAACTGGGCCCATGGGCCCAACCGGCCCAGCAATTAAATGAGCCACGGGCTCTTCTTTCTCCTCACTTTCACAATGCGCTGAAGACAATAATAGGGGAGAAGAGAAAGAAAAATTCCTCGAACCCTTACGGTGATTTCAAAACGCCGTAATTCCTCCGTCCGAGCTCTGATCGCTGCACCGTTTGCAGCCACGCGTTCACCGTGTCGAGCTCTACATATCTACCAAAACAATTTTATAGGTAACCTGCTATTTCACCTCAGCCTCTTCTTCCCCAATTTTTGGAAAATTAAGTGGAGATATTGAATTTCTTTACTCTTTGATGTTTTAGGATCCAATTAGCTTAAGGAAAACGTTTACTCTTGCTTATGTGAAGCTTGGGTAAGGTGAGGATATCATAATTCCATTTTAATTTTACTGAATTTATGTTTTGGATATTAAAGTGGGTATATATGTGTTATAAATGTGTATTAGGTTGTGAATAAATAATTGGAGCTTGAAATTGTGGATATGGGAACTTGGAGGAAGCTGTTTTGTTGAGGTTTTGGGGCTGTGTTGGTTTTAATTAAATTGCCTTGATCATTATATGGAAATCGGCCAAGGTATGGTTTAGGTTTCTTGCATTTAATATATAATATTCTTTGAAAACTTAGGCTAGATGATCGTAGGATAAGTTGGAACGAATGTGTATATTGTGGTTTAGTGTCTTGTTATTAAATATGGATTGATGTGGTGCTGATTAGTTGAAGGATTGATAAATTGTTAATCATTGATTTGAGAGCACAAGTATGTAATTTATGAACTATGGTTTGGTTGTGGGATTTTGCATGTGTACATGTAGTTGTTGTTGTTGGATTTGGTATGTGTATATGTATTTGTAATTGGTGTGAAGTGTGATTTTCATGGTGGTTATGGTGTTGAGGAAGAAGGACTTCTTGGTGCTAGCATATGTAGGTTATTGTGTTGGAAACATGGGAATTGTTTTGAATGAGGAAGAGATTTTGTGAGTTTACAAAAGTTTATTTTTGGCCGAACTTCAGCGAGGCATAACTTGGCTTTCAGACCCTCAATTTGCTTCTAACTTGTTTTGAAATGAAAATTGGGTTCGTGATGTTTATGCCATTCGAAGAACAAGTGAAAAATGTTTTAAATTGAAGAAGTTATGGGTGTTGGAAGATTTGATCTCAAAACTGGTTTTTGATACAATTCTGCAGTTTTGTACAGAATCTGTTTTTTTTTAAAAGAACGTACGCCCACGTGTACGCGTGGCCCACGCGTACGCGTGGCATGGAATTTTGGCGATGCGTACGCGACTGGTCCCATGCGCACGCATAAGGGGTTAGCAAGAATGTCCACGCGTATGCATGACAAAGGGACGCGCACGCGAGCTGCAGTTTCACACTCCCACGCGCATGCGTGAGCCACGCGTACATGTGACCTTGTTCCAGCAAACATGATTTTTGAAGTTTTAAAACCTATTTCAAACTTTTAAACCTCTATTTTCAATCCTTTAGTCATAAATAGTAGTATTAAACCTGATAATCAGATGAAGTTAGGAGATGGGGATAACTTGAAGGTGAAGTAAAGCTGAAAAGTGATGAATTGATTATGAAATGTTACGGATGATCATATATGATACTTGGCTGGATTATTCAAATGAATGATTATGTATGATACTTGGCTTGAATGATTAAATGATCTGAGATACGAGATTCCCTGGATAAAGTACCGTGGCTTGCCACCACGTGTACCAGGTTGAAAACTCGATACTCTGTTGACCCTACGACGTAAGGGTGACCGGGCACTTATAAATTCTCGAAAATGTTAAACCCCATTGAGTAATATTGATTATTTGAGAAAAAGTTATGCATAGACTCTTGGGGATGCACGTCGAGGGACAGTCTAAGGTTTTCGGACTTGTCGGGTTGGCTGGATCGGATAACCGACAGATGAGCCTCATCAGCCATAAGACAGGCATGCATCATATGCATACTACTTGAATTACTTGTTTGTGCATTAACTGGGTGTGCCTAAGTGTACTAGCCATGTTAAATGTATATTTGTTATCTGCAGTATTTGTAACCTTCTTGTGCTTGGCTTTATCTGTTTATTTGTCTGTGAAATGCTGACGGAGATGGAGGTATGGAAGAATGGCAGTATAGGACTTAGATTTTAAGGTTAAGTTAAGTTAGGCTTAGATACTCTTAGAAAACCACCTTTTATGGCTTCTGCCTAATACTTTAAGCTTTATAATCTGAGTGTCGGCGTTCTAGGATTGCCTCTGGCATTCCCAACACCTTATATATTATGTGTGTGGCACCTTTACCATACTGAGAACCTCTGGTTCTCACCCCATACTATGTTGTTGTTTTTCAGATGCAGGTTGAGAGGCATCTCGTTAGGCGTCTGGGCTCCTAAAGCGAAGTAGTTACTGGGTTATTTTGTTGTACAGTGATGTATATATGTGTACTTAGCTTTCGCTCCGCATAACTTGTTCTTTTTTATCCTCTTAGAGATTTATGGAGAGACAAGATTTTGTTTATGTACATTTGGGTTTTGGATATGTATATATATGTGTGTGTGTGTAAATATTCTTCGGCCAGCCTTGACTTCACGGGCTGAGTTAGGAGCTTGTTATTTTGTATCTTTCGCACTCTATTCCTACTTTTATTATCTTATGTTTGATAGATACAGTTTTCTTAGCACGCAAGTTAACTCGTTTCTTGAACGTTGCGTTTTTATTTCCCTAAAAGATGTTTTCCTTTAAATACTAACCTAATAATAAATGCTTAACCTAAAAGATATTATTTTAAAATAAAGATTACAAAGATAAAATAAGATAGAACTAATAAGTGCTAAATCCACTTTGGAAGCCCAATAGTGTGTAACTCGGACTGTAGGCTGGCTTTCAACGCTAAGATTGGGAGTTGAACGCCAAAGAGGGAGAGTGCGTTCTGATCTCTTGCCCCCTTACTGGCGTTGAATGCCAAGTGGGCGTTCAGCGCCCAGGGGGGAGCTGTCACTATTTTCCTTTCTTGCTCCAGGCTTCTCCAAACTACTCCAAATTTTACCTAAAATCATTAGAACACAAGAAAAACTCAAAGTAGTATCCAAAGGTGATTTTTGCACTAAAATCAATAAAAAGTAAATAAATTCTAACTAAAAATAATATAAAATTAACTAGAAAAAGGGTATAAGATGCTCATGTATCAATCTCCCTATCTTATTCCCCTCTTAGGTTTAAAATTTTCCATTTTATTCCCAATCCATAAAACATTGTAGTTAACTAAATTGAATCCCTTCATGATAATGTTGATCAAACTATTCGGTATTTTGAATTCTTTCAGTCTGTCTTTCATGTAGTTTCAGTTAATTCTGTCATACGTTTTTTCAAAATCTATTTTTACAGCCATGTAGCTTTTCTTTCCTCTCCTTCTTTTCATGGAATGCCATATCTCTTTAGCAATAAGAATGTTGTCATGGATCCTTATTCTTGGTATGAATCTAGATTGATGGGGGGGAGATCCTTTCATCTAGCATTGGATTGATGCATTGCACTATGATTTTAGAAAGGATCTTGTATTTTACGTTGCACAATGCTATGGGTCTAAATTGTAATATAAACTCCAGGTTGGGTTTCTTTGGGATGAGAGCTAGCAAGGTGGCATTTGCTTTCTCAATGTAATCTGGATTGGACCGACAGCACTTGATGTAGTCACAAATTTCTGTTCTCATGAGGTCCTAGTTGTTTTTGAAAAAATAAGTCGGGTATCTATCTTCGTCAGGAGCCTTGAGAGAACCTATGCTAAAGAGGGCTTTCTTGATATCAATATCCGATGGGATAGCTTCCATAGTCCTACATAGAGAGATATCCAAGTTAGGGAGAGGTCTAATATTTAAGGATAAGGGATGATGTTTACCTCTTCCTGATAGAGATCCTCGTAGAAATTCAGAACATGTAGCTTTAATAAGTTCTCATCCTCAATCCACTCTCCATCTGAGCTTCTTAACTTGATGATCTTATTTTTCCTTCTTCTAATAATCATTTTGATATGATAAAACTGTGTTCCTATTACCTTCGACAATCCATTGCTTTCTAGATTTTTTATGCCAAAAGGTTTTTTCTTTATCCAGAGTCTCATTCAGCTCCTTATTAAGGTCCTTCTAAAGCTTCTCCAAAAAACGGTTTCTCTCGTAACTATTGTTTCTTTGGATACCTGCCAACCTATTCATAATTATGTGTATCCACATAACTTCAAATCTAAAAATCTAAAAGCCCTATCCTCTTTGGGTGATCTAGCTTCATTTATAAGAATAGGGTGGTGATTCGAATTGATTCTAGGAAGGACTTTGACCACTGCATCTTGATAATGAACTCTCCAAGCAGTGTTAGCCATAGCACGGTCTAATCTTTTAAAAACTCTTTTGTAACCCTCCCATATCGGACCTCTCCAAGTGAACATAGAGCCCATGCACCCAAGGTCGATGAGCTCGCAAAAATTGATCCAGCTTGCAAAAATATTGCAAGACCTGATGTCTAGGGGCTACCCCCTTTCTTTTCGGATATATCTTTTATCTCATTAAAGTCCCCGACTATGAGCCAAGGCTTAGATATGTTATCTGCTAAGTTTTTAAGTTTTGGCCATAAGAGTCTTCTTGTTTAGGTTTGGGGGCTGGCATAAACTGCCGTGAAATACCATTCTTCTTTCCCAGACCTTTTAATTTTGACATGAATATATTGGTGATCCTGCTCCATAGTAGTAACATTGTAGTCAGGATTATTCCACATGGCCCAGATACTGCCCGCACAGCCTCTAGCTTCTTCAAGGATGAAAATTTTAAAACCAAGGTTCTTGATGACATTTCTAGCACTCTCCACACTAACTTTTGTTTCAACTAGAACCACTAAATCCGGCTTATATTGCTCATAATATTCTTTGAAGGTGCGCCTAAAGGCCTTGCTAGCCGCACCTCTAGCATTCCAAGATAAAACAATCATGGATAAAGAAAAGGAAAAAAAAAGGATCAGTTCAGCTGCATGTCAGCAGCCTCTATTTGCTTCATGGTGCCAAATTCAAGAGTGTCAAATTCAACATCCTTTATTAGCTCCTCCATATCAATCTGATTCTCTGTGTCCATATGATCTTTATTGTTGTGGTCCTTTTCTATCGGGTCAGGGGGTTTGTCCTCGTCCCTGGATCTTTGAAAAGGCGTTCGCCTATCCTCTCCCTGGGTTTCTGAGGATTGAGTAGGATCACATTGTGAGACCCAATTTTCTCTATGTGACTCTCTCTGGATGATGTTTTCTGTGGTTCCTTTTAGTTGATTCCTTTTTTCTATGCTGGTTATGTTTTCTTGATGTGTGTCTCTTGTATTGGTTTGGTTGATATATGGAGTTTGTTTTTGTGTAGCTTCTGTGTAGTTTTCCTTTGATATAGTATCTTTGTTTTGTTGCCTTGGTATGTGCTTCTGTTTGTTGCCTGCTGTTTTCTCTTGAGCTCTTGCATTTCTGGTCATTGCTTGTGTAATCTGCTCTTTTGAGTTGGTTCTGCTGTCTTCATTACCGATTCCGGCCTCTTCCTCTCCTTTATCCCCCTCTTTGTCTTCTATCTCAAGGATGGCAAATTTGGACTGGATGACCTTCCTTGTTTCTTTTTTGTTGTTGCGACTTGTGTTAGCTCCCTCTTTGTTTCCCTCTTTCTTTCCCCTTTTCTGTCTTTAAAACAACATCCATGGGCCAAAGTTGTTGTCATGTTGTTTCATCACATCCTTTCCCTTTGGATTAGCCTTGTCTGCATCCTCAAACCCTTTTGGTCTTCCTTCCTCTTGTTCCTTCATGTTTTCTTTTTATCTCTCAACTTCATTTTCTTGATGGTTGTTTTGTTTTGCCTCTTCATCTTTTTTCCGTTTCCAAATAACATAATCTTTTTATTCATGATCAATCTTTCCACACAAGAAGCAAATATGGTGTATTCCTTCGTACTCTATTTGATACAATTTTCCATTTATCATGTACTTTCCCAGCAAAGGTTTAGTCAGGTTAACTTCCACACACAATCTAGGAATTTACCTCTACATAACTGTTATGTATTGTGGTCCACTTTGCAGGTTTTTTCTACTAAATCACCAATTTTTCTGAGGATTCTTTCATTGTATAATTCTACGGGTAGGCCTGGTAATCCCACCCATGCTGTGATTTTGTCAATGGTGGTCAAGAGAAGATTGAAGTTCAGTTCCCACAACCTCACTGCTAGGTAATGGTCGTATATCTTCCAAGGGCCTTCTAGGAGTGCATAGTCCATGTCATTCTGAGCATAGAATTTTACAAGATTCATTACCAAGGTCTATGACATCTATACCACCATAGCTTCCCCACATGGTTTCAATCCTCCTTTTCATAGCAGCATGACCAATTTTCCTTCCAATTAGTTTGCCAATAAGGGATCTCCACCAAGGCTTCCATAGTTCATTTCTGGTGTTCTCAATGATGATGATGTTGTATAGCCCATCTCCCATGTCCTCCACTGTGATTTTGTTTTTCTCAAATCTTTTAGATTACTCATTATTTCTATCTTCATTCGCTGTTTCAGGGACATCTTCTTGATCGCTTTGCATCTCCTCATCTCCATATTCAAAGTCAAGAGAATCATCCTCCAAATCTGATATCTTTCCTGTAACCATGTTGGCATAGGATCTTCCCCCAAGTTGACTTTCTTTGTGATACATCCAATCTTCATCGCGAGGGACAAGAACGGATGATCCCATAAATCCTGCTTCTCCTTTTTTTTTTTACCTTTTTTATGCTTCTCTGGAGAAGATCTTGTTCTTGTTTGGACTGGTTGTCCTCGTATGGGGCTCTTGCCGGCCTCCCGCCGCCAGACATGGTGGCTAAAAATGGTTAAGGCTTGAAAGATTGCACTAGTACGGAGAGAAAAGTCTAACAGCTAGTTTTTTCAATTGGGCAATCCATATGTTTTTGTTCCTAAAAGTGCTTTGTAGATCAAATAGAATACTTATTATGCAAAGATAACATGTCTTGGCTTATATTTTTGTTCCTAAAATATTCCATGCTCAATAAATATAATGGATTTTTTTAAAATAAATAAAATAAATATTTTATTTACAGAAATAGACAATTGATAGCATTTTTACCAAAATGCATCATATGTCTTATTTTATTTACAGTGTAAATGAATTAATACTACATGTATTTTGTTTACACTGTAAACGAAATAAGAATGTTACACACCACGTGTACAAATATGATACAACCATGTCGTTTTGTGTCTTATTTCATTTACAATGTAAACGAAATACGTGTTGTATTAATTCATTTACACTGTAAACAAAATAAGACTGGAAGATGCCTATATATATACATTTGGTCCACAGCGGATGTTTGTACCTTAAACCATCCATTTCTTCAACTTTGTTTACACTTTTACCCTTCTCTAATTAAGTTTATGACTTACTTCAAGATTATGGCGCACATCGATAATCACGATGCGGACATCAACCAACTGAACGTGACGTGATACATTGTGGGGGCAGCCGACTTTAAAGTTGGTGTTGTTGTTTGTTTTAGATTTATGTTAAAACATAGATGTGTTGCGATAGTTAGGGTACCTTTATAGAAGTAGTATGCAGCAGATGTTAAGTGTATGAATATATTGTTAAAAATGGTTTAAATGATACGGTATGATATTAGACATACTTTGACAAGGATTTGGTAGTTAAATATTTATTTAGAATTGTTTCCTTTAATGTAGGTTATTAAGCATATTTTTTTACTTTAGTTATTAAAACAGGGTTATTAAAAATTTTTGCTAAACTTAATTACGTAAGAATATGTGAATGTTGTTAAAGGTAGATTGTGTTTAAAAATTAACAATAGATTGTGTTTACATAATCTAGCTTATGAATGACATGGGAAATGAATGTTGTTATTAATTATTTAACTAATTAATTTTATTTACATTAAATTATATACACGTTTATTAATCTGGTTACGAATTTTTTATTTAGATATTTTTATTTAAATTAAATTATACAGACATTTATTAATTTAGTTATTCATTACTTAAGTAAATATTTTTATTTAAATGAATTTACAATGTAGATGTATGTAGTCATTTGTTAAATTAGTTTACTTATAGTTCAAACTAATTTGTTATGTAAACATTTGTTGGTAGGATTATTTATTATAAAATTTTATAGCTTTATAGGTTTACACATTTTTAATTTGGGTTTTTTATTGTTTACCAGAGGCCTCGCCTATTTCTTCCCAGGAGAGTTAGTCACACACTCCCACCACTGGACGCCATTGTCCCTTATCTGAGAGAGGCTGGCTTTGGCGATGCCGTGCCACTCAAGAATTTTGTGTTTGACAACTCTCTGACTACGATATTTGTGGAGCGTTGGTGTCCAGAGATCCATACCTTCTATCTGCCATGAGGTGAGTGCACCATCATCCTCTAAGACATCGCGTACCACCTTGGGCTGCACGCTAATGGAGAGCCTGTTGGTGGGTGCTTTCTTGACTTTCATACACAGTACAAGACAGAGGCTTGGGAGTTGGTTGAGCAGCTTATGATAGGCCTCCTATAGTACAGCAGAAGGGAGCGCAGAGGAGGGAGTCTTTCTCCCTGAAGCTGACATGGCTTCGGGAGCGTGTCTGACAGATGCCTGATACTGCATGAGGTGCTACATATTGTTGATGATCGGGGGTTACCTGATGACTGATAAGTCCAATAATACTGTCCATCTTCGGTGGCTCTCACTGCTAGATGACTTTTAGAGGTGTCGTTCTTTGTCCTGGGGTTTTGCGGTGCTAGCATGAACGTATCATTCCCTATGCTCTGTAGCACACTGCTCCACCGCAAACATCGTAGTATGCACTTCTCTGCTGGTATCTTGGATCTAACATAGATTCCCTAAGTGGTGTCCACCCGAGCGACAGGTTTACATGTACCCGATAGGTACGAGGTAACTGTCCCGTTTGGTTTTACTTGTCTTCATTTTCGTAGTGTTGGAGCCAGATCTCTTTGTTGAACCTAACAGCCCAGTCCACCATCTCCCATGACAAACCCCTTAATGCATCCGTGTACCACTCGTACCCAACCTTGCTTGGATTGTAAGCAACATTTATGATATACGACCTTTTCTCGGCAGACTTAAAACGAGACATGAAGTTCTCCGCCATGTGCCAGACACAATAAGCATGAAATGATCTAGGAGGATGCCAACCACTATCATCTGCTCTCAGTGCAACCTTGATCACTTAAGATCTATCAGAAATAATCAACAGGCCTTCTTATGGGGTGACGTGTCACCTCAAATTGGTAAGGAAGAAAGACCATGACTTCGTCGTCTCAAACTCAACAATTGCAAAGGCCACAGGAAGGATATTGTTGTTACCGTCTTGTGCCATCCCAATAAGGAAAACACCACCATATTAACCACACAGGTGCGTGCCATCGACAGAGACGAAGGACTTGTAATGCTTGAAAGCCTCCACATAGGCAGGGAAGGCCCAAAATACCTTATCAAACATGCTATAATCACGTACCATGAGGTTCCCATCATAGTACGGTATCATACTGATGTCACATATCGTTCTGGGACAACAACTCTGTAGTGCTTGCAGTAACTTCGGCTCCTTATTGTATGACTCCTCCCAATCACTGTATATTTGCACAATTGCCTTTTGCTTTTCCATCCAGACCTTTCTATACAATGGTTTAAAGTGATAGCTTTGCTTAACTGCACCTTGTAGGACAGAGATGCTGACGGAAGGGCTGGATTATATCAACGGGAGGATGACACGGTACATGAGATTGTTGTCCAATTGTCCGTAGTTCTGAGACATGGTGGGTGCTAAACACGTGTGCGCTCCTCCTACCCTAAGAACGTCCCTAACGAAATAAAACAACCGTGGTTGACATGTACATCAAGCATAACAATGATAATTGAGAATATAGAAGACAACTAAATTGGAACTTACCAATATCCTAGATTTTATCAGAGAGCAACAAAGAGACTCCAAAGGCAGCCTAATTCATATTGTCGGCAATGCACATGTTACTTCAATCGATCCGATTCCAGAACTTGGCACTCAGCACTTCTACGAATATTGTAATTCTTGACACCCTACAGTACTGCATCTCTACTTTTGAATTTGTGTCCAACCCGAAACTCCATACCACCATCTAAGTTGTAATTATCTTCACCCGTGTTGGAAAATAGATTTTTCTCTTGCATTGCGTCCAAATCCAATGTATGATAGTAACTGGGGACAGATGACAAGGCCGGAATTGGGTGCGGGACATGTAGAAGTACCGAAGTAATGGCTTGACTGGGGTCTCTGGTACAAACTCCTCTTCCTCATCATCTTTAGAAGAACCACTCTCGTTGCTATCCGCAACATACTCCTCGTCTGAGTCCTCACTGTCAACGTCCGTATTTTTCACTGGACTAGCCAAGTGTATCGGTGGTGGTGCGAGAGGTGGGTCATCCTGCATAAAGTCCGACTGCCTAGATCCACCACCACCGACATCACCAACCTTTTCAGAAAACTCCATCACTTGTTCCGCCATGAATCTCCCATGGATGTTAAACATCAGGTGCACATGCTCGTCACCATGGAGCCAAAATTGACGAAACCAAAAAACTCCATTTTTCATCGGTGCTAGCATCTTATACCTCACCTTTCAGATCTTTTTTCTTCCGCTACCACCGACGTTACTCAATATTAGACTCTTCATCTCGGACAAAGAACTTACTCACTGGGTACATAACAGAATGGGATTCTCACACTCAAATATCACCCCCATTATCACTGTTTCTCATATGACAGTTGGGATACACACTTACAACCAAATATCCACTACTACTGGACATTTTGGTTTATTTTTGGAAGAAAAAGGTAGAGAAGAAATAGTGAAATATTTGTGAAGAATATAAAGGGTTACACATCCTTTTATAGCTATTGAAAATTTGTTATTAAGTATCTCATTTATACTGTACACGTCATAATTATTGACGTATCTCGTTCACAGTGTAAACGAATTAATACTACAAGTATTTTGTTTACATTGTAAATGAAATATACATGTTCCCCGTTTCATATCTTATTTCGTTTACAGTGTAAACGAAATATGTATAGTATTAATTTATTTACACTGTAAACGAAAAAAGACATAGGATGCATTTTAGTAAAAATACTACAAATTGTCTATTTCGGTAAATAAAATATTTATTTTATTTATTTAAAAAAATCCTAAATCTAATAGCTTAGAAATCCCAGATAGAGAGAGCGCCTGAAAAAGAGAGAGATGTAGAAAGGAATATAGGTTTGTTACGGTCCAACACTCAAGGTCGGACTTTGGCCAGCCAATCAACACTTCTCCTAAGGACATACTAGCTCATAAAAGGCGAATCAAGATCATAATCAGGTAAGATTTTATAAATATTTAGCATAGATTTATATATTTTAATCTCTCAGATTCGCATTAAAATACTATAAATAAAGAGTTTATACATATTTAAAGTATATTATCTATCCTTAATATTGAGAGTATTACTCATGGACAAAGTCAAAATCAAATTCAAGAAGTGAAAGAAGTGTAGATAATTTTTATTTTAGTTGTTAGAGTAATTAGTAATTAGTTAAATTTGTTAACTGTAAAACCTCAAATAATTAACGAATAATTAGCTAATAAATTAATTATTAATAAAAAAATTAGAAATATAATTTTTATGGTTTAATATGATAGAGAAAATTAAAATAATAATTTTGTCACTAGTTTTAAAGAATTTGGCCCAAGATTGGGCCAAACAGGCCGAGCCGAGCCTATATTAGGCCCAAGGCCCCATCCAATCACCCTTTAATGAAGGCAACAGCCTTCCTTTCCCAGCCAAACACCACACACTCTCTGAAAAAAAAAAATTGGGGGAAGAGAAGAAGAAGCAAACCCTTGTCCAATTTCAATTCTCAATAACTTTCAATCCGGAACTCCGATTGACGAGCCGTCAGCGGCCACGCGTTCGTCTCAGAATTCTATACAAAGTCCACTAACCAATTTGGTAAGAAATCCAAATTTCTTGCCCAAAATCTCCCTCTTCAGTTTCGAAATTCATGAGTTTTGGAATTGAGAGTTATGATATTTTGATATTTTAGGATCGAATTAGCTTGCGAGAATTTTTGGGTGTTATTCTATTAGTCCATGGGTAAGGTAAGAAGCTCTTAAACCTTGGTGAATTTCCAATTTAGTCAACCCTATGTTGAATTTTGATGAAATTGTATATTATTATATTAGATGTTTGAAGTTTGAAGTAATTGGTGGTATTGATAAGCTGAATTTGGGCTGCGGTAACTGAATTCTGTCCGACACACTAATTGGAACTTTGGGTATTGCAGAATGGCGATAATTTGTGGTGTTCCGAGCATTAGGGAGAAATCGGCCAAGGTATGGTTTTGGTTTCTCGTATATAATATATAATGTTTTGTGAAAACTTAGGTTAGATGACCATAAGATAGGTTGGAATGCATGATTGTATTAAAGGTTTAGTGTTCTTGATGATGATTGTTGATTTGGGTTGAGTATGAATTGGTGAATATTGTTATATGATGAAAATAGGATACTATAAGATGATTTGATGCTAATGGATGAGGATTTGAACGTGAACTTATGAATGTTAATAAATTGATAAAGGTTAGACCGGAGGCCATGAATTGGGACCGGAGGCTGTAAAATTGGGCCAGAGGCCGGAAGAAGGTAAGAAAGGTGAATGATGCTTGTATAAGCGATGATAATGATGATATTGAATTTATAAGAGTGATGCTTGTATGAATAATGATTTATGTGTGGTTTAAGTTGAAGAGGGTTAAGAGAGTTGACAATGAGAATTGATTAGGGATGTTTTGGGACATGAATTGGATATTGAAATGTGACTTGGTAAGGTTAGATATTGTCAAAAAGGCTTAGAGTTTTAGTATTGAGATATGAGATTAGTGATAATAGAGGTTTGATAAGCTTTGTGAAAATATGATTTTTGGCCAAACTTCAGCGAGCCATTACTTAGCTTCCGGACCCCCAAATGATTTCAAACTTGTTTTGTATAAAATTAGGTCCATGAAGTTTACACCGTTTGAAGAACGGATGAAAAATGATTTAAAACGAAAAAGTTATGGGCGTCGGAAGTTTGAGGTTTTAAATTGAAATTCTGCACATTTCTGACTTAGCCAAATTTTTGGCCAAATGTCCTTGCATGCGTACGCATGCGTTCTATTCTGTCCGGTGCGTATGCGTACGCAGACAAGTGCATGCGTACGCATACGCTATTTTTCAGGAAATCATTATTTTGTGTTTTCAACCCAATTTGTCCTCCTAAACCTCTGTTTTTCACACTGTTAGTTCTAAATTTGAATAGTAAGCTTAGTACTAAAATGGAGTTAGGAAATTAAGGAAACTTGGAGATCAGATGAAGTAAAGGTTGAAAATGATGACATTGGGGATGATTGTGTGAGGCCGAAATGGTTGAGATGTGTGTGTGGCCGGAATGGTCGAGATGTGTGTGCGCCCAGAACGGTCGAGATGTGTGTGTGGCCGGAATGGTCGAGAGGGCAAGGTTTGGGTGCGATCCTGCTTGCTTGTTAACTTGAAAATGTAATCGGATGGCAAGTTAGGGACGAAAGTTTCCCCTCTTGTCATGATGAGGAAGTGGGGAATGTGGAAAGGTACTCTCCTTCGTATTGTTTTCCCACATTCTTCTCTGGTTGCAAAGTGGAAAGGCACGCTCTTTCAATGTGGAAAGGCACTCTCCTTCGTATTTCCTCCAGGAGAAGGTGGAAAGGCACACTCCTTCGATGTGGAAAGGCACCCTCCTTTCGTTTATGATCCTCCTGAAGATGCGCAACCTAGAGACCAATGTTTGGGTTAGCTACCATATGTGTCGGATTCTAGCAAAATAACCGACATGTGAGCTTACGGCCAGTAGGATAGACATTCATCATATGCATATGTGTGCTTTGTTTGCTATACATTAATTAGGAATGCCTAATTGATTATATTCTGCTAACTATTGTAATTGTTACTTGAACTACTTGTTTTCTACATGTGCTTGCCTTGTCTGTTTGTTTGTCTATGCAAATTAGCGGAGATGGAGGAACGGAGGAAAGGTGAAACAGTTTAGTGTTTAAATTAAGTTTAAGTTAGGTTGAATAACCCTTAGAAGATCACCCTTCTCTATGGTTGTTGTTTAGTATTTTAAGCTTTATAATATGAGTGTCGGTATTCTAGAATTGCCTTCGGCTTTCCCAGGACCTTATTTATTGTATATGTGGGCACCTTAACCATTTTGAGAACCCCTGGTTCTCATCCTATACAATATTTATGGTTTTTCAGATGCAGGTTGAGAAGCACCACTCTATATTCTGGAGACGCTGATGAAGTGAAGAACTCTTGGGACTCAGGGTCGTATCTTTGTTTATGTTTATGTATGTATATAGGATCTCTACCTTGTATTTTATGTTTGTCCCTCTTAGAGGTTGACTCGAAGAAACAGTTTGTCGTTTTCTACTTTGGGTCATTTTGGGATCCTCTTATATATATATATATATATATATATATATATATATATATATATATATATATATATATATATATATATATATATATATATATATATACTTGTATGTTCTGGCCGGTTTATCTTCGCGAACCGAGTTAGAAGCTTTGTTAATTATATCTTTGACACTCCCTTTTTATTATTCATATACATATCTCTTACGTTTCTTCGTACGCAAGTTTTCGTTTACGTGAGTGTTACAACTTTTGTTTTAAACTTTCCTTCAAAGGCTCTTAGTTATAGACCTTTTTCACTATATTATATATATATATATATATATATATATATATATAATTTTACTTTTAGAGGTCGTAATACCTCACCACCTCTGTCTTATGACTTAAGCATAAGATTTTGTATGGTACAGTATTACATTATGGTATCAGAGCAGTTCGTTCCCGTAGAGCCTGGGAAATGGACCAACTTTGCTTCTGAGCATACTCTGGCTATGTGTATGTGCTATTTAGGATGTCTGCTTGACATATATAGCATGAATGTCCATGAGCATAATTTTGGAGATTCGAAGCACTAGACTTGAGATATTAAGACTGATCACCTTAATATCAATTGTTCGGTGTGGACATGACCCAAAGGGCGTCTTGTGAACGGGAGTGAGGTCATACGACTGAATTTTTTGTTGCTACTGTGCAAGCTACTGCTGAAAGGGATGGAGCGGATAACTTAGGAATTGTAATGAAGGCAGTAATGGATTAGGTGGGGAGACAACCAAGGATTAGAACTCGTGCAGGTGAACAAATGATTGATAGCGTTTAGTTAAAGAGATAAAGAGATTCAAGGAGTGTACTGGCAGAGTATGTGAATGGTTAAGATCTTAGTGGCTTATGATCAGAGTAACACTGCAGAAGTGCTGTGAATTTGGTGGCTTTAGAATTGTAGTGACGTGAGAAATGAGTATTGGGATATGAGCATGAATTTAGGATTGACATAGAATCGAGGAATGGAGAGTGCGTGTATATGGATTTAGGTTAGAATGATTTGACTCAGACTAAGGAATTAAGCAATTGTTTAGTGTTTGAGATAGCTAAGAAGGATTTGAGATTAATTTGACTTAGATGGAACTCTTGAAGAATAAGGAAGTTTGCAGTCATTAAAAAAGAACTAGACTAAGTTAAGAGTGAAGAAAACGGGTATAGTTAGGTTTGAATTTGATTAAGTTTATGATCTTGTATCTGAGACCAGAGAATGAGAATTAGTGATTAAATTAATTTTAGGAGAATGGCAAAATGAATGATAAGAGGTCGGTTAAATCTGAGAGGACATATATGAAGATTTGAGAACGAATTTTCGAGGACGAAAATTTCTGTTAGGGGGTGGGATGTAAAACCCCAAACAATTAATGAATAATTAGCTAATAAATTAATTATTAATTAATAAAATTAGAAATGTGATTTTTATAGTTTAATATGATAGAGAAAATTAAATAAGAATTTTGACACTAGTTTTAAAAAATTTAGCCCAAGATTGGGCCAAACAGGCCGAATCGGGCGAACCGGGCCTATATTGGGCCCAAGGCCCAATCCAATCACCCTTTAATGAAGGCAACAGCCTTCCTTCCCCATCCAAACACCACACACACGCTGAAAAAAAAAAACAGATTTGGGGGAAGAGAAGAAGAAGCAAACCCCTTGTCCAATTTCAATTCTCAATAACTTTCAATCCGGAGCTCTGATTGACGAGCCGTCAGTGACCACACATTCGTCTTGGAATTCTCTACAAAGCTCACTAACAAATTTGGTAAGAAATCCAATTTTATTGCCAAGAATCTCCCTCTTTAGTTTCGAAATTCATGAGTTTTGGAATTGAGAGTTATGATATTTTGATGTTTTAGGATCGAATTAACTTGCGAAAATTTTTGGGTGTTGTTCTATTAGTCCATGGGTAAGGTAAGAAGCTCTTAAACCTTGGTGAATTTCCAATTTAGTAAACCCTATGTTGAATTTTGATGAAATTTTATATTATTAGATTAGATGTTTGAAGTTTGAAGTAATTGGTGGTATTGGTAAGCTGAATTTGGGCTGCGGTAACTGAATTCTATCTGACGCACTAATTGGAGCTTTGGGTATTGTGGAACGGCGATAATTTGTGGTGTTTCGAGCATTAGGGAGAAATCGGCCAAGGTATGGTTTCGGTTTCTCGTATATAATATATAATGTTTTGTGAAAACTTAGGTTAGATGACCATAAGATAGATTGAAATGCATGATTGTATTAAAGGTTTAGTGTTCTTGATGATGATTGTTGATTTGGGTTGAGTACGAATTGGTAAATATTGTTATATGATGAAAATAGGATACTATATGATGATTTGATGCTAATGGATGAGGATTTGGATGTGAACTTATGAATGTTAATAAATTGATAAATGTTGGGCCGGAGGCCGTGAATTGGGGCCGGAGGCCGGAAGAAAGTAAGAAAGGTGAATGATGCTTGTATAAGCAATGATAATGATGATATTGAATTTATAAGAGTGATGCTTGTATGAATAATGATTTATGTGTGGCTTGAGTTGAAGAGGGTTAAGAGAGTTGACAATGAGAACTGATTAGGGATGTTTTGGGACATGAATTGGATATTGAAATGTGACTTGGTAAGGTTAGATATTGTCAAAAAGGCTTAGAGTTTTAGTATTGAGATATGAGATTGGTGAAAATCGAGGTTTGATAAGCTTTGTGAAAATATGATTTTTGGCCAAACTTGGCGAGTCATAACTTGGCTTCCGGACCCTCAAATGATTTCAAACTTGTTTTGTATAAAATTGGATCCGTGAAGTTTACACCGTTCGAATAATGTATGAAAAATGATTTAAAATGAAAAAGTTATGCGCGTCGGAAGTTTGAGGCTTTAAATTGAAATTCTGCAGATTTCAGACTTAGCCAAATTTTTTGCCAAATGTCCTTGCATGTGTATGCATACAGGGGGCATACGCATGTGTTCTATTCTGTCCAGTGCGTATGCATACGCAGACAAGTGCACGCATACGCATCCTGGTCCAAAAAGAGACCTATGCATATGCATACCTCTTGCATGCGTACGCATATCCCTGTTCTTTAGCAAATTATTATTTTGTTGTTTCAAGCCAATTTGTCCTCCTAAACCTCTATTTTCACACTATTAGTTCTAAATTTGGATAGTAAGCTTAGTAATAAAATGGAGTTAGGAAATTAAGGAAACTTGGAGATCAGATGAAGTAAAGGTTGAAAACGATGAGATTGGGGATGATTGTGTGAGGTCGAAATAGTCGAGATGTGTGTGCGGCCAGAACGGTCGAGATGTGTGTGTGGTCGGAATGGTCGAGAGGACGAGCCGGCAAGGTTTGGGTTCGATCCTGCTTGCTTGTTAACTTGAAAATGTATTCGGATGGCAAGTTAGGGACAGAAGTTCCCTCTCTTGTCATGATGAGGAAGTGGGGAAAGTGGAAAGGCACTCTCCTTCGTATTGTTTTCCCACATTCTTCTCTGGTTGCAAGGTAGAAATGCACGCTCCTTCGATGTGGAAAGACACTCTCCTTTGTATCTCCTCCAGGAGAAGGTGGAAAGGCACACTCCTTCGATGTGGAAAGGCATTCTCCTTCGTTTATGATCCTCCTGGAGATGCGCAACCTAGAGATCAATGTCTGGGTTAGCTACCAGATGTGTCGGGTTCTGACAAAGTAATCGACACATGAGCTCACGGCCAGT
Source organism: Arachis ipaensis (assembly GCF_059453495.1). NCBI lineage: Eukaryota > Viridiplantae > Streptophyta > Magnoliopsida > Fabales > Fabaceae > Arachis > Arachis ipaensis. The sequence goes on along the minus strand of NC_142435.1, from coordinate 140,320,580 downwards.
AGGATAGATATTCATCATATGCATAGGTATGCTTTGTTTGCTATACATTAATTGAGAATGCCTAATTGATTATATTCTGCTAACTATTGTAGTTGTTTCTTGAACTACTTGTTTTCTACCTGTGCTTGCCTTGAGGAACGGAGGAAAGGTGAAACAGTTTAGTGTTTAAATTAAGTTTAAGTTAGGTTGAATAACCCTTAGAAGATCACCCTTCTCTATGGTTGCTGTTTAGTATTTTAAGCTTTATAATCTGAGTGTCGGCGTTCTAGGATTGCCTTCATTTTTCCCAGGACCTTATTTATTGTATATGTGGGCACCTTAACCTTAGTGAGAACCCCCGGTTCTCATCCCATACAATATTTGTGGTTTTTTAGATGCAGGTTAAGAAGCACCACTCTGTATTCTGGAGACGCTGATGAAGCGAAGAACTCTTGGGACTCAGGGTCGTATCTTTGTTTATATTTATGTATGTATATAGGATCTCCATCTTGTATTTTATGTTTGTCCCTCTTAGAGGTTGACTCGGAGAAATAGGTTGTCATTTTTCTACTTTGGGTCATTTTGGGATATATATATATATATATATATATATATATATATATATATATATATATATATATATATATATATATATATACTTGTATGTTCTGGCCGATTTATCTTCGTAAACTGAGTTGGAAGCTTTGTTAATTATATCTTTGACACTCCCTTTTTATTATTCATATACATATCTCTTACGTTTTTTCATATGCAAGTTTTCGTTTTCGTGAGTGTTACGACTTTTGTTTTAAACTTTCCTTCAAAGGCTCATAGTTGTAGACATTTTTCACTATATTATATATATAATTTTACTCTTAGAGGTCTTAATACCTCACCACCTCTGTCTTATGACTTAAGCATAAGATTTTGTATGGTAGGGTGTTACATTAACAATCATTCTTGACATGTTATATATAGGACATTCTCTGCCTTTACTTGTGATTTTAATTCACTCTCTAATACACAAAACAATTTTCAGTCTTTATTCACTTTCTAGTTTCAATTTTCATGGTTTCCCTTTCTGTGCATATTATTTTCTTTTTCTTTTATTCACTACACTAGTTACTTCTTTCTTAAGAAAACCATATTTGAGTTTCTATATGGTATCAAGAGTTTCTGGTTTCACAAAATCATGATGAAATATCAGCAAATTCAAATCCTGGAAATTCAGCAAATTCTAGTTCTAGAAATTCTGGTGTAGATTAGAATATAGCCATTACACTTATAGTTTTTATTTCTCACCACAATTCTTTAATTCCAGTCCCTTCAACTCCATCAGTGATAAGCTTGGTGAACACAACCATAAAACATGACAACAACAAGCCATATTTGCAATTCAAGGCTAAAACCTGGAGGATCATCTTTATAAAGATCGAATCCTTATAAGATTTGCTAGTTCTGAAGATCAACTTCTTGGCCAAGAATCATCTCGTTACAAATAATGGTTATAAGATTATTACAATCTACAATCATGGTTCTTACCTTCTATGGACATATAATTTAAGAACAAAATGGTAGGAATATCTTTTAGCTATAAGATGTAAAACAAAATTGAAGAATATTTTGCTGAATCCACCAAATATAAGGTTAAACATCTCAAGGCACAAATTAAGACCATCAAGAAACATGGATTGGCAGCTTCTGATTACATTTTTAAAGTCAAGAGTATCACAGATTCATTGACAGCCTTGTGATTACCTCTTACTCTTGAAGAATATGTAGATGCTTTCTTGGAAAGTTTGAGTGAGGAATATCAAACATTGATTCATACAATAAAATCTAAAAGTGAATTATTCCATCTTTGTGAAGTTGAAACACAGATTCTTGCTTTTGATGATATACTTGATAAGTTCAGAAAATTTGAATCTTCTATCATGCAAGCTAATTTCACATAAAGTTCATTTCCTTTAATATCAAATTCTAGTAGTGGTTTCACTCCAAGAAGAGGTTGTGGTTGTAGAGTTAATTGTGCAGGCAGATATTTCTTCACACAAAATCTACCTTAGTGCCAAGTTTGTGGGCGATTTGACCACATTATTGCATGGCACTACTTTAACAGGTATAATCAAAACATTCCACCTCTTTCCCATGACCATATTGCATGGCACTACTTTAACAGGTTTAAGCAAAACATTTCACCTCCTTTCCAATCTTTAAACAATATTCATTCCATTCCATATGCAAATTCTATGTCCTCCTTCTCTATAGCATCTCATATTTCAAACCCTAATACCAACACTTCACCACCACCTCTTCCTTCCTTTCATAATCCAATTGCTTTTATGACAATACCATTGATAAACCCCAATTTTAGGGTTTATCTTGTGTTGAATTTAGAGAATTTTATCAACATATCCCACATTTATTCAATGAAATAGCATGGTTTTATGAATTTCTCATAAATTATGCTTAAGATTGAAAACATGCTTTTTAGGCCCTTAATTTGATAAATTTAATTTACTTTACTTCCATTCGATGCCTTGATGTGTTTGTTAAGTGATTTCAGGCTTAGAAGGCAAAGATTGGTTGAAAGAATGAAGAAAAAGCATGTAAAAGTGGAGAATTTATGAAGAAATGAAGTTTGAAAATCTGCCTAGTTCCGCGTACGCGTGACCCACGCGTACGCCTAACCAGAAATTTTGTCAAGCGACGCGTACGCGTGCCCCACATGTACACGTGACAAGCAGCACGTGACTAACTTAAGGAAACACGCTGGGGGCAATTTTTGAGCTCACTCAGGCCTAAATCCAACACAATTCTGAAGTATTTGAGGTCAAATTCAAGAAAGAACAAGCGGAGAGCAATTAGGGTAGTGTAAAAATATGTTTTAGGGTAGTTTTCTAGAGAGAGAAGCTCCATCTTCTCTTTAGAATTAGGGTTCTTAGGTTAATTTTATCTTTAATTTCATATTTTAATCTTGTTTTATTGTATTTCTCTTTACATTTTCATGCTCTAGTAGTTTTATTCTCTTATTTCTTCTTGTTAATTTCTCTTTTGAGCTACTCTTTAGTTTTATGAACTCTTGTTTACTGTTTTCACTACAAAAAAATGATGAATACCGTTAACTATTTACCGTCGAATTTTGCTGTCCGCCGGTAACTTGCAGTAGATTTAGCGTCAGAATTTGATTTTGAAGCTACGAATATCTGATGATAGTCACTGGTGGATTTTTTCGATGGTAACTTGGTGTCAAACTATTTTGTTCCCGCAAATTTATCGTCGGATTTTTTCTCCGGTAAATCCAACGGTAAGTTCAATTTTTTGTTTTTTATTTTTTTGTTAAATTTTTTTATGCAATTAGTGGTCAAATTCTAAATTTTTTATTCAAATTTATTTTTTGCACGATTAGTAGTCAAATTCTAAATAGTAGAAACTAAATATGTTAAATTAAATATCAAGCGTACAAATGAAATGAAAAGTTAAATAACAGAGGATATAATACAATCAAATAGTCTAAAACAAAAACCTTAATCACTAAAGATCCTCATAGTCGTCGTCGTTGTCCTGCTGGTTGATGAATGGGTTTTTGACGGTTTAGAAATTCACTAATAAAATCTCGTTGTAAAGTATAGTTTCTAAACCAAGCAATAATCCTTTCATACAAAAAGTTGTTTGTCACTAGTACAAACCCCTAAAATTTATAAACCGAAGTATTGGACCTCGGGTCGTTCTCCCTAGGAATTACAATAAAGTATCTTGTTATTGGTTATGAGTTATTTTGGGGTTTTGGATAAGAAGCATGAAAAGTAAATGGCAATGGAAATAAACTAACAACTATAAAAGGCTCTTGGTAAGGTGTGAGAACTAGAAGTCCTATCCTAGTTATCCTTCTCAATTGTGATGAGAATTGTTCATTGCTACCACTTAGTTAACCCTTACTAATTAAAGGAGAGTCAAGTGGATGAATCAATTTGATTCCTCAAGTCCTAATTAACTCCTAAAGGGGAGACTAGCTTTAGAGGCATTCAAATCAATTATCAATCTCTAATTATCAATCAACAAAGGAATTAGACAACTCAAGAGTCACTAATCACTCTACCTAGGCCAAGAGGAACAAAACCTATACGAAAATCCAACCGAGCATTTCATCAAACACTTGGAAGGCACACAAGAAAAGTATAGTCAATCACAACAAGAATGAATTCTAACTACAATTGAATACAAAGAATCAACAACAACAACCAAGGAAATCACAATTATCATGAATTACCTCAAATTGCATTATTGAAAGAAAATAAAGAGAACAAGAGTATCATGATTACAAAACCTAGAAACAAAATAAGAGAAATTACAACAAGAGAATAGGGATAGAGAGAAGAAACAAAGTGTAGCAATCATCAATTGAAGGTAGAAGTAGAAGGAGACTTGAATTAAACCTAGAACTATGAGATCCTAATCTAACCCTAATTCCTAATCCTAATTCTAGAGAGAAGAGAGAGCTTCTCTCTCTAAAACTCTAAACTAAAAGTGATTATTGGTCAAAAGGTGATCATAATGATGCCTTCTCCTTAATCCTTCATCCTTTTATTCCTTTCCCTTAGCAATTTGGCACCAAAAATGGGTTCAGAAACCCTCTCAAATCGCCAGGCACGTGTTGCATTAGTGAGGTCATGTGCCCTCATCGACGCGTGCGCGCACGGTACGCGTGCGCGTCCCTGGCTAATTCTGCGATGTGCGCGCGAGCGCCCTGTGCGCGTGCGCGTACATGGCTGACTTTGCTTCTTTGACTTTTTATGCTTCTCTCCACTTGTATGCTTCCTTCCTTGCTTCCTTTGATCCATGCCTAGCCTATTTCAATCCTGGAATTACTAGCAAACACATCAAGGCATCTTATGGAATCAAAGAAGAACTAGAATTCATCAAAATAAGGCTTAAAGAGCATGTTTTTACACTTAAGCACAAACATGGGAGAGATAACAAAATCATGCTAATTCCTAGGCTAAATGTGACAAAAGATTATCAAAATACTCTAAATTCAATGCAAAACAAACCGTCAAATTGGGGTTTGTCACTGGTCCTGCTGAGGCAATGGCCTAGGCGGTGATGTCTGTGGCCTTCCAGCGATGATGTCTGTTGCCACCAGTAGTGCCGCTGCCACTAGCGCCTATCTGATCTTGGTACACCGTCATCTGTCCCTCCGTCCGCTAAAGCCGCTCTAGCTCCTGCCTCTACTCCAGCCTGAGGTCATCTGTGTCTGTCATGAGTGAGAGGATCGCTTGATACCTTTCCCCAGGCTCATACAGCTGATGAGCCTGATGGTGAAGGCTTCGGGTGAGGATCAACACTTTCTCTCTCAAATCGACGTTGTCCTTGAGATTGATGGGTCGAATGGTGGCAGAGGTGGATTGTCTTAATGTGGATGTGCGGAGGTTGTCAATGAAGAATGATCCTAGCCTGTACATGCAATTCTTGTATGGCTCAGATGCGTCCTCGCACCAAATCCTATCAGGATCGACAACTGATGCAGTAGAGTTATTGTCGTCGTCTCTAGTTCGCTGAGATTGCTGGGTTACGGCCTCCAATCTATGCGTGTAGGACTCATGTGTAATACATTTTATGATTAATATTGTAGTTAATTTAAAAATGATATATCACATGACGTTTACTCACATAATAATCCACGGCCTGTGAGTTATGAAGGTTTCTGCCATCATCGCCTCACAATCTATTGACTTAGACCACACATTTAGAATCCACATGTTAAGTCAAGTAATAATGACATTATATTAAGACTAAACGAACTTAACAACAAAATGAAACAAGTTACATACCAGCTTGGCCTTTGTCTTCATGAAAGTCGCTGACCCACTAGTATACTTCGATGATCTAGCCAATGCCCTGTTAGCTCTGTTGGTGAGACGGCGACGCTTGAACCCCTCATCAGTCTCCTAATGGGTATATAATGCCTTCTTAATGTCCGGGATGAAGCCAAATGGTGAGGTGGTCGCAGCGCTCACGTACATCCTCTAACATCTGCTGAAACTGCCTAGCTATCCGATGGTCAAAGATCTTCCTAATTATTGGATCGTGAGTCTTGTCCTATATAAATTTCTCCTGTAAAAAGAATATTTAGCACGATTTAATTGAAGTTAAATACATAATTAAACAAAATAGAAGATATAAACTAATTAAGGTTTGAATATGTTGAGTTTTTACTACCCACTTCTGAAACCATCGCTCTCTGGTCTCAGCTGGGATCTTCTTGTAACTCGGCCAGGGGTGGTCGTACATCAGCTTGATGACATTAGTACACTTCTGTATAAATGCATTGTTATTTGGCGTAAACCTATCAATGAAAAACTTAAGATTAGTAGTTTACTAAAAAGTTATTTGAAGTAATCAATAAACTTTAATTATATTTAGATTTTTTTTTAAATTTCGGCAGAGTTTCATCTATAACTAGAATATGCCAAATATTCTATCCGTCAACAATTCACTTAAATAACAACATCCATCAACAATCAACAAACAAGAATCAAGAATCAAGCAGCAACATCCATCAATCATCAATAAGCAGTTCAGTTAATTAAGATTAGTAGATTTTTATATCGCATTATATGACTTAAGAAGCAACATCCATCAACAATCAAGAATTAGCAAATACTTTCAGCAGTTCAAACCTACTATTCTGAGTCGAACCTATCTTAACAACCTAAACCCAATAAAACTAGAAAATTGAGTGTAACTAAATTAAACTAACTAACTAAAATGGTTTGCATATAAAAGACTTAAAATAGTACTCACGTCGTCATTCCATCAGGCCAAATCGTCATTTATACGATGGGAGGTAGTGGAGGGGCATCTGGCTGGGATTCGTAGAGAATTCCAGCACCACAGTGTCTGTCACTGGAGGTTACGTCGTCAAGATAGTGGGTTGCTGAGCGGATGGAGGTGGTGTCATCAAGGTAGAAGGAGCCCTGTTAGGGACCATGATGAACGGATGGCCCAGTGCACCCATTTTCTATGACGTCATCGGGGTAGTCAAAGTAGAGGGGGATGACTAAGAAGTCCCAGGAGTATCAGTAGAAACCCTCACTCTACCATGACCACGATCACGAGGCCGGTTCGTGTTACCTCTACCTGTCGTCATGTCTGCAAAGAACATACCAATTAACACAAATCCTCTTAAAATTATTTCAAGAAATTTTGATATAACATCCCCTAAAAAGGTGCTAACTTGCACGGTAATAAACCGCACAACAATCAAAATATATTCAAACATAAAACTTTACAAAGCTAGAACCTTTGATTCTAAACCTAACTAATCCATTAGAGAATATATTCTCAAATTTTAACACTACTAAAATATGCATATCATCAAGCATTGTTAAATATTAATGATGTTTTCTTTCTAACTCGACTCTTAGATTGATGAGATTAAATATTATCTAAAATCTATTACTTCACATACTTTTATAAATTCAAATCAAAACTTTAAATTCTAGTTTGTATAAATTACTAGACCTTATTCAAACTAATATTGTAAATATATATTTGTCTCTAAATTTAAATTATATTAGGCATTATATGATTTACATTGTTAACTAATTATTAGTTCAGTACCTAATTAGTTAAAATTTAGAACAATACAACAAACAACAACATAACAAACAACACAAGTTAGAATCTATTCTCAACTTCCATTTTAGAATCAATTTAGAATCTATTCTCATCAAAGGTCATCCAATACCAAGCCATAACCAAATTTAAAAAGTGGGACAAGGGGGTGCTACCTAGAGGTAGCAGCGGTGTCGGCAACAGAAGCGGCAGAAGTAGTGAGCAATAGCAGTGGTTCGATTCAGACGACAAGAAGGGGCCGTCAGAGGAGGCTGCCAGAGGGGAACGTTGAGGGAAGAGGGAGAGGGTTAGAGAGAGAGAGAGTGAGAGGTGAGAGGGTTAGAGAGAGAGAGAGAGTATTTCAAAATGAGGGAAAAATGGTCTACGGTTTGAATTTAGATCACACTTACTGTCGAATTATCTACCGGTAAAGCTTCGCGGTTGACCAAAACGCAACGTTTCACTAATCAAGATTACAGTCGGATTTATTTTCCTGTAAATTCGATGGTAATCATGGCATCAATTATTTCGCTTTTCCCTCCAACTATTACCGTCGGAAACCAGAATCCAACAGTAAATCTTTTGGTCGATGAATTCATCGCAAAATCTGCCGGTAAAGCCGCCGCTAAACCCGATGCTAACCTCTGACAGTACGGTAAATCTGACAGTATTCAGCGTTTTTCTTGTAGTGTTCTTTAGATTCTTTAGAATTGTGGTATCAAAGATTGAGGCACACGGCTAAGAAAACTATTTCTTTTATCTTGTCTCTTTATAACATTCAAGTTCATAATAAGTATTTAGCAATAAAATCATATTTTTGTGAAAATTGTTTGTCTACTAAAATGCACTAATTATCATTTTTATTGTCTAATTTTGTGTTTACTTAACCTTTACAACTCATTTACTATGATATCTGGGGGCTAGCTCCTTTTGTTTCTCATTTAGGCTTTTGATACTATGTCACGTTCATTGATGCCTACTTTAGATACACATGTTTGTTCTTGTTAAATGCTAAATCACAGGTGTTTTATGCTTTCCAATAGTTTAAGCTATATATTGAGACTTTTACAAATCATACTATAAAACATTTTTAGTCCGATAACGGGGGTGAATATACTTCAAAAAGGTTTACTGGATTTTTAACTAGGCATGGTATATAACAAAGATATACATGTCCTTATACACTTGAACAGAATGGTGTGACAGAGAGAAAACATAGACATCTCATTGAGATGAGCCTTGCCATGTTGTCCACAACTCACATGCCTCTGACTTTTGGGATGAGACTGTTCTAACCTCTACTCATCTCATAAATCGTATTCCATCCCCCAATCTAAAGAATAAGTCTCCATATAAATTATTGTTTTCTAAATTTCCTAACTATCAAGCATTGAGAGTTTTTGGTTGTTGTTGTTATCTTTTACTGAGACTTTACTATAAAACTAAACTTGATAATAGATATGAAAAATGTATTTTCATTGGATATAAAAGGTTATAAGTGCTCGCTTTCTTCTGGTAAGGTTTATACAACCAGACATGTCAAATTTGATGAAAAATGTTTTTCTTACAATGAATCATTTACTTCTTCTAGCTCTACTGCTTCTACTAACATTGATAATGTTGTTCCTACCATAGGTCTTTTACTATGCTCTAAAACTACACATACTACTAATAGTATTATAGATACTCAAGTTGATGCTAATACTCGAAATATAAATTGTAATGCTAAGAATTCTGATAATTAGGATCCTACTGCTACAAATAGTTCTCAACATATTAATACTATACCTATTAGTGGAATTCAAATTTGTCTTTCTCCTGTAGAACCTATCAACATTAACATTGACTTATTGCACCCACAACCCTCTATAGATACATCTAGTTCTCCACCACCACGTAATATACATCCTATGATCACTAGATCTAAGTCTCGAACCTCTAAGCCTAAAGTCCTCAATGCTACTATTACAACTAACAATAGTAAAGTATCTGTTCCTAAAACAGCACATGTTGCATTACAAAATCCTCATTGGAAAATGCAATGCAAGAAGAGTTTCAAGCTCTTATGAGGACTAATACCTAGACCCTTGTCCCTAAGCTAGAAAATGCCAAAGGTATAGAATGTAAGTAGGTTTTTATAATTAAAGATTGCTCGATGGTAAAATTCATAAGCATAAAGCTAGGTTAGTTGCTAAAGATTTTTATCAATCACAAGGAATTTGATTTTGAATAGGTCTTTAGCCCTATTATAAGGCCTACTCCTATTAGAATTATCTTGTGCATTGCTCTTTCTAGAGGTTGGATGCTTCGGCAATTTGATTTTAATAATGCCTTCTTAAATAATGATTTGCATGAAACTATATATATGACTCAACTTACTGGTTTTGATGACAATTATGATACATATGTATGTAAATTAAATAAGTCCTTTTATAGTTTGAAACAAGCACTTAGAAAATGGTTTTTGAAATTGGGTTACACCTTACAATCCTTTGGTTTCTTGAGTACCAAGTCAAATACATCCCTCTTTGTCAAAAATGGTCCAAACTATACTGTTTATATACTATGCTATGTGGATGATATTATAGTTATAGGGAATAATCCTATTGAGGTTAATTCTATGACACGAAAACTGAATAGTACTTTTACTCTAAAAAATCTAGGTTTGCTTTCTTATTTCTTAGGTATTGAAGTCCATATGAGTGAATATGGTCAACTTTATATAACTCAGACTAAGTATATCAAGGACTTGCTATTCAAAGTAGGTATGGGTAAGGCTTGTGCTATGCCTACACCAATGATTTCTTCCTTATAACTTCTGTCTATAGGGTCTGAACCTTTTAAAGATCCAAAGCTATTTAGGTACGTGATAGGTTATTTTCAGTATGCTACTATCACTCGGCCAAATTTAACCTTTGCAATTAGAAAAGTAAGTCAATTCATGCTGTTGAGTTTGGAAAATATTTATTTTATTGATGATGATAAACATATGTTATTGGTTGGGTTAAAAGACTAAAAGTTGTTTGATGCATATATTATTGTTGTAGGCCTAGGTTTGTTTATGTTTTAGAAGCCCAAACACTAACAAAACCAATAACTTGGATCACTCTTGATGAAACACTCCTTCGTGTTGTTGCTGAAGCCATAACCGAAAATGGTAAAGCAAACCAAAGAGAAAGTGGCTCAACTTTTGACGAATACAAAATGGTTCATTAATTAAGCTTTGGGGGGCGGGGGGAAGTAAAATCAATGGAGGCAAAGTCAAATCAAAATCCCATGTGGTTCAGAAGCAAAAAAAAGTACTATAGAGTTACCATTCTTGAACAAGTCAAAGGGCTTGTTGAAGCTACAACATTTCAGCCACCACCATCCGGAAAAGAAGAAGAAATTGGAGGTTACTTTTTCTGTTTCAAATCAGAGGCAGAAATTAAACTTGGGACCAAAGCTTAAGTTAAAGGTGTTACATCTTGCAAGCACTTTGAAGGCATTATAACCTTGACCCTACTGATGTTGCTACTGCCTATCTCCTCAGCTCTTCGGCACCACTCTACCTTGTATTTTCTGCTTTGATTTCTTGGGAGAAGAAGAGGAACTCAGCTGGTCTAATACTCAAGAGCTGACTCTACCCACTAGCTCAACTTTTGGAGGCATTACCCCACACATAAGGGAGTAATCAGCCAGAAATTAAGGTAAGGAAAGAATACCCAAATCTGAGTTATCATGGCTTTTGAGTTTCCAGCAAAGCTTGAAGTTTTTGAAGCAATGCACCTACACTAAAAGGGCATTAAGACTAAGTGAGAGAGTTCTTAAATCTGGTTTTTCTTATAGCTTTCAAGCTACCATATCTCTTCTCCTTCATGAGGTTATTATAGCTTTTGAGTTTCCAGCAAAGCTTGAAGTTTTTGAAGCAATGCACCTACACTAAAAGGGCATTAAGACTAAGTGAGAGAGTTCTTAAATCTGGTTTTTCTTATAGCTTTCAAGCTACCATATCTCTTCTCCTTCATGAGGTTACATTGTATATCTTGCTTTCTTAGTTTATCTTTCTTTGATTTCTCTTGGTAAAAGGCAATGTGTGAATTGAAGTATTTGAAAAAGCCATTTGAGAGAAAAGACAAAGAGAGTTAGCTTAGAGAGAAAAGTCATTTTATGTCAATCTCTTTTGATGTATTTCTGTTTTGTAATCATGAGCTTGAGAGGTTTCTCTTGCTAAGTTTGGTGAACACTTAGTGTTGAAAGTATAAGGAGTGAACTAGGGGTGACAACGGGGGCGGGTAGGGCGGGTTTTTGCTCTACCTGACCCCGTCCCGCCCTACAATAACCCGCATAGAACTCGCCCCACTCTTACCCGTGGGTAGTAAAAAGTTGAACCCTAACCCGCCCCGCTCCTATAATTATTAAAATCCAATAAATAAAATTAAATTTCAAAATTTATATAACCATCATCACATACATAACATAAATTAAAGTAAAATTTTAAATATGATACAATATTATTAATCATTTTACTAATTATTTTACATATATTACACATATTATATATTAAAATTATATATATTATATATATACTGGGGCGAGTAGGGGTGGGTATTACCTAAACCCAGCCCCGACCCGTTCCGCCCAAGAACCCGCCCCGAGTGGGTAGGGGCGGGGTGGGTACCCGCAAGTTCGGGTGGTGTTGCCATCCCTAAAGTGAACCTAGCCGAAACAAGTTTAGTGAGAAGCTTGGGTCGTCCTGGATAGGACTAGGAAGAATCCTAGAGAATTGGTATTTGTAATCTTTGAAGAGATAGTGAAAATTCTACCATAGTTGTAGTGGAGACTGGATGTAGGCCATATTGCACAAGGTGGCTGAACCAAGATACATGAATGTGTTCTTTTCTCTTCTCTACTCTGTTTCTATTTCATACATTATGAGACAAAAATAAATTCTCTCCTGCATAATCAATATTACAGACATAACAGAAACAAAGTTGCAGATTCTGTTTTGGTGCTCAAATTGAAAAGCATAAAAAGCGGCCATAGATTCAACCCTCTCTTTAGGCCACTGAAAATATTCACATACATAACCCCCTTTTAACTCATTGAAAAGCTGTAAATAGGATATTGAGGTATTTGCAAGGCACAAAAGATGAAGGCTTAATGTTTCATAGGTGCAGTGATTACAAATCGTATGGAACTTTAATATAGATTGAGTTGCAGATTTCGAGGATAGAAAGTCAGTTTCTGGTTATGCAATTTTTCTTGTTACTAATCTCTTTTGATGGTCTTATAGGAAGCAAACAACAATCTCAAGGTCTTCTATAGAGGTTGAATTTAGGATTTTGGCTGCTTGTGAGGCTGAAATAGAGTGGGTGAAGAATCAACTTGCTGAATTGAATATAAAGCTTTCAACAATTCCAACTATTTTTTGTGACAATATGAGCACAGTTTTGCTCAGAGCAAATCCAATTTTGCATGACAAGACCAAGCATTTTCAATTAGATATTCAAGTTATTAGAGATAAAATTCGAAAGCACTCACTACAAGTTGTTCAATACCAAGAAGTGAACAAATCGTAGATATACTTAGCAAGCCTCTATTTGCTTCGTCTTTTGATACACTCAATCTCAAGCTTAGAGTTGTTGCTAAGCCCAACTTGAGCTTAGGAGGGTATTGAGAGTAATACACATGGACAAAGTCAAAATCAGGTTCAAGAAGTGAAAAAAGTGTAGGCAATTTGTGTTTTGGTTGTTAGAATGACTAGTAGTTAGTTAAGTTTGTTAAGAGTCACTCTTGACATGTTATATACAGGGCATTCTTTGCCTGTACTTGTGACTTGAATTCACTCTCTAATACACAAAGTACTATGTTCATTTTTAGTCTTTGTTATATACTTATATTCTTTAGTTTCAATTTTCATTGTTTTCCTTTCTCTGTATATTATCTTCTTGTTCTTTCATTCACTATACTGGTTACTTTTTTTTCTCAAGAAAATCATATTAGAGTTTCTATATTTAATGCTTATATCTCTGAACTATTATTAACTTGAACGTCTGAGTCTTTTGTAGATAAACTTTCACTTTCATAAAAATATCAATCTAAAGTAAAGATATTCACAATAGTCTCATGTTTTAATTCTACAAATTTATATTCATGACTATAAGAAAAATCCTAAATTCACCTGTAGATTCTACAGTTTATAAGCTCCATTTTGATGGAGTTCTAACCATCCTAGAAAAATGACAAAAAAGACAGAAGCTAATATGTTCCAATAAAGATGAAAAGGAGTTGGGGATTCAATGGAGAAGGAAGGAAAGTGGAATGAGGCCTTCAAGTTGTTATCAATGGAAGAGGCAGCGAAGAGAGTGGTATGCTTGTATTGGTGGATGAAGATTACAAAGAGAACAAACAAGAGGATGGAGCAGAGAGAGTAAGATCAAAGAAGGGAGAGCACAGAGCGAAATTATTAAGGAGATAAAATTAAAAATTTGAAAAGAAAATAAGAATAAAATTGTCATAAAAATCAATATACATGTCCACTCTTTTATGTCTGAGTCTTTTGGATAGATATTAAATGCGTGTATTATTTAATACTCAAATTGATCTGTGAAGTTGTACGTGCGTCTTAAACTGATTTTTGAAGTTTTAATTTAGTCCTAAAAGTTTGTATTTGTAACTCACGTTAGTCCTGAGTCGATTTTCGTCACAAAAACATTAATGGTGCACTGAGCTAAACTGCTGAATTGATATTATTGTGCTAAACTATGGAAAAACAGTCCTTTTAAGATTATTTAAGCTATTTTGTCCTTCCTAAACACTTGGTATGATGTCGTTTTTTGACTATTTGAGCACAAAAATAAAATGATATCGTTTTTCTACAGTATAATATGGCTGCATCATTCCCCCTCAACATGCTGTTAATATTTCAGTAATAGAAATTGGCTCAATAACTAACATGAGTTACGAATATAAATTTTGAAAATTATATTGAGTCAATTAAAATTTAAAAAAAAATTAGTTTGAGACGCTTGTATAATTTCAAAAAACTAATAATTAACTCTATGCCTTAATTAACAAAGCTAAGAGGATGAAGTAATTTGAAATATGTATTTATAAAAATTGCTCTATAAGTATAACTTTCTCTATATATGCATATGAAGAATAAATATTAGATTTAATTAGTTTGTTAGTTTTTATAATTTTATTAAATTTATAATTTAATTTTTATATTTTTTTTCTTTCAATTAGATTTTTATTATATTTTTAATTTTTTAATTAGGTCATTTCTATATCAAAAATATTAAAATTAATAGAATATTTCTTAAAAAAATGTGATAAAAAATTTAATTAAGTTCTTAATTGTGAGTACTTTTAATTTACGAAAAATTGTTCCATTAGTTATAATATTTTTTACATGGACAAAAATTTAATTATAAAATTAAAAATAATATAAAAATTCAATTAAAAAAAATTAATTATAAATTTAATGAAATTATAAAAATCAATCGAATAATAAAACCTAAATATTATAAGGAGAGAAGTTTTATTTGACAATTTAATTTTTTTAAAGTAATTTTTTAACGCTTAATTTTTTTAAAAATATTTTGGATAATTTTTTTATAATAATTAAATCCTTTAAAACTAAACAATATGACTAGTGAAAATCGAAGATGAGCGGTGGAGTGAATGGGGAAGAGACTTTGAGGGTGAAACACGGTGAGGCAGCCGATAATGTCGGCGGAAGAGATAAGGGGGAGAGCGGGGGAGGGATTGCATCAGGGGAAAAGGAGGATCATATTTCGGGAGGGGTTTCTAAGCCTTTGAAGGTTTCTTTCAGGGACAAAGTTGTGGGTTCCAAGATTGCTAAAGCTTTTTCACTTGTTGAAACTTTATCGGGAGATAATATTGCGGTAGTTTCTGGGAAGCAAGGAGATCTCTTGCCACCGAGTGTCACGTTTACCCAAGAAGTTAAGAATTGCTTGGCAGAACCTTATAAGGATGCTATAGTAATTAAGGTGCTAGGTAAACATTATAGCTACACTACATTGTCTCATAAACTCCGAATGGTATGGAGGATTAAGGGAGGTTTTGATTTATTGGATGTGGGATTTGACTACTTTCTTGTGAAGTTTGAGGTAGCTGAGGAGCGAGAAAAAGTTCTCTTAGGAGGTCCATGGATGATCGAGGGAAATTATGTGGCTGTGAAGCCTTGGGATCAAGAGTTTAGATCAAGTGAAAACTGTTTTGGAGCAACTTTAGTGTGAATTAGAATTTCTGGATTACCAATTTGGTGCTACCAAGAAGATGCAATGCTCCGTGTTGCGGCTGCAGTTGGCATTCCCGTTAAGGTTGATTTGGCAACAAAATTAGCTGAAAGAGGACGATATGCTCGAGCATGTGTTCAGATAGATTTAGGATTGCCAGTGACTAAGAAGATTCTTGTTGAAGGTGTTGAATATGAGGTTGAATATGAAAGTCTTCACCTTATTTGTGGCTCCTGTCTCAAGTTTGGTCATGATATGAAGGTGTGCAAGACTGACAGCAATGCAGGAGGAGGAACTAATGCCAAGGTGATCAGCGATGTAGCAAAGCAGCCAGAAAGCTCAAATTCAAAAAATCCAGTACATGTAGAAAAGGCAAGTTTTCATTTTGGCAAGAATCTTGGAGATGAGACTGTAAAAGTTACTGTCCCGGATTTGGTGGAGAGTGATTTGCATGCTGTTCATGTAAACCATGCACAACATGAGGATTTGGAAGGTTGGACTCAAGTGATTAGGAAAGGAAAGTATAAAATGGGTCAAAAGCCTTCTCTTAGCACCCATCAGGTCCAACCAAAAGTAAAGAAGACTCCTAACAAGGCTACCAATACTTGGACAAGGCCTAATCACCAACGTACAACACATGCTACTGGATCCAAAGTAAAATTAAGCAGGGGCATCAATATTGGAAAACCGGTTAGTGTGGCTTCTTCGGGGACCCGGCACAATGTTCATCATCAGCAGCAAGGTGAGACAACAAATGGCACTGTGCGAAAGCGTCCTCGCCCAAACTCTTTGCAGAATTCACCAGTAGATAAGGATGGAGCATCGACGGCGGGTATGGTGCAAGTTTCGACGGAGAAAATTGGGCTGCAACTTGAGAGTCCATTAAAGGCAGGATCGTCGAAGACAGGGACATCATGTTGAGTCTCGGGTTTGTTATTGGAGCTCCCTTTTTGCTATTTTATGGATAGTTTCAATATCATAGCCTGGAATGTGAGGGGTGCGTCTAACAAGATGGCCCGTGTGCATTGCAAAAATTTGGTGAGAATATATAAACCATCTTTCTTCTTTCTCTTTGAGACTCATACCATGTTTAATAATTTGAAGAATTTTTGGGATAAGTTGGGTTTTCATTGTGTTGGTATTGAGGAAGCAGTAGGACACAGGGGTGGCATTTGGTTTCTATCTTCTATTGCTAATGCTTCTTGTGTGGTTATTGATCAAATTGACCAATGTATCACAGTGAAAGTGAGTGTGGGTAACTTAGTTTGGCTTTGTGGTGCAGTATATGGGAGTCCTCAATTCGAAAAAAGATGTATGCTTTGGGATCATTTGCGTTCTATTAATTCAGGCCATAATAGACCATGGATGGCAGTTGGTGATTTTAATGAGATTGTGGCACCAGATGAGAGTACAGGTGCTTATTTTTCTTCTCACAGAGCTAGTCTATTAGCTACTACTCTAGATGATTGTGAGCTCTTTGATCTTAAAGTGACTGGTAGGAGATATACTTGGTATAGAGCAGTTCAGGCTGGCAGGGACTTGGCTAAAAGGTTGGATAGAGCTATAGTTAATGAGGCGTGGATGACAATGTTTCCTGAGGGTTATTCTGAAATTCTTAGCAGGCTTCATTCTGATCATTGTCCTATTTTAGTTCGTTGTCATGGTAGCCCCAGAGTGAAAGGTTCACGTCCTTTTAGGTTCCAAGCTGCGTGGGCAACACATCCTTCTTATAAACATGTTATTAGTAAGGCTTGGAATCAAGAGTTTGGAGGCGTTACCGAAAGGCTTAAGATGGTTCAACAGGCTTCTTTGGACTTCAACTCAAAGATTTTTGAAAATATTTTTGTGCGAAAAAATAAGCTGGAATATCAGATTGATCAGATTCAACGGCGTTTAGAGGTTACCGATGTGTTATTTCTGAGAATTAAAGAAGCTGAACTGAGGGAAGATTACAATAGGCTTTTTTTGCAAGAGGAACTTTTTTGGTACCAAAAATCTAGAGAGCAGTGGGTCAAGTATGGGGATAGAAACACTAAATTCTTTCATCTTCAGACTTTGGTGCGTAGAAACCATAATAGAGTACATGGATTATATGTTAAAGATGGGTCTTGGTCTACTGATCCAGATATTCTCCAGGAAGAAGCCCTCTCTTTTTACAAGAATCTCTTTGGTACAACGGAAGAGGTTGAGGTTGATTGTTTAGGGGATGTTCCGATGCCCACTCTAAGCACTGAGGCTTGTGCTAGGTTAATTGACCCTGTCTCTTTTGCGGAAGTCAAGTCAGCAGTATTCAGTATGAGCCCTTTTAAGGCTCCTGGTCCAGATGGCTTTCAAGCTTATTTTTTTAAAGAATATTGGGAGATAGTAGGCACTGAGATTTGGAATATTGTCCGGAGCGCTTTTTTGGGAGAGTTCTTAAATCCTAGCATCATGGAAACTCTGATTGTGCTTATTCCTAAAATTGATAACCCTACCTTTATGAAGGATTTCAGGCCTATTAGCTTGTGTAATGTTGTTTATAAAATTATCACCAAAGTATTGACTAACCGACTTCGGCCTTTTCTTCCAAATATTGTTAGTCCTTTACAAGGAGGTTTTATTCCGGGTCGTGGTGCTCCTGATAATATTATTGTGGCCCAAGAAATTCTGAATTTCATGAAGCACACAAAATTCAAGAAAGGTACTCTTACTTTTAAAATTGATCTTGAAAAAGCTTATGATAAGGTGGATTGGAGGTTTTTGGAGAGTACTCTCATTGCTTTTGGTTTTCCTATCATCACTGTTAATTTGATTATGACTTGCGTCCGTGCATCATCTCTTTCTATTATGTGGAATGGGAATAGATTGGATAGTTTTGCTCCTAGAAGGGGGCTTAGACAGGGCGATCCAATGTCTCCTTACTTATTTGTGCTTTGTATGGAAAGACTTACTTGCTATATATCTCATAAGGTGGTTGAGGGTGTGTGGAAACCAGTTTCTGTCACTAGGGGTGGCCCAAAATTTTCTCATTTGATGTTTGCAGATGATCTCTTACTCTTCTGTCAGGCTACAAAGAGTCAGGTCCAAATGGTCATGCATTCTCTTAACATTTTTTGCAAGGCATCTGGCATGAAAGTGAATCTTGAAAAGTCTAAAGCTTTTTGTTCTAAAAATGTGACTGCTCGTAGAAGAGATATTTTTACTAGTGTTTCTTCAATACGTTTTGCTTTGGACTTAGGAAGATATCTTGGAGTTAACCTTAATCATTCCCGTATCAGTAGGGCTTCTTTTCATTCGGTGATTGAAAAGGTGAGGGGAAGATTAGCTAATTGGAAAGGAAGGCTTCTAAATAAAGCAGGGAGACTTTGCTTGATCAATTCTGTTGCAGCATCCATTCCTGTCTATCATATGCAGGTATCTTTTTTTTCAAATTGGGTTTGCGATAAATTATCTTCTATGATGAGACAGTTCCTTTGGAAGGGTCAAGTTGATGGTAAAGGTCTTTCTCTTGTTAATTGGAGGACCGTGATCACTCCAAAAAAATTTGGTGGCCTGGGTGTTAGAGATCCTGCGTGTGTTAATATATCTTTACTTGGTAAATTGGTGTGGCAACTTTTTCATTGTCAGGACAAGCCTTGGGTTGCTCTATTGAGGGCGAAGTATCTGAGGAATGAGGGAGTTTTAGATGGCCCTGTCCCTTGCAATGCTTCTCATGTTTGGAAGAGTATCTCAAAGGCTTTTGGTGCTCTTAAGGATGCCTTCTCTTGGTGCGTTGGGTCACTTGATCAATCTTTTTGGTTTGACAATTGGAGTATTGAGGGCCCAATTGCTCAAGATGTCCCTTTTGTACATATATCTGACTCTGATTTAACTATTAGAGACGTTTGGAAAGATGGTCAACGGAATCTCCATGATATTTTCTCTATCATTCCAGAAGATGTCAAACAGCGTTTGAATGCTTATAATCCGGATTTGAATGCTGGAGAGAGTTCGGGTTGGTCGTGGGGTGTGGCATCTTCTAGACTTTACTCAGCTAGGAGTGGGTACAGTTGGCTAGCCAAAAGAAAGTTTGACTGGAATGAGCATGATAATTGGTTGTGGGTATGGCGACTGCATATTCCTGAGAAGTACAAGTTCTTGATTTGGCTCAGTCTTCATAATGCTATTCCTACGGCAGAGTTTCGTTTGGGTCGTGGTTTAGCTTTATCTAGCACCTGTCATCGGTGTCAGAATGGTTCTGAATCAATTCTTCATTGTCTTCGGGAGTGCCCTAGTGCCAAGGAGGTCTGGAACCTTTTAGGCCTGTATTCAGATAACTCGAATTTACATGATTGGCTCTACAGAGGTGCAAGGAGTGAAAATGTTTTTCTTTTCTTTTCGACCATCTGGTGGATTTGGAGAAGCAGGAATCAGGACTTATTTAATATAGATGATTCATGGAGTGCTAGTAAAGTGGTGAGTTTGATTCGTAGTTCAGTAAGGGAGTTTCACACTATTTTTGCTATGCATCAATCTCTGTCTCCTCCTTCACTTTGTTTGCATTGGGTTCCACCTCCAGTTTATTCTGTTAAATTGAATTGTGATGCTAGTTGGTTTGCTCCTTCTGGCTATGCTGGTTTTGGTTGTATCATTCGCAATCCTGATGGATGTTGGTTGAAAGGTTGCACTGGGAAAGTCGAAGTGTGCGGTGTTCTTTTTGCTGAATTGTATGCAATTTGGAGAGGTTTATTTCTTGCTTGGGAGAGTGGATTTCGTGAGGTTATTTGTGAAACAGACTGTTTAGAAGCTCTTTTCTTGGTAAACCAAAGAATGCTTGGTAAGGATATTCCGGAATGGGATTTGGCAAAGCATATACAGGAGGTTATGAATTGGAATTGGAGAGTCTCTATTCTTTTAATTCAGAGGACTGCAAATAGTGTTGCAGATTGTATGGCTAAAGCAGCTGCTTCTGTCGCGGACATTCACTCGAATTGGAGCCAACCATGGAGTGAACTTCAACATCTAATATATTTAGATATGACTCTAGCCAATTAATTTGGTTTTGTATCTTTTTTTTTCTTTCTTTTCTATTTAGTCACCAAAAAAAAAAAACAATATGACTAGTAAACTTCCGGGTAATGGGTACTATTTTAAAGTAAGTAATAATCCAAACCCATCCATACAAATTACTGAACTTTGTTTTATTAAAACTTTGATTTTTTAAAAGTGATAATATTTATATCTAATAATTAAATTAAAAATATTTTTTAATAAACATAAACAATAACAAATATATTTAGTAAGATTATTTTTAAAATTTAAAATACTATAATAAAAAAATTTAAAAATTAAATTTAAAAATTAATAACTATATAAAATTATATTATAATTTTTTTATTTTAATAAATATAAATTAATTTTAAAAACTTTTAAAAATATTTTTGTCTTTTAAAAACTCAGAAGTTGATAATATTTTTTATTTGCTAAAAAACACAATCACTCCGTCAAAAAATTTTATCAAATCAAACCTCAGTCTGAGACCTTTGAATCACTATCATCATCTGTGGCAGCAAATCTCTATTATCCCCTGCAACGTTCTATCTGTGGTCTCACAAAAACTTTTCCCAATCCCTCACTCTCTCCCCCGGAAAAAAGAAAAAAAAAAAAAAAAACTGTCCCGGAAAATCCACCGAACACTTTCTCGACTACCAAACACCACCAAAAAGTGAAAAACTCTCCCTTTCGTCCCCAAAACTGCGTTCGGATTTCAATTCGTCGAAATGTCCACGTCAACACAACACCAATTTCGGTACACTCAAACCCCTTCGAAGGTTCTCCACCTTCGCAACCTTCCATGGGAGTGCACCGATGACGAGCTCGTTGAGCTTTGCAGACCCTTCGGCAAGATCGTTAACACTAAGTGCAATGTTGGCGCCAATCGCAACCAGGCTTTTGTCGAATTTGTAAGCTCCTTTTTGCTTTCTCCGCATTCAGTTCTCTGGTTTTTTTAGGGTTAGGGTTTTAATAATTTCTGGTTAAGATTTTGAGCTCGATAGGATATAGATACCCCATGGTGCAATCTATTATTCTTTTCTATATGTAATAATGTAAGGATATGACAGACGATAACAAAAAAATAATAATTAGGATACATTTTATATTTCATGAAACACTTCAATTGAGATTAGAAGGAATATATAACAAGGAGAACTGATACTGCTGTGGTAGATGTTTTGATTTTGAAGTATTGCTCCTAGGTATTCAAGAGATTGGACTAGAGACTATTTTGTGAAGATTAAAAGAGTAAATACATTTGTGGATAAAGAGTTTTAAATATGATAGGAAGAACTGTTTAGATTTGGAAGATGAAGGAAGTTAATCAAAGGGTTGGTAATTTTTGCAGTTTGATAGTTCCTCATCTAATGAAGTTAGTTTTTGCTATTGATCATGGAATTCGCTAAGCTTTCCTTTACTTACTTTATGCTTTTACCTTGATTAGATTTGTGTGTTGTGACAACTGACAAATTTCTTGTGTATGAATATTCAAAGACACCTGGATTTGGTCATTTTGTTTTCCCAACTCATGATTCTAAGCTCTCAATTATGAATGCTTTCTCAGGCGGATCTAAATCAAGCCATTTCAATGGTTTCATATTATGCTTCGTCTTCCGAGCCTGCTCAAGTTCGTGGTAAAACTGTTTACATTCAATATTCTAATAGACATGAAATTGTCAACAACAAAAGCCCTGGGGATGTTCCTGGTAATGTCTTGTTGGTAACGATTGAAGGGGTGGAAGCTGGAGATGTCAGCATTGATGTTATTCACTTGGTAAGCGTCATTCTGAACTTACTACTTATCCTTTTGGGACTACTTATCGCTTTTTCACATCTTCTGATCTCATTGTTTGGGAGGGTTTCAGATCATATCTCTCCTACTATGATCGTATTTTCTTTTAACTAAAAATAAAGAAAAGAAATATATGAGTGAACAAGTTCTTTATTATTTGAATAGGTGTTTTCTGCGTTTGGCTTTGTACACAAGATAGCTACATTTGAAAAGACTGCAGGTTTTCAGGTTGGTGAATTTGTAAATTGCACTTCTTTCGATGTGTCGTTGCCAGTATTAACCCTGTGTTTCTGTTTGCAGGCTCTGATTCAGTACACTGATGCTGATACTGCTGCTGCTGCTAGGAACGCACTGGATGGAAGAAGCATACCTAGGCAAGTGGCGCTTTTAAATTTCATGCTTTCTTCTTCACCCCATCATCAGGAATGGTGATAGGTTGGTGAATCATAAAATTGTTGATTTGCTTATCCATTTTATCCAGATACTTGCTACCAGAGCATGTTGGTGCTTGTCACTTGCGTATCTCATACTCAGCTCACAGAGATCTCAATATCAAATTTCAATCTAATCGCAGCAGGTAGGGATAGGGATTCATGACAACTATCTTACATTAGTCCTCTGTGGTGTTTATACTTCATTTTCCTTTTAATTTTGTTTTTCTGGATCTTTTTTTATTGGGGTTGGGCAGATATGTAATCTGTGACCTCTGAAAGAATGTGAAAGCCCATGCATACAAAAACCATCATTGTGTCTCTTGTCTGCTAATTGATATTTGATATTTGTTATTTTTTTCATGTAGATGTCTGTACAGCTTTATAGGTAAATTATATTTGTGTTCTGATGACCCCTAAGTAGTTTTCTTGATCTTTTTCTGAATATTAAAATGGAATTGTTATCTTAATTATGAAATTACTATTTTTCTCTCTGAAGCCATTGATTCCACTAGTTAAACTTTCTGCAGTGTGGACTGTGGATAATTTGTTTTATCATATCAGAAAGTGGACTGGAGAGTAATATATAATGACATTACTATTATTATTTGACAAAAATATATTGACAGTATTTTCATGGCCTCCCCTTCATCTTTGGTAACAATTTTGATGCCAAGATTCCCACTGGCCATGATCTGGTGGGACTTTCCAATAGTATCTGTATCTAGTTCTATAAAAGAATATAAGGTTATACTGATCTTTCCTCTTTAATGGTGTTTCAAAAGTTCAAATCCTTCTTGACAAAATAAAAGTGTGTTTAAATTCTGGTTTTATGATACACAGTACATTCTGGATTCTGGAAAAATGAATAAGAAATGAAACATCTGTGATTCCTCTTCATTGAATCCATATGTTTGAATTTTTTTATTATTCTTGCAGCTTGGAGGGCAACTATGTTGATAAAATTTGATCTGGGTGACTGCAAAACTGAATAATTGTTAGTGAACCATAAATTTGAATAAGCCTGTAAGCTTGAGCTCCGAAGTAGCATCTTCTATTTTTACTATCCTTCCATTCTCAGAATTAGAATTAACAGGTTGTCTGATCACTCTTGTGCTTTCTTGCTGGTCATCTTTCGTAGTCTATGATTAAAGAAATGTTCAACACAATTCTTTTTAAGCTTTAATTCATGCATGGCATCGTTTGATCATGGGCAATTAAATTTCCATTTTCTAAATGTTTTATTAGGTTTAGCCCAATGTCAATGCTTGGTTATTATTGTTGTTGTTGTTATTATTATTATTATTTGTCTTTGTAGGGACTACACAAATCCCATGCTTCCTGTTAATCATACTGCCATAGATGGGGCATTACAGGTATGTTGTAATCCCCCACCCCCTCCTTTCACCGTAAATAATGTATTTTCTGTTGTTATAGTGTGTTAACAATTTATCATCTTCAGCCTGTTGTAGGTCCTGATGGGAAGAAGATAGAACCCGAGAGTAACGTGCTTTTGGCTTCAATTGAAAATATGCAGTATGCCGTCACTGTAGATGTCCTTCACACGGTTAGAATTTGGTATTTCACATTTCTCATTTTTTTTTTGTTTTCAGATTTGTATTTGATTTATGCTCAATGCTTCTGGCAATCTGCTGCAGGTGTTCTCTGCATTTGGTACTGTGCAGAAAATTGCTATCTTCGAAAAGAATGGCCAAACTCAGGCACTAATTCAATATCCTGGTATTTATCCTTTTTTCCTCTGTTTTTTTGTTATACAGTCTTTTGTTGTATTTCTCTTATGTTATCACTCTTTCTGTTTTACTCTGGCTGTCTTGTGAATTAGGGTCCTTTTACAGGGCATGTTCAACATAGGCTTGAATCAAACTCAATTATACAAAATGGTTATTATTATTATTGAAAAAAATATAATTTTCCAGAAGCTTCTCCAAAATCCTAGAGATTAGCATTTTAGGCTTTTTGTTTTTGGTAGTTACTTGTCAGATTGTTGAAAACCCATGAATGTTGCAACATCAGAGCTTTTCAACCTTATGGATTAAGAGATAACCTAATGTATATTCACCATGCCTGACCTTTGGTTTTTCAGATGTCACAACAGCGGCAACTGCCAAGGAAGCTTTGGAGGGGCATTGCATATATGATGGTGGCTATTGTAAGCTTCATCTAACATACTCTCGTCATACTGATCTCAATGTGAAGGTATAAAAAATGTGTTTAGAGTTATGTTCATGAGGGGAGAATATGAGAAAATGGGGGGATTAAAGATAAAGATAATCTTAGAAGCAATGTGGACATTTTCTTGATCAGAAATGGTTCTGAAGTGTATGCTTCTCAAAACTTAATTGACCTTTCATAGCTATTCTATTTTTAATGTTTGAAATTTTGAATGACTATCAGTATCACTGAATCTGATGTTAGTATTAAAATAAAGATTAATTTATTGTTTTTTGGTTTTAAGGCCTTCAGCGACAAAAGTAGAGACTATACAGTGCCACAAGTTCCTGCAGTACCTTGGCAGAATCCTCAGGCTGGTCCTATGTATCCTGGTCCTGCCCCTGCATTACAAGGTCAAGTTCCCGGAGGACAAATGCTATCTTGGGATCCAGCCCAGCAGGCAGCTACACCGAGCTATGTATCCGCACCCGGTACGTATCCCAGTCATACCTATGCAGCTCCTCCAACTCCTGCTTATCCTACTGCTGCCGCATCCTCACCTATTGCTCAGAGCAATCCTCTTGTTCATAATGCAAGTTCCATGGGAATCACTCAGCCTGGGATTCCATTGAATGTGAATTTGCAACCCGGTGGTGCTTCACCTTCAGTTCCTGCTTCGTCGCCTCTTATGCAAGCCAGCCCAATTGCTGGTGCATCACCTCCTGCTCATCAACCTTACTTCAGTTGATTATAATTTAACCGAGTGAGAATCCGTTGCACTCTGATAGAAAAGTTTTCCCCTTTAACATCTCTAGTTGAATCTCATAATTCTGTCTCAACTGTAATTTCAGTGTCTGATAATGCCTCTTCTATTTATCCACGCTTTGCCGAGTATAATACTTGCTGCTTGCTGGGCTTTTTTGTTCTCTCTGTATGCTGCATCTGCCCTAAACAATGTAAACTATGCATTTGTGGAAAACTTGTGCACAGGCCACGTATTTACAGTTCACTTTTTGGTTAAACTTATTCTCATCTCTCATCCAGAATGGATCTTCTCAATTATTGTCAAATGTGATATTTCACCCGACACTTTTTAAATGGGATCAAGAGAAATTTTAAATGGGATCAAGAGAAAACACGTGAGAAAATATTAAATGGTAAAAGATTAGATTTAACAAAACAATTGAGAGAAAGAGGGATGGGGTGAGGAAGAGAGAGGGACCCATAAACTACATTTCTTTTTGGTCTTAAAACAATAAGATTAAATTTGGTTACCCATACAATTTTAAAAGATGAAACTTTGAAGGGAGTTAAAAAAATCAATCTGATGGTCATTTTGTTTTAGGATCCTTTGTAAAGGTGAAAATGCACCGGCCACGCCTATGCCGACACCCACCCTTCCCTGCGTCTCCTGATTTTATTGACCTTGCTGGCAGACCTCAGTCCTCTTCCTCCGTCATTACCAGTGATTGCTCGGTCACATTGTCCACCACTCTCCTCTTCTGCAGTAGCCGTTGCTGCCACAACCTCCCTCTCTACTTCACTACACCCTGCAATAGCACTCGATCACCACTCCCACTGCCCTGCTTTTAACGATACTATCTGATAACAAACCAGAGATGAATTGAACTCATTTTTCTTGGTTGAATTTAACTCCTTGATTTTCCAAACACCTGGTAGCAACTCAATCAATATTTCATTACCATAACAGAAATAGCTACCATAGCATCCTTAATTTCGTTAATCTTTTTTTATACCTATAAAATAAGAAGTTAAAATATAAAGCGAGGCCTAAATATCAAATATGAAATATGCTTGGGCATATTAGGAAAAAGTGTCGATATTTTGTTTTGATATTTGACATTGCA
This sequence comes from Arachis ipaensis, assembly GCF_059453495.1. Taxonomy (NCBI): domain Eukaryota; kingdom Viridiplantae; phylum Streptophyta; class Magnoliopsida; order Fabales; family Fabaceae; genus Arachis; species Arachis ipaensis. The sequence continues at coordinate 140,293,462 of NC_142435.1, read as the reverse complement.
TGTGCAGTTGCATGTCCTTTTTAGCTGTGAACACAAACAAATTCAGTTTTAGATTAAGACCGAACCTGGAAAATCTTTTCAAGAAATAACAAATCAAAGACCAAATTACAGTTGGATGTCTCAGCATCCATTAATTAGGGCTATTTCGTTTATCTACGGCATCGAAGGATGCCCTTCATATCATGCCCCACAATGTTCTTCCATTTCTTTTAATTTTCCTTTTTAGCTTCCATGTTATGTGCTCATAAACCTCACTGAGTAGTGAACATTTATATTTGGAAATTGTTACATACCCTTCTTTATACAGTGGTTTAAGATTCGTCTTTAAGTTTTTTAAATTTTAAGAATTCATTTTAGTTCATGAAATATGTAGCAAATTTCAACTACACTAGGAGGTACCGCAATAACTCCTTTATAGTTATGTGTCATGGACCAATAGTCCAATACCTATTTATCAAATTCTTTGACAGTTTCAACTTTCAAGTCATTTATGGCATCAACTTGCAGCTTTATGTGTTGATACTTTGGAAACAAACAAAGGAATAGAGAGCAATTTGACTATCACTAGAACCAATTTAAGTTAGTTGAGTGGTCAATCATCCACTTAAATAAATGTCTGAGAGTTTGTATATCATCTTATGTATAGCAACCCATAAGTGAGTGGTAACTTTTTAAACGGATCTCAAATCCACAGCAAAATTAGTCTTTATTCTGTCAAATTAAAAGATATCATAAAAAAAAAAATTGGCTACCACGAGGCTAAATTGTTTTTTGTTATATATTATTTTTTTTAATATATTACAGAGCTATATATCATATTTCCTAATTTATATGTAATCTAAGACATTTAATTAAATATTATTTTTATATTTATTAATTTTTATTTTTATTTTATATTCATTCTTTCTTAAATTAATTTTTTTAATTGTACAAAAATATTAAAATAACATATGGAGAGAAATAAATATATGGTCTCACTCGTGAACACTCACCAGTTATTTTTATATAAAGTTGATAGTTAAAAACTGTTAGATGATAATTTAATCAAACTTATCAAATCATCTAACGATTTTTAAATATCACATTCAACTACTGCATACGAATTCCCACCTTATCTACTACCCTCTCTATAAAATGGTAACAAATTCATTTTCGTCAATTCAGCTATCATTGCTCCATAAATAAATACCTTAGCATGCATGCTAGGTTAGGTAATTTGAACGCAACCCCACACATTAAACTGTTCATCGTCCTCTCTTTTACTGGCTAATACATAATGTGGAATCGAAGACTCGTTAGTCATGGCAAATTGATGATAAAGAAAAACCAAAAAAAAAGTGGGGACAACTTAATTTCAACTTATTTATTCATATATAGCCCAAATAGGTTTCTCAAACCAATTAAAATTTAAGATAAAGAATATTTTATATACTAAAAATTTATTAAAAATTTTAAAAATATCTCTAAATTTTTTTTTTAGAAATTTTTTTTTGTATTAAATATACTCCTGGCTAAAATTTTCAAAAATTTTAGGACTAATTTAACAATAATATTCGACAATTTGGAGCCATTCTTATGAAATTGTTATTGAATTGATCATAAAATTTTTAAAAAATTAGATTTCATAATACATTTGATGCAAATAAAAAATTTGTGGTACAAATAGAAATAAAATTTAGGAGTATTTTTGAAATTTTAGACAAATTTTAAGAACAAAAAATATACTTTATCCTATAATTTAAAATTAATATAAGAAAAAGAATAATTTTGAAGTGAAAAAAAAAATAAAAGTCAAATATAGACATTATTAATAGAGAAAAGTATGAGTAGTTTGGTTTCAACAAAAAATTTAAATGAAAATGTGACCTATAGTGGGCACATGATTAGGTGGGTTTAAATGAAAGCACTGCACACAATGCAAGTTCTTTTTCTTTTTTCCTTTTCGTAATGATTATTGGGAAATTGAGATAATGTGATTGTGATATTCAAATAATAACAAGTTGTTTATATGAACAAGAAAAAAAAAATTCAAAGAAGACTGAGAATTAATCCACCACAACATGCGAAACTACAATATAATTTGAATCTTACATAGGAGAATTGATTACATTGAAGTGTTTCACGCGTAATATCCAATGATAAAAGTATAATACTCTGTCAAGCAAGAAAAATAAGCGATAATACTAATTTGACAACCACATCATCTTCACAACTCAATAATTAATGGTATCTTTGAGTGATTGTACAAATACACTTGGCTGTTAGTATATATATATGGTGATGAACTTAACCACTAACAATTGCGAGAAAAACAGTAACGATCAACTTTATTAATTTTGAATTCTAAAAAACTATCTTGACCTAGTGATGACGACCCCCCGTGATTTAAGCCCAAAACAAGCTATCTAGATTAAACTAATTTACAAGTTCTCCTATGATTTTATTTATTGTAATTAGGCTCCTAAATTTAAAAATTTGGAATTGAATTTCTACACTCTTAAAAATGTTAAAATTGAATTGTGTTGTTTAAAAAGATTAAAGAATAAAGTATTATTTTTGTCCCAATGTTTGAGATAAGTCCCAAAGTTGTCACTAACGTTTAAATCGTCCTATTTAAGTTCCTAAATTTTTAACTCAATGTTGTCTTGCTGTTAAGAATTCGTTAACAAAATTGATGGCGAAGACAAAACTGAGACAATTTTAAAACTTTAAGGACTTAAATAAGACGAAAATATTGGGGACAAAAACGATACATATAAATAAATTTTAATCTTATCCTTCAATAATATCTTTTTTTTACGGTACATAGTTATTCAATTATTTTTTAATCACATTTAAGTAAATTATACTTAATTACGTTACTTTTATTCTAAATAAATTTATTTTTTTATAATTTTACTCTTAAAGATTACTCATCATGAAATGTTTATAAAATGACTAGTACATAAATTTGTTGAAAAAAAAATGATACATATACAATAAAGTATAAATTGTACCTTTTGTCTCTAATTCTTTAATGTTTAATTTAATAGATCACTAATAGCAAGACAATATTAAGATAATTATGAAATGTTAAGAACTTAAATAGGATAATTTAAACGTTAGGGACAACTTTAAAACCTATTTTAACGTTAGAGTCAAAAACTATACTTTAATCAACATTAAAAAAAAAAAAAACAGAATATTATTATCGATAGAAAAAATTAGTAGCTAAATAGCAAGGATTTGATTACATGTCTCTTCAATATCAATAAGAGACTATGAAAATTTTTAACCTATGTAACCAAGTAGCTAGGGGTGGTGCTGCATTTGAGAATAGGGTGGCGAATGGCGATTGGCATTACGTGAGAATGTGTTGATCAAGCTGTTTTTTTTTTCCCTTTCATTTTTCGTTTATTTGCTTTTTTTTTTTGGGCTGATGGTTCTAATTTTGTTGTGTGTTTTGGAGTTGTTCGGTATGTCGGTTGCTGAACGGTTCGGGTTGTGATCCGGGATGATGGTAGGGGCTCGTCAAGTCGTGGACTGCTGGTCGGCGGTATGCGAGGTCCCGAGCACTTCGAGTGAGAGGGGGGTGCCACCTGCAAAGACACTCCGACGCTCTTGTCAGTAAGGTGTGCAGGCGGATGGGGTGATAAAGTATGTGACGTACCTTTGGGGGAGAGTAAGCCTCCCCTTTATATACCTGTCAGAGGTGGGCCCGATGAGAACAGGCTCATGTTTCCAGGGAGGTTATCCCCTAGCTGTACATGAGCTGTCCTGGACGCGTGTCCGGGTCGTTGTGGGGCATGTGTCCGGTTCGGGTGGCGTCCGGGTCGGGTCGACCCGCAGGGACTCTGGGCCAGACCGTAATAGTGCCCCCGACGTGCCAGTAATGTTCACGGGAGACATTGATGGCGCGTGATTTCCTCGTTCGTGTGTTGCCGCCGGATCGGTTGTTCGTGGGAATGACGTGCTCCCTGCGCGCGTGTCTCTTGGTTGCCAAGGCGATCGTTTCGTCGCTTCGTTCTTCGCGCTGAGCATTGAATGCTCATAATGGGTTACTAAAATCCTGCGTGCAAAGACCATTTTATCCCTGGCCTCTTCGCGCTTCGTGCAGCGGTTTTTAAACAGTTTCTTATTTCATTTGTTCCCACTTTTGCTATTCCCACTTTCTTTTCTCCCTAATATCCAAATTTCCTCCGTTTCAAGCGTTTTTGTGCCTCTTCAACCACTTGTTCGAGCGTCTTTGTGCTTCTCCAACCACTTTCAAGTTCCTTCGACTAATTCAGGTATTTCTAGAATCCTTCTCTTTTCTGTTCTGTTCTTGCGTGCTTGTTGTATGTGTTTGTTTTGCCATTTTTGTTGTTATGTTGCTACATGGCTTTCTGATGATAGGTAGAGTTTTAGGGCAGGGGTACCATTCCAGGGTAGATTTTTAGGTGGGTTGCTTGGTTCATACTTGATCTTAACTGTTCAGTAGGACGAATTATAACTTCTGGGTATTTTCCGGGCTCCCGATCTCGTAGACTAACGGAGTGGTACCCCGCTGTAGGTATACCTCGTGTCGTCTCCCGGGCTTCCCCTTCCGCGGCGAGCTATGATCCGTACGCCTGGGTAACCTCGGATGTAAAGGATTCGCCAAACCAGATGGATCTGGCGGAATTGACGGAGTTCCGGCAGACCGGGTACTTGTGCGGGGGAACAGACGAAGAGGCCAATTATGAGACCTTCGTGCCTGCCCCCCATGAGCGGCTTTACGAGGTCAATCTTCATTCTCCCCAGATTGCCGACTGGATTTGGTTTTACAAATCCATGTTCACCCAGGTTGGGGTTCGCCTTCCGTTTTCCGAATTCCAGATGTCGCTTTTAAATCGGATATCCGTGTCTCCGTCACAGCTCCATCCGAACAGTTGGGCTTCTATCCGCTGTTTTGAGATGGTGTGCGAGTATCTCGAGCTGCCGGTGTCGGTGGATGTCTTCCTTTTCTTCTTCAACCTTACCAACCCTTCCAAACAAGGGAAGGCGAGGAAAGGGTTCCTTTCTTTCCGGTCTGCCCAGGGTAGGAGAATATTTGGTCTGTTCGAGGATTCCTACCACGGGTTTAAAGATAAGTTTTTCAAAGTCCGTCCCGTTAGAGGTCGGCATCCCTTTTGGTTATCCTTGGAGGGGGAGCGCCTCATCCCCACTTACTGGAGTTTTGGGGCGGGGTCAAATTCTTTTATTAAGGTAACATATAAGAGGATGTCCTCGGTAGATAAGCAAATAGCCGATGTGCTATTTGCTATTTTTGAAAAGAACCCCGTAAATCCTCATCTCCTTATGGGTGAACGGGAGGCCGCCAGGAGCTATATCCGTGAGTTGTCTCGTTTTCTATTTTTGTGTTGTTTATTATTGTTTGCTTTACACGATCTAACGGCTGATGTGTTTGTTTGTTGCAGTGGAAATGTCTGCTACAGTGACTGGTCTTGAGAACCTGATGAAGACCTTCTTCTCAGAAAGCGATGACGAGAAAGCTGAGGAGAAAGATGCCGGGAAGTCGGTTGGACCTTCTGGGGAGAAGGAGGACCAGACTGAGCCCCCTCCCCAGGATACCGATATGTCCTGTGTGAACCCAGAGGGGGTGCAAGCTTCTCCCCCTCCCGAGGTCGTCGTGGGCGGGAACTCGCCCTCTGCTCCTCAGGTGGATGACGATGTGGAACTCATCCACACCCCTAAGAGGCGAAGGGCGTCTTCGAGCCCGGAGGGGGCTCTTACCATCATGGAGAGAAATTTCGATGCCACAACTTTTATTGACTCGCAGCTGATTCCTGGGACAGAGGAGCATTTCCACGGGACCGACCTAGCCGGGCAGGCGAGATGGATGTATCGGACTTTGTTCCGGGGGGCTGTGATAGCTCGAAAGGCTGAGTTCGAGTTGTCGGGAATGCAGGCCCTCCGGAGGAAGCTCGAGTCTTCTGTCAAAGCAAACAATGACTTTAAGGCACAGGTCGAGTTGCTCTAGAGTCAGTTGTCTGAAATGGGGGAGAAGCTCAAGGCATCCGAGGAAAAGACGACGTCTGCCGAGGAGAAACTGAAGGCTTCGGACGAGACGGTGGCCCGTTTAGCCGAGCGAGAGATGACTTTGGAGAGCCAACTGAGCGCCGCCCAGGGGCGTGTGGCAGCCTTGGAAAAGGAGCGGGACCAAGCTGTGTCATCGGCCAAAGCCGCTAAAGTCGAGGTCGAGGAGCTCAAGAAGAAGCTGAAATCGACCAAAGAGCAAGGTAAGAACACGATCTCTATGACTGAGGACGCCTTGAAGGCTCAGGTGAAGATTGTGGCGCCCGACTTCGACACATCGGCTATCGGGGTCTTCAAAATGATTCAAGACGGCAAGATTGTCGATATTCCTAGGAAGTGACTTCTTATAACTTGATCATTTTGCTGTAGATTTGTTGAACGTTTGTTGTGTGTTTTGTATTTTGATACTTCGTGACATTTGCGTTAGTTTAGTCGTTTGGCCGGGTGGCCGTTACTATCTTTTGCCTTGCTCGTCGTATTGTTTTTGTTACCGCTTTTTCGTGGTGGGCTCATTGCTTGTGCCCGTTTTGTCGTTTTTACGTTGGTAACGATTCGGACCGATTTGGTCGTGTTGTCGCCGTGTGGGTTATGGCGATGGTCCATCTGGCTTTCGGGGTGATCAGTCCCGGGCTGCCGTTTTAGGACGCAATCGCGTGCTACGCGTATTGGGAAGCAACAAACGAGTAGGAGAATATTTTGACAAGTGAGAATTAATCGTCAGTTAAGCAAGCTTGTTAATATGGCAAGTATTCAATAAGGATAAATAGCTAAAAAGTGAGGAAGAATTAACATGTGCGCAGAGCAAGCATACATAAGTCCGTTAGGGTTCCTGGTCGGTTTACCCGAGTCAGGAGTAGAACCTCCTCAGGTTACCTGCATTCCATGTTCTAGGGATTTCTTTGCCGTCAAGTCTCTCGAGCTTGTAGGCACCCTTGCCAAGCACTTCTCTGATTCTGTAGGGTTCTTCCCAATTTGCCGCTAGCTTTCCTTCCCCAGGGGTCGGCAGACCTACGTCGTTGCGTCGCAGAACGAGGTCTCTTTTCCCGAAATCCCTCCTGAGGACTTTAGCGTTGTAGCGTAGGGCTATTCTTTGTTTCAACGCTGTTTTTGACAAATGGGCCATCTTCCTCGTTTCCTCCACCAGGTCTTTTTCTACCGCTTCGTCCACACCTGCGAGCAGTAGCCGTGGGCTCGGTTCGCCGATTTCGACGGGTATCACGGCGTCGACCCCGTATGTTAGGCGAAAAGGGGTTTCCCCCGTAGCGCTTTGCTCGGTCGTTCGGTAGGACCACAGGACCGAAGCGACCTCGTCGGCCCATGCGCCTTTCTTGTTGTCTAGGCGTTTCTTGAGGCCGAGTAAGATGATCTTGTTTGCGGACTCTACTTGTCCGTTTGTCTGGGGGTGTTCAACTGAGAAAAATTTTTGTTTTACCCCTAGGCCGGTGAGGAACTCCGTGAATTTCTTGTCAGTGAATTGTGTTCCGTTATCCGAGATGACGACATCCGGGATCCCGAATCGGGTTATCACCTGTCTCCACATGAATTTCCTGCAATTAGAGGAGGATATGCTGGCCAGTGGTTCGGCCTCTATCCATTTGGTGTAGTAGTCGATGGCCACTATGAGATACTTGACTTGTCCTGGGCCAACCGGGAAGGGTCCTAGAAGGTCGACTCCCCATTGAGCGAAAGACCGTGTGGTCGTCAGAAGGCTCAGTTCGGAGGCCGGCGCCTTGTGGAAGTTGGCGTTTTGTTGACACTTTATGCACTTTCTAACGAATTTCTTGGAGTCCTTCATCATTGATGGCCAGTAGTATCCAGCTCGGATGAGCTTCCTTGCTAGGGCTTTGCCCCCGATATGGTGGCCGCAACATCCCTCGTGGACTTCTCTAAGTACGTAGTCCGTCTGGTCGGGATGCAAGCACTTCAATAGGGGCTGGCTGAGCCCCTTTCTGAACAGCTGCCCTTGTATGATTGCATATCTGGCCGCCTCCCTTCTCAATGTTTTGGCCGCCTTCTCATCGTCAGGCAATTTGCCGAGCTCCAGGAAGTTTATGATGGGGTCCAACCATGAGGGGCTTGACTCCGTCAGATGGAGGGCGACCGTTGGCTCCTTCGCCATGCCCTGGATGAGAGACCGGTTACCCGCTCCTGGCTTCGTGCTCGCTAGTTTGGACAGGAGGTCCGCCCGTGTGTTCCTTTCTCTTGGGACGTGTTGGATCGTGACCTCTTGGAACTGACTTGTCATTTCTTTAACCTTTTCCAAGTATTTTTGCAGGAGAGGGTCCCGGGCTTGGTAGCTTCTGTTTACCTGTGAGGTGACGACCTGTGAGTCGCTGCATACTTCGAACTTCGTTGCCCCGACTTCCCGCGCTAGTATTAGTCCGCTTAAGAGAGCTTCATATTCCGCTTGATTGTTCGACACGGGAAACTCGAACTTGGTTGATTGCTCGTAGATGACTCCTGCCGGGCTTTCTAAGATGACCCCTACGCCCCCGGACGTTTGGTTGGAGGCCCCGTCCACGTGGAGCCTCCACCGTGTGCCCGTTTCCTCGGGGGGATCGCCCATTACCTCAACCAAAAAGTCTGCCATTGCCTGGGCCTTGATTGCGTGCCGGGGCTCATACTGCAAGTCGTATTGGGAAAGCTCGATGGCCCAGGTCATCATCCTACCAGCCAAATCAGGTTTTTGTAGTACTTGGCGAATTGTCTGGTCCGTCCTCACGACTATACGGTGACCCTGGAAGTATTGCCTTAACCTTCGGGAGGAAGTTAGGAGTGTCAACGCCAGCTTTTCCAGTTTGCTGTACCTCAGCTCGGCTCCTTGTAGAGCCCTACTCACGAAGTAGATCGGCTGCTGAGCTTTCCCTTCTTCTCTTACGAGCACCGCTGCAAGCGCTTCCTCTGTTACTGCCAGGTAGAGGTAGAGTGATTCTCCAGCCTTGGGCTTTCCGAGCACAGGAGGCGCTGCTAGGATCTCCTTGAAGTGGTTGAATGCCTCCTCGCACGCAGGGGTCCATTCGAATGCTATTCCCTTTTTCATCAGATTAAAGAAGGGCAGGGCTTTTGCTGCCGATGCGCCGAGGAAACGGGATAATGCCGTCAGTCTCCCCGCCAATCGTTGGACATCTTTGATACAACCTGGGCTCTTCATCTGGAGGATCGCTTGGCACTTCTCGGGGTTGGCTTCTACTCCTCTTTGGGTGATCATGAATCCCAGGAACTTTCCAGCCTCCATGGCAAAGGCGCATTTGAGCGGGTTAAGCCTCATGCCGTGTTGCCGGAGGGACGCAAATACGCCTCCCAGGTCGCTCAGGAGATCGTCTGGTCGTGTGGTTTTGGCGAGAATGTCGTCCACGTAGACTTCCACTGTCTTGCCTATAAGCTCACTGAATATATTGTTCATCAATCTTTGGTATGTGGCGCCAGCATTTTTCAGACCAAATGGCATTACTTTGTAGCAATAGGTCCCTCCTGGCGTTATGAACGCCGTTTTTTCCTCGTCGGGTCGGTGCATCGGTATCTGGTTGTACCCAGAATAGGCGTCCATGAAACTCAGATACCGGTACCCCGCCGCTGCGTCGACGAGCGCGTCAATGTTGGGCAGGGGGTAGCAGTCCTTAGGACATGCCTTGTTGAGGTCAGAGTAGTCTACACACATTCTCCACCTCCCATTGTGCTTTTTCACCAAAACTACGTTCGACAGCCAGGTCGAGTAGTCCAATTCCCGGATGAACCCTGCTTCAAGGAGGCTGGCCGCCTGCCTGGCCACCTTTTCTGCCCTTTCTTGTGACATCTTTCTCTTCCTCTGGGCCACTGGCTTGGCTTCTGATTTGACGGCCAGATGGTGTGACATGAGCTGGGGATCTATCCCTGGCATGTCGGCTGGCGTCCAAGCGAAGAGGTCGGCATTGGCTCTGATCATCTCCATCAGAGGCTCCTTTAATTCATGGGGGAGGTTTCTGTTTATGAACGTGAACTTCTCGTCCCCATCACCAACCCTGAATTTTTCCAAATCCCCTTCTGGCTCAGGTCTGGGCTTATCTTCTATCCTGGCGTCCAGGTCGGCGAGGAAAACTCCTGAAGCTTCTTTGGACTTTTTCCTGAGAGAGAGGCTGGCGTGGTCGCAGGCAACCGCCGTTTCCAAGTCTCCTAGGATCCGTCATCAGCGACAAACTTCATCACGAGCAGCTTCGTACTAATGGCAGCCCCCAGGTCGTTAATGGTTTTCCTCCCCAAGATAATGTTGTAAGCTGTGGAATCTCGTAAGATTACAAAATCGGCCATCACAGTCCTTCGCCTTTGCCCTTGCCCCACTGAGGTCGGGAGCGAGATGATTCCATCCGGCTTGATGAAGTGGTCTCCCAATCCTACCACACCGTGCTGGTGGGTCGCCAGATCGGTGTCTCGTAGTCCCAGGGCATCAAAGACATTTCGAAACATGATGTTCGAGTCTGCCCCCGTGTCTACCAGGATCCGCTTGACGAGGCCGGTTCCGACCCTGGCCGTTATGACCATGGGGGGACTTTCCGGCATCTCGTCGAACCATTGGTCTTCGGGGCCGAAGGAGATGGGTGGGAGTTCCCGAGAACTTCTGGCAGACGAGGAGGAGACTGTGAGGACCTTGGTATCTTTTTTCTGTGCTGATTTCGACCTTGGGGCGGAGTTTCTCGTTGTTACTACGTTCACCACCGTGAGACCGTGGTCGTCCCTCTCTGGTTCTCGGCGTTGTCTTCCCGCCCGGGAGCTGTCTTCGCCTTCGTAATCCCGATTGCGCCTCCTCGGCTCCCTTATAAGATGGGAGAAATCGGCAAGTTTTCCGTCCCTGATTGCCTGCTCCAGGGCATCTTTTAGGTCGAAGCAGTCTTGGGTTTTGTGTCCGTATCCCTTATGATATTCGCAGTAGAGGCTCTTGTCTCCCCCCGTCCTGCCCTTCAGAGGTCGGGGTTTTGTCAGTATCCCCTTCTCTGCTATCTGTTGGTAGACTTCCGTGATCGGTGCCGTGAGGGGGGTGTAATTGGTGAATTTCCCGATTCGGGGGAATGGCTTCGAGGCTTTGCTTGAGCCGCCGTCCCTGGCGTGTTCCCTTGGTTTCTCTCTGCCCTCGTAGTGCCGGGCTTGGTTGTAGGCGGGCTGCCGTTTATTGGCAGCCACGACCCGGCTTACTTCCTCGTCGTTGATATACTCCTTAGCCACGCACTGGATCTCCTGCATTGTCCAGACTGGCTTTGTAGTAAGGTGCTTCCTGAAGTCTTCATTCAGGAGCCCATTCATCAAGCATAAACTTGCCACTGAGTCCGTCAAACCGTCAATTTCCAAGCGCTCGTCGTTGAAACGGTCCAAGTATTTCCTGGTCGACTCCCCGGCTCCTTGGGTCACCCCTAGCAAATTGATTGGGTGCTTGGCTTTGGCGATCCTGGTCGTGAATTGAGCTAGGAAGGCATGGCTGATGTCGAAGAATTGGGTCACCGAGCCCTGCGGGAGGTTATTGAACCACCATATTGCAGGCCCCGCCAGAGTGACCGGGAAAGCGCGACATCTTACCTCATCTCCTACTCCTTCTAAGTTCATCCTGGCCTCGAAGGCCGTTAGGTGCTCCAGGGGGTCCTGCGTTCCATCGTACCTCATGTCCATCGACTTGTCAAAATGCTTTGGCAGCCGGACCTCGAGTATGGAGCGGTGGAATGGGGTGGCCCCTATTATCACGTGTCCCCGGGTGTTCGTTCTCCCTTCGTCGTTCTCCCGACGGGCGTCTTCGTCCTCTCGGTTCGTGGTACGCCGCCCTTCGCGCCTGGCGTAAATGACGGGGTCATGACGCCTCCTCGCGCGTCCTCTCTCCCCAGTGCTTTCTGACTCGCCTTGGGGGCTGGGCGTGCGCCGGGAGCGGCTCCTAGAGCGAGAACGGGAGTGACTCTGTTCCGGGGTGCGCTGGTCGCGTTCCCTGTCTGCTAACCGGCGCTCTAAGTCTTGCATTCTATGGCGTAGCTCTTGCATTATTCTGGCGTGGTTGTCGCCAGTCCCCCCGAAGGGGCGTCTCTCATGCGCCTGGGTTGCATCCCTCGGGGGAGATCTCGGATGTTGTCGGGTTCCCGCCCCGGCGGCATCGCCTCCGGGTGCGGCCTCGCGGGTTGCTTCCGTTTCGACGAGCACGAAGTCCATGGACGAGTCCCCACAGACGGCGCCAATGTTCGGTATGTCGGTTGCTGAACGGTTCGGGTTGTGATCCGGGATGATGGTAGGGGCTCGTCAAGTCGTGGACTGCTGGTCGGCGGTATGCAAGGTCCCGAGCACTTCGAGTGAGAGGGGAGGTGCCACCTGCAAAGACACTCCGACGCTCTTGTCAGTAAGATGTGCAGGCGGATGGGGTGATAAAGTATGTGACGTACCTTTGGGGGAGAGCAAGTCTCCCCTTTATATACCTGTCAGAGGTGGGCCCGATGAGAACAGGCCCATGTTTTCAGGGAGGTTACCCCTAGCTGTGCATGAGCTATCCTGGACGCGTGTCCGGGTCGTTGTGGGGCATGTGTCCGATTCGGGTGGCGTCCGGGTCGGGTCGACCCTCTGGGACTCTGGGCCAGACCGTAACAGGAGTGAAAACTGAAATTGGATTTTTAAACTTACTTTACTGGGTTGCTTTATGAGACTTTTATAATGTTGTGTGTAGCATGTATGACTATGGCATGACATAGCAAAGTTGACATAACCGATGCTGGATGCTCTGTGATTTAAAGGATTTTAATTTCTTTTTTTTTTTTTTTTGGTATATATTGATATAGTATTTTAGATCGGGTAAAGCGTATTAGTTGTCCTTAACGTTTATGAGACTCAATTTAATATAATAATATCTTTTATTAAAAATAAAAATTATAGTAAGTAATATATATTTGTTAATAAATTATATAAAAATATTTTTTAAATGTATCATTTTTATTATATAAAAATAATTTAGATACCTTTAAAATTTTTTTATATAATTTACTAACAAATATGTGATGATTATGTCAAGTAATTAGGTATTATATATTCTCATTAGGACATTAAAAACGTTAAGAATAAAACGTATATGGATTGGTAATCTTGGTCATGGGATCCATGTTCCGTTTTCTTATGAAAATTTCATCATTGTCTCACAGATATTGACTTTGGCTTTCACACTTTCACTCGCGATCCACATTTGTGTCCTGTGCAATATATACTTCTTTCACTGTTATCTACACCTACCTTTATGTTCCGTTCTCAATTTTAAATTAACAGGAGTTATAAGAAATTAATTTTGGAGACCACTTTAATAAAGATACTAAAAATATTTTTTTTTTAAAATGTTTACAAGTATTATATTATTATTGGATATTTTTATTAAACTGGTTAATAATTTATTTTTTATTTAACCAGAATAAAATCGATTTATTATAGTAATAATAATAAACCCAATTGTTTGTATTATAATTATTAGATCTGATTTGATTCGATCGAATTACACAATCTAAATCGAATATCTTTAAACTTTTTGATAAAAAGATAAATATATTCCTGATTTTTATTTTGTAGAAATTTAAATCCCTAAAAATTTAAAAATACAATTAAATTTCTAAAAAAAATGAGTTTATTGTTATTGTTATAAAAAAATCGATTTTATTCTAATTTATTAAAAAATTTAAAATAACCAATTCATTAATACGTTTAATAATAATGCGAAACGTAAGCGTCTTTAAAAAAGATATTTTAAGCATCTTTATGGGAGCATTCCCCATTAATTTTTCGATAGTTAACATTATTTGTATTTTAAATTTGAGTTTATAATTTAATGTTATAATTGTAATCTGAATTACATTTCAAATTCAATGATATTGTACTTTAACGTACACTTGGGTAGTTATTACTATAGAAAAAATTGTTAATATTACAAGTGAATAACAAAAAATACACAAAATTTAACTTTATATAAAAAGAAAAATATATATTTAATTATTAAAAAGCAATACAAATATAATTTCGATAATGTTAAGGAGACAATATCTAGAATTATCTTATATAACATAATATTTATAATTTTATACATATAATATTCGTAGTTACGTATTCATTATATCTAAAATTATAAAATTATTCTAATGATAATTAATGAATGTTAAATAAAATTATTTTAGATTTTTTATTGCCTTCGAAATATTAATTATTGATATAATTTATGTCAATTAAACCATTGATGAGACTCAACCAAAGATATGGAGCCCCACCAAGTGTTGTTCATAAGATACTCTCTCCCTCTCCGGTGAGCAATTCTTCAATGCTTGATTCTCCGTATCTTCTGCGGATACACTTCGTTTGAGTTTGAAGCTGTGTATTCAACTTTTATCCTCGTCTCTTTACTAATTTTGGTTAAAAGTTATACTAATTTAATACTACACATGTTCTACCTTTTTAATCTCAAATTTTATTTTTTATTTTTTAAAGAATCTCAAAATTGTTTTTCATTATGAGTGATGGATTCATGTGAGGGTTAGTCTTTGCAAGTTGCAACCTTGTTGGCCAAAACGCCACCAAGGCAAGCGGCAGATCACCGCTCGGATAGTTATGCGGCCAAGTGCCGGTGGGCGGAGTGGGGATGTAAAAATGGATTTTAGTTCAAAGTGAATACAAGGACATATAAGCTAAGCGACCTTAATTTATTTTACAAGGCATGCCATTGTTATAACATGTAAAGCACGGATACTTTACTTTGTTATCGTCTGTGTGGGAGATATATTTTGAATACGATATTTTATTGATATTCGTTTGACATGTGTTTTTTGTATTTAACTGTATTTTAATAAAAAAATAAAAAAATTTTGTCAAATATGTTTGGACATATTTAAGTATTATTACATGTTAATATGTTCAATCATATTTTTAACATGTATTATTAAAATAAAAAAATATTTTAAATATTTTATATAATTAAAAGATATTAAAAAATTAATTTATATTTTATATATATCATTTGTTTTTATGTCTTATAAAAATTTAAAATTTGTATGTCTATATATTTTATATTGTATCATATTTTATATCTATGTCAATATCTGTATATCCTAGATAATAACTTATAAACAATAAAAGGAGAAAGGTATAATAATAAAAATGAGTGGAGCTACGTATATATAATTTTGAGAGATTTATAAAAAGAAATTTGAGGATTTATTTAGATAGTTTATAAATGTAAATATTCCTTTTTATCCAAGAGTTAGTTTTTGAAATTTTTTATTTAAATTAAAAATATATAATATTACCGATTTAAATAAACGTACAACTATTTATTAAAATATATTTTGGGTCACATCTCGGATGCAGTGGAGAAACCACACTAAAAACGTATTACGGATGCATTGCTACCGTGTTGTGACACGCCACGTGCTAATCATATTTTGGATGCACTCGAGATATGAACAAAACTATATCTCAAATGCAGTGCATTCGTGATATGACCAAAATTAGTTTTTACCCACTACATCCGAGATATGCACAATTAGAGTGATTAGAGGCAGTGCATCCGAGATATGGTTTGGAGCATATATAAACCCACAGCATCCGAAATCAGCGTGGATTAGGGTCATTTTTTTCAAACTTTTGAGATTCTGCACATGTGAAAGCGAGACTCTTCACGAGTTATGACATCCCGAGCATATGTCCGCACAGGAGACATTAATAGGCTGAATGATATTTGGCACGTAGCTGGAGTGTTGGACCTTGAAGTTAGTGCTTAATTTTTTTTTAATTTAAATCGGTAAATGTTATATTTTTTAATTTAAATAAAAAAATATCCGTGTTTAATAGGTTTAAGATTTGTAGATTTATATAATTATCTTGTAATGCGTTTAGGGTATTACTCTTTAGTGACTTAGAAATTTATATACTTCTATTACGTTTAACGTAAACACATAGGTTGGTACATTATAGGTTGTAGTACTGTTTAGGGACAATTAATGATTTAGATGTAACTAATATGTGTTAGTTATCTGTTTTGGGAATTGCAGCGACCACGGTTACTTTTGCCACGCCGTGTGACGCTAGGTCTCCCGCCGCCACCCATCCTGCTTCCCTATATAAGGGAGGTTGAACTTGGGCATGCACGTGGTCAGCGCGCCCATAGGGACGGTGGGGATCCTCCTGATGCAGACCAGCAGTTGTCAGATGAGGAGGCTGAGTACGCCCGACAGGAGGAGGTACACGAGAATGTCATTCCCGATGCGCATGCAGAGCATCCCTCTGACGCATTCTTCGCTGACCATAAGGCTGACGTTGCTTCGAGGCTTATGCCGGGTACCTCAGCTGACCACCCGACTGATGATAGAACTTTGGAGCAGCCCCAGTTTGACATTAGATCCGATGATATGATGGACATCGATGACATGTTCGAGATCCTCGGGGCACCCAGTCATGCGATGGATGCCTTGGCCAGTCATTATCTCCACAGGAGAGACGACACCGACATACCAGGGACGTCGAGCAGTGTTTCCATCTGTCATGGGACAGCTCCTCCAGGGCACTATCAGACTCCTCCTCCACCACCGCACCAATCAGGTTCTGCTCCGTCGCCCCACTTTCAGACTCCATCCCTGCCACCGCCGACTCCACCGTCCGGTACTGTCTGGAGATCACCTCGTACGCCTCCTCCCATGACTGTATCAGCTCCTCATCCTCCCATGACTGTATCAGCTCCTCCTCCGCCATCATACCAGCGTCCACCACTCACTTTCAGCCAGCCAGGTGTTCGTTCTCATCCATACTGTCCTCCCAGGGTGTCCCGTCCTCGTGGATCTGGGACTGGACACCACTTGGATCCTGCCGCTGGACGGCGTTAGTTACCATTATTCATATATGTATTTTGCTTAATACTTATATTTATAGACCTCCATCAAATGTATGACTCTTTTTTAGTGCATCCAAATGTATAATTTGACTTGTTTATCCATGTAAATAGATGTCTTTTAAAAAAAATATTGTAATGATTATAAATAAAAATTGTCATGCACACTTGACCATATCTCGGATGCACTGCCCCGAATCACTCTAATTGTGCATATCTCGGATGCAGTGGGTAAAAACTAATTATATGGTCATATCACGGATGCACTGCATCCAAGATATAGTTTTGTTCATATCTTGGGTGCATCCGAGATATGACTAGCACGTGGCGTGTCATAACACAGTGATACGTTTTTAGTGTGGTTTCTCCCAGTGCATCCGAGATGTAATCCAAAATGTATTTTAGTAAATAGTTGTATGTTTATTTAAATCGGTAAATATTATATATTTTTAATTTAAATAAAAAAAATCCTAGTTTTTGAGATCAAATTATTAAGCTTATTTAATTTCACCTTATAAATGATCATTTTTAGACATAAAAGAGGTATATTATAGATCCCATTATTAAAACTATTTGTTACTACAATAACATTTTGTTTTGTTATGATGAGTTTGGAAAACTCCAATTTAATTTTGATGATGAACAAACATTATTGAAATATTTAATTACAAAATTATTAATTTGATCTTCATTAAACATGTGTTAATTAATAATTTTGTAATGCAGTTTTGATTGGGCCGATAATGAGATTCTGGTGCAAGCCCAATTCAGTCTTGGTATTAAATTATTGTGATCATAGTGGCTGAAATCATTGGGCCAAAAATAAAAAGAAATCTGGTGCAAGCCCAAATCAAAATTATATTCAGCCTTGATTAATGTTTCTTATGTTATGAGGCAAATTGATTGTTATGTTACTTGGGCCAGAATGAGTTTCAATGCTCCAAGCCCAAAATTGTTTCTCATGCTTGATCCGAAAATAATTCATCAGGAAAGCAAATGTTATCATTTGCCATATGTCTTCTAACGGATCTCAAAGCTTACCACATGATGGATTTCAAATTCACTCAATTATCATTAATAGCATGGGAACTATGAGAGAGATTATGAGTGACATGATTGATGTGTTTAACCTACACGCCACTCAAGCTAGGGAAGTAAAAGCTACTTTTTCTACCTAATGGTTTAACTTCATTTAATTACTTCTCTTTCATTTGTTTCTTCTCTCTCATTCATTCTTTCTTCTCTTTTCGGACAATACCCAGCAAACCATGAAAGCAAAAATGAGCTACCGAAGTGAAGGAAGAACACTCTACAAGACCATCATGATGATGGCAAGAAAACATAACAAAATAAAAGTATGTTGTGGCTGAGATTTTCACCAAAAATGATAAGATTTGGTGAGGTAATCTCGAGCTCTCCATACCAAAAATGGAGAAGGTGATTCGGCCAGCAAGGAAGAGATTCTTGGAGGCATGGCTTGTCTTTGAATCTGCTCAACCACCACAGGAAGTAGCTAGAGTGGCGAAGTGATGGAAGAGGCAGAGATTGTAGTAGAAGAAGCCATCATCATCATGAAGCATCAAGGGCCAGAAATCCATCTTGGAGAGCAAGCCAATGATGGAGCGCTCGGATTGATGAAGGGTGATGACCAAGGAAGGACTAGAGGTAATTGCATGTTGGGTTTTGCATGGTTATCTCTTCTCTCTCTGTGTGGCCAAACCGGATCTGTTTCTTGGAGAAGAAGAAGTTGACTTAGTTTTCTGGCTTCAAAAGTGGAGGCTTCCCTCTTCTATAAAAAGAGAGTACAGCTACTTTTTGGAGCAAGGAGAAAGAGTGAGAGTGCAAGGCACAGAAGTCTCAGAGCTACCTAAGCTAGCAGATTTTCTTCTCCTTTAATGTATTCTGTTTTGTATTTTTCTGTTTAATTTTGTCATGTCTTGAGTCTCATAGAAAAAAGTCAAACAGTGAGGTTTGTATGAAAAAGCCATAGAGCGAAAAAGGCAGAGAGTGCAAAATTAAAAGAAAAAGCCATAGATGTCCTTAGAGTTTCTTTGTTCATCTATGTTGTGTTTCATGATTCTGTGGGAATCCCCTTGTAAGTTGGGTTAGCACTTTACAGATTGTAATCAGGAAGATTATAGTGAAATTCCATCATGTTTGTGATGGAGACTGGATGTAGGCTGCACTGCACTTAGCAGCTGAACCAGGATATATCTGGGTGTAATTTTCTTTCTTCTCTACTCCATTTCTGTTTCTACTGCACAGGAGCAAAAACCAATAATATCTCGTGTCAAGTGACGAGACAAAAGAAAAGTCTCGTGGCTAGGGACGAGACAAAAAGAAAAGGTCTCGTGGCTAGTGACGAGATAAAAAGACAAAAAGTTTCCAAAGTTGGTTTCAAAAGTCAGCAAGTATTATCAAGAAAAAAGGGGGCTAAGATTCAACCCCCCTTCTCTTAGCCACTGATAACCATCAATTGGTATCAGAGCTTGGTCTCAAAGAGATCAAGCTTTGCAGCTTGGAGTAAAGATCCTCATGGCAGAAAATAGTGGCTCAAATGTGGTGTCCTACAATCTGACTGAAGGACAATCAAGCAACAGACCTCCTCTTTTCAATGGGAAAAGTTATACCTATTGGAAGGAGAGGATGAAGATATTTGTACAAGCAGTGGATTACAGACTTTGGAAGATCATCCTGGAAGGGCCTCAATATCCAACTGTTACAAGTGCCGAAGGAGTTGTTTCTCTTAAACCTGAAGCAAGTTGGATGGATGAAGATAGAAAAAAGGTGGAGCTCAACGCCAAGGCCATCAATCTGCTCAACTGTGCTATCATCTTTGAGGAGTACCGATGGGTATCACGTTGCACAACAGCAAAGAAAATCTGGGATAAACTCCTAGTTACTCATGAAGGAACAACCATTGTGAAAAAGACCAGGATTGATATGTTAAATAGAGAATACGAAATGTTTGCAATGAAGGAAGGAGAATCCATTGATGAGATGTTTGAACGCTTCAACACCATTATTGTTGGCTTGGATGCTATGGGAATCAAGTATCTTGAATCTGTACTAGTGAGAAGAGTGCTGAGATGTCCCACAAAAGAGTGGGAAACAAAAGCTTTAATTATCTTTGTAGTGGTCTTGACTCTATGACTTATGATGATTTGAGAGGAAATTTACTTGCTTTTGAAAACACCTACTTGAAAAAAGTTTCAAAAAAGAAAGGAAAATGATGAAGCTCAAAGGCAAAGGCAGCAGCTCAAGAAAAATGAAGAAAGACCTTAGCAAAGTAACTTGTTACAACTGCAAGGAAATGGGGCATTTCAAATCTGATTGTCCCAAGTTAAAGAAGGAAGAGAAGCCAAAAAAAGGTAAGAAGAAGGGACTGATGGCTTCATGGGAAGATTTGGAAAATGACTCGGATGATGATGATTAAGAATCCGAGACCAAGTCACAACCTTGTCTCATGGCAGATCACATAGATCAGGTAGTCTTTCATAACCCTAACACTGAAGATCTTCATCTTATGATAGACCACCTTTCTAAAAAAATAAGATGTTTTCTGCTGGAAAATCAAGAACTTGAACAACAAATCACCATTCTTAAAGCTGAAAATAGTTTTCTTAAAGAAAAAGTAAGGGAGGCCGAAACTGCTTGTGATCTTGTTGAAGAAAATAAGCAGTTAAAAGCCCAAATTAAGAGATGTGAAAGTGATCATTCCGTTCTTGCATATGTAGACTATTTTAAAAGAAATGAAGAGTTGCTTAAAGAGGTTAAGAGGCTTAAGGAAGACTTAGCCAAGTTCACCCAAAGTTCTGAAAATCTGAATCAAATCTTGGCTAGTAAAAAACCTCTTTATGATAAGACTGGGTTGGGGTTTTATAAATCTGCTGAAAAATCTCATTTTGAAAACTTTGCTTCATCCTCTAATGATACAAGATTTCAAGATCCCACCTACTTTAACAAAACAGCAACTCCAAGATTTTGTAGACTATGCAATCGAAATGGACACTTTCCTATTCAATGCTTTTTTGGTGAAAGAATGATTGGTGATAAAGTTTGTAAAGTTGTTTTTTATTACAATGGCTTAGGACATAAGAGATGGTTTAACGTGAAAGGATCCAAGAAAATTTGGATACCTAAGGTCACTTAAGCTTGTTTTGTAGGTGTGCCTAGCATCTAAACGGAAAGAAAATATGTGATATATGGATAGCGGATGCTCTAGACATATGACCGGAAAGACAACCTTCTTCGTAAAGCTTGATGAATATGATGGAGGACTTGTCACGTTCGGTGATGATGCAAAAGGAAAAATAGTGGCTGTTGGAAAAGTTGGTAAAAATTTTTCATCTTGTATAAATGATGTCCTTCTTGTAAAAGGCTTGAAACATAATCTGCTTAGTGTTAGTCAATTGTGTGATTTAGGTTTTGAAGTTATTTTTAGGAAGTTTGTTTGTTTAGTTATTTGTGAGAAAACTGGGGATATTTTATTTGAAGCTAAAAGATGCAATAATGTGTATGGATTAACTCTTGAGGACTTAAAAGAACAAAATGTGACATGCTTTACATCTCTTGAATCTGAAAAATGGCTATGGCATAGAAAGTTGGGTCATGCAAGCATGTACCAAATTTCTAAGCTTGTTAAGAAAAATCTGGTTAGAGGAATTCCAAACATCAAATTTGATAAGGATCTTACTTGTGATGCTTGCCAATTGGGCAAACAAGTAAAATCCTCCTTTAAACCTAAGGATGGAATCTCAACCAAAAGGCCATTAGAGATGTTACATATTAATCTTTTTGGACCAACAAGAACTCAAAGTTTAGGAGGTAAACACTATGGTCTTGTGGTGGTAGATGATTACTCTAGATTTGGTTGGGTACTTTTCCTTGCTCATAAAAATGATGCTTTTCATGCTTTCTCAACTCTTTGCAAGAAAATTCAAAATGAAAATGATTTAAAAATTGCTCATTTGAGAAGTGATCACGGAAGAGAATTTGAAAATCAAGACTTTGAAAAATTCTGTGATGACTTAGGAATTTCTCATAACTTTTCATGCCCTAGAACCCCCCAACAAAATGGGGTGGTTGAAAGAAGGAATAGGAGCCTTCAAGAGATGACTAGGGCTATGCTTTGTGAAAATGAGATTCCTAAATTTTTATGGGCTGAAGTTGTGAATACAGCTTGTTACATTTTGAATAGGACAATCATTAGAAAAGGGTTGAAGAAAACCCCTTATGAGCTATGGAAAGGAACCCCTCCGAATCTTAAGTACTTTCATATTTTTGGATGCAAATGCTTTGTACTTAACAATAAAGAAAACCTTGGGAAGTTTGATCCAAAATCCTATGAAGGAATGTTTGTTGGATATTCCACCACAAGCAAGGCTTATAGAATTTATCTCAAAGAACATAGAACCATAGAGGAATCCATACACGTTACGTTTTGTGATTCTAACTTAATTCCCAGTGTTGTGATAGGTAATGATTCAGATGGTGAAGAGGCTGGAACAAGTAAAGAAAATCCTAAATCTGCTCATAACGAAGAATCTGCCAGTCCAGTTTTGTCTCGTCAGATTGGAGGAGACATTTTCATTTTATCTCTTGAACAGACACGAGAAATTGAAACAGTGAGACCATCAGAAACTCATCAAAGCTCAACACCACTTCGGAAGCCTAGAGAATGGAAGTCTATGAGGGGTTATCCTCATGACTTCATAATTGGTGATCCCTCTCAAGGAGTAACAACAAGATCCTCCACTAAAAGCAATCCGAACCAAGCAATTTTGCATTCTTGTCTCAAATGGAGCCCAACAATGTCAAACAAGCTCTTGAAGATCCATCTTGGGTCAAAGCAATGCAAGAAGAGCTTGCTCAATTCGACAAGAATGAGGTTTGGACACTAGTACCTCATCCGGATGGTAAGAAAGTTACAGGTACTAAGTGGGTGTTTAAAAATAAACTTGGTGAGGATGGACAAGTTGTTCGTAACAAGGCTAGATTAGTGGCTCAAGGTTACGATCAAGAAGAGGGTACAGATTTTGATGAGTCTTTTGCTCCGGTAGCTAGAATGGAAGCAATTAGGTTGCTCCTTGCCTATGCTGCCCATAAAGGTTTCAAAATGTTTCAAATGGATGTTAAATGTGCTTTCCTTAATGGCTTTATTGATAGAGAAGTGTATGTGGCTCAACCCTCCGGTTTTGAACATAAAGATTTCCAAAATCATGTTTTTAAACTATCTAAGGCTCTTTATGGTCTTAGACAAGCTCCAAGAGCTTGGTATGAAAGGCTTAGTGCCTTCTTGTTAGAAAATCATTTTCAAAGGGGTACCACCGATACTACTTTATTTATTAAAGCATCTAATGATGATATACTCCTTGTTCAAGTTTATGTTGATGACATTGTATTTGGATCGGCCAATGTATCCTTGTGTGAAGAGTTTGGAAAACTTATGACTAGTGAGTTTGAAATGAGTTTAATGGGAGAGCTAACTTTCTTTCTTGGCCTCCAAATCAAACAAACTCCTAGTGGTACTTTTATTCACCAAGGAAAGTATGCAAAAGAACTTATCAAAAAGTTTGGCCTAGAAAATTCCAAACCAATGAGTACACCAATGCACCCTAACACAAAACTTGAAAAGGATGATGATGGCCAAGATGTGGATGAAACAAGGTATAGAGGAATGATAGGTTCACTTATGTACCTTACCTCCTCTAGACCGGATATTGTTCAAAGTGTGGGTGTATGCTCAAGGTTTCAATCTCATCCAAAAGAATCCCATCTTACGGCTGTTAAACGCATCATTAGATACATTAAGGGGACTTGTAATTTTAGATTATGGTATCCTAAATCTGATGATTTTTGTGCAGTAGGGTTTTGTGATGCAGATTATGCGGGAGATAGAGTGGATAGACGGAGCACATCCGGCATGTGTTGCTTCCTTGGAAGCTCACTCAACATGTGGTCAAGCAAGAAGCAAGCCACAGTGGCTTTATCCACGGCTGAAGCAGAATATATTTCCGCATCTGCTTGTTGCTCTCAATTAATTTGGTTAAAAACACAATTGGAAGATTACAAATTAAAAATCAATAGTATACCCTTATTTTGTGATAATATGAGTGCTATAAACATTTCAAAAAATCCTATTCTGCACTCAAGAACCCAGCACATTGAGATAAAATATCATTTTATTAGAGAGCATGTGTAAAAGGGTACTATTGATATTCAATTTGTAAAATCTGAAGACCAAATTGCTGATATTTTTACAAAACCCCTCTGTGAAGACAGATTCTGCACCCTGAGAAAAAGTTTGGGAATGTTTGATTTAAGTTCTATTGATAACTTGTGAATATTTGACTCTACTCAGTTTTGTCTCGTAGGTTTGGACGAGATAAAAATGAGGGCATGATGGAAGAGCTATAATTAAGGGGGAGGCAACGCAGAATTTAAGTTTTATGGGCCCTACCAAATATATTTGACCCCACCATGGCAGTTTTGTTAGTTCCTTATTTTTTTTAAAAATAAAATCATAAAATTCATTAGTTGTCTTATCAAATCTTGTTGGAAGAAGTATGTTGTCAAATCAAATCTTTCCTTCCAACTAATCCCCTGATTCAAGGAAACTCCTCCTTTTTCAGTTTTTTGAAAACTTCCCTGGTTAATAACCGCACCATTAATGGTTAATAACTCCCTCCACTATCTCTCTCCACTCCACATTTATTGCACCACTAACCTCCCTCCTCCCTCACCTCTTTCGGCCTTCCTCACCCTTTCATATTCAACTTCTCCACTCTCCCAACCATGAAAAAGAAAACTGCTCCCAGAAAAAGTCAAAGGCTCATATTTTCTCAAAAACCGTCCACTCCACAATCTCACACTCACATCCATATTCACTCTACATCATCATCGTCACCCTCACCTCCCTCAAAGCAAACCGACACCATGAGAAGGAAAGTCATTGCCACGAAAACCTCTTCAAGGAAGAAGAAAGAAAAAGCTCCCGTGGAAGAAGAAGAAGAGTCTCACACATCACCTATTCTGTCTCCACCACCATCACCACCGAAGAAATTCACTCCTCATGCATCCGGAAAAAGCTCTCAAAAGACTAAGGGTTTCGTGCTTCATGAGACCAGAGAACCCACGAACCTTGGTTCAATGGAGTTCAAGAATAAATTTCACAAACCACACTCCCATTTTGATCCTTCAAGGTTTTCTACTTGTGCCTTCTATGAATTCCACAAAGAGGTTTTGGGAAAATGGCATATGTGCCCATCCTACTTGGTGAATCTCGAGTCTCTGGCCTCCAAAGGAATCAATCTACAACCCCTGTTTGATAGTCTCAAATGGTCACCATTGCTCCTTATTCACAAAATGGTTTACCCAGGGTTGGTAAGACAGTTTTATGCGAATCTGAGATTTATTGATGGCAGCCTTCACTCCTACGTGAAACGTGTGCATATCACTCTGAATGCTGAGACCATTGCTTCTGCCCTTGGTTACATTGATGAAGGGCCGAAGGTTTACATGAGTGATAAATGGGATTCACACGTTGGGGTTGCATACAAGCAAGTTCTTCATCAAATCTGTGAAAATCTGTCTGGACTGGACGGATCCGTTCCTACTCACAAGGCTTTGGGTCCAACCAACTCCCTGCTGCACCGCATCATAACTCACATTCTCACCCCACAAAGTGGTTCTCATAACAGGGTAACCGTATCTGACTGTCTCATCATATTTGCTCTTGTTACTTCATCTTCCATTTCATTTAGTTATCTAATGATTAGACATATGTGGGAGTCTGTAAAAAGTACAAAAAAGGCTAATTACCTTATGGAATGTTTCTCACGTGCATCTTTGAGTACTTTAAGGTAGATTTAACAAATGAGGATGTAGAGAACAAAGTCTCTATGATCAAAGGAGGCGGGGCTGTTAAAAAGGAAAAGAAATCTATGGCTTCTGATGATGACTTTGAGAGCCGGCCAGAATCCTCAAAGGCGACCGATTCCCTAAGAGACATTCTCACAGAATTCTCAAACATGCTGATCTCATGGTTCAATTTTACAAGTCTGCTCGCAAACTTGCATATGAAAATGAGTCGGCCTGGAAGAAATGCCAAGAAAGGGTCGGTCTAATGCTGGAAAGCCTTGATGATGAAGTTGGTAATGAAGCAGGGGCCGAGGACTCGGACTTTAATCTTTCTGATGATTAAATTTCAGTTTACTATTTGATATTGGCACACTTTGGCTCAATTTGTTATTTTGTTAGGTTGAAGACTGATAGTAGTATAACTGTGTGATACTCTGTTAATACTTTTGGATTATGTTCTGGGTTATTTTTTGCATACTCTGTTCTCTATGTTCTGGGTTATATCTTGCAGGTGCCCCTTTGATGACAAAAGGGGGAGAAAAAATGAAAAATTGAAATCTAAAAAACAGAGGTGGAAAACAGGGGATGAAATTTTCTCTTGAAAATTCATGATCACCCTTGTTAAAAGGATATATTGTGATGTGATATATTGTGATGCTTGATGAAAGCATGTTAATAATGTTGAAACTGTATTTGCTTCATTATGATTACTGCTATTGATTTATGATGTTTTGGCAATGCATTTGTTTTGATTACATGAATGCCTGGCTGTTAATTAACCTTGATGAATATGCACACTTATATTGAATATTCTGATTCATCTTGGCAAACATGCAGGTTTGATAATTTATTTTTAGCAGTTCCTTTAAACTGTAATATCTAACAGCTGTCATATTTTGATGTAATCATGTGTGATTCAAAAATATTTTTCTTACTTGAATAATGTTGCTTTGATATCTTGACTGAAATTTTTTTAAAATTTTTGAACAATATTGTTTTGTACTCAACTGATGAGTGTATAATTTGAACAGAAAATCAATTTATTGATAACAAAAGAGTTTTGATTATCATACAACTCTGCTCATAAATCAAGCATTTAGCATCATATAATGAATATGCTAAAAAACATTGTTACTTGAAACTTGATTAAAATGTTACAGGTTAGTGCTTCCCTTGGTAAAAATGGTATATATTAAGGGGGAGCCATGTGAAAACTTGAAAGGGGAGAAATTCAAATCTTCAAAGGGAGTACTCTTACTCTAATTCTTAAATTTCTCTCCATTTCAATTTTAATAATGTTTGTCATCAAGGGGGAGACTGATGAGTTTGGAAAACTCCAATTTAATTTTGATGATGAACAAACATTATTGAAATATTTAATTACAAAATTATTAATTTGATCTTCATTAAACATGTGTTAATTAATAATTTTGTGATGCAGTTTTGATTGGGCCGATAATGAGATTCTGGTGCAAGCCCAATTCAGTCTTGGTATTAAATTATTGTGATTATAGTGGCTGAAACCATTGGGCCAAAAATAAAAAGAATTCTGGTGCAAGCCCAAATCAAAATTACATTCAGCCTTGATTAATGTTTCTTATGTTATGAGGCAAAATTGATTGTTATGTTACTTAGGCCAGAATGAGTTTCAATGCTCCAAGTCCAAAATTGTTTCTCATGCTTGATCCGAAAACAATTCATCAGGAAAGCAAATGTTATCATTTGCCATATGTCTTCTAACGGATCTCAAAGCTTGCCACATGATGGATTTCAAATTCACTCAATTATCATTAATAGCATGAAAACTATGAGAGAGATTATGAGTGACATGATTGATGTGTTTAAGCTATACGCCACTCAAGCTAGGGAAGTAAAAGTTACTTTTTCTACCTAATGGTTTAACTTCATTTAATTACTTCTCTTTCATTTGTTTCTTCTCTCTCATTCATTCTTTCTTCTCTTTTCGGACAATACCCAGCAAATCATGAAAGCAAAAATGAGCTACCGAAGTGAAGGAAGAACACTCTACAAGACCATCATGATGATGGCAAGAAAACATAACAAAATAAAAGTATGCTGTGGCTGAGATTTTCACCAAAAATGGTAAGATTTGGTGAGGTAATCTCGAGCTCTCCATACCAAAAATGGAGAAGGTGATTCGGCCAGCAAGGAAGAGATTCTTGGAGGCATAGCTTGTCTTTGAATCTGCTCAACCACCACAGGAAGTAGCTAGAGTGGCGAAGTGATGGAAGAGGCAGAGATTGGAGCAGAAGAAGCCATCATCATCATGAAGCATCAAGGGCCAGAAATCCATCTTGGAGAGCAAGCCAATGATGGAGCGCTCAGATTGATGAAGGGTGATGACCAAAAAAGGACTAGAGGTAATTGCATGTTGGGTTTTGCATGGTTATCTCTTCTCTCTCTGTGTGGCCGAACCGGATCTGTTTCTTGGAGAAGAAGAAGTTGGCTTAGTTTTCTGGCTTCAAAAGTGGAGGCTTCCCTCTTCTATAAAAAGAGAGAACAGCCACTAGGGGTGCACATGGGCCGGGTGAAGCCGGGTTCACTGTGACCCGAATCTGACCCTAATAATGACCGGGTCTATTTATGAGACCCTTACCCGACTCTAGACCCGATGAAATCGTGTTATTTTCGGGCCACACTTAAACCGGGTCTAGACTGGGTGAAACCCGGGTCTTGATCAACTTTATCACGACATCACCAAAAATTAGATTCTACATCTTTTGAACCTCTAAATTTTGAAAAATAATTATTCCATAACAATGCAACATTCGCATAATAATAATTTAGAATCTAATAATAATAATTTAAAGTTTCATAATAATAATTATATCAATTACACATTAAACATTCAAAGTTCAAAAGACAATTAAAACAAAGTTAACAAGCAACACAAGATTAACATAATAATAATAATTTATAGTGTCATACCAACCAATAACAACAAAATATTAAATAGCAAACAACTACACGGGTCCAACGGGTCGGGGCTGGGTGACCCGAGGCTTGGCCGAACCCGATTTAATAAATAACTGGGACCATCTATTGAAACCTCGGATCTGACCGGACCGTAATGAAGCCGGGCCAAATTAACCCCAAAGTCATCGGGTCCGGTCCGGATCTTCGGGTTGGACCGGGTCTTGTGCACCCCTAACAGCCACTGTTTGGAGCAAGGAGAAAGAGTGAGAGTGCAAGGCACAGAAGTCTCAGAGCTACCTAAGCTAGCAGATTTTCTTCTCTTTCAATGTATTCTGTTTTGTATTTTTCTGTTTAATTTTGTCATGTCTTGAGTCTCATGGAAAAAAGGCAAACAGTGAGGTTTGTATGAAAAAGTCATAGATCGGAAAAAGGCAGAGAATGCAAAATTAAAAGAAAAAGTCATAGATGTTCTTAGAGTTCCTTTGTTCATCTATGTTGTGTTTCATGATTCTGTGGGAATCCCCTTGTAAGTTGGGTTAGCACTTTACAGATTGTAATCAGGAAGATTATAGTGAAATTCCATCATGTTTGTGATGGAGACTGGATGTAGGCTGCACTGCACTTAGCAGCTGAACCAGGATATATCTGGGTGTAATTTTCTCTCTTCTCTATTCCATTTCTGTTTCTACTGCACAGGAGCAAAAACCAATAATATCTCGTATCAAGTGACGAGACAAAAGAAAAGTCTCGTGGCTAGGGACGAGACAAAAAGAAAAGGTCTCGTGGCTAGTGACGAGATAAAAAGACAAAAAGTTTCCAAAGTTGGTTTCAAAAGTCAGCAAGTATTATCAAGAAAAAAAGGGGGCTAAGATTCAACCCCCCTTCTCTTAGCCACTGATAACCATCATGTTATATTTGCGGTTTAATTACTTTATTAGTCTCTATAATTTTATTAAATTTGTAATTAGGTTTCTATATCTTTTTTTTTTCTTTTAATTGGATTCATACTGCGTTTAATTTTGTAACGAGATCCTTTCTAATATAAAAATATTAGAGTTAACTGAATATTTTTCGCAAATTAAAGGTATTTAGAATTAAGAACCTAATTAGATCTTTAACTACATATTTTTTAGGAGATATATTTCATTAATTTTAATATTTTTGACATAAAAATAACTAAATTACAAAATTAGAAGCAATATATAGATTCAATTAAAAAGAAAAAACTATAGAAATTTAATTACAAATTTAATAAAATTATAAAACTAACAGAGAATAATTAATCCTATATTTGCTTCTTTGACATTTCAATAAAAATAGGATAAAGTATACTTTTTGTCCCTGAAGTTTGACAAAAGTTTTAAAAATATCCCTAAGTTTTATTTTGTTTTAATTTTGTCCCAAAAGTTTTCGATTTGTATCAAATATACCCCTGACGGCTAATTTTTAAAAAAATTTAAGACCAATTTAACAATAATTTCATAAGAACAACCCTCAACACAAGCAAATCAAGTATAATTTTCATGCATTATTGTTAAATTGGTTTTAAAATTTTTTAAAATTTAGCCGTCAAGAGTATATTTGATGCAAATCGAAAATTTTTGGGACAAAATTGAAATAAAATAAAACTTAGGAGTATTTTTAAAACTTTTGGCAAACTTCAGGGACAAAAAATATACTTTACCCATAAAAATATTTATTATAGAAAAAAATTGTTATGAAATTTTCAATATTGTACATTTCCCACAAAACCATGTGTTCCCAAATTGAAATGAAGAAAGAAAAGTATATTGCAAATTGATGAGTGTAGGGGCATGGTAGGGCTAAGCTAAGAGTCATTGTTCTTCATTCCCATGTGGAAAAGTATCGTAATTAAACTTGTCTGAAATTGACCCCATTTTTTTAAAATTTCTTATGTTGCCATAGAAACCCTGCCGACGATTTGAACTTCAAGTCACGTTTGTCTACCTTAATAAAATTCAAATATCTATATATACACATATTTTAAAGAGTTAGATCAAATGATAGTGTTAATTTAAGCAAAATTATATCATTTATAATTCTTTATAAGATGTAGATTTTTTTTTATCCAATTATTGAATCACAATAACTTAACCAGAATGAAGATTTTATATATATATATATATATATATATATATATATATTGTGTGTGTGTGTGTCAAATTTCATCGAAAATGGACATCAATGTTATATATATAACAAAAATCTTAAGTTGATTTTATATAAATTTACAAAATGTATAACAAATTGTTGTATCATAAGTTTATATGTTTTAGTCATTTATAGAAAATTTTTACGTCAATTCAAAATAATTATCTATTATTTTAATTTTATATATTTAAAAATTAACATAATACATTTATTATTATAATTATTATTGTTGTATAATAAACTAAGTATTTTTCAACTACATATTTGTTGATATCTGATTTTAATAAAATTTGATATATGTTAATTACTATATTATATATTATCGTGATTCAATGCGATCCGATTAATAAAATATATATCTTATAAAAAAATCATGAAGATAACTCAGTCCTATAAAGTACGAATATTTTTTTTATTTGTTTCATCTTTGTGTCGGACATATTTTAGAGTCTTAATAAAAAATTAAAAAAAAAATTTCTGATACGCTTAGATACACTTAAATACTATATAATATGTCAGTACGTGTGTTCAGTCTTATTCTTAACATGTATTCTTGAAATGAGTTTAGAAATAATATATATTATTAATTATTAAAATAAAATATATTTTAAATACTTTATATAATTAAAAAAAATATTAAAATAATTAAAAAATTAATTTATATTTTAATATCAATAAAATACTAAAATATTATTATAATTTATCTAAAAAATACTTTATATTTTATATATATGTTATGTCTTCATATCTTATAAAAATTATAAATTTACATATTTATGTATTTCATATCGTATCATGTCCTATATCTGTATGAGTAACCATTAGCAGCCTTGGCCAAAGATAAATAAGGATATATCTATTAATGCAATGGCTAGGACACCATGAAATTTAATTTATTGCCTTCATTTTTATAGATATACGTGTGTAATGCCATGGATATGGTACGGTATACCTAACAATATGCATTGTGGTCTACACCCTGCATGTGTGGATATTCTATTCATAATTTCATATACCACACCACATGTTTCGTTTTAATGTCTAAGCAACTTTGCTTTCGTTCTAGCCAAACATACACGTTCTTTGCAAATTTTAGGAAGAATAATGTACTCTTATATACTATAATGTATATACATTTTCTTATAGTATTTAGTTAAATTTATTCTTCTAAACAATTAAAATGTATTTTTTTATGCAATTATATGTAATTGAATGTCAGTATATAAAATATAATTAATATATAGAATTTTAAGTCTATATGGACAAGAATACCCCTTCAAAAACAATATATATATATATATATATATATATATATATATATATATTGTCTTCTTTTCCAAATAAAACGCACGGACTGATTCAATTATTTTAAATTTCTTAGAAGTTAGAATGACTTGGGCCTTTCTTTTTCCCTAGAATGACTTATTAGTTTGATCTTGTAATTCTTTCTCTGGATTATTTATTAAAAATATAATTAAAATACTTAATTTTAGTATCGATTAACAATATACATTATTAAAGATATAATTATTTATGTATATTTTTTTATTAATTTAAATTTTTTAAAAAATAATTTTATGTAATAGTATTAGAATTTTTGTGTAATAAAAAAAATTTAAAATTCAATTCTTGTTAGACTTCAAAAAAATAAAATAAAATAATGTTTATGTTTTTTAAAAATATATTAAAAAGATAATTATTTATATATATTTTTTATCATTTTAATTTTTTAAAAAATGTAATTTCATGACACATACTACATTTAGGACATGGAATGGTGGTGTGATATATATTATACTAGTTGCTATATTTTTTAGGGTAAAGTACTAAATTGCTCCCCTAGGTTTGGGCGTAATCCTGTTTTGGTCCTTAAGGTTTAAAATGTTCTATTTGAATCCAAAAAAGTTTCATTTAGCATCAATTTAGTCCCACAGTGAGGTCAAAATTAAATAATTAACAAAATATCCTATATAACAACAGTTCAAGAACAAAATTGATAATCTGGAGAACAAGTACAAGCTCCAGAGGCACAAAATCAACCATTGATGCATCAATACATTTATTTATCATTTTCTTTAGTTTTATAGAAAATATTTTATTTATATTATAAAAAAAATAATAAATAAATGTATTGATGTATCAATGGTTGATTTTATGCCTCTGGAGCTTGTACTTGTTCTCCAGATTATCGATTTTGTTCTTGTACTGTTGTTATGTAGGACATTTTGTTAATTATTTAATTTTGACCTCACTGTGGGACTAAATTGATGCTAAATGAAACTTTTTTGGATTCAAATAGAACACTTTAAACCTTAAGGACCAAAACAGAATTACGTTCAAATCTAAGGGACCAATTTAGTACTTTACCCTATTTTTTATGATGTATCATTTGTGATGTGGATTTCATTTGATTAAGATGGCATATATATAGTTTGATATCAATTGCACCATGTTGAAACCACTATGTGCTTTCTAATTCATATTCAGCAATTTTACGCACATTTTGTATTATAATATACATGACCCTGACTCCCCTTACATAAAGTTAGGTTGCCACTACCTTATTTTAAAAAAGAAAAAATTAAAAGAAACGGGAAAAAATATATTAAAATAAAATGAGGAGCTGACTACTCATGGAAAATAAGAGGAATATATATGGACCACTTTTGTATTGTGCATATCTATTTTTGTATATTTTTTACATTTAGTATTAAAAATAATTGATAAAAAAGTGAAAAAAATTAAACAGAAAATATATACTATAAAAAAGATAAAAAAAAATGATATAAATATTATTTTTCGGAAAACAATAGGAGGAAAGAATTATGACAAATAATATACCAGTGGAAAACTCAATAATTAAAATCATGTTGTTCTGTAATTTACATACTTATTAGCTCATTTCGTTTATTTACATACTCACTCATTCATTCAGAGAGAATGAAACTTCTATGTATAGTAGTTACTAGTTTTGGGTTTAATGCACATATATAAATTGTGCTACTTTCTTACACTTTTATTCCAAGAAATAGGGACTCTATTCTATTAACCACTTACAAGGACTCTATTTTTTAATAACAAAACAAAAGAAAAAAACAATTTAATTGTTAAAAGAATTAGTATCAAAATAGTAATAATTACTATAAAAAAATATAGATGCAGCAGAATTCAATTAATTTTGCAAGTTTACGTATATATTAGTTTGTTGTTAACAAAAACAAGAAATAAAAGATAACTCGCTAATTTTAATTTGGATGACAAATATATATAATGAGGAGTGTTACGGCCAGCAATTTTTATGTTTTGTAATCATCAATTGACTATCAATAATATTTTTAATGGTGTGAAATTATATCCAATAATGAGAGATCACTCACTTTTTTTTTATGGTTAAGTACTGGTCACAAAACACAAAAATTATTGACCCCTAAACTTTCTCATATATAATAACCGTATGCTTGTTAACTCCATACACACATAGTCACTATACATTAAAAGTGATAAATAGATCGAAATCTAAACTTGTCACTTGACCTTTCGGATCTGAAACTCTAATACCATGTCCTGAAACCACTCATTCCAAAAGCGTAACCTGACAGGATAATGTAACACTAATAATCATATCTTTAATACTTTCTAAACCTTCATTGTACACATTATACGCTTAGGGCATTGACTCCCTATACTTTTTCATAAAAAATCGGTCTAATCGACACGGCCTAATCTACATATTTTGACAAATTTTGACGTAACAAAATGAACTAACCCATTATTGACAAACTTTAACAAAATAAAATCGATCAGGACGGACTAACTCACTTACCAGTTACCACCCCTCTTATATGTCACCCCTCTTATATGTCACGCTCATTTTCTCTTTAAGTATTAAGGCTAATTATATTGCCTAAATGGGGCTCTCTTTTTTATTTTTATTTTTCAGTGTCTCAATGGAATGGATTCCTGATTTAGGGGGAAAATCAAAATGGGAATAAGGATGTGGAAATCTGAATAATCTTAAGAAGCGTGAGTGAAGGAATACCTCCCAGTAAAGTGGGATTTCAAATTGTAGGATATTTATTTAGGGCAAATTACAACGACGTCCCTTGAAATTTAGCGAACTTCATCATTAGTCTTTTTATTTGTTCCTTCTATTTATATAAAACAAAATACCGCATGAATAAAAAAAATGAAAAGTCTAGAGCCAGCAATTTTATTAAATTCTGACTAGCAAAAAAATGAATTATTGAATAAAATCGCACACCAATTTCACACCATTAAAATCACTACCTATTTGTATATATATATATATATATTTTTTTTTTTTCAAATAAAATAATCAAATCTATTACAGTAAAATAATTCATTTTCTTACAACATAATTAAATTTCTTTATAAACATCATATCTATATAACTTTTATATACTGATGATAGTGTAAAATAATTTTGAATATATATTCAATTAATATTATTATATCATCAAAAATAACCTCAACATTACTATTTAAAAAATTATCTAAACACATAAATTTGATCGGATAATTATCTAAAACTTTGTACGTTCGACCAATATTTAAAATTTTAAAATTAATTAGTGGCTATTTTTTTTATGTGTAAATCTCCTTTTGGCAGTTTAGTGTTAGATTTATAATTAATGTCATTATTGGGACTAACTAGTTCTAGCTTCTAAAAAGTTTAATATCCAAAATTGGTTGTTAATAATTTTCATTTCGGATAAATTATTTCTTAATAACAAAATTTTTGACAAATTATTAGTTTTTATATTTTAGAATATTAGATAAATTATTCTCTAATAAAACAAAAAGATAAATTAGTTCTTAATCTTTTTAAAAAAAAATGGCAAATTATACTATGATGTTTCTAAAAAATAATATAGCTGAGGAATTTAATCGTCAAAAATTTTAAAGATAAAAGGCTAATTTTAGCCTCTTATTTTATTAGAAACTAATTTATTTAATACTCTAAAATATCAAGGATCAATTTATCAAAATTTTAGAGACTAATTTATTTAAAATAAAAATGGTTAGAATCAAATAACTTATTATTAATATTTTTTGCTTATAAACACTTTAATCAATAATACAGGTACTCTAAAATTTCAAACAAGTGCAAACTTAATTTTTAATCTATGACTAAAATATCTACGGTCAAATACGGTAACTTGTATGTACCTTATTAGTAAATATAAAGATTAAGTATTTTTGTCGTCTCTAAAAGTTTAGGTGAAAATCAAATTCGTCCTTGACCTTTTTTGTTATTAAAATCATCCTTAACATTACAAAACGTTATAAAATTATTCTTTTGTCTATAAACAACATTTTTTCGGACAATTTTATCCTTAAACAAAAATAATATTATAAAAAAAAAATAAACCACCCCACTCCATCTCTATCTCTACCCCTCCCACCTAAAACAGAACAAAAAAAAAAAACAAAAGACACAGAATAAAAGAAAAGAGAAACAGAGAGGAAGAAGAAAGAGAAGGAAAGGAAGAAGAGGGAGTTGACAGCGGAGAAGAGTGCGACTGCTGCCGTCGTCGTCGCCGGTGTCGTGACTAGAGAGAGACAAAACAAGGAGACGAGAGAAGAGAGAAACAGAGGGAGAAGAAAGGAAAGGAAGAAGGAGGAGGTGACGGCAGGGAAGAGTGATGGCGGAGAGCTGCTCTGTCGGCGTCGAGCTCCATCACCGTCGTCGGGCTTCTGGTGGTGAGGGGATCTGCTCTTCCCCTCGCTCGATCTGTCCTCTCCTCAGCCACAGCTGCGACGGCAACAGCAGTAGCTTTTCGTGCCGTCGCTTCTTCCTCCTCTTTCCTTCAACCGCGATGGTGACAGACGAAGCAATACCACCCCTCTTCTCTGAGTTTTCCTCTTCTCTCTTTTTTCTCTCTTCTCTCTTCTCTCTTTTCTGCGTTCTCTCTCTTGAGTTTAAAGGATTGAAATTTTGAATTTTCTGTCTTGAATTTGAATGTGGTGTTGTTGTTAATAGATTTTTGAATCTGAATATATTGTTGTTGTTGATTCTGTGTTAGCTTTGTTTAATTTTTTGAAATTAAAAAAATAGTTGGTGTTGTTGTTGTGATGGATTTTTGAATTTGGATATATTGTTATTGTTGATTTTGTGTTGGTTTTGTTTGATTTTTTGAAATTAAAAAAAAATAGTTGGTATTGTTGTTGTTGAAGATTTGGGTGGAGAAAGTGGAGTAAGGAGGAGGCTGAGGTAAACAATGGAGTAAGGAGGATAAAAGAGAAAGATGATGATGAAGGGTATTTTAGTCTAAAATTTTAAAAAGGATGATTTTATAACGTTTTGTAACGTTAAGGATGATTTTAATAACAAAAAAAGGTTGGGGACGAATTTGATTTTCACCCAAAATTTTAGAACGAAAAAAGTACTTAACCCTAAATATAACGTTAGAGATCGACAAAATTTGTTGTTTTTTGGTCAATATTTACTATTTAAGTCAAGGCTAAAAAGTATATTATTAGATTATCGAATTAAATGAATTGGATTGATGACTAAAAATTAGGGCTGCACACGGATCGGATCGGATCGGATATAGCCTAAAATTCTATCCGATCCGCACTGCACTCATCGGATCGGATCGGATACGATATCCGCATTTTTTTAGGCCGGATCCGATCCGATCCGATCCGCAATGCGGATCGGATCGGATATCGGGTATATCCGCATAATTAAAAAAAAAAAACTATTTTAAGATTCTATTTGACTATTTTTACAAAAAAAATCCAAAAAATTTATTTTTTATCTGTTTAAGCCTCTTTACTCCTAAAATATTATCAATAATAGTTCTTTTGAATAACAAAAACAAAATAATAACACAAGATTTAAGTTTAATTATTCTAAGTTGAAGTAGAACATAAAAAATTAAAAATAAAATATCATAAAATTCATAAATAACACACTAAAATTCATATCACATTAGGGTTTATTTTCTTAAACTATGCTATTTATATATGATGTGCGGATATGCAGATTTGCGGATCGGATCCGCGGATATCACTGCCAAATCCGCAATCCGATCTGACCATAGTGCGGATCCGATCCGATCCGATCCGATCCGATGGCTCTGCGGATCGGATAATATCCGCAAAATTCGGATCGGATGCGGATAATTACCGCGGATATGCGGATATTATCCGATCCATGTGCAGCCCTACTAAAAATATTAACCAAAAATAATAAATCTTGATGGCAATATATATATATATATATATATATATATATATATATATAATTTTAATGCTTTGTTAGTGTAAAGTAATTGTATACGAGCATCCAATTATGTAATGCTATATTAGTAAAAATAACTATCTTTTACATCAAAAAACGAATATAATTGCACAACTATATAAAATACTTTACACGATTAGTACATCAAAATTAAACTCATATAAATATTAGAGTTTTCTACTATTTCAAAAAAAAATAAAAAATAAAAGGCGCACCCTTAAATGTACAAATATCATTTTCTTAGTGTTACATATAGGGACGGATCTATATACATTGTAGCGAGGCACTTGCCTCCGTTACAACTTGAAATTTTTTTGAGTAGTATGTGATAATAATATTTATTTGCCCCCATTAAATTATTGAATTTGATCCCACAATAATTTTTTACTCAACTTTTGGTACTTAATAGTCAATTTAAGAATTTCATATTAGATGTTTATTAGAATGATCAATTTTTAATTTAAATGAGATTGATGTTCTTTCTTAGAAATAAACTCAAAAGATATTATTTATCTTTTTTTAAAATTAGTTTTGTTTTTCCTGTAACAACTACATTAATTGAAAGAATTTTTTTAACTATGAATATCACTGAGAGTTGACTTTTGATTGTATGAGAAGTGAATTTTTAAATAATTATTTAGTGATATATATAGAAAGAGAAACATTTCGATTATATTATTAAAAAAATTACTCAATTTTTTAAAAAATATGAAACCTAAAAAATAGAATTTTAAGTTATATATTATTATTTGAATTATTATTTTAGTGTTTTAATTTGTAAATTGTATATTTTGAAGGTTAATCATATTTTACAATAACAAAATATAATTATAACAATAATTATGTTATATGTACATAAAAAGTAACTACTCATATAGAATACATATTGAAATATAAAATACACATTAAAAATAAATTAAACAATAAATATATTTATACATAAATATAATGGTTAATGAATAATTTGATAGTTAATTTTTAGGGTTAAGTACTGAAATCGTCCCTAAGGTCTGGGCTGAAAATCAAAATCGTCCCCGACCTTTTTTTGTTATTAAAATTATCCTCAACGTTACAAAACGTTATAAAATCGTCCTTTTTCACTTCAATTTTATTTTATTTTTTACCATATTACCCTTTATTATTAATAAAAATAATTTAAAATAATATTAAAAAAATTAAAACAAACCCCCCCAAACTCCCACCCCTCAACCCTCCGCCTCCCCCTCCGCCCTCCCTCACTCCCTCCCCCCTCAGCCCTCCCCCCTCCCTCACTCCCTGCCGCCTCCCCCCCTCAGCCCACTCCCTCACCCCCACCCCTCCCCCCCCCCCCCCTTCGCCCTCCCTCACTCCCGCACCCCCACCCCTCAACCCTCCCCCTCCGCCCTCCCTCACTCCCTCCCCCCTCACCCCCACCCCTCAACCCTCCCCCCTCAGCCCTCCCCCCTCCCTCACTCCCTGCCGCCTCCCCCCCTCAGCCCACTCCCTCACCCCCTTCGCCCTCCCCCCTCCCTCCCTCCCCCCTTCGCCCTCCCCCCTCAGCCCACTCCCTCACCCCCCCCCCCCAACCCCTCCCCCTTCCTGTAACATCCCTCACCCCACTCCCGTAACCCCCTCCCTCAGCAACAACATTCAACAAAACTCAGCAACAATTCAACAAACTCAGCAACAACAATAATCAAAATTCAGCAATAAGCAATAATCACCCCTCAGCAATAATTCACAAAAAATTCAGAAATTCTACAACAAAAATCCAATTTACAGAAGAAGAAGAAGAAGTGGCGGCGGTGTAGCAGTGCAGGGCAGGCGGTGCAGCAGTGGCGGCGGTGCAGCAGTGGCGGCGGCAGCGAAGATCGGTGGCGTACGTGAAGACCGGTGGCGGCGGCGAGGAGAGAAGATGGCGGAGGCGGAGGCGGCGAGGCGGCGAGGAACGGCGACGAAGGCGCGGCGGTGACTGGCGCGATGGCGGCAACGAAGGCGCGGCGGTGACTGACGCGATGGCGACGACTGGCGCGATGGCGGCGATCCCCTCCCCCTTTCCCCTTCCCACTCCTCCTCCCCCACACCCCTTCCCCCACCCCACCCCGCGTCCTTTCCCCTTCCCCCCACCCCCACCCCGTGTCCTTTCCCCCTTCCCCCCTTCGCCGGCGCCGTCCCCCCTCCCCCCTTCCCCTTCCTCTCTTCCTTTTTCCCCACCCCCCCCCTTTCCCCCTTCTCCCGATTCTCTTTCTCCCTCAGCCTTTTTTTTCTTTTTTTTTTTATTTTATTTTATAATTTTTGAATAAAGGGTAATTTGGTAATAAAAAAAATAAAATTGGTAAAAAGGACGATTTTATAACGTTTTATAACGTTGAGGATGATTTTAATAACAAAAAAAGGTCGGGGACGAATTTGATTTTCGCCCTTTACCTTAAGGACGATTTCGGTACTTAACCCTAATTTTTATGTACATATAATATTTTTATTATAAAAATTATTAGAATTTATCTATCTTGTGTCTTAAAAACACATATTAAGATTACAAATTGAGAATATTTTTATTGAAAATTCAAAAAGTTTAAATTTTTAATGTATTTATTAAATGAAAAAATTTAAAATCTTTCACTAATAATAAGCTTGTTATGTGCTCTTAGGATACATGTTAGCTAAACCTAAATTATTATTATGTTATATATATATTTTGCTCCCACAATCAAAATTTTATAGATCCGCTACTGTGTTTACATAAGATAAAATAAAGCAGAGATTCTAGTAAAATTTGAGTCCCAAGAACACTATAGTAATCCTTCTGAGTTTCTCACATAGTAATTTTGAAGATGTTGCAATTTGCATGCATGGTCCCAAAATGTGTCAGGTCTTGATGTTGACTGACCTCTCTCTATTTATTCACTCTACAACTCGCCCCTCAATTTCCTCAAACCCAACTTCTTCTTTCAACAATCTAACTTAACTCCCTGCTTCTTAAGTAATTAACTACCTTCCCTTATTATTCTTTCTTTTAATTGCTGAATTTGTGAATATTCTAATTTTTTTTCTATCATCTCATTTAATTTGTGCAGGGAAATTCATGGCTCTTCTTGGGTTCCTTCTTCTGGTGTTTATCTCCATGCTCTCATATGTTAGTGCCTATGGATATGGTGGTTGGATCAATGCACATGCCACATTCTATGGTGGTAGTGATGCTTCTGGAACAATGGGTATGCATAGCTTTGTGTTTCAGTTTCTGCAATTAGTTGCATAATATTCCTTCTATTTCTTTTTATCTCATATTCATATTTATGCTACATACATAATCTCTCTGTTAAATAACATTGGTCACTTTTTTTAATCCAAAATTAATTTTGTTAACATAAATTATTTGATTAGTTTAATTTAAAATTTTTTCACTTATACTCCTTTTATATTAATTATAGTAAACTTAATTAAGCAACCAATGCACTAAGTATTTATTAATAAGATTCAAGGTTACAAACTTAAAATACTTTAAACATGAGTTTAATTTTAATGCACAAACAGTGTAAAGCGTTTTATACAGTCGTACAATCACATCCGCTCTTTTGGATGATCATTTACGCTATTAATGTGAAAGGTGGTTTTTTTACTAATGTCGTAATTAGATGTCAAATATATTCAAATACTCTAAAAGAAACAATCATAATGCGTGTACACTAAAATTAGCCCGTAACCAAAAGAATACAGAATACCAATTAAGATGCTCTAATTTGTATGATATGATGTGAAAATGAAGGTGGAGCTTGTGGATATGGAAACCTGTACAGCCAAGGGTATGGGACAAACACAGCAGCACTAAGCACAGCATTGTTCAACAATGGATTAAGCTGTGGAGCATGTTATGAAATAAGGTGTGCAAATGACCCACACTGGTGTTCCCCTGCCTCAATTGTAGTAACCGCCACTAACTTCTGCCCCCCTGGTGGTTGGTGTGACCCTCCAAATCACCATTTTGATCTCTCTCAGCCTGTTTTTCAGCAAATTGCTCAGTATAAAGCTGGCATTGTTCCTGTCATTTACAGAAGGTTATTCTAATATTCACTTTAATTAACTTGCTTTATGGGATTATGATGTTAACTAATTATGAATTTAGATTTGAGTATGTGAATTATGTGTTATGATTCAAGTCCACTATAGGTGTATTATAATTACTCTTCATACATTTAAACTTTTATGAAATATGATGATAATATATATATAATGCACACCAAATACTCTTGTAAATATAATATTACATAGGGTAAAGTATGTTTTTTATTTCTAGCATTTGGTATTTTTTTTTTTTAGATATCTCTGTTGTTTAATTTTATTTAATTTTTTTAATATTTTTTATTTATATCAAAATTATCACTGGATATTAATTCCATCTAAAAATATTAAAGATAAAATTGAATAAATTAAAAATAATAAGAATAAAATTAAATGATATTAAACATTATGGGATATTTTTGAAAAAAAATTGCATATATTAAGAAAAAAACATACTTTAGAACTTTACCCTATTAAATATGGTTGTAGATAATTTTTTTATGACTTCTGAAATATTTTGAGTTTTTCCTTTAAATGATTATAAATTTTTGGTCATATGATGTGCAAAATGTCATCCGTACTCAATATTAATTTTTAGTCTTCTGAAATATTAATTTTATAGACCCAACAAAATGTTTTTCTTCCTTTTTGATGGATTTTGTTTGTAGGGTGAGGTGCAAGAGAAGAGGGGGAATAAGGTTCACCATAAATGGCCACTCATACTTCAATTTAGTCCTAGTAACAAATGTTGGAGGTGCTGGTGATGTGCATGGTGTGGCCATCAAAGGTTCAAGAACTAGATGGCAAGCAATGTCAAGAAACTGGGGGCAAAATTGGCAAAGCAACTCTTACTTGAATGGACAAAGCCTTTCATTTTTAGTTACCACAAGTAATGGCCACAGTGTGGTATCTTACAATGTTGCCCCTCCAAGTTGGTCCTTTGGACAGACCTACACTGGAAGACAATTCCCTTAAATTTACTAACCTAACCTTTTGGTTATTGGACCATCCTCCTTCATAAAAGTTTTAGTAGCAATATATGATGAGATTGATATATCATCTATAAAGTACTAAGCTATAGTTGAAATAGAATAGTCTTAGATCGGTCAACATTTATTAATTGGGCCAAAGTGAAGAAGGTTAATAATTAAGTACCCTTCTTCTTAGTATATTTTGTTTGTATTTTCAAGGTTTTATAATTTTGTAGATGGAACTTATGGTAATTAGCAGCAGAAATCTATCAAAAGAAGTAGATAAAATCTAAATAGGCAAAATAAAAGAGAAAAAAAAAAGAGTTTTATATTTGAAACTAGGTTATTAGCTAGGTGTGAGGTTTTATATGCCATATTGCAATGTGAAGATGCCAATTGATGAAGATCCTTTTGCAAATTGGATTCCTACAATTATTATTGGGAAATATCAAGGATATGAATATTATTATTGTTAGTATGTTCTTTTTGTACTTTGATTAGATTTTATTATTTATTTATTTAATGCAAAATGTAAGTATATATTTTCATTGTTACATATAGTTTGAAAATTAGAATTAAAAAAAAAGAAAGAAAATAATAAGAATAGTAATCTAATACCTATTATAAGGAAGATAAGGATGAATAAATAAATTGAGTTTTAGTAATTATTTTGTATCTCAAAATTTTACCGTTATTTTTAATCTCAAAAACAAACACATAGATGGGTCAATATTTATTAATTTGGCCAAAGTGAAGAAGGTTAATTATTAAGTACCCTTCTTAGTATATTTTATTTGTATTTCCAAGTTTTTTATTTTAATTTTGCAGATGTTACTTATGCTAATTAGCAGATGAAATCTACCAAAAGTATACAAAATCTAGAGGCAAAATAAAAGAGAAATAAAAGTTTTCTATTTGAGAATAGGTTATTTAGCTAGCTGTGAAGTTTTGCAATGTGAGGATGTCAATTGAAGATCCTTTTGCAAATTGGATTCCTACAAATCTACAATTATATAGTATATTGGGAAATATCAAGTATATAAATACTAAATTATTGTTAGTATGCTCTTTCTGTTCACCGCAATTTGGAACACAGCCTCGTTTAATTTCTTAGTAAGCCACAGCTACACTGTAGAATATAGTATTCATTATTAAACACTAAACACTACCTAGTATGCATATGCATTATTAAGATTATGTAGAACATATTTCATATCTTTATACACAAGTTCCACTTTTCAATTTACAACCACACTTGCATTTTACTAAATTGAAACCACAAGGAGATTGAATGCTCTTATAACTCTTACTGGATTCAATGTTTTAATTCATGTTCCTACAAGGGGCCAAGGGATCAAAGTTTGGCCAGAATCGAAGAAACAGAACAAAAACTGTTGGTGTTCTTTGGCATGACAATATCCAAAAGACCAAAAACCAAAATACAACCAAAATTAACTTTGTTC
Source organism: Arachis ipaensis (assembly GCF_059453495.1). Lineage (NCBI taxonomy): Eukaryota > Viridiplantae > Streptophyta > Magnoliopsida > Fabales > Fabaceae > Arachis > Arachis ipaensis. Next base: position 140,248,870 of record NC_142435.1, on the reverse strand, counting down.
TCGGCTCAAAGTCCCTCAAAGAACCTAATGTGATCTTCAAAAGTCTCTCCATGTCTTATTTTGCTCACAGATCCATCATCCTCAACCTAAAATATACAGAAGAAAACATTTTTATTCATAATATTTTTAAAAAAATCAAAGCATAACTTAATGTAAACCTCATACCAACATGACATGAGCTTTCACAAAAAATTGTATTACTTTCCCTAATTTATTTCCTTGATGTACAGCGTTCAAATTATTTTACTCAAGGCCTTGGAAAAAATTTAGAGAGCATTAAGAAGGATCTTATTTGACAGTGATTTAATAATAAAATGCATTGTATTTTCATTACGAATATCAACGTGCATTATCAACCCAAAATACCGTACTTTGCGCCCCATAAAACACAAACTTAAAACAAGCAAATAAAAATAAGAAAAAGCATTTCCATACCCAATATTCAGGAGGCCTCATCTTTAGATTGTATGTTGATGCCATGCTCATGCAGTAAGCACCAGCATCATGAACAACCAGACCAGCACCCTGCAGGTGAAACTCGGTTTTAGATGGTACACTATCAACAAGTTGTCATTTTTGTCATAATCATCAGTCACTAGTTATGTTAGTATAATAGTATATTATTTATGGTGCAAATATTGAATATAGGACTTATGCGTTGTATCACCTTGGCTGGAGTTGGGAGTTCTCTTCCTTTCCCTAAGAAATCTGCAGACTCACAGACAGGCCCAACGACATCAAAGGTCAATATCTCGGCATCTGCTGTGGCAGGGGAAACCAGCTCTATATGCTGCAATCGAAAAATGAGATGTCAATGAACATTTATGGAAAAGAAATTGAACGTGTTGATATTAAGTATTATAAACTACCAAGTTGAAGAAACTGAACAATATGAGTGCCCTTTGGCCGGAGAGATCCAACCCTCAAAGTTACAAGATTGTTTGTAAGCTTTAAAAGGAATGCAGATATTGACATCCACAACAAACAATAATATATTAATATGTGAATTTCTCATAGGCGTAGCACATCATGTTATTTAAAAGCATATGTACTATGATCTAGGACTTTTTATTGGTCTCCAAATTATCCATAGGACAAAGGAGCAAGCCATCAGAAAGAAAATTTTATGAATAAAACAATGTTACATACATTTGATAATACAAGAGTAGCTTGCTTGAACAAAATTACCTGGTAAGCATCATACAAACTAGGACGAATAAGTTCAGCCATGCTTCCGTCAATCACAACAAAGTTTTTGGACCCATTAGTTTTGACACCTGTCACCCGGTTAACTAAACAGCAGGTGTTTGCAACAAGTGATCTCCCTGGTTCAATGATGAGATTGAGACCACGGGAAAGAACAAGCTCCCGTACCTATGCGAATCGTGAAAATGGGAATTAGCAGGGCTACTTGAGGTGTGCAAGTAAATAATATAATACTACTTATTCTATGATAAGGAATGTCAAATTAATTGGCATTATTAAGAACAAAGTTGCTGACCAACGATTTTTAACATACACAATCATGAATATGCAAAGCACCTTTTGTAGCAACATTTACCACATGTATACCAAGGTAAATGCACAAGACAACTGAGAGAAGACATCTAATCATGAAAAATATGATATGATACATTGAGTCCTTAGCAACTAGCACTAGTGTGCCTTTCATCGACTTATTTTCGAATAAGGGAACAAATTTCTCTATTCCCTCATACTGTTATTGCATATAATTATTAAACTTATACTAATGTAATAGCTCTCCAAGGGCTGATTTTCCACATGTCCATGCATGGTACATAATGCTTCATTTTTTATCATATTATATTGGCAATGCCAATTTATCGCAAAAATAATGTGATAAATAATGCATGAGATATGGGTGCGGTACTTACAGTATCAATGAGATCCCTTGGGGTCGGAAGGACAGCATCAGAATGATAATAGTCTATCCCAAGTCCACCACCAATATTTAAGTAGTTAACTTCAAAACCTTGATCTCGGATTTGGTCAATGTAGTTGATCATAATAACAGCAGCATCCCTAAAGATGTCTACCTATAAAAATAAAATAAAATATGCAACAATGTTTTCAACAATTATATCTAAGCAGAGATTAAGAACCACACATGCAAGTGTAGAAGTGTAGGAGAAAAAAACTGGGTAGGAGAAAAATACACCCAAAAGTCACAAAGCAGAAGAAGAGGAAGGAACAAGGTTTCAGGATGTACCTTGGTAATTGTTGACCCAAGATGGCAGTGGGCACCTACAAGCTTAACCTCATTAGGATGCTCCTTTATAGCATCTAAAAACCACTGCAGCTTCTCATTTCTAATGCCAAATTTAGAGTTCTTATTTCCAGTGGCAACATAAGGATGGACCTAAGCAGAAAAACAAAAGTCTCTTAAGATATTTTCAGAATAATAAACAGGACATCAAACATACAAATGAGTACACTACAAATTTAGAGGTGTCAAGTTGGACATAGCAGTTAATCACAAAAATAGCAGCAAGAGGGTGAGAAACCACAATAACAATTGAAATGGAGGGTTTTACCATTTCATTGGAATAAAACAGTGTCATTACTTATGAATGTTGCATATTGACACATTGTTAATTCGGGATGCTTGTGCACCGGGCTGTCCTTTGCCCTTTGTCAACCCTATTAGTTAACTTACGATTTTAGTAAAAAATCAAACATGAATTGTATGAATACCTTACTCCTACCTATAATCCACTAGTCATGCTTGAAAATCAACTCTAACATCTTATCCATAAAGCCTTAAAAATCTATATACATTCCATACCTGTGGATCCACATCAGGGTTGATCCTAAGTAAAACATTGACCCTCTTTCCAGCAATTCTTGCAGCGGCAACGATGTTTTCCAAGTCAAATTCGCTGTCAATGTTGATAAACACACCTTCCAGTGCAGCCAATGTCAAATCCTCCAAAATCTTCCCATTCCCATTAAAGATACACCTAAGTTATCAACAAATACAAAAAACAATCACATTTAACAAAAAAAAGCTCAAACCACAGAGAAACCAATGCAACAAGTTCGAATCCAATCCAAACCTTGTGGGGTCAAATCCAGCACGAAGAGCAAGCCTAAGCTCGTTACCACTAACAAGCACAGCACCACAACCCAAGTGCCTCAAATGCTCGAGAATCTTCAAGTTATTGTTTGCCTTAATGGCATAACCAATAACAGAGTTCAAACCTTGCAACGCATCCTTATAAGCCTCAACGTTTCTTGTAATCTGGGGCTTACTGTACAAGTAGAAGGGTCTTCTATCCACGGATTCCATGATCTCTTGGACCTTAACGGTCTCGCAGTAAAGGTAACCGTCATCGGATTTCGTGAAACAGTGCTTAAAATGGGTCTTCTTCTCTGCAGGATCCACCAGGGGAGTCTTGGCAGCGTTAACGGCTCTGAGAACGCGGGGTTTAAGGGAACCTTTGAGGGGAAGAACTAGGTTTTGGGGAAATGGGGATTTGGAAAAGAAGGGGTTGTTGAAATTCAAGGTTTTTGGAATGGAAGGAGATTGAGAAATGAGGTGTGTGCTTGCCATGGCAAGTAACTGTGTTCTTCCTTCTTTGCTCTATTTGCCGACAAGGCCTGGAACGAAGCTGTGAGATACTGCATGTTATAAAGTCAAAAGTCAAGACCCTTGCAATTTTCCTATGTTGTTTGGGCTTCATAGGCCCATTTTGTTTTTGTGTTTAGATTTCCACCTACCTTGTTTGGGCTTCACAGGCCCATATTGTCCTAAGTCCTAACTAGCAGCCTTATTTCTAGATAGAGCCTGACCCTGGTTTCTTGAATTCTGAACTTTTCTTGAAAAGAAAACCATAGTGAGAAAGAGCGTGCGAGGAGTTTGATCGGTTTTTTTTTTAGGGTTTTATACAATTGTCTGATTGTGGTATCAGTGTTATAATCAGTGTTATAGATAATTAGATATTACATACAAGCAAGGTTATGAAAATCGGACCGATTATTAAACCACTCAAATTACTGATTTATTGGTTTATTAGTCTAACCAGTTTAATTAAATAACTGTTTTATAATAAAATAATAAATAAAATATAAATAAATATACTAAAATATAATTATAGTCTAATATAAATATTAAAATGTTATTCAAATTTAAAACACTACATAAAATATCACTAAAGGCTTAACTTCTCCAGTTATAAGTTTAAAATAAGGCTTGTTATTACTTTAACTAAGAGCACTCTGGATCGGACAAAAAATAAAGTGTTAACTTCTCCAATTATATATTTAAGAGTTTTGTGATACAATAAGAGTAAGAAGCACCAACTTATGACAAAATGTACTATCAAGAATACTTATACTCATGTTTTGCATGTTTGTTGCCACTTTATTTGGCTAATCAAGTCCAGTTTTAAAGTATGAAATCCTAAAGGTTCTTCTAGGTGATTTATTAACCAATAAATCAAATTGCATAATGTCAAATAGTTAAATTAATAACATTTAAATTTTGCATATAATTACTTTCAAGTTGACATAATAGTAATTAATCACATATCATTTCAGTGTTTCCCTGTATTCAATGGTATTAACACAGACGGAAATAATGATACTTAGTTTCTTGGTTTTTAAGAGCTAAAACAGTAAAACATAATTACTAAAATGCCAATAAGACGATATTATGAATTCATTTCAATACACAATTTGTCACATTTTGTGATTAAATAATTAAATTATATGTATTCCTTTAGGAGGCATTTGTTTTATTTTTTGGTTTATAAGTAATTCACAGAAACTCAACCTGCCAAAGCAGGAACAATCTGTTACACATTGCTTGTAATAACGAAAACATCAACACATAACAAGAACATGCCATAACCTGCGAATTCATTTCAATACACAAAATATTTTGTTTTACTATAATGTTGTTATCCATGATTTCTAATTTTTAACACAAAAATTAACATGCTTTAACAAGGATTAACAAAATTTTCAACCCAATAACAAGCTCGGCACAAGGATTAACAACAGAAGGAAAAAAGCATTGAATGAGGCAATGAGCACAAAATTTATCATAAAAAAAACTTTAACAAAATTTAACAATAGAAAAAAAAAAGAGTAAGAACAAGCCAGTAACAATTTATCAGTATCAATTTATCATCAATCACTAAGCCGGTAACAGAGTTAATCAACCCAGAACAAGCAAGAACAAAGCTAATAAGTCAATAACAGAGTTAAAATTTAGAGAAAAGGACAAATAGGTCCATGACCTTTTGCTCTGCGGACATTTTCGTCCCTGACCATTGGAAAATACTTTTAAGTCCCTGACCTTCATAAAACTTGGACGGATCAGTCCCTGACGGAGGCATTTGGACGGATTAGTCCCTGACGGAGGCATTTGGACGGAGGGACTGATCTGTCCAAGTTTTGTGAAGGTCAGGGACTTAAAAGTATTTTTCAATAGTCAAGGACAAAAATGTCTACAGGACAAAAGGTCAAGGACCTATTTGTCCTTTTCTCTAAAATTTATCATCAAGCAATGAGCAAAGCCAATCAACCAAGAAAAAGCACTGAGCACTGACTGAGCATTACCTTAGGCGAGGGTAGTGGCCAGAAATTTGAGAGCGATGGGCGACGGGAAGCTGGCGACGAACACTGGCGAGTTGGCGACGGATGACGAGGAGCTGGCGATGAATGCTAGCGAGCTGACGATGAACACGACGGACGGACAACGATGAAGCAGAACCTGGAGACGCTGGCATTGGGCGAACGGGAGGGCCTTCGAGCACGACAAACCAGGAGGATTGGCGAACGACCACAACGAACCAAGCGGCGACGGTAAGACCAACGGCGGCGCAATGGAGGTTAGGGTTTTCATGGAAGAATGGGGAAGAGCTTTTAACCAGCGTTCTGAAAACCGGACCAGACCGGCCAGTTGAACTAGTTCAACCGAAAACTGACGAGAAAAACGGTCCGATCCTCCCCCTAAAACCGCCAATTTCAAAATCGCTAAAAACCGGTCGAACCGGCCAGTTGGACCAGAAACTTGTCGGTTCTTAATAAATGACGTCGTTTTGATTATTTTGAAAAAAAGAAAACCAATCAGTCACACCACTCGCCATCCCTAGCTTCTTCAACAATTCAAAACCCAAACCAAAAACCTAGCCTCTTCAACAGATCCGCTGCCGCCGTCCGTCGTTGTAGGCGCCTCCGCGGCCTCCTCCTTCCCCCTGTCCCAAACCCAAACCCCAAGCTTGGCACGTCGTCGTCGCGTTGTCTTCTAGCTTCGGTGTTCGAGACTTCAAGTTTGAGCTGCTCGCCGTCGTGTCTTTGTCGTCGTCTTGCTCTCAGTCGAAGGTTAGTGGCACTGTTTAGTGATTTCCTTTTATGCTCTGTTGAGTCTGTTGAAACTTGAATGTCTGATAGTTAGTGATTTCTGAATCTGAAATTAAGTAAATCATTGATTTTGTGTTGTTAAAATTATGTTGTTGAGATGGATTTGTTATGCTGCTGCCGTTTTTTAATTTTTGAGTATGATGTTTCTGAATTTTTGTTGAAATAGTTATTGATTTCAGGGTCAGGGTGATTATTTATTCTGGAACTGAGTCTGTTGTTTCACTGCCTGATGGGAAAGTAAGTTCTCCCCATCCTCCATCGGATTCGTCCTGCTCGTCTCCCTCTCGATGGTCAGTGATTTTGGTGTGCATTTGTTCTTCGTTTTTCGATTTATTCTGACTCTCTGTTCTGAAATCAACAAATCATTGAATGATTATAGGGATTTGAGGTTTTGTTCAAATCATTGATTTGCTCTGGCTTTGGTGTGCTGCTGTGGATTCTGGTGTTCTGTTGTGTGTTTTGTGGCTCAGCTGCGCTGCTGTTGCTTTGTGTTTTTGTTGAAATCATTCAATGATTATTTCATTTCTGGGTTCTGGCTCTACTGTGCTGCTGCTGCTTTGTTTTTTTAGTTAAATTTGTAGATGATTATTTGATTATTTAGCTCAGGGTTGTGTGTTTTGTCAATTAGCCTGACTTTAATATTAATTAAGTGCTTTGTAGCTGTATTTCCTTTTTAAAATTTCTTTTCCAATTTTGTATTATAGTGAAAATTAGGATGGATTCTACATTCTAGTATTCCACTCGTTAATTGTTTCTGTAAAAAATAATTCATACTATCAATTTACTTAGTAAATTGTGTAATGAACTCATTTTTAAGGTAAGAAAAATAAATTGAAGGGTGGGGGCATAGGGCTAATGAGGCATAAAGATCCTTTAATTCAATTTTGAAAAGAATTTTACTCTTTTTTGTCTGCTTCAAGTGTGTGGAGGGCTGGCATGAAGAAATGGTCCTAGGAATTGGATGGACAACAACTCTTCTTTATAGGGATGGGAAAGAGAAGGTGCTTCTTCTGTCTCTTGGTATTGGTGTGTGGATTGTCTTCTATGCTTGCAAGCGTGTGTATCAGTATATTTGTTGTGGGGAGCATTGTGTCTGACTCAAAAGCAAGTGCAGAACATGGTTCCCAAGAGAAGCTTCACATATATAGCAAAGGAAACAAGTCAAAAAATATAGTTAGCACTTGTGTTACCTGTTTTGTGGTTTGTGTTTTGTGTTTTAGGCTTTTAGCTGCTGGGAGGGTAATATTAATATGCTGTTGTTGTGTTATGCAATTTTATGACTTAATTATGCTCAGATAGTTATAATTTATTTATTATTTTATTCTAAAACAGTTTTTTCAGTTAAACTACGGTTTGACCGGTTGGACCAGTAAACCAGTGAACCAATGACTAGAGCGGTTTGATGATCGGTCCGTTTCTCAGAAACTTGCTCAATGTTTTGAAAACCGGTTCGAACCGGCCGATCGAACCAGGAACCATTAGCAAACACAGTTACGGCAGAAGGCAAAACCGTCAAATCCACAAACCGGAGGTGGACCGCCGAACCGGCCGGGAACTGCTCGGTCGAACCGAACTGTGACCCGGCCGGTTTTTGAATTTTGCCAAAAAACGCAGGCGTTTTGACTTGGCCCCCAAAAAGGGAACCCTAGGACTCTTTCACCCAGACACCCACACTGCACAGACCCACTCTCGAGCCTCTCCTCCAGCCCTCCACTCTCACCTCTCGCTCTCAACACGTCCAGTCTCCACCGTGAGCTTCCGGCGCAACCTCCGTCCAGCCACCGCCGCCGTCCCAAGGTCCGTGGAAGTCACTCACCGTCGCAGGTTCCTTTCAGCCAGCTTTCCTTTCAGTCGTCGAAATCGCAGCCAGCGCCAGTTGCCGTCGCGTAGTCTTCCCGCCGGCGCCAGCTCTGTTCGACCCTTCCACCCCAGCCACTGTCCCGGTCACCGCCAGCTCTGCATTCTTTCCTGTCTTCCACTAACCTTAGGTATAAATTTTGTTTTTTGTAATAATAATTGTTGAAGCATTAATTTATTGTTGGTTCTAAACCTTGCTGTTGATTGCTTGAAGCATGATTAATTGTTGAAGCATTGATTAATTGTTGGTTCTAAAGTCTAAAACTAGCTGTTGATTGCTTGAAGCGTGATTAATTGTTGAAGCTGATTGCTTGAAGCATGATTAATTGTTGAAACATTGATTAATTGTTGGTTCTAAAGTCTAAACCTTGCTGTTAATTGCTTGAAGCATGATTAATTGTTGAAGCATTGATAATTGATTAGTTGTTGGGTGCTAAACCTTAATAATTAACATTTTTGCTTAATTAGATCCTTATATATGCACACACGCAAGCTAAGATTGAAGTATTTATAGTTTTCTGTATTGTGTGTGCAGGGTTGCATGCAATTATCCACACGAGAACATAACATTCAAGATAGATGAGAGTAGCAGCAACCCTAATTACTTGGCATTTGTGATTTGGTATCAACAGGGAATTAGAGACATAACTGCTGTCCTGCTTTGTGAGGTATACTATATATATACACATTCTCCTACTTCCAAATTATTCTGCTGAATCAAGTAATTAACGTCAAGAGTAGTTGAAATTTGAGTCTTCAACATCTTACACTAATGCTACTATCTATGTAATGAAATAGTGGTTATTGTCGTAACTAAAAAAATTATTTTTCATCATATATATTGCATTGGAATCACTAAATAGACACCCTCACAAAAACCATTACTGGAAACTCTTTATTATGTTATATATATGTATGTAAGAATTAAGTTCCTAGTATATAACTAATATGTATAAAACATTATTGAACAATTAGTCAGTAATATTTAAAAGTGTTGGTTAAAAATATAGCATTAGACTGTTAAACTAAAGGCGCTAAACTGTTGACTAAAAGTGTTAGCTAATATAAATTAAAATTGTTGATTCCTAAACTTTTTTCATTGTGGATGGTACTAGCAGGTAGCAGCTAGTATTATTGATCATACATATAACTATTATGCAGACTGAGAACTTTGAGTGCAAGTTGCTAGATCGGAGCCATGGTGCAGTGTGGACTTGCACCTGCGGCATTGATGGCATTGATGGGATTGATTAGTTGATTAGTGTTCATGAGAGCATGCATGTTCAATAACCATTAGAGTTTCCATATCACCTGCGGCATTTGTTGTCTGCATATGTTGTAATATGAAATGAAATTTTGGCAAGAGACAACTTCTTTGGATGTCTGGTGCCATTGATTTATATGGCTTTGTTTGGTGATGTCCGTTTCAGATGCATGACAGGAACCTTGGATGGTATTTTTCCATGGAATGTATTTATATTTTATTTATTGTTTTATTATAAAACGGTTTTTTCGGTTCAACCACGGTCGAACCGGTTGAACCTATGAACCAATAAACTAGTAACTAGAATGGTTCGATGACCGGTTCCGTTTTCAAAACCTTACTTGAACTCCTTTTGCCATTCCTTTCACTGCATTCTCTTATTGTCTTGTTTCTGGTGTGAGGTCAAAGTGGATTTGTGTCCATTCATTTGCACCCTAATTATTCTCAAACTTCCATTGCATTTTCATGGTTTCCATTAATGCACACACGTTTATGTATTTTCAAACTAGGTTGCATGTCATGTCATTGTTCCTGTTTGACTTGATGCTTTTTGTTTGGTGCTGTATAGAGTCATTTTGCCATTTAAATATGAACACCCTTTGTATCTATATTTACATTTCTTCCTCTTTTATTGTGACAGGAACCCTTTTGATGTTTACTATCCCCGTGTTGTATAGCAAATACGGAAATTATGTAGATAAATGTTGTGGAATGATAAATCACCAATTTTTAAAACATTTCAGAATTGTAGATGAGAATGTTTTCAAAAGATTGCCCCATAACATACCCAAGGACAAAGAGTCTTGATTTCCAAGATCCTTCAATTTACGCTCTTTTGGAATCTTGCCACAACGTTGCCTTGTAAGTATGAAACATCTTTATAATGTAGATGTTGTTCTTGAATTAAATAGTTTGCATCCACTTTAATCAGATTTTGCACATATAAATTAGACATTTTGCACTCACTTTAATGAGATTTTGCACACATGTTACAAACAGTTTGCACCTAGTTTAATGAGATTTTACACACATAACTTAGCATGGTTTGTACCCATATTTATCTGTATCTGAATGCGAGTATTACTGTTATTATAATTATTATTATTGTTATTATTGTTATTTTCCAAACAAATCATGGTTAAATTGGGTGAAGATTTTTTATTTTATGTTTGCAAGAATTGAAAGAATGTCATTGTTCTCCCAATTTGGTTTTCCCAACGATAAATTCACTTACAAAAGAGCAAAAACTCGAAGTTGATAAAATGGAATTCTCATCCTTGAAGACTATTCAAGATTGGAAAGTTGATAGGCAGTTATTCCGTGCACTTGCTAAAGCACATAACACAACAACAAGCAAACTAGAATTAGTGGTGGGGGATATTGATGTGACAACAGACAAAATTGGGGCAGCTATAGGATTACCTTCAATTGATAAAAGCTTTCCGGAAGAAGAAGAATGGACTTCAGAGCAAGAAAGATCAGTTGCCCCGTTCAAGTCTGTGAGAAGTCCATGGCTACAAGAAGTGTTACATTCAAGAGAATGTAATGTTTCAACATCTAACGGGAGAAGATTACTTTGGCACCAAGAAGTAATCCCCATTGTTGATGTAGAGAACATCACAAGATATAATTGGACAAGATTTGTGCATGATGAGCTTATGAAAGGGGTTGAAAAATTAAAGGAAAAAAATACATTAAGTATTGATAGTTGTCTTTATGTTTTGATGGTAATCAATCTATTGTACTTATCTCTTTTTTCATTTTTCGATTTCTCTTTTGATGATAATCATTATATTTACTATTTTGCTAGTAGATTATCTATTATCACAAAGACACATTTGGAGATAAGGAAAATTATATAGGGCCTCCACCACCATGGGTTGTTTATTGGGATAAAAAAAAAACTTGACAAGAAGTTGATACAGGAGTCATCAAAGTAAAGGCCAATGGTTTGTTTTATCTATTTTATCTTGTCACGTTCTTCTCTTTTTTTACAAAACCTTTATTTGTGTGACTATTATTGTAGGATATTGTTACCCTTTTAGTTAAGCAAGGTGTTGTTGATGCTAAATTTGCAAAGAACATAACAAGAGCATCAACTAGTTTGGCTAAGAAAAGGGGGAGGGGGCGAATGAGCTTAATAAAGATGATAACACAATGAAGGAGAAGAAAGAAAGGTAAACAAATAAAGTTTTGAGGTGTTATAAATGAAAGGACTGAAACCTATGAGTTTTACAAATACTTTTTACCACTAATTAAACTTTTGGTACTACTAGATTTTTCTAATGTTTTGCTATTATCTTTATGTTAGCTTCAAAGCTTAGTAATTCTTGTTCTAAGGTCACCTTTAAGTTTATGGACTGGTTTGATTTTTTGTTTATAGATTTGATGAAAAAATAATGACAACAAAATATCAAAAGAAGGCAATGTGTCAGATGAGAAAAAAGATAAAGGAAGGTAAAAATTAGTTTTGATTTATTCTTGATAAAAGAGAATGTAAAGTAAAATATAAAGTGTGTGCTTTTTTATAGTGATGCAAAACAAGATGAGGAGAAGGATCTTAAAACAAGGTAAAAATAGTATATAGGCTTCTTTATAGTTATGATTTCTTTTTTTGTTTTTTGTTGTGTAAATCTAATTATTGTTTATATTGATTTAATAGGGAAGAAGAAAAAGATGCAAACAGCACGAGATCGTTAATGAAATTAGTGGAAGAAGCTAAACCAAACAAATTAATGACGCCTAGCAATAGAGGTATAAATTATAGTTCTTAGTGTTTGTTGTTTGTTGTTTTGATTTTTCAATGTAATTTTTGTTATGTAATACTAGTTATTATGAGTATTCCACACTGTTTTGGCTATGAATTATGTGATTATATGAGATTTTACAACTATTTTAATGAGATTTTGCACATCTTATTTAGCGTAGTTTGCACCCAATTTAATGGGATTTTGCACACATGAATCAAAACATTTTGCACCCACTTTAATGGGATTTTGCACACCTCACTCAGCATATTTTGCACACATGTATCAAACAATTTGTACCCACTCTAATGAAATTCTGCATACATGACTTAGCATAGTTTGCACCCACATTCCTATTATTTAGATTTTTCTTTCTCTCAAATTTGAATCTCATTTTTGTGTACATACTTTAATATAATTTTTGTGTATATGTTCTATTTTTATGCTTTAGATAATGCAATAAAATGTGAATGGAGAGAAATAGTGCAAAGTACAGTCCAAGCATTCTTAGAAAAAGAAGATCCTGATATTTATACACCTTCCCCAATAAAAAAGACACAAGAATGTGTGTAACCATCAATTCCATCATTCTCCCTAAGAATAGATGAGGAAAATAAAATAGGAGAAGAAAAAAAGGTGATAGATGAGGAAAACAAAATAAGGAAAGAAAAAAAAAAGGTGATAAATGAAAAAAACAAAATAGGGAAAGAAGAAAATGTGACAAAGGACAATAAGTTAACAGAAGTAGATAAGGACAAGATATACTTTTGGACAACAGACGATACGGTGAACAAGGATGAGATTTTGTGCATCTTAAAAGACATACCTAGAGCAATGCTTGTTAGGGAGGATATCATGTCAATGTTGTCTAGACATCAGATAAATAATATGGCTAAATTTCTTGACTATTACATGTTTCTATTTTTTTTATATTTTTATGTGTATTATGTTTTAGAACTAACATTACATTGGAACATGCAGGTTCTGAATTATATAATTTTTTTTTTCAACAAATTAAGGTCACCTAGCTTGGATGTCTATTGCATGAATGCTTTTGTTTTGGTATGTATACAAACTACTTTTCCAATTTCATGATTGGAGAGTTTAAATTTTATAATCTAATTATATCTTTATATATGGAGAGAGATATTCTTACATTGGGGACACTTTGCCAAAAGAAAGAAAAAAAATTATGTACCTCTTCCTACTGATTTTGGAAAAAATGGTGACAGCTTCTTTAAGAAAAAGAAAATTTCAAAACATAAATGGGTGAGTAAAATTAAAACTACTCTCTATGTATTTGTGTTAATTTTTCTATTTGAAGAATGACTATTGAGGGTTTATGTATTTATATACATAACTATTCTGCTGTGTTATCGGTGTTTAACCCTTCAAATTTCAAACTCTTTTTTTATATTTGTCTCTACACTCATCATGTTTTCCACTTTCTTATATTAATTATATCACTCATCAGTATAGTATATGTAATCTTTTTCATGTTAAAGCTATTAAATATTTATAATGCAGTTATTGTTGTGTGATGTTATGATTATCATTGGTGGCTATATGCTAATGACATCCATAAAAAGAGATTTTTTGTTTTGGATTCTTTGTATAAAGAGTCCAAAGAAGAGAGGGTGCAGTTAGACATATATGCTGTATAATTTCGTTTTGCTCACATATATTATATTATGTGGTGTAATAATTTTACTTATTAATAATGAACCTTTTTCCAAAGCAAATTGATTCAACAAATGGTCTCAATAACTATGCCGAATTATGAGCTACCAAAAAATATCCAATCCCAATTTATTTAAATGTCCCTAGGCACTCAAATAAGTAAGCATAATATTAATTATATTATGTTATAAATAACATAAAAATGCACATGATAAGACTAACCAAATTCTAATTCATTTGTTTTTTCAGCTATGATTGTAGATTGTTTTTAATAAAATGGGTAAAAATGTGGCACCCTAGTAGTATCGAGACTAATGTGTCCAATATGTCAGAATGAGAGGAAGTAAATATTTTTTGTATAGTTTTTATTTTTGTTTTTAATGTTCTTGTCTTTTTATAATTTATGATCTTTGTGAACATTGTTATTGCAGTTTGAGTGCATTAATCTAAAGAAGCAATTGGTCTTCCAAATGTTTACATTACCTTCAAGTGCCCTTCTTAAGGATGTTATAAAGAGTTTAGAGAAATATAGAATGGTAAAGTCAACTCCGCCTCAATCAAGTCCTTACTTAGTATGCAATATTAACGAATTGACGATGAAATGCCTTGGTTAGCTAAGAAGGGCTTTAGAAAGAAAGCTCTCGTTAAGAAGCACAAAAACTGAACTTGAAGACTTAGTTAAAGTTATTAGCTCTTTTTAGAAGATCATTGGATATACTTATTTCCTATATAATAGGATTCAAATTTAAGTTTTAATGCTATGCTCAATTAAATTTACCATGTACATTCATTTTTAATTGAGTTTAACTCAACTTAATACTTGATACATATATCCACATGGGCTTCTTTTTTGTTCATAAATTTATGATGGCATAAGTAGGCTTCTTATGGGTGCAAATTTATCAAGTATTAAGTTGAGCTAAATTCAATTAGAAACGTGTATACATGATAAATTTAATTGAGCATAGTATTAAAGCATAAATGTGAATCCTATTATATACAAAACAAGTATATCCAACGACCCCCTAAAAAGAGCTGGTAACTCTAACTAAGTTTTCAATTTCAGTTTTTGCGCTCCTTAATAAGAGCTTTCTTTCTAAATCGCTTTCCAGCTAAACAAAGAGATTCTATCATCAATTCGTCGGTATTGCATATTGCGTAAGGACTTGATTGAGTCTGAGTTGGCTTTACCACTATATTTCTCTGAACTCTTTGTAAGATTCTTAAGAAATGTATTTGAAGGTGATGTAAGCATTTGGATGACCAATTGCTTCTTTAGATTAATGCACTCAAACTGTAATAACAATGTTAACAAAGATTATAAATTATAAAAAGACAAAAATATCAAAAGCAAAAATAAAAACTATACAAAAAAATATTTATTTCTTCTCATTCTGACATGTTAGACACATTAGTCTCGATACTATTAGAGTGCTATATTTCTACCCATTTTATTACAAACAATTGAATTAGAATTTGGTTAGTATTATCATGTGTATTTTTATGTTATTTATAATATAACGTAATTAATATTATGCTTACTTATTTGATTGACTAAGGACATTCAATTAAATTGGGATCGGATCATTTTTTGGTAGCTCATAGTTTGGCACAGCTATTGAGATCATTTGTTGAATCAATTTGCTTCGGAAAAAGGTTCATTATTAATAAGTAAAACTATTAAACCACATAATATAATATCATGTGAGCAAAATGAAATTATATCGCATATATGTCTAACTACACCCTCTCTCTTTTGGATTCTTTATAC
Organism: Arachis ipaensis; assembly: GCF_059453495.1. Lineage (NCBI taxonomy): Eukaryota > Viridiplantae > Streptophyta > Magnoliopsida > Fabales > Fabaceae > Arachis > Arachis ipaensis. The sequence continues at coordinate 140,233,161 of NC_142435.1, read as the reverse complement.
AAGGAATCCAAAGCAAAAAGTCTCCTTTCATGGATGTCATAAGCATATAGGCACCAATGATAGTCATAACAGCACAACACTAATAACTGCATTATAAATATTTAATAGCATTAATATGAAAGGTGGAAGAGCTACTTCTACGAGTTATTTAATGAGGGACAGAAGACTCTTCCGAGCCTTGGTCGATTATGCACAAGGGAAGAAGATCAAAACTTTGACTACTATCGAAGGATCCGAGACTTCGAGGTAAAAGAGGCTTTAAAGCAGATGAAAATTGGCAGGGCAGTAGGACCTGATAATGTCCCGATTGAGGTTTGGAAGAGTCTTGGAGAAAAAGGAATCAACTGGTTAACCAAGCTTTTTAATGAGATTTTAAGGTCAAAGAAGATGCCTGATGAGTGGAGAAAGAGCACCTTGGTACCTATCTACAAGAATAAGGGGGATATACAAAGTTGCGGAAACTATAGAGGGATTAAGCTTATGAGTCATACTATGAAGTTATGGGAAAGGGTGATAGAACGGAGGTTGAGAAAAGAGACACAAGTAACAGAGAACCAATTTGGATTTATGCCAGGCAGATCTACCACTGAAGCGATATACCTATTAAGAAGGATGATGGAGAGGTATCGTAGTAATAAAAGGGATCTACATATGGTGTTTATTGATTTGGAAAAAGCGTATGATAGGGTACCAAGGGAGGTCTTATGGAAGGTTTTAGAAAAGAGGAGAGTAAGGATCGCATATATTCGGGCAATTAAAGACATGTATGATGGGGCCACAACTAGTGTGAAGACTCAAGGTGGTGTGACAGAGGAATTCCCTATTGGTCTAGGATTACACCAGGGATCATCTTTAAGTCCATACCTTTTCACATTAGTCTTGGAAGTACTCACAGAGCACATCCAAGAGCCTGTGCCATGATGCATGCTTTTTGCCGATGATATCGTCCTTATGGGAGAGTCAAAGGCAGACCTAAACAAGAAGTTGGAGTTATGGAGAGAAGCTTTAGAAGTATATGGTCTGCGCATAAGCAGTAGCAAGACGGAATATATGGAATGTAAATTCAGTTTGAGAAGGGAAAACCCCAATATAGAGGTGAAGATTGGAGAAAACATCCTACAAAAAGTTAAAAGTTTTAAGTATCTTGGGTGCATCATACAGGATAATGGAGAGATTGAACAGGATGTAAATCATAGGATCCAAGCAGGTTGGTCAAAATGGCGGAGTGCATCTGGTTTTATATGCGACAAAAAGGTGTCTTTAAAACTTAAAGGTAAATTCTATCGCACCGCTATAAGACCGGCTATGCTGTATGGTACGAAGTGTTGGGCGGCTAAAGGGGAGCACGAACATAAGTTGAGTGTGGCAGAGATGAAGATGTTGAGATGGATGAGTGATCATACGCGATTGGATAAAATAAGGAATGAAGATATAAGGGAGAGAGTTGGAGTAGCACCCATTGTGGAAAAGATGGTTGAATCGCGTCTCAGGTGGTTTGGACATGTGAGAAGAAGACCGATAGAACATCCAGTCAGGAGGGTAGATGAGATGGAAGATGGACAAAGGGCGAAAGGCAGAGGAAGACCTAAGAAGACCATCCATGAGGTGGTCAAACGAGATCTACATGTAAACAGTCTCTCTGTAGACATGATACATGACAGAGCACAATGGCGTCGTTTGATTCATGTAGCCGACCCCACTTAGTGGGACAAGGCTTTGTTGTTGTTTGGTTTGTTTGTTGTTGTAATATGAAAAAGACTACATACACTATATTAACGAGTGGTATAGTTAATATAAGAAGGTAGAAAACATGATGAATGTAAGGGCAGATATCAAAAAAAGAGTCTGAAATTTAAAGGTTAAACACTGATGACATAGAATAGAATAGTTGATTATATAAATACATAAACTCTCAATGGTCCTTCTTCAAAGGAAAAAATTAACACAAATACATAGAGAGTAATTTTGGTTATGTTTTGGAATTTCTTTTTTCTCAAAGAAGCTGTTACTATTTTTTCCAAGATCAGTGGAAAAAGATACATAATTTTTTTTTTCTTTCTTTTGGTCAAGTGTCCCCAATGTAAGAACCTCTCTCCCTATATATAAAGATATAGTTAGATTACAAAGTTTAAACTCTCTGATAATGAAATTGGAAAAGTAGTTTGTACACACACCAAAACAAAAGCATTCATGCAATAGACATCCAAGTTAGGTGACGTTAATTTGTAAAAAAAAAGACCATATAATTAAGAACCTGCATGTTACAATGTAATGTTAGTTCCAAAACATAATACACATAAAAAAGTAGAAACATGTAATAATTAAGAAATCTAATCATATTGTTTATCTGATATCTTGGCAACATTGGCATGATATCCTCCCTAACAAGCATTACTCTAGGTATGTCTTTTAAGATGCACAAAGTCTCATACTTGTTCAACCTATGGTCTGTTATCCAAAAGTATATCTTGTCCTTATCTACTTCTGTTAACTTATTGTCTTCTGTCACCTTTTTTTCTCTCCTTATTTTGTTTTTCTCATCTATCACCTCTTTTTCTTTTCTTAGTTTGTTTTCCTCGTCTATCACTTTTTTTTCCTATTTTGTTTTCGTCATCTATCCTTAAGGAGAAAGATGGAATTGATGGTCGCACACATTCTTGTATCTTTTTTATTGGAGGTGTATAAATATCGAAGTCTTCTATTTCTAAGAATGCTTGGACTACACTTTGCACTATTTCTCTCCATTCAGATTTTATTGCATTATCTAAAGCATAAAAACAGAGCATATACAAAAATTATATTAACGTATGCACACAAAAATGAGATTCAAAGTAGAGAGAAAGAGGAACTAAATAATAAGAATGTGGGTGTAAACTGTTTGATACATGTGTGCAAAATGTGTTGAGTGAGGTGTGCAAAATCTCATTAAAGTGGGTGTAAAATGTCTGATTCATGTGTGCAAAATCTCATTAAATTGGGTGTAAATTGTGCTGAGTAAGGTGTGCAAAATCTCATTAAAGTAGTTGCAAAATCTCACATAATTCATAGCCAAAACAGTGTGGAATGCTCATAATAACAAGTAGTGTTACGTAACAAAAATTACACTGAAAAATCAAAACAAGAAACAACAAACACTAAGTTTTGTTTGGGTGCCATTATGAGTTTTTCCCTGCATATTTTGAATGGATACAGAACTAGGGGTGCACAGACCCAGCCCGGTCCGGTTCCGAACACTTTAGAGGCTAATTTGGTGTGATTTCATCTGGTTTAGGGCCGGGTAAGGGTCTCAAAAATAGACCCAGTCATTGTTTCGGGTCGGGTCCGGACCATAGCTCGGGTCACCCGAAGTCGGCCCGGTGGCCCGGTCATCATACACAATTAATATTTTGTGTTATTAATGATGGATCATGACTATTCTTATGTGAAATTTAAGTATTGTAAACCTTAATATTTTGTGTTATTAGTCATTATAAGACTATAAGTTAATGTTTTATGTTTAGAATGCATAAGACTTTAGACTAATGCATGATATTGTGTTATTTATATTGATTTAAATATTTGGTATTATTAGACAATATTAGTATTGATTGTGGTTTTGCTTTAGTATTGATTGTGGTTATGCTTTAATTTTAAAGAAGGGTTGGTTCTTGTTATATTTTTCTAAGTGAATTTTACCATGTTAAATAATGGTTGGAGTCTTGGAAATTTGGATATTTTTACATGCTAGCTTACAAGAAGGTATCAACGTAATGTAATGTTAACGGCCCGGTTTTCACCCGGTATAATTGTGACCCGAAAGTGTATTGGTTTCATCGGGTCTAGGGTCGGGTTCGGGTTTACTAAATAGACCCGGTGTATATTTCGGGTCGGTTCTGGGTCACATCAAACCCGGCTTCACCCGGCTCATGTGCACCCCTATACAGAACGATGACACCAGTAATGAACAGATTATCTAGGACAGAGACTCAGAGTCAAATACATAATAGAACTATATATATGTTAGTTTACAGCTACCAAGTTTAAAGAGCAGTTCTATGATAATTCAAATTTGAGTTAAACAAAGAGATCAATATTAAAATTATGCTAAGCCAGTCTGTTTTGGTTGCAGAGTCCGACTTCCTAGTTTTCTCCAATTGGTTCATTGCATACAAAACATACACCAAAGCTCAGATACACTAGAAATGAAAGCGAGAAGCAAAGAGTTACAGAAAGCAATAAATGAACAGAAATCAAAACTAATTAACCTTCACATTAAAAATTTTTAGTAATATAAATTTTAACCTTGCAGAAACATAACGCATCAGTAGAAACGAAGGAGAATGTATAGAGAGATAAGAGATGCTGCCGCAGAAAGTAAAGCCGCTGCTACTGGAGACGCTACTGTCGATGGACAGCGAGTTCAAGAAGGCTGATTCACATTGAGAGTGTTCATCAGTATTGAGAACAAAAAAGAAGGTGCACTACAAGAGTGGAGAGAGAGTGTGTGATTTTGTGAAGAAGAAAAACGTGTGAGATAAAGAGCATGTATTCACGCTCTATATGTATTTGAGCTTCAATACTAGTTGTTTGTTGGCCCAAAAGTTAAAAGTTTATTGACTTTCTAGTACTACTGTGTTGGTTAATCTTAACTGTGTATGTATATTAGATTAACTGACTAACGCAAGTAGTTTTTTTTTTCCCGCTGGTTCAATTACAATAAAGTACTCATTTTTTTAACTCAAAATACATATTTTTGTATGTGCTGAAAATACATAAAAAAGTCTATTGAATACGTGTTGAGTGCTTTTGCGGTATATATATGTTCTAGAATATGGCAAGTAATTACCAATATATAATATTCACCAAAAACTTGTAGTAAGGAAATATTCAATTAATAAAAATTTGATAGTCAAAAATAATAAATTCTGATGATCTATTAATCTAATAAAAACTAATGCCAAAATATTTTTTAATTTTGTGATAAAATTATTGTGTAAACAAATAACATTAAGTAATGTATTTTCTTATTTGATTTGACTTTTTGTTTTTTGTTTATTCTCTTTTATGTATCATTAATAAATAATATTTAAATTCTTAATATTTATTTAATCAGATAAGAAAATTTGACCACTTGATGAATCCATGTTGATTGAATATGATAGTATAGGTGAATACGTATATGTGCCTTTTAATTTGTCCATGCAAGCACCATTATTCATTTTGATTTTAAATTCATTTTCAATATTGAAATTAATTAGCACTTTTGAAAAGGTCGTGATTGACTGCCATTATATATAGCAGATTGGTGAAGAGTTTTGTGTGTGGATTTATATGGGGCGTTTGGTATGAAGTGTATTGTGTGTGGTTCAATAGTAACACTCAAACCTATATGAAATTAACACATACCCGAATAAACGTGTTGATGGGAATAATTAACATTGGCAAATTATATTTAACAATTTTTGTTTTATTATATTATTGATTATTAAATATATAAAAAATTATAAAGTCAATGAAGCATAATTATATATGCATGTATGTAATCGGTAAATAAATACTATTTAAATTTTAGTTACTTGAATGGACTAGAATTGTTTTTTATACGAGAACATGTAAATCATTTTAGTTTATAAGTTATATAAGTGGGGTCAAATTCAATAAAAAAGGCGTTCACCCATATAAGCGTATCAACAATGATCTTTATAGTACGCTTCGTGTTTCTCCTTCTCCTCTTTTTCTTTCTTCTTCTTTTTTCTTTTTTTTTTTTTTTTTTTTTGCGTTTCTCCTCCTTTTTTTTATGTGTTTCATCTTTATCGTTGTTTTTTATTACTGTTGTTGTTGCTGCATTTTTTCCCTCCTTCTCTTTCTATTGATTTTGAAACATTATGTATTTTTTCTTTTTTGTTTGATTTTTTCCTCCTAAGAAAAATTATAAGAATATGAAATAGGAAGAAGAAGAAGAAGAAACAGCAGAAGATGAGAAGGAGGAAGAGAAAGAGTTTTGAATTATGCAGAATACACCCAAATATCTTCGTGTTACATCCAAATTTACTGCAAATACAGAAAAATGTTTCCTCTAATGCTGCATTTTCTTCCTTTTTTTCCTTATTTCCTTCTTTTTTTTAGTTAAACGAATGTAAGTTCATCCTTTTCCAAGTAATTTTGCAGCATTATGTGTTTCTTCTTCTTTTTTGTTTGATTTTTTTGTTTTTATTCTTGTTAAGAGAGTACAACAACAAGAAATTTGAGAAGATAAAACAAAAAGGAAAAGATGAATAAGAAAAAAAGAAGAAGAAGAAGATGGTGATGATGATGAAAAAAAAAAGAAGCAGCAGAAGATGAAGAGGAGGAAGAGGAAAAGTTTTGAATTATGCAGAACTTATCAGAATAAAAATACACCCAAAATTCTTAAAATACACCCAAATATTCGTGTTATACCCAAATTTGCTGAAAATACAGAAAAATATTTCTTCTAATGCTGTATTTTTTCTTCTTCTTTTTTTCTTATTTTTTCTTTCTTTTAGTTAAATGAATGTAAGTTCATCATCTTCTAAGTAATTTTGCAGTATTATGTGTTTCTTCTTTTTTTGTTTGATTTTTTTGTTTTTATTCTTGTTAAGAGAGTAAAACAAGAAGAAACTTAAGAAGGTAAAACAAAAAAGAAAAGATGAAAAAAAAAAACAGCAGAAGATGAGAAAGAGGAAGAGAAAGAGTTTTAAATTATGCAGAACTTATCAGAATAAAAATACACCTAAATATCTTCGTGTTACACCCAAATATTTTCGTGTTACACCCAAATTTGCTGCAAATACAGAAAAATATTTCCTCTAATGCTACATTTTTTTTTCTGAATTGAACCACACCTTAGCCACTTGATTGGATTCAAAACAATAATAAATTTCGTTCTGGTTCAATTGACATTTTAAACCTGAATTATTCATTATCTTCAACAACGAGATAACTGATGATGGAGGAGAAAGAGAAAAAGAAAGGAGGAGAAGAAATTCCAATGAAAAAAGAAGGAGAAAGAAGAGGAGGAGGAAGAGGTAGTATTGATGACGACGATAATAAAAAAGAAAAATAACGAAGAAAATGCAATAACGGTACAAAACGCGTGAATATAAATAACTTATAAAGATCATACTTGTATAAAAAAACGCTTGTATGTGGAGATTAATTCTTTTTATAATCATAAGAATTGAAGTTTAAATAAAATCATATCTAACATTTTATACAACTAAATTCTAATCACTGAATTACTTAACTTTAATATTAAGTTAAGAGGATCATCTAAAAAATAATTGAGAACATATACAAGAGAGAGAAAAAAATTAGAAATGGATATTGTCACTCATATTTGATAGCATCACTTTTTCTTATAAATTTATATAAATATACAATGCAAAGAAATTGTGTGTAAAATATAAGATTATCAAAAATAAGAGTGACAATATATTATTTTTTTAAAAAATTTAAAATATAAAATATAAAGAAAGTCTGAGAGGCCAGTATTTTTATTAAAATTTGGCCAGTACTTAATCAATAAAAAAAGTGAGTAATTTTATACTATTGAATGATCTCACACTATTAAAAATATCAATAATGGATAATTAATGACTATAAATTACAAAATTATTGATGTTATTAATATGAAATTATGGATGTTATGAGTAAATTTATCAATTGAATTTGACATTTTTTCAAATTTAATTATGATAAAATTTAAAAATATGTGTATTAATTTGATAGTTACTTATGCAATAACTAAAAAATGATATGTGTATGGATGTAATATCTAATAAACATGAATTTAATTTCTAGATGTTAGTTGTATTTAATTATGGATGTTATATATATGAATTTATGAATGTTATGTGTATGAACTTAGATATTATAATATAATTATAAATACACATAAAAACACACAAACAAAAAATTAAATCAGTTTATTATCATACATCATTAGAGCTAGTGTGATTTTTTATATTCTCGAAAATTAGTTGACTGACATCAATTTCATCATATGAGTCAATCTGTCTGTTATTCAAATTATTCTTTAACTCCTTCTGATATAAATAATGTGTTAAGATCGAATTCAAATGTCATATTATTTGCAATGATCAAGGCAGCTTTTTATAAATTTTTTTAGTTTATCCCAATTATACTTGTAATTGAACTAAAATTATAATTTTTGGCCTTTTAAAAGAGTATACGCCTTCAAGATTCTTCTAACAAATGATAACCCTGTTACAGGTACAATGCTTTCACATTTGCTTTCTCCGTTGAATGATAATACATGAATTAATGGAAACAAAAATAAATTATAATTAAATCATTTAATACATATTATTATTACATTCTTTATTATTATTAGTCTTTATTGTATTGTTAAATATAAATTTTAAATTATAAAAAAGAATATTATGTATTAATTATAAAAATATTTAATAATTAAGAATATGATATTATAATCAATATCATTAATAAATGAGACTGATAAGAATATAATAAATAAATTGATAGTAAAGTGACATAAAAAATCAAACTGTTATTAAGTTATATAAATAAAATAAATTATAAAAAATTTTGACTAATTATAGTTAAAAATTTTTTGTTACCAAATTTTTTTTTTCTTTTTCTATTTGCAATTTAATCTGAAGTCCACAAGAAGCAACTGATTTGGTTGGATGTGTGATGTGAGTTTTACGATTACAATTAGAATTATACTACGTGTATATAAAAATCAGTTATCAAAGTTAGTCATTAGTATAAAATATATATTAGAATATAAATACACATTAAAAATAAATTAAATCACACATGTATTTATACATAAATACATTGGTGACTGATTATTTTAGTGGCTGATTTTAGTGTACAAATAATATTTTTTTTACAACTAATAATGCGTTTAACCAACTTGAGTTGGTCGAGTAGTTAGCTCACTCGTCTTTTTAAACAAGTATCGAGAGTTTGAATATTGTCCAGGGCATATAATAATTCATTGGTTAATAGTAAATTTTTAAATAAAGTTCAGATTCACAATAAAATAACTTTAACCTGTCGAATTGAAAAATACCTTGGATAACTAAAAAAACCTAATAAATGCGTTTAGTAGTGGAAATTTACAATTTGGACTATAATTCCTAGACGAAGTCACAAAGTGGCAATAACTATTTTTATTGTTCTTGTACGGTTAGTTTAATAATGAGTAGTATTACGTTAAGGAAAAGTCTACGGATCAGCAGATTTATTAAAATTTGGCCAGTATTTAGCTAACAAAAGAAAAATAAGTGATTTTCTACTATTAGATAAAATTTCACACCATTAAATATATTATTGATGGTTAAGTGATGGCTATAACTCACAAAATCTGATGCTCCTAGGACTCCTCTTATTATTAATTAGTACTATTAAGTATTAATAATGAAATAATTGAAAAGTGGGACACGCAATTAACGTAAGTTCCTTCACTTTCTGGGTTAGTGATGATTTAGTGGCTTGTCATGAATTGACTTTAACTTGAATCAACTGTGGCAAGATGCAACTTTTGGGATATGGATTTAAATTTGTTACTATTAGTCAACACTTATTAATTAACCAGGTCAATTATTAAAAAATTAATCATTTTTGTTAACGAGTATTTTAAGAATTTTTTAATCCTTATTAAATTATGTTTTAACCTTTATTTTTTTTAAGATTTAAAATTTAAAATTTAGAATTTAGAATTTAATTAAAATTTAAAATCTAAGACAAAAATATAATTTAAAAAAACTAATTGATATTAACTGAAAAAAATTATTTCTTTAATTAGAGTTTAAAAAATTTCTAGAATAAAATACTAATAAATTAACAAAATATATAATTATTTATGTATTTTTATCTAACATTTCTAATTTTTAGGAGAATATGAAGAGATAATTTATGACAAAACTCTTGAAATGTAATTTATTATTATATTATTAAAACAATTAAAAAAACAATATCTTAGCTTCTTACTATGTCGACTTTCAATTTATGTTCTTTTTGTTCATAATAAATATTGTATCAAAATAATTTACAAAAATATATAAGGGCAACCGGCAAGATTCATCAGCTGTAGTAAACAGCATAATCTTAAGTGAAAACAGATTCTTTGTTTAAAAGTGGCTAAATATTTTCATTATAAGTGAAAAAAGATTCTCTATCTATCATAGTTGTTTGTTATATGCTGCTTCTTGTTTATTGACCGCATGAAAAAGTTTTACACCAAGTAATAATTGAATTTAAACTCTTTATCTAACAGTTATTTCAAATTTTCAATGATGATTAAACAATAGTTTAATTAATCAATACATTGGATTTAGAAATGATGAAATCTTATCGTGAATAATTTTTTTTTATCATAGCATATTAACATGTGATAAATTTGTGATTATATTTATATTGGTGTACCAAAGGCACCCTACAACCTCACCAACCTACAGTTTGTTGTAGAGCCAAATGTGACACATTATCTCTCTTATAAAAACCTTCATAACAGAACATTATATTTGACCAGTAGATCACATTTATATTAATTTCATTATTTATTAAATAAGTATAGTAATAATAAATGTAAGATTAGAAAGATAATAAATATTATGTTCCGTTGAAAATTGTCTTCAATTTAATTTTTAGGAATAATATTTTTTAATATATATATTAAGAGTATTTCAAAGAGAAAAACAAAAATGTTAAAACTCATAACATAAAATATTCTTTTATTTATTACCTTGAATAACATTATTTTCTAAAGAATGTTGCATTCTTTATTTAACAAAGAGCATTAATATTCGTGGTTTAATTTTTTTTTGTTTGTACTAGGATATCCATCTGGTTGACAATGACTAATTTTTTGGGTATTACAGAAGTAAAGTGGGCAACCCTCTCAAGCAAGTTCGCTCTATTCCCACCTTTAGTGAGTATTGAATCTTGAAGAGATGATTAAGAAACACAGACTCTCATTGGGAGTGGATCCTCTCCAGTGAGAAAAAAACTGGATGGTATCCAGTGTTCAATCTAATCATTCATCGTTCTCTCTCTCTTATTTATTTCTGGTCCTACTCATAGAATCAAAGGTGATAGATCACACTGTATTTTATCAATTGTTAAAAAAACTGGAGAGGATCCTTTTCCGACTCTCATCCATATGTGCCAACTTGCGTTGGTTTGTGGTTTAAAATTAAACACTTAATTTGATATAAGAAAGATTAGTTTGCTCTATAAGCAAAACTTTATTTTTTGATCTAAATAGTGTGAAATATTTTATAGAATCATTAAATTATATCTATTTTTTTAGAGAGTTATTTTACATTCTTTTAGATATATTTATTTGAATTTAATTTTAATGCACTGTTAGCGTAAAATAATTTTATATTATATTTCAATCATATAACAATATATAAATAAAAATATAACTATTTTTTATATCGACTACGTAAATAGTCATCTAAAAAAATGAATGTAATTAGGCGATTATATAAAATATTTTAGGGTTTAGCGAATAGCGATAAACTCTATTTATTTTTTGGTTGTCCATAATATCCCCAATCCAACAGATCAAAAGCTAATTCGTCATCGATTTGAGTTTCATTTAAGGGTCTATCCAACACTTATTTAAGCTGACGAATAACCTAACTACTCGTCTAAGTTTTATATTTATTTACTTTTGATATAAGTGGGGTGGGCCAAGCCCATAGATATGGCCCACAAAATCATTCACACATGATTTGAAAATTGTTCGAAAAGAGATGCAAATCCAAGAAGAAGCCCATCATCGCCCTTTGGCAATCATACACAGAGCCACTCTCACAAAACGTGTCTCAGTCATATATTTTCTTATTCCATATATTACCCTTTTCATGTTATTAATTAAAATAAAAAAGTTATTATTATGTTTTGGCTGATTTAGTGATTTCATATTTGATATGATGATAATAAAGCAGTGAATGATGACTCCCTCTTCTTCCTGCTTCCTTGTCCTCTCTTCTTCTTGTTCTTGATGTTATGCAACCCTTTGAAGCCGGCATCTACTAAAACCCATTTCCCAAACACTTCAAAATATCTCTTCCTTTTCTCTCTTTTACTGATTGGATCATCACTTCTTCTTCAATTCGCCTTCAAAATACAGAAAAGAGGTCCCTTTTCTTGTATTTTGAGATTTTGATCCATCTGAAGGGGACCTTAAAATCTTGGATCTTTCCGATTGCTATCATTTCAAAGTTTCAATCTTTTCAGATTTTAGCGTGCTGGGTGGATCCGATTTCGGTCTGAAACTGCTGAATTTGATCTGAAATTTGGAGGTTTTTGTTTGGTCTTCTTTGGATTATCATTATTTTCTTTAAATCTCTGCTTTGAAATGGTCTATTTCCATAACTCAATCTCTCTCTGCAACTCCACCATGGCGAATTCGATTTGCTCCTCGGATTCTGGCTCAAAATCGAGGCCAAACAACAGCAGCAACCACCTTAATCGGAATCGGAGGGTTCCAATTTCATCATCATCATCATCGGCCAATTCGCTTCAGATTCCACCTTGTGACCGATCTCGATTGGCCATAGTTGATGTTGTGATCTTCATCGCAGTTATCAGTGCAATCTTGTACTTGTTCTTCCCTTACATAGAGCTTGTGATTATAACCTCCATAAGGGTTTCAAAAGTGGTATTTTGTGTGATGAAAGAGGAGTTTTCGGTGGCGCCTTCGATCTATATCGCAATAGTGATGAGTATTGTGTGTGCTGCATTGGCAACTTGGGGTGTTGTGGCTTGCACTAGCAGGAAGTGTGGAAACCCCAATTGCAAGGGTTTGAGGAAGGCTGCAGAGTTTGATATTCAGTTGGAGACTGAAGATTGTGTCAAGAATTCGGGTTCTGTGAGCAAGGATGGTGGAGGAGGAGGTGGCGCCGGTGCTGCCGGCATTAAGAAGGGTCTATTCGAGCTTCCTCGTGATCATCATAGGGAGCTGGAAGCTGAGCTTAAGAAGATGGCACCAATCAATGGAAGGGCTGTACTTGTTCTCCGGGCTAGGTGCGGCTGCTCGGTTGGTAGGTTGGAGGTTCCCGGGCCGAAGAAGCATCCGCGGAAGATCAAGAAGTAGTAAAGAAGGATTGATTTAATTATAGGGCTGAAGGGATTTAAAATTTGAGAATGAATACTGAAAATTTGTAGTAGTGCTACTTTTTATGGATGAGGAGACATTATTTTCTATATGATCATTCTAAGTAGGAACTCTTTTTAGGGATGGACATGTCTTTAAATAAGCTCCCCTTTTGGCAATAAGTTGTAAGGAATTATGGGTTATACACAGTGGGATATACCTGGGAATATAAGAAACTATTTATTTTATTTTTATACCTCTCTATAGTTTTATGAACTGTTATGTGGTTCATCTAGCTTAATTCTTTTGTTTGATTTTGGTTATTGTTATGTGCTGTTTTTGCAATGATTGCACAGGATTTTGAGTTATGAAGGGCATTGCTCAATGCTTAAGTACAGAACTGTCTTTTTTATACAGGTAATCCATCCATAAACTCTGGTTTTCTGTTTGAATTGTTTCGCTTCATAATTGGATTCTCATATGGAGGTTTAGAGAAGGGTTTAGTGTGATAGCTTTGGGGGTAATTTATGTTCATGTCTCGTCGTCTCTTTTTGCAGTTTGCTGTTTCTTACACCTTGCCCATTTTATTGGACTAATATTTGGATTGTTACTTTTTAGAGTCATGATGTTCTTATTATACCCTGATTTTATTTTCCCAATAATTTTTGAAAACGGATATATCTTGATTAATTGTTTTTGACTCTTTGCATAAATATAACAAAACTGTTTTGTTGTCCCTGCAACATGGTCATTACCTCTGTTCCTCCCTATGAGATACACTTTGCTTACATTTCTGTCTAGTCACAAAGTCTTCCTTAAACTCACAGGATTTGAATTTTCGTATGCTTGATTGTGATATGTTGTTTAGTATCTACAAGGTACTAGCTAATAACTTTTCATGTTTTTGGTGGAAGAGCATTTACTTGCACTCATGAATGTTTATAAGTGAGGTCATTGTACAAGTGAATCTCTTCCTCATCCATTTTTAGTGGATAAATAGATTGGACATTTTTTTTTATTCGATCTGAATTTGTGTTTGTATTTGATGATAATCTGAATACTTGATTGTTTCATTCTGAATTTAGATTATCTATAATCTCCTCAATTTTAAGAATTAAGCCTATTGCAAAGCAACCCATCTTGTGTCAGTTACAATCAGTATATATAGGTTTGATGAATAATAGTCTTAGTTTCTGAATTTAAGATACTTCATGAAATTTCTTCTGTTTCATCCTCTTGGTTCTTAATTGCACTCTATAGATATCCTGTGGCATTTTTGCAAATAAATTTATCATTTTTTAAGTGGATGAGTGATATTACCATATTGTGAATTTTGATTTTAGAGTTAAAGTGTAAGAGAAAACTTTAAAGTATAAATTGGACTTAGCATCACACTCCTTCCCATTTTCTCCAAAACCTGAACTTGCAAGAGCTAGCACTTATGGGATTAGGTATATGTTAAAGGTTGTTTGGGAGTTCTCAATTTTTAGACAGAAAAATCTCCTTTTCAATATCCATTAGAATATAAAATGAGAACTTAGAATCAAGCATTAATCAGCTAGATCTTTTTGTGTTTAGATTGCATCCTATCATAGAAGATTCATGTCACATTTTCTGAGTGCATTACATTCAAGACCATATTCACAGTTCTGCTTGTTTTAGCTGTCAAATTTTTAGTAATCATGTTATTTATTATGTATGTTTTTGGAGAACTTATTGCATACAAATGGAGCACCAGAGTGGATTGGATAGAAGTCTAATTCAATTATGTTTCACAAGCACTATGGTAGTGTTTGCAAGCAAATTTTTTTAGGATATAATTACATGGACAGTAAAATGCTAAATATGAGTCCTAAGTGTGGTTGATAGTAATTTTAAGTTTTTAACATTAGAAAACGGGACTGTTCGGGAAAAAAAATTATTAGACAACAAAAATTGTGGACAAGTCTTTTTGGATATGAAAGTGAAAACACATGTGGAGATTTTAAATGTTTATAAGATGTAGCTCTAAGGTAGCGTTTGGAATGGGATACTGGGACTGAGACTTGTTAGCCAAAGATTGGAATTAAAATTTCAGTATTTCTAGTAAGTGAGGATACAGGGAATTGAAATTTTGGAGACGGAGACAAAAATTTTATTAATATTTATTTCCTAAAATGTCGTCATTAAAAATTTCATATCTCAAGTTTATCCCTTACCATCCCCCACTGCCAACACTTCTTCACACCTCTGCCAACCCTAAACTTGCCACCACACCTTTGTCATCATTGATCCACCACCACCAACAACAATAATACCAAGAGCAGTAACAATCATTTAAACATATTTCAAAATCAGATTCAATAATCTCATAGACAAGAAGATTTTAAAATCAGAAAAGAAAAGAGAAGAACAGAAGACAGAATTGAGGCGGTAGGAGAGAGAAAGGAAGCAGGAGGAGACGATGGTGATAGAGAGGAGCTACCGCCGCCAAACAAGGAATGGAAGGGATGCGCTAATGAACAGCTCTAGTCGTGGGAAGAAGGACTCACGACAGAGGGATGAACGCGAGAAAGAGCAGGCGATCTCCGACGAGCAATCCCGGTGGTGGTCAGAGTGGTCAATTGATATCTTGCATATCTAGGTGTGGGTCAGGGTGAACGGGTGCAGTGCCAAAATGAGGGTGAAAAAGGAGTGAGTATGGGGAGACTATGCCATTTGAGCTATTATTCATTGGCAGTCTCTGTATTTATCTTAAATCAAACATAATATTGAGATATAACACAATTTTATATGCTTTACACTAAATATAATACAGAGATTTAATTTCTCAATCTCAATCTCTTCTCCAAATGTAGTCTGAGAAATTTCTATCCTTATCTATTGTCTTCATTTTCCTAAGCATACATAAAATTTGAAAATTTTGTCACACGCAGATTTGAGAACTCAAAGTTGAGTGCATTTGGCCACAAATCACTAAAACAATTAAACATTTATTTTATCAGATTAAAACTTTGATTAAAAATGTCTTGGTGTTGCTGGTATTTTTTAAAAGTCTTATCTGTCTCGCACTTTAAAAATTATATGATAGTATTTGATAAAGTTGTTCTTAAATTTCTAAAATAATTATGTTAGACAAAAATAGAACAAAATATTATATTAACCAATACATTAGGTAAAATAAAGTTTTCAACTTTGAAAGGTACAATTGAGTTTCGAAAAATCTTTGAAAGGTGATTTTAAAATCACTTATTAGTTTTAAAAGACAAGTCTAAGCTCATAAATTTATTTATTTATCAAATACAAAATGTCGACGTATAATTTTAAAATGCAAAGGCCTTCAACTAGGTAATTATAAATTCTGATCACTACAATTATATTGGTTTTTTAAGTACAGTATCACGTTCAAGACCAATTCAATTAGGTATTCATAATCCATTAAAATTAGCCATTTTTTGTCCTTTATTACAAAAATTCAAATAAATAACAGTTATATATATATATATATTAAGGTAAAAGAATTTTAATATAAAAATAATTTTAAAGTTATACTTCAAGATGAGGCTAAAAGATGTTATACCTGCATATGGTGGGTCTGGAATTTTTTTTTTTTTGAAATAAATAAAAAAAAATTATTTCCAAAAATTAATTATTTGAATTTTAATTTTAGAGATATGTTTTTTTTGCATTAAGGGTAAGTTCGCCACAACCCCCGGCGAACTCCACTATTTCAATAGAGTTTGCCGCACCTCCGACGAACTTCACCTTGAGTTTCCCAAATAAAAGCATGGCTGCTGGAGAACGGAGCTAAATACCACAATTCTATTCTTCTCTTTGGTTTTCATCTTGACATTTTTTTTCTACAATGTCAATAAATCCGTTGTTATTCATTCATTATGTTGGTGAAATAGTGTATGATGAAGAAGGTTCTATCGTTTTTAAGTCTGGACAACCAATAATTACGTACATGACACCAGAAGTCAACAATCTAACAGCGTTAAAGAATTTGATATTACATTCCGTTGGACAGCAACACACGAAAAGAGTGAAAAAAATTTACTACAGATATCCAACCGAAGTAGATGACAATTTGTTTTATAAAAGGTATATTACAATTGTCTTTGTTCCTATGTTATTATGTTTATTAGACCACGGTTTTGAGAAATATTTCTGTTGTTTTGAATTAGGTATCGGTTACGTGACAACGAGGACGTACATCTTATAAGGTCCTGGCACAATTGATGGACAAATAATCATCTGTTGGAATTATTCGTGTTTCTAGTTGAGTTGGTAGACGATGATCATCTGCGAATACTGTTGATGATAACGTTAAGTGGAACTGTTAGAAGAAATTTTAGAAGGACAATGGTCGATCTAAATATGCCACCGGAAGGTAGTCAAGAGGGGTCAAACGTTGAACTTGGTAATGCTAACATGATGGAAGATAATGTTGAAAATCATGAGGGTTCTGCTATCAGGGGGCAACCTCTGGAACCCCCTACCTCCCTCTCCCTCCACCGCGTCTCCCTCTACCTCTACCTCTCCCTTGCCCCCTACCTCTCCCTCTCCCAGCATGAGGCCGCACCTCTGGAAGGTCACCATCCTCTGGCTGATACAGCTCTAGAGTATCTGGGTGGTGAATCAGCAGGTCATCTGGCACAACTCCACACGCTACCAAGTGTTGGTCACCATGACCAAACAATTCTATGTGGCCCCACCAAAGATACCAGGTCATGTACAGCGTGATGGACGCAAGTCGATAAGATGGTGTATTGGTGCGGGATTTATAACCCACAAACTAACCGGCAAGTGCACCAGGTCGTACCAAGTAGTACCTCAAGTGAATGAGGGTCGATCCCACGAGGATTGATGGACTAAACAACAATAGTTAAGTGGTTTATTTAGTTAGACAAACAGAAATTGGTGTTTGAAGGTTCAAAAGCATTAACAGTAAATTCAGTAAATCAGAAAGCAAGCAGTAAACAAGTGGTGAATGATATATGGAGAAACAGTTAAAGCTTCAGAGTTATCTATTTTCTGTATTGACTTTTCTTACTAACTATTTTAATCATGCAAGATTTAATTCATGGCAAACTATAAGTGACTAAACCCTAATTCCTTAGACCTTTTTAGTCTCCTCTAAAATTCATCAACCGCCAATTCCTTGGTCACTTAATTCCAATTAGAGGGTGAAGTTCAATTCTAGTTTATATACCGCAAAAACCCTAATTACCCAAATATAAGAGGATTATACGTCATGTATCCCGTTAAGTCCAGATAATTAGAAATTTAGGAGAATATATTTTCAAGTTGTTGTTCAAGTAAAGAGCTTTTTCAAGTTATACAAGAACTCAATTAGAACAAGGGTCATACTTCCGTTCCACCCAGATTCATAAAATAAAGAACGAAAATAATTCTTGAATTAGAAATCAGTACATGAATTAAAATAGAAAAATAATAGTATCAATCCATACAATGGACAGAGCTCCTAACCTTAACAGTGGATGTTTAGTTGTTCATGGTTCAGAGAGAAAAACTAGAATTCGTTAAAACTATAAATTTCTGAATGAGGTAGAAGAGAAGAGAGCCCGAAGGGCTGATTCTTTTTCCTTTTTATATCTAATCCTAATTAATGTAAAATGTATTTCATAAAAACTAAATAATATCATTTTCTAATTATAAATAAAATAAAAGTTTAAATCAAAATTAATTTAATCAATCCGTGCAGCCTTTGGAATGAATTGGGGACCACTTGAGTTATTGAGGTCCACGCTGAACTTGGAAATTCTCAAGTTCAACGTGGACGAGGCAGTGGCTAAACTTGTGCTTTTCTTGAGTCCACGCTGAATTTGGAAATTCTCAAGTTTAGCGTGGAGGAGGCAGCACGAAATGGAAGAAAATGGTATACTATTATATATCGTTGGAAAGCACTGAAAGTTAGCTTTCTAATGCTGCTAAAATCACGTCAATTGGACCTCTGTAGCTCAAGTTATTCTTGTTTGAGTGCAAGGAGGTTGGGGTTGACAACATCATTTGCTTTCTTCCTTTTCTGCTGTAAAACTCCGTCAAATCCATCCGAATGCTACCTGAAATAAACAAAAATTGCAAACAACTCAAAGTAGCATTCATAGTGGCTAAAGGTAATTAAATCTTGATTAAACTCAACAATTTGAATGCAAATTTACTAAGAAAAGATAGAAAAGATGCTTACGCATCACAACACCAAACTTGAATTATTGCTTGTCCTCAAGCAACCAAAATTAGTACATGATAAAGATGTGAATTTGCATGAGAGGTGAGAGTTCAGTTAGGTTCATCTCTCTTCTTGAAGTGGGGTTTACTATTGTAATTCTGAACAGTTTTGGCATCTCACTCTCCTTTGAATCAGAGGAATGTCACTGTCATTCGAAATTAGGATCCGGATCATATTATGAATTCTCTGATCCTTATACTTCAATTTAATCCTTGAACACAGCAAATTTCCTTTAATTCTCTTTTCTTAGGTGCTTTGCACCTTGAGCCTAACCGTGACTTTAAATATTTTGTCCCAAGCTTCACTTGACACAAAAATACCACAAGCACTTAACCGGGGAACTCTCTTTAGGTTATGATTTTTCTTTTAGTTACTCCCAGACAGTGGTGCTCAAAGCCTTTGGCATACTCTATTAAATACACTTGATCTTGACTCTTAGTGCTCTGTCTCAAGGATTACTTGACACAATTACACCACAAGCATATGACTAAGAAAATAACTCTTTGAGCTTTTAATCATGTCTGACCTTCCTAGTCATTGATGCTCAGAGCCTTGGACCTTGCTTTTATTTTTCTTTTGCTTCAAAGATTAAGCTTTTGTTTAATTCAGAAAATTCATAATAGTTCTCTAAATTCCTATTCCTTATGCATTAACATCCCTTTATTCAAATTCAACTAAGCATTGTTCATATCATGCATTCAAAATCACAAATAATACCACCACATTTAACTAAATAAGACTACTCTTAAATATAACTCAATTTCTCATGCAATACATCACTTCTTTTCTTTTCTTTTCTTTTCTTTTTATTTTCAAGCTCAGTGAGCAATACATGAGACATTTTTTTAACTAAAAGCAAATAACAGAATGAAACTAAATCTAAGAACTGAAAGTACTAAAGATCATGCAAGAAATCAAAGCAACAAAAAATAGAAGACAACAAAATAAGAGCAGAAGAAGAAATAGAATGAAAGGAACTCAACCACCTCAATTATGCTGGTGGCCATCTCATTCTTCCGGCTGTGGTCCTCCAACACTAAACTTAAAAGTTTGCTTGTCCCAAGCAAAGAAAAACTCCAGGGTGTCAAAAATTCTTTTTAATTGCTCCTGTTCTTATTCTAATCACTCTGCATGACCAAAACACATGTAAAACAAGAAAAATTCTAAAAAAAGTGAGATAAAATGATTTAAAACCAGAACTAAAATAACTATAATGCTAAAATCAAAATAACTATAAAATTAAAACCAAAGTAACTGCAAAACTAAGGATACTAGTAGTTGGGTTGCCTCCCACAAGTGCTTCTTTAATGTCACTAGCTTGATACTTGATTGTTGAATTTTCTTCCTCTTCTTCCAGTTGGTTAAAAGAAATGTCTCCAAGAGGGGAGAGGTGAAAATTAGTGTCCTTGGACTTGAATTTCTCCTAACAAGCTTTCTTTTATTGTTATTAGCTTGATTCACCTTGCTTGTTGGGGTAGAGGTTGGATTGCTTTTTGTTGACCTTCTCTTTTTCATGGATATTGTCTTTTGTTTCTTGGTCACAATCCCCTTTTTTGTGCTTTCCTTGATTGCCTTCACTTCTTTGATTTCAAAATTTGGGTATTGTGTGATAGTTGGAGTGTACCCTTCATCAAGAACTTCTTGAATTGGTGGTTCAATAAACTCACCCTCTATGCCACTCTTTGCTTCATTGGAGTGTAGATTCCCATAATTGTTTTCATCCCTTACAACCTTCTTTGTTTGTGCATCTTTCTTCTTTGTTGGTGCATCTTCCTCCTTTATTTTTGCATCTTCCTCTTCTTCCATGTGTGAGGGTGGAGAGTTCTCTAATTCACTGAAGTATGAACTCCTTTGATTTATTTCCTCACTTTCTTCCATAGGATCTTGCATTATATCTCTTGGGAAGGAATTTACTTGTTTCTTTTTCTGGGGCTTGATAATCAACTCCACATATTTCTCTACATTTTGACACTCATCCTTATATCATGTATGAATTATTTCATGAGAAGCTCAAGAGATGATGGTTCTTGATATGAATAAGGAGATGGTGGCTCTTGATATGAATAAGAAGGAGATGATGGTTCTTGATAAGAGTAAAAAGAGGACGGTTCTTGGTATGAATAGGGAGATGGTGGCTCTTGATATGGGTAGAAAGATGATGGTTCTTGATATGGATAGAGAGGTGGTGGTTCTTGGTATGAATATGGAGATGGTGATGGTGGTTCTTGATAGTTGGAACATGGAGCACTGAAGTTTCTTTGGTTTTGACTTTGCCAACCAAAATTCGGGTAATTACTCCATCCACAATAATATGGATCACTACTTGAGTGTGAGTAGTAACCCATGTGATCTCTCTCCATTATTTTTCCTTAGCACAAAACACCAAATAGAATTAAACGCACCATGTGGTAAACAGGCAAGTAAAGAAGAAAGAACATAAAGAAAAATAAAAATAAATAAAAAATAAAAATAAAATAAAATATAAAAGAAAATGAAAATAAAAGAAAAATAAAATAAAAAAATAAACTAAATAATTAAGAAAATAAAATAACTAATAAGCAAAAAGGAGTATAAAATTCAAACTTAATGAGTAAAATAACTAGGAAGAATAAAAACAACTAAGGGGACACCAAACTTAATTTCAGAAATTAAGAGAAAAAATTTTAAATAAAATAAAACAAAATAATTTTTTTTAATTTTAAAGAAATAAGTTAAATGAAATTAAAGCAAAAACGCCTAATCTAAGAAATCAAACAACCAGTAGTTGTCAATCACAGTCAATCCTCGGCAACGGCACCAAAAACTTGGTACGAGATTTATAACCCACAAACTAACCGGCAAGTGCACCGGGTCGTACCAAGTAGTACCTCAAGTGAATGAGGGTCGATCCCACGAGGATTGATGGACTAAGCAACAATAGTTAAGTGATTTACTTAGTTAGACAAACAGAAATTGGTGTTTGAAGGTTCAAAAGTATTAACAGTAAATTCAATAAATCAGAAAGCAAGCAGTAAACAAGGTGTGAATGATATATGGAGAAACAGTTAAAGCTTCAGAGTTATCTATTTTCTGGATTAACTTTTTTTACTAACTATTTTAATCATGCAAGATTTAATTCATGGCAAACTATAAGTGACTAAACCCTAATTCCTTAGACCTTTTTAGTCTCCTCTAAAATTTATCAACCGCTAATTCCTTGGTCACTTAATTCCAATTAGAGGGTGAAGTTCAATTCTAGTTTATATGCCGCAAAAACCCTAATTACCCAAATATAAGAGGATTATACGTCACGTAGCCTGTTAAGTCCAGATAATTAGAAATTTAGGAGAATATGTTTTCAAGCTGTTATTCAAGTAAAGAGTTTTTCCAAGTTATACAAGAACTCAATTAGAACAAGGGTCGTACTTCCGTTCCACCCAGATTCATAAAATAAAGAACAAAAACAATTCTTGAATTATAAATCAGTACATGAATTAAAATAGAAAAATAATAGTATCAATCCATACAATAGACAGAGCTCCTAACCTTAACAGTCGAGGTTTAGTTGCTCATGGTTCAGAGAGAAAAACTAGGATTCGTTAAAACTGTAAATTTCCAAATGAGGTAGAAGAGAAGAGAGCCCGAAGGGCTTATTTTTTTCCCTTTTTATATCTAATCCTAATTAATGTAAAATATATTTGCTAAAAACTAAATAGTATCTTTTTCTAATTATAAATAAAATAAAAGTTTAAATCAAAATTAATTTAATCAATCCGTGCGGCCTTTGGAACGCATTGGGGACCACTTGAGTTATTGAGGTCCATGCTGAACTTGAAAATTTTCAAGTTCAGCGTGGATGAGGCAGTGGCTAAACTTGTGCTTTTCTTGAGTCCACGCTGAACTTCAAAATTCTCAAATTCAGCGTGGAGGAGGCAGCGTGAAATGGAAGAAAATGGTATACTATTATATATCGTTGGAAAGCTCTAGAAATTAGCTTTCCAATGCCGCTAAAATCACATCAATTGGACCTCTGTAGCTCAAGTTATTTTTGTTTGAGTGCAAGCAGGTTGGGGTTGACAGCATCATTCGGTTTCTTCCTTTTCTGCTGCAAAGCTCCGTTAAATCCATCCGAATGCTACCTGAAATAAACAGAAATTGCAAACAACTCAAAGTAGCATTCATAGTGGCTAAAAGTAATTAAATCTTGATTAAACTCAATAATTTGAATGCAAATTTACTAAGAAAAGATAGAGAATATGATCACGCATCATGTATATGGAGTTGATGGTCTGCACGAGCATCCCACATCTAACTCCAGTCATCCAGAAAATGTTGGAACCACTCACCTCAACGAACCTACCATCATATCGATGCATCTAGTCGATGTTCTGAGGCCTGGTCGAAATGTGTTGTAGGTCACCGAACTGACACACAACTCGGTCAACCTGATACCACTCGACGATAGCAAAGCGAAGGAGCGGACATACAACTGCTGCCGAGGCTTCAGCCTCACCTATCCCCGGTGAAACTACACCTTGGAGCTGTAGGTCAGCATACGACGTCCAGTCAATCTGTTCACAAAATGCAAGACGCATCATATACAAGTTTCAAACTTAATTTACATAAAATTATAATTCTTAAATCTTTATCACTTACATTGATGATGCCGATCCCATTCAGCATACGCCTATAATGCCTAAGCATGTTCTCACTTCTGGCATTGTCTGGACAATACTCAACCCACCTAAAATACCAATAATGATTACACATTATTTCTCAATTTCATTAAATAATGAAGAAAAGTACAAAAACCAATAATACCTCTCAACTAGCGAAAATCGACGAGTCTCAAATCCATATGGGCATAGCAGTGGAATATGGTGATAGGCCTAAGAGGGTAGCAAACTGACACAACCACCCAAATTGTGCTGACTATGCTCCGTGGCACGACACATCTAGCGGTACAGCCATGCCAGCACAACCGAGCCCCATGACAACCTGCCACATCTGTCAAGGTCCTCTAACAGGGGAGCCACCTTATGTGTACCCGAGAGTCAAATGCATCAGGGAATAAGATGTCCCCGATCACCTGCATGATATACCCTCTTGTGTACCGTAACAAGCACTACTCAGTGGCGTCCTGCTCCAGTTCTCCACAGATGGTATTGTAAAACCATGTGAGTTTGACAGTCCACTTTGTCTGTGACTATCTATCCTCTAGGCTCAGAACAGCACCCAGTAGCTGCTAACAGAAGTCCTCAATGGACTATCCATCATGGTGCTGCTCCCACCCACCGATGCAGCCACTAACAGGATCACTATCAATCCTGAGTCCCAATTGGTACGCCACATCCTACAAGGTGATAGTCATCTTCCTGCATGGCAGATGAAATGTATGGGACTCAAGTCTCAATCTCTCTATCAACGCTGACGCCCATGGCTAGTCATGCTCGAACTCCACCATGTATGCCACATATTCAAACCCAACTCATCTGAAATATGGCCTAATATGCTCAGGCGGGCATCTCATCGAATTCCGTTTGGTGCGCAAGATTCGAGACGCCTACTAAACAAAATAAACAAGTTAAAAAAAAAGAGGGACAATACATAAAATTATAAAATTACATTTTATTACAATATAATAAACAAGAGTGATAAAAGTGTACCATTCAATCAAGTATGCCTACAATTTGCTCAGCCTGATCCAATCTATAAAGCGTATGCTCGTACCCAAATAACTATTGCTCCATCTAACTACACTCTAGTAAAACAAAATAAAATAAACTGAATTCAATTCCTTTTACATTTTTTTTAAAAGACATATTTAAACTAACTAATTGTCTACCTTACATCTTAATCAGTTTATAAACTTACTAATTAATATGTAAACCAACTACATGATCATATCAACTAACTCTATAAACATACTAATGAATAATTAACTGATAACATAATTTTACTAACTATGTATCATTCTAATATAATCTAATTACATATTCAACTAACTCTATAAACATACTAGTGAATAATTAACCGATAACTTAATTTTACTAACTATGTATCATTCTAATCTAATCGGACTACATATTCAACTAATTAACATCTAACTCACAACTTAAACTAACTATTTCGACTAAACTAACAAACAATTAACTATTACGTTACTCTAACTAACATGTTATAAACATAAACAGTAACTCTACCTGAAAACAATAATATAAAAAATCTAACTAACATGTAAACAGTAACTCTAACTAACATGTTATATACTGACATGAAGCTAACGATATAGTAGATAAAGGACTTTACGGACGTCGAAAGACAGAAAATCTTGTAGAGAAGATTCTGAAAATGACAAACAAAGAAGGAAAAAAGGATAGTTAGAAGAGAGAAAGGTTGAAAGCGACAAAATGAATAGCCCCACGGTTATATACTATGGCAAACTCAAGGTGAAGTTCGCCAAGGGTGCGCGAACTCTATTAAAATAGTGGAGTTCGCTGGGGGTTCGACGAACTTGCCCTTAATGCAAAAAAAAAAAAAACGTATCTCTGAATTTAAAGTTCAAATAATTTGTTTTTGGAAATATTTTTTTTATTTCAGAAAAAAACTCGTCTATTGTGAGAAGTTTTTTGTCTATTGCGAAAAAGATTTAATATAGAGTATTTACCCATTTTGGTCCTCAAAGAATTCCGGGTCAGACACTTTAGTTTTCAACTAAAATTAATTACTCGATTGGTCCCTAACAATTAATTCTGTCAGTCACTTAGGTCCTTGGCTCCGTCAACTCTAACAGAAGACAAAATTATCCCTAACAACTCTAACATGGGACAAAATGTTCAAAAACGACACTATTCTTTCCAAATTTTCATCATATCTCGCATAATCCTAACATTCATACCCTCCTTCTTCACCTTGATAGTGTTCATTTTCATCTTTTCCTTCCTCCTCTTCAGCTCCAAGATCAAGCCATGGTGTAACTGCCACGTATGTCGTACCTACCTCAACATGTCATGGACCACACACTTCCTAAATCTCTGTGACTGGTACACCCACCTCCTCTGCACTTCACCCACCAAAAGCATCCACCTCCACGTCCTCGATAACAACATCACCTCCAACCCCGACAATATCTATCACATCCTCAAGACCAAGTTCCACAATTACCCCAAGGACAAGCCTTTCTCCACTCTCCAGCAAGCAATATAGATTCTTGGACATTAGGATATCATGATAAGATTCTCCTTCGACATAATATGTAAATTCTCATTTGGAATGGACCCCGAGTGCTTCATTCCTTCTTTTCTAGAGTCTAAGTTGACAGACAGCTTCGACCTCGCATCCAAGCTATCAGTATAACGAGCAATGTCGCCGTTGTCGCTCATATGAAAACTGAAGCGATTCCTGAACATTGGTTCAGAGAAGAAGCTGAAGGAAGCGATCGGAGTGGTGAACAATGTGGTCATGGAGATGATAGGGCAGAGGAGGAGGGAGATGGCGATGACGACGACGGGTCTCAACAAATCAGACTTGCTATCTAGATTCATGGGATCCATCGAAGACGACAAGTACTTGAGAGAAGTCATTATTTTCTTGAGTATGAATTGGTTGAGAACAAGTTGATGATTTTTCTTCTTGTGAACATTGAAGTTGCAGAGTGTGCAATGTGTAACTTGAAGTTACAGTGTTAAAATATTAGTGTTATGCGAGATATGATGGAAATTGAGAGAGAACAGTATCGTTTCCGAACAGAGGAGGTCAAGGACCATTTTGTCCACTGTTAGAGTTGTTATAGACTATTTTGTCATTTGTTAGAGTTGACGGAGCAAAGGACCTAAGTGACTGACGGAGTTAATTGTTAGGGACCAATCGAATAATTAATTTTAGTTGAAAACTAAAGTGTCTAGTCCAAAATTCTTTGAGGACCAAAATAGATAAATATTCTATTTTAAATTAAATTCAGAAATCAAAACTACAACATAGTAAACGTCAAAAATTCAAAATAATCATCAAAATTCTTATCCACCAAAACAAATCTACTCCACCAAAACATCAAAATTTTGGATGTGTCTTCCTCCAAATCTTAGAAGCTCATCATTTTTTCTGCTACATTAAAGTTAAAAAGCACCGCCAAGGCGCAATTATAATAAATAAGAGATAATGCCTTAAAATGGTCTCTGAAATGTCCAATGCGATTTAGATACGTTTCTAAACTTTTAAAATAACGAAATAAATCTCTCAAGTTACAAAACGTGAATCTCTATTAGTCCTTTTGTCAACTGACTAAATAATATATTGCTGTGGATTGTTAACAGCCACAATGACTGTATGATATAGATGGTGACGTAAATGCCACAATAATATGTTCAAAATGGTATCTCACATTATTTGTTTGTACTCAATTTAAACTTATCATTTATTTTAAAATCCTAAAGCCCTAAATCTGATAATCATCTCAGGGACAACTCTTTTCCTTTATTAGAGAGAAACCAATACATGCAATAGAAGTTGTCCGGCCAAAACAAGTCCTTTAAAAGCAAAATGTACGCTGAATTCATATTTAGTAAGATATGAAATAGGATAAATCCATAATATTACTAACTGATTGACTTTTAAATATTCTGTCAAGAACTTTTCAATTATATATCCAAAATATTGCTCAAACATAACATAAATAATATTTTCTCTATTAAATTTATATTGATGGACTAACATCTTTCCTTTTGACATATTTAAAAATTTTCAAGCGGTTGCAGACTTGTAGAACTCACTTGTAACTCTCCAGTGGCACAAGATCCTTACTTGCTCATATCTCAATATTTTCTCCAGAAATAATAGAGAAAAGGAGGAACATGTTTGTGTATATGTAACTTCTCTGTATACTTTTTTCTGATATTGAGAAGTGAAATTCGAACCCATCACTTCAGGTGAATATGAAAATATTATATCATTTAAGTTATAACTTATTGGCATAGGTTGAAAATTGAGCATAAAATTTTTTGAAAATATATTATTAAAATGTCATTATTTATAACTAATTATCTAAATATTATCTTTTCATTAAGGTAGCAGTTAATTTATTATTTTATTTTTAATTAATTATAGTAATATAAAAATGATAGCATTTGAATAAATAATTTTTAAAAAATAATATTTAATATTAAATTTAAAAAAAAAAAACGGTACATTCGTAAAATAAAGCCAAAAATACATCCTCAAACTCCTTCGAATAACTATGGAGATAGATGGATTTGCATTGAAGGTAGAAAATATGTTGAGCCATCATGAAGATGAATACTTAAAGGAGCTGCTGTAGAGTGAGACTCTTAGGAGATGAATTGAAAGCGGTTAAGAATTTATCATGATGAGAAGATAAAATTAAGATAGAAAATGAAAAAAAAAAATAGTAATATCAATAAGATCCTAAAAAAATTATATCATGGTTTATGGCTTTATGTTGTAAAGTCATTAATTATATATGTATGAGTAGTTAAAATGATGGTATATTATGGTCTTATTTGTATGAACTTGTATCATATTCTTTTTTTGGGCTTGATATTTTGCTTATCTAAAAAAAATAAAAAAATTAGCTAACAATGATCCTAATCATAATTGTTAAGGATATTAAAAAGATTCATTATTTCTTTTTTGATCAATGCAATAGATTCAAAGTAAAAAACTTAAATTTTTATCTATGCACTCAAGTTTCTATATTTTAATATTCTAAAAATAAATTTTATTTTTTTTCAAAACAATCAAGCCAATGCAATTCAAAAATAGATAAAAGCTAAACTGAATTACATGTTTACATTGTACTTACTACTTAAAATATATAAAAAAAAGTTATAGAACCAACAAATATTATTTTTAACTAACAATTAACCAATAATAATTTACATCTATTTTTATAAAAACTTACACATATAAAACATATTTTGTATTTATATTTAACAGAATTTATATATATAAATAAACACAGCTTGTACCTACGTTTATCAAATTTACACACATGAATTGATATAATTAATTTATTTGTTAAAGACAATTTAACATTTGTACCGATCAAATACTAGTCAAAATCAATACTGACCTCAAGACTTTCAAATAAAATAAATACCACCAAAAAATATAAAAAGCCGTAATAAATTATTGTCTTCAAATATTATTTTTTAAAAATTTCTTTTCCACTTAAAATCAATCCAAATCGACCACCAACACTCTAACACCTTTAAGTTATATACTTAGTGATGATTATTTGTAATGACAAAATTGCCATTCAAGACCCAAAGACATAAAAAATGAGTAGCTTCTTGTAAATGACCTAAATGCCCCTCTCCCCAACAGAAGCAAGCGCTCACACTAGATCATTTTCACTCCTATGTATATAGTAGTAGGTGACCCTTCCATTAATAATGGCATTACATGATCCTTAAGCTTATATGACAAAAATGGCTCTAGGGACTCACATCATGCAGGTTGCAATGGTACCATGAAAAATTTTCAGAAATATCTTGCCTGTAAACAATTTGACAAGTTCCTTTGCCTTGCACAACAAGAAATCACCATTGGTATTTGGCAGCAACAAGAACTTCCTCATATTGCTGAGCAGCATTATCCCAACTAAGATCTTGCATCATTCCCCGCCGTTGAAGCCCTTCCCAGCTCTTCTTGTACTCGCGATACGTTAATAAGCAGTTGCCCAACGCGTGGATGAGCTTATGAGTTTCAGCGCTGTCAAATGTCCACCCGAGACCTGACTCGCTAAACGGATCAAAAGGCTGCACTGTGTCTCTCAGTCCACCGACTGCATGTACAACCGGAATGGTTCCATAACTCATGGCATAGAGTTGGTTCAGTCCACACGGCTCGAATCTTGATGGCATGAGCAGTATGTCGGAGCCTGCAGTTATCCTGTGAGCCATCTTCACGGAGAAGCCAACCCATCCCCTAATTTTGTCATGGTGTTGGGATTCAAATTGTCTAAGCAATTCTTCTAGGTCCGGCCGGCCAGTCCCCAACATGATTAATTGCATATCCTGGCTGACCAACCAAGGAATCGCTTCGGCTATGATGTCAACACCTTTCTGATGATCCAACCTTCCAATGAAAGCCAATATTGGAACTTCCTCACGGACAGGCAAACCAAGCTCCTTTTGCAGGGCCGCTTTACATTGACGCTTGCCGCTATGAAGGGTCTCGAGAGAGTAGTTGGCGTAGCCATCTGATGTCAAGTGAACATCAAACTTCGGATTCCAATCTTTGGTGTCGATTCCATTGACAATTCCCCTCAGTTTCCAGTCACTCTCGTTTATTATGTTATGCAAACCCCAACCACCTTCGGAAGTTTTAACTTCCCACGCATATCCATGACTGACGGTGACAACACGATCTGCTGCCTTCAAACCAGCTGCAAAGATATTGAAATGTTCGCCTCCGACGGGGTCATATAACCTGAATAGATCGAGGTAGTGTTCAGGTAAATCCACGTAGCGGAAATCATCAACAGGGCCTCGACCCTATAAAGAAAGTAAATGTGAGAATGTGAAACTTCCTTCACTATATCAAAATAGATGCAATAAAACCTCAAACACTTAAAACATGAACTCAATTTAGATGCAATCCACAAGCAATGCAAGCTTTCAATTCATTTATTGAGAAGATATGTACTTGATTTGCTTTCTAAAGAGATAAATGAACATTTACATAATTAATTATGATATTCACAAAGAAGTTGAGAGTAGGATATTCACACCGTGCTTACTTCTCGATTATTCGAAGCATATTGTAAATTTGGTTAGTTTAAACAATCTTATCTTGACGTGAATCGAAAAATATTTGAAAATTTTGGAGTTGAAGTTCAGTTATTGGAGCATAGACTAAAGATCAATAACAGTTATAGAGAGACACTAAAGATGCTATCCATAGGCCCATAGCCTTTCATTCATTTTCTGTTTTCATATAAAACAAAAAACAAAAATCAATTTAACCATTTAGATAAAAGGTGATCCAGAAGCCTTAATTCTATGCCACACATTACTCTTCAAAATGCATGCCTTCCCTAAACATATATAATATCAGCTTCTTATAGTTTGATCTGGTAACAGACAACAAGCGAAAACGGAAAATATGCATGTCTATCTCCATTCAAAACAATGAATTAACTTGCATTAAAATCACTGTATATAGAAGGAACCTGGTGAGCTATGTTATGAATCACAAGAACGGATCTTGTATACTGCATTAAACCATGGTCGCGATAGTATGCCTTCAGATATACTGGCAGCAATGCAGTATGCCAATCATTTGCTATGAAGGCCAAATTTCCATCTCCATAGCAAACACCACCACATGGAACATACCACGGAACCTGAAAATCATTAAGTTCAATTATTCTTATACAAAGTAGGCAAATATCAGAATCACACAAGAATCGCATCCACTAAGGTGACTTTTGACTGTTAAAAATTATTTGGAATTTCAGATAAAAATCATGGTAACCAATGTTATTTGATGATAATCAACAATACACTTTCAAATTTTACTGTAACATATCAATATACTTTTAAATTTCACTGTAGTTAGGAAATGGTTAAGGTATTCCATATGCTGATATATAAGAGAAATTTGTAATCTCCAGCACATGAAGATGGAAATTCCTCATTTTGTCACCGCTCAAAGCGCTGATGGCAATTATTTCTTAGATTTACCATGATGAAACCTGAACATATGTTAGAGACATTCCCTTGAAGAAAATTTACAACTAGTTATTTACTATTTTCACCCAATGTAACGTAGCCTAATGTCACTTTCAAATTAAACAAGACATTATTTACAATTATGTGCTATAATGTGTTGTGATAAAAGCTCTTCAGGTACAATAATTGTTATAATTGGACATTTGTATAATTGATCTCGTCACAAAACATTTGATTCATGTACCTCAACAGCCGCCTTGCAAAACAGCACCATGCGCTTTAGAATATCCTGTTCCAATAAAGGACAAGCTAGAGTCAAAGTCTAAGAAATAATCATAGCAGAACTGTAAGATGAGTTTCTAAGATACCTTAAATCCAAACACCATAGCATTTTAGTCATTCCATACACAATCATTAGGTGTTAGGTAATGTTATAGTTTATATCAAACTTACCACTCGGTTCCCACCATATATGTTATTCTCTATATGCCTAAGTATTGGACTGTCAATGAAAACAAAATCAACACCATCAATATAGGCCTGGAAATACAATACTTCCATGTCCTGTAAAGTGAAAAAATAAGGAATTTAAGTCAAGGCAATAGCAATTAAAAAATTTACAAATTATAACTGATTAGGAACAGAGTAGCTGCTGCACACCTGACCATCTACTTTGTATCTTCTCCGTATACCCGTATCTTGTCCTTCAGCATAATTACCATATCGAGGTGCTACAACCTACAAAGAGATAAAGAAAAGAGAGCAATAAGTTTTAAAAGAAAACATTCATAGAATATGAACCTTAGAATCCATTAAAGAATTCTAATAATAATCTTATGAGCCATGATACAAGCTATATATTGGATCCACAATTAGCATAAAATAAGGGAAATATGGACAAAAATCACACATGTCTATGGCCTAGAGAGTCCCATGTTGCTTTTCTTTTGGAAGTTGGTAAATAAAGACCTGTTTCCAAATTGTCCTGGAGTAAATGGAAATATGAAAATAAAGACTAGAACCTTTTTCTATATGTAGGACTATTATTTTGATATTATGCATTTTAATGGCAAAATATTAAATGAGATAAGAGACGGAAAATCACCCTTTCAGTATGTATCTAATAAGCAAAGAAGGAATAAATGACCAAGAACCAATTGAAGTAGGATGAACACATTTCATTACCCAGTTGAAAAGATTGTGTTTGCATGATTCTTCATTGAACATGCAGTGATTTCAAAGATTAGATTATCTTTCCAGACACATGATACTCAGACAAATTACCAACAAGACAACATATTACCATAACTCTATGTCCACGCCGAGCCAAGGCCTTTGGTAATGAACCAGCAACATCTCCAAGTCCACCTGTTAAGTTCAGGTGTGAGTCTGTAAATTACATAAGAAAGAGCAGCATGCACTGAAGGACAACCACAGGTCGAAAAATTTGGTCCATCAAAGAACATTAGTGGAAGAGTTTATGACTCGCTTCAAGAAACTAGTTGCAGCATATGAATGCTTAAGATTGCATGTGCGTGCCGCATTTGGCTGCTAAGTTGCTAGTGCCATAACTCAATTAAAGAACAAAGCTTGCCATGATGAATATACAAACAAAAAAGAGAAAACTTTCAAAATATGGACATGGTGATGATGAACTGGTTGTCAGAAAAATCAGCCAAGTATAGAATTTCAACTATCATAGTGGAGCTCCTGATACAATTACAAGCGGAAAACATTCTATTGAATAATAAAAATGATTTACAATTACCTGTTTTTGACCAAGGAGCGCATTCTACTGCTACTATTATAACATTCATGACATTGGCTCCAGCCAATGGTGGTAATTTTTCACCTTCATGCTCAGCATTTTCAGCTTCATTAGTAACGACCTCTGAACTTGATTCGTTCACAACGGTCTGTTCAATATTTAGAGGAGTGGACATTTCAGGGTTCATAAGGAAGGCTGGAAGAGTATCTGGCTTGATTGTCTCATATCTCTTGTTCTCTGATTGTTCATTGAATTGTAAACTAGAGGAAGCCATTTCACGAGTTGGGGAATCTATTATCTCCTCTTCACTGGAATAGCCATAATTGTTTAAATTAACACCACCATTTTGGTTTTCTACAGCATCGCCTCGACCAATGGAAGTTTCCGGTTGTTTTGAGCGGTTTGACACAGATTCATCATTGCTTCCATACCCCTCTGATTCAGGAATGGTGTCATTATCTATAGAAGAAACCAGCTTCTTTCTTTCAGTAATCTGAAATACACACCAAAGCATCATAAGACCACCGTATGGACTTTTATTATAATAAAACATAAAAAAAGGGAACAAATGACGTAACGCTGAGAAATATAGATCTAATCTGTATTATCAATTCCATTATCATAAATAAGGAA
The DNA here is from genome assembly GCF_059453495.1 of Arachis ipaensis. Lineage (NCBI taxonomy): Eukaryota > Viridiplantae > Streptophyta > Magnoliopsida > Fabales > Fabaceae > Arachis > Arachis ipaensis. Next base: position 140,198,761 of record NC_142435.1, on the reverse strand, counting down.
ACTGTAGAACTTCATATCCCTTGAACTCACTCATAAATCTCAGCCTCAGACCACTTTTTAATATTTTAAGTATGCTACGCTTAACAGTGTAAAAATTTTATGAGAATGAGATTCTGTTTAACCCAATACCAGATTGTGTTCAATACATGTGCATCTAGCAACACATGATAGAGAAGCTATTGTTATTTCACCAAACGTGTTAACTGCTTTAAAATCTCCTCATAATTTTGGCGAGTTATTCAGAAGAGAATGAATAACCAGCTTATTCAATTCAAATAACAAAGTCCCATTTAGATTATGTCATTATTATGCAGTGATCAATATCCAAAGCTGAATAACAAAGTTAATCAGCCCAAAGCTGAAATTAACCATTGCTTTTTAGTTTTTACTCACCATTTGCCTTACCTTTCTCAGCACTTCTGCCACAAAGGAAACGGATGCTCGTCATTTTTTTTTTCATAATTTAAGGTCCTAATTGTCCAATTACATAGAATCACTCAACACTCAATAGCCAGAAAAAAATGGGGGGATAAAGTAAATCAACTAAAAACAGCTCTGAAGGGACTCAACTTGAAACTTTTTGTGTATGGCTTAACATGGAAAAAGTTCAACCTTTTTTTCTTAAATAAAAAACAAATATATTCCAAATCATTCACCTGTTGAAGAAGTTCCCTCTGCATAGCAAGAACCTTCTTACTCTTTTCAATGGTGGCTTGAAGAGAATCATCCTCTGACTCATCCTTATCCTCACTTTTCCCATAGCTCTTACCCACTGCTCTTATGATGCGCCTTCCACACCTATGTTGCACTCTACCACGCCCCAACCCTCTGCCACATGAATTCTCAGAAACTGAAGAACCACTTAAAGTTCCAAACTTTGCTGGAAACTTAAGAGCACCATGATGACAATGATGATGATGATGATGACGGTTGTGGTGATTATTGTTCTTGGTGTGAAGCATTAGCACTGTGGTGTCAGCATTTGCTTCCACAAGAAATGGCAATGAACCAATTGAAGCCATTGGTGATGATGATCAAGGAAGAGAGAGAGAGAGAGAGTAACAATAAAAGGGGTTACTTTTGTCTTTTTGATGAGGTGAGGTGAAAAGCGTGGAGACCCAGAAGGTGAAAGTGAGTGATGAACAAAACCCAAGTTGAGATTTTCAAATCGGAGGTGACCCAAGTGAAGAAAGTGGAGCGAAAAGGTGGTTTCTTTCTCTGGGAATGGTGAGAAAGCAGAAAAACCATGGAATAAATGGTGGTTGTGAATTGGATGAGAACTGTGAAAAGAGTAACAAAAAATAGAAAAAAAAAAACAATAAAAATAAAACAAGGGTTCAAACAGGGAACAGCAGTGATAATAATTGATGAAAAACGATGATGATGATGTTGAGAATTTTGGATGAGAATGTTATTGTGGCCACAAATTTTTAGGGTCCCATTGCTGTGATTTGTGAATATTCTAAGCTACTAACTGTAACCTGCTATGGATCGAAAAAGGTGAATTTTTTACTCCCTTTTTTTTTTCATGAGATAATCGATTTTCGTTTCTACAGTTGCTGTGAACGTGTCTTGTTCTTGTGAACTTTCCACATCTTTTAGGCTTCTTTTGTTTTTTAGAAGATGATAAGACAGCATATAGAAAACATTACAAGACAATTATAGAGAGACAAGATTTTATGTTCTTATATTTTGTTTGTTGATAAATTAAAATAAATTATAAAAATATAATTTATTTTTATTTTTTTATTTAAAAAATTTAAAATAAAAATATAATTATAAAAAATTAATAAAAATAAAAATAAATTATATTTTTTATTAATATTTTTATATTTTTTATTAAAATAAATATAAAATATATTAATTTAATGTTTTTAAATATATTATTTTTATTTATATTTTTTTTATTAAATATAATTTTATATCAATATCTTATCTTTATAAACAAATAGTTTTATAATCGATCTTGGATACTTCACTGTTCACACAGTAACGACTAATGCAAAAAATAAATTATATAGTAATATTTTTTCAAAAAAATAAATGATGTTTATTATTGAATAAAAAAAAGCTTAGTTTTATTTATTTACATTAATAAATAATAAATAATTATATAGAAAAATTCATTTAACTAAATACGGTCACATAAAAAATTATTTTTAATATAAAGATAATAATGATATTTTGTTTAAATATTAATATTTGAAGTACATTACAATATTGTGAAAATATTTAACATGTCCTCTACATGTTTTAACAGTGTTAGCTGATGTCACGTATCCAACACATTTTTTACAGATTGACTTTTCATCTCCAAAACTTACAAATTTGTAATTACACCAAATAATTTTATTTTTAGTAAAAATACCAATATTTTTTTCATATAAAAAAATTTAGCCAGGATCACATGAACATGTCAATCTTTTTATATTAATACTGTTTAAATTTAACTTCATATAATAGGGAGCTAAAATATGATGATGAAAAAAAGACCTCGTTATACTTGAACCTTTTTTAAAATTAAAACTATTTTAATGTTTTTCACTTTATTTTGTTTTGTTTTGATACTAATGATTTTCTGCATTAAAACATTTATAATTTATTATCTGAAGTAGAACATAAAAACAATTAATTAAGAGATAGCTATAATCTTCCTAATAAATGTGTAAATCCTTAATATTAACGAGGAACATCAAATTATCCTTTGAAACATTTCATATTTAAGAACTTTGCTAATAGATGACATTAAAGGTTAAGGATAAGAACTTTGCTAATAGATGACATTAAAGGTTAAGGACATACAAATTACAATCGCAAAAATGTTATATTAAAAAGTAGCAAGGCTATATAAGTGATTGATTTATAATTAATTCGTAGTGTTTACGTAGTATTTTTTTTTATTAACATCGGAACTAAAGTTAAAAAAAAAAAAAAGAAAAATTAACTAGAAATTATTTTAAAGTGAACCATTCTTATAGTATCAGCAAAAAAATGAAAGAAAATACATGACAATGAAAAAAAAAATGACAATTATAACTTAAATTATGACCAAATGATACCAATTTATGAGCACATGAATTTGCTTCCATGAATTTATGATGAAAAGTTTAGCTATTGAGCCTGGGGCACCTAATCCTTATCGTTAGAGTTAGAAGTGAGTTAAGCTAGTTTATGAGCCAGTTCAAACTCGACTCATTAATAGTTCGATAAGCTGAAATCGTGAGTTGGTGAGTCAAATTTGAGCTTAGATTTAAAGTCATAAATTAAATGAGTCGAGTTTGAACTTAGATAAACTCAGCTCATTAACTCGTGAACTAGCTCGATTATATATATGATATTAAAAGTATAGATTAAATGCATATAAGATATGCATATTAATAATTTAATATATATATATATATATATATATATATATATAATTTTACATATATCTTAATGTTCTTAATTGTTTAAAATTTTATAGTCATTTTTTATATATATAATTTTGATGTGGGATATAAATAAAAAATTTATAATTGATAGATAGACAATATATTAAATTTATTTTTTTATATTTTTTTAATATTTATAAGTTATAATTTATTAATATAGAATTATAGATCATGTTCTTATTATTTGAGCCAGCTCGTAAGCTCGAGTCAGCTCGTGAGCTTTTGTTGAGTCGAGCTTGAGCTTACGAAATAGGCTTGATTGTTAATGAGTCAAGTCGTGAGCCAAGCAGTCGAATTTGAGTTTGGTCTAACTCGACTCAGCTCAACTCACTTCCAGTCCTACTTATCGCTGACACAAGAACTCCTACCGAATGTAAGTTACCCAAGTCTTAAGAATACAGTCGCATTGCTACCGTTGAATCAACCTCAATCTCAACATTGGAGTGTCCTATATTAATAATTAAATTAAGACTAAAGAGTATGTTTTAAAGTTCTGCCGCTGTCACGGTGCAAGCACCCAAATTTACGCTATAATAAACCATAAACTTCCATTGCTATCTTTAAGAATACCACTACAAGCCGCTTTGCCATTCTCACTAACGGAGCCATCCAAATTCAGCTTGATAAAAGGAGGAGGAGGTGGCTGCCACTTTATAAGCTTCTCTGCAAAAGTTTCCACCGTTTTCCTAGATCGCATAGATTTAAAATAAGTCCTGTGATAGTCATGTGCCATATAACAAGCTATTTCATGAATCTTTCTTTAATCTAGAATTCTATCCTTATCAAAGACAAAGGTATTCCTTCGAAACCACAGAAAGTTTAAGGTACTAGTAAGAGGAGGGGTCATGGAACCCCTTTAAAGAGAAGTTGGGAAGACAAGTTCTCCATCAACGAGGGAATGAGAGATTTGGTGAAAAAATTATCTAAAGCCAATCTATTATCAATCTTCTTCCACGTGTTATATATGACTGGATAATTACGCAAGACATGGAATAACGATTCAGAGTTACTGTCACAAACACCGTACAAAACAGACTAAACTATATTCTTCTGAACACACTTTTCATTCGTTAGAAGTGTATTATTCGCTATCAACTAACAAAAACAACAAAACTTTTGAGAGACTTCCAATTTTCGTATCCGAATAAAACGACTAACATTTTCAGTACTAATAGAAGAGACAAGGACAGAACAAGCTAATTTTATGGAGTACCTCATTCGGTGTTAGAATTCAAATAAGTGAATCTTCACCCAATTTCACTTTTGGCAGCTTAATAGAGGTAATAAAGATTGAGAGCCAATCATCCCCAAATAATAATTAATTGAATCAAAATTTTAATTATTATTCACAACATAGTCATAGGTTTTTTTAATCTGTCATATATATTATTTTTGTTTGCGCAAATCCATCAAACAATGAACACCAGAAATTTAATGATGTCTCCAAAAATTTACGGTCTGATCTAATCCTATCTTCTATATAAGATTTTTCTCAAATTGTTTTTAATACAATTCCGCTACGTTACCAATAATATTTCTGTCAACTCCTACCAACTCTTGTTTATAATTATATTTAATGAAAGTGTCTTTGTGAATGTGTCTAATAAAAATATTTTTTTATAAATATATCTAATAAAAATATCTTTATAAATATATTTTTTAGATATATCTCTTTATACATATATTTAAAATATAATAATTAATTATTATTAATAATAAGTTGATAAATAATATATATTATTACTCTATACTTTTCCTTTTAAATATGAGAGATATCTTTTCGAGTATTAAAGACGCATTAAAAAGACTTTATCACACGAATAATATTATTACTACACCTATATTTATTGCAGAAGATCTGCACTCAAAGAGAGTTTACGTAGCACGTTAATACAATAGAGTTTGTAATTTGTATATACAATAACGTCTATATATTTAGTTTCTTTTTTTTAGTGCTTATTTATAATTGATTCGTAGTGTTTAAATGGCATGTTTTTACAATGGAGTTTGTAGATATATTAACGTCTGCATATATATTTAGTTTTTTCTAGTGCTTAAATACCTCTTGTTTTTCAGTGTTTTATATATTTAATATATCAAATAATTTTTTTTATTGGTATTTTTAACAATTATCTTTAGAATATTTATTAGCTAAATTCTATATTAAATTATGAATATCAACTACCAAGTAGGCTATTTTTAATGTTGAGAAGTGTTTTTTTTTTAAATGAATCTTCTCTTTTAAATATTTATTTATTTATTGTTTACTTTATAAAAAAAGGAGGCATGAGGACTTATGGCCAAAATATGAGACAAATTACCAAATAGTGACGGACAATTTATGCTCATACATAATTGCATTTATAGTGATAAATATTTTAGTTATTTTATATTAATAAAAAGAATTCAACTTTGATATATTAATGGCATAAAAAAAATTTATACAATCATTAAATCAAAATGGTTCTTTTAAATGACTATTTATATGGTTAATATAAAAGTTAGCTACTTTTAATAATATCTTGTTATATAATTAGATGTACGTAAAAAATTGTTTTATACTAATATATATCAAAATTAAATTTTAATAAAAATATGAAGGTTTATGAAAAAATTATTTTAAGGGACCGTTAAAAAAATTTAATTATTAAAAAAAATTTTCATACCAAAATTATTAAGAAGGACTAAATCTTTTTATAATTTTTAGAAGAAAGGCCAAATTTTTTTATAAAAAAATAAATATATTTTTATATTAATAATTTTTATTTTTTTTATTTTAGTAACTTTTATTATTTATTTACTTATTTATTTATTTACTTTTGTGATATTTCATCCTTTCTTTCTCTCATTAACAATAGAAACCAATATACAAACCCAACAGTTAGGAACAACTCGGCAGAATAAAAATCATCGTGAAGATTTGCATCACTAAAAAAGCCTATTTCTTAGAAGTAAAATTATGTAGACGTGACTTTTTCTTAGGATCTTAGGATGGTTATTCTTCACCTGGTTAATTTATTATTTCTTAATTTATTTATGGACAAAATATAGATCAATCGTAATCATAAAATTAAGTTATTTTACATTAAATAATTTATATAATAATAATTTTATTTATTATCATAAATGCTGAATTAAATAAGTCATTATTATTTTTTATTTCGAATTATGTTGAATTTAAAAAACTAATATTTAATTAAAATGATGAACAAACATTATTAGAGAATTATTAATTATTTATATGATTATGTTGTGTTCGTGTGCACAAGAAAATAATTTTATAAACATGCCCAAAGAACAAATAAGTAAGCCCATACATTTTAATCCATCATAACTTAGTCAAGTCCAATCACAAGTCCATAAATCAAATAGGAGGAAATAAAGGAATGAGCCCAAAATCTTTCAAGCCTCATACGGTTACCTACTCCCACTTTTAGATATTTGAATCCCAAATTCATTCAATTTCATTTCCTTGAAACTTCCACCGAAAGCCAAAATTCTTTCTTCTCTCTCCTCTCTCTCTCTTTTTAATTTGGTCACGTCACTTAGCAAGGAAGGAAGAAAGAAAAGGAAAGTGCAGAAGCTATGAAGTGTTAAAAAATAAAAAGCTTGTTGCCAAAACTAAGTAAGAAGAAAGGGTTACAACCAAGTAGCAAGTTGCATTTGGTCAGAGCTCATTAAAAAGAAAATGTCATCATTTGTACTACACAGAGGAACTAAGAAGAAATCAACAAAGTCTCAAGCACTAATCAAGCAACTATGGAAAAATCAAAGTTAAAACTGGATAGCAGAAGATCTACGGTCCGAATCAAAATTTGGAGCCAAAGCAAAGCTCAACGGTCTAGATTGAAGAAGTTTGAAGAAAAATGATGAGAGAGAATGGGTGAGTTGTATGCAACAGATTCGGATTTCTCTCTCCTCACTGACAAAGCCGCTGCAAGCTTTATGAAGGTGAAGAAGACATTATGAACCTTGAACTAGTTTCAACCTTAGAAGCTTCACTCTTATATAATAAGGGCGAACGGCCAAGGGTTGAAGGCAAGAGAGTAGAACAGAGCACATGGTTCGGTTCTTATAGCTTCCTAAACTCTTGAGTTCTTCTCCTTCATGATTCTCATTTAGTATTTTCTCTTTCTCAGTTTAATCTGTCTGAGTCTCATTGAAAAAGGCAAACATGATGAGGTTTATAAGAAAAAGCCAATGAGAGGTAAAATGCAGTGAGTTAAACTAGGAGAAAAAGCCATTAGATGTCTCTAATTTTCTTTCTACATCTTTCTGTTTTGTTTCATAATCCTGTGGGGATTCTCTTGCAAGTTGGGTTAGTACTTTGCTGGTGAAAGCTAGATTGAGGCCTAGTTAAATTCAAATTGGATTAGAATTTGGATTTATCCCAGATAGGATTGGGTAGATCCTAGAAAAATGTTGGTGTATGTAATGTGTTGAAAAAACTAGTGAAATACCATCATAACTGGATGTAGGCTACATTGCACTAGGTAGCTGAATCAGAATACATCTGTGTGTCACTTCTTCTTCTCTACTTCACTTCTGGTTCTGTTATTCAGGAGACAAAAATAAAGTGTTTCTCAACTCGACACGAGATAAAAGCAAAACTATCTCCAAAGTTTTCTTGAGAAAGCTAAAAGCAATATTCAGCAGAAAAGGAGGCTAAGATTCAACCCCCTTTTTCTTAGCCACTGATAACCATTAATTGGTATCAGAGCTTGGTCTCATAGAGATCAAGCTTTGTAGCTTGGAGGAAAGATTCTAATGGCGAACAATAATAGTTCCAATGTGGTGGCTCTAACAGAAGGGCAATCCAACAACAGACCTTCGTTCTTCAATAAAAAGAATTACAGCTATTGGAAGGAGAGAATGAAGATCTATGTTCAATTAGTAGATTACAACATTTGAAATATCATCATGAATGCTCCCCAAGTCCCAACCAAAACTGAAGCAGATGGTGTCGTCACTCCTAAGACTGAAGCCGAATGGAATGATGAAGATAAAAAGAAAATAGAGCTCAACGCCAAAGCTGTCAACATGCTTAACTGTGCTATCAACTTTGAGGAATACCGAAGGGTATCAAGATGCAAAACAGTAAAGAAAATCTGAGACAAGTTTTAAATCACCGATGAAGGCACTACCCAAGTCAAGCGGACCAGAATAGACATGCTGAGTAAAGAATATGAAATGTTCCCTATGAAAGAAGGAAAAATGATTGATGAAATGTTTGAAAGATTCAATATCATCATCAATGGCTTAAATGCTATGGAGATTACTCACCTTGAACCTGTGTTAGAAAGAAAAGTTATAAGAAGTCTCACTAAAGAGTGGGAAACTAAGGCTATAGTTATTGCTGAGAGCAGTGGCATTGATCAAATGACATATGATGATCTGAGAAGAAATTTACTTGCTTTTGAAATCACTTACTTGAAAAATGACACAAAAAAGAAAGGAATTGCTCTCAAATTATTCACTAAGTCCCTGGATGATGAATCCAGTGATAATTTATCTGACGATGAGTTTGTTCTGTTTGCTAAGAAATTCAGAAAAAATGATGAAGTTTAAAGAAAGACGCAAGGGAGCCAGATCAGAAAGACCAAAAAGGGACTTAAGCAAGATCATCTGCCACAACTGCAAAGAAGCTGGACACTACAGGTTTGACTGTCCTAAGTTGAAGAAAGAAGAAAAGACCAAGAAAGAAAAGAAGAAGGGACTGATGGTCTCTTGAGAAGATCTGGAAAATGATTCAGACGAAGAGGAAGAATCAAAAAGCAAATTCCAAACCTGTCTCATGGCTGATCAAACTGATGAGGTAATTTTCATTGAACCATCTACTGAAGACCTTCATCTTATGATCGATCATCTCACTAAGAAACTAAGATGCTTCTTAAATGAAAATCATGACCTTGAATCTCAAAATGACATCCTAAAGGCAGAAAACACTTTTCTCAAAGATAAACTAAGGGAGGCCGAAACCGCTGTTGATCTTGTTGAAGAAAACAAACGGCTAAGGGCTGTGAGAAACAACATTCTGTAATTGCATACTTGAACTGATTTGAAGAAAATAAAAGGTTTCACAAAGAGGTAAAAAGAAGATTTGGCCAACTTTACTCAAAGTTTGAAAAATCTGAATAAACTCTTGGCTAGTCAAAAATTTCTTTATGAAAAAGCTGCATTGGGTTTCATTAAAAATCTAAAAATAATTTTGAAAGACCAGCTTTTGCAAACATAGTTTCTACTTCAGATGACATAAAGTTTCAAAACCCAACTAATCTACAAAAACAGTAAGCAAAAATGTTCATTTATGCAATCGGGATAGGCATTTTCCTATTCAATGTTTCATATGTGAAAAGATGATTGGAGACAAAGTGTACAAAATAGTTGGCAACTACAATGGTCTTGACCAAAAGAGGTGGTTTAACATTCAAGAATCCAAAAAGATTTGGATACCTAAGGTCACTTGAGATTTTTGTGTAGGTGTGTCTAACATCCAAAAGAAAGGACAATATGTGGTACTTGGACAGTAGATGCTCTAGGCATATGACCAAAAAGTCAATATTCTTCATCAAGCTAGACGAGTATGATGGAGACTTTGTAACTTTCGGTGATAATGGTAAAGGAAAGATAGTGGCCATAGGTAAAGTAGGTAAAAATTTTTCATCTTTTATAAATGATGTTTTTTTTTTGTTGACGGATTGAAATACAACTTACTAAGCATTAGTTAATTATGTGGTCTTGGATATTTGGTTATATTTAGAAAATTGGACTGTTTAGTTATTTCTGAAAAATCTAGTGTAGTTTTGTTTGAGGCAAAAAGATGTAACAACGTGTATGGACTCACTCTAGAGGACTTAAAAGATCAAAATATGACATGTTTTACCTCGATAAAATCTGAAAAATGGCTTTGGCACAAGAAGTTGGGTCATGCTAGCATGTACCAAATTTCTAAACTTGTTAAAAAAAATTGATTAGAGTTATTCCTAATATAAAGTTTGACAAGGATATCACTTGTGATACTTGTCAATTGGGAAAACAAACAAAATCTTCTTTTAAGCCCAAGGATGGAATCTCTACCAAAAGGTCATTAGAAATGTTACACATTGATTTTTTTTATCCCACTAGAACTCAAAGTTTGGGAGAAAAGCATTATGGCTTGGTAGTGGTTGAGGACTACTGTAAGGTCCCACATTGGTTGGGGAGGGGAACGAAGCATGCCTTATAAGGGTGTGGATACCTCTCCTTAGCATGACGCGTTTTGACGAGTGAGTGTGGGAGGGGGGTTTCGGCTATCATCCCTATCGTCAAAGGCAAAACCGTGAGGCCTTGTGTACCAAAGTGGACAATATCGTGCTAGCGGGTGGTCTGGGCTGTTACAGATGGTATCAGAGCCGGAGCCCGGATCGATGTGCCAGCGAGGGCGCTGGGCTCCCTTAGGGGGTTGATTGTAAGGTCCCACATCAGTTGGGGAGGGGAACGAAGCATGCCTTATAAGGGTGTGGATACCTCTCCTTAACATGACGTGTTTTGACGAGTGAGTGTGGGAATTTCGGCTATCATCCCTATCGTCAAAAGCAAAACCGTGAGGTCTTGTGTGCCAAAGCAGATAATATTGTGCTAGCGGGTGGTCTAGGCTGTTACAACTACTCTAGATACGGATGGGTTCTTTTTCTAACTCACAAAAATGATGCGTTCTATGCATTCTCTTCTCTATGTAAGAAGATTCAAAATGAAAAGGATTTGAAAATTGCCCATATAAGAAGTGATCATGGAAAAGAATTTGAAAATCAAGATTTAAAATCTTTTGCGATGAACTTGTAATTTCTCATAATTTTTCATGTCTTAGAACCTCCAACAAAATAGGATTGTTGAGAGAAGAAATAGAAGTCTACAAGAAATAACTAGGGCAATGCTTTGTGAAACTGAAATTCCTAAATTTTTATGGGTCGAAATAGTAAACACAACTTGCTATATCCTAAATAAAACAATCATTAGAAAAGGGTTAAAGAAAACTCCTTATGAGCTATGGAAAGGAATCCCTCCAAATCTTAAATACTTTCACATATTTGGATGCAAATATTTTGTATTAAACAATAAAGATAACCTTGAAAAGTTTGATCCAAAATCTTATGAAGGTATGTTTGTAGGATACTCAACTACTAGTAAAACTTATAGAATTTACCTCAAAGATCATAGAACTATTGAGGAATCTATACATGTATCTTTTTGTGATACTAGCTCCATACCAAGTGCTATCTTAGATGATAATGCAGAAAATGAAGCTGAGGAGAGTCCACAAAAGAATAAAAAAAATGCCAAATTAGGTCCTTCTGTGGAGAGTACCAGTTCTGAACCAGCTCATCAAAATGAATGAGACATTTCTGTTTTGTCTCCTGATGAAGCCAAAGAATTCATAATAATAAATGAAGCTGAACCAAGTCATAGCCAAACTGAAACCTCATCTCAAAAGCCCAGAGAGTGGAAGTTCTTGAAGAATTATCCACACGAGTTCATCATCGGAGATCCATCCCATGGAGTCACTACTAGATCCTCAAGCAAGAAAGTCGAAAGTAGCAATGTTACTTTCTTATCCCAATTAGAACCTCAAAATGTGAAACAAGCTCTTGAAAATTTCTCTTGGGTAAAGGTCATGGAAGAAGAGTTAAGCCAATCCGAAAAGAATGAGATTTGGACTCTTGTACCTTACCCAAATGGTCAGAAGGTGACCGGTACCAAGTGAATTTTCAGAAATAAATTGGATGAGGATGGTAGTGTTGTTCATAACAAAGTTAGATTAGTGACTCAATGTTATGATCAAGAAGAGGGCACTGACTTTGATGAGTCTTTTGCTCCAGTGGCAAGAATGGAAGCTATCTGGTTACTACTTGCTTATGCTACCCACAAAGATTTTAAAATATTTCAAATAGATGTCAAATGTGTCTTTTTGAATAGATTTATTAATAGAGAAGTATTTGTAGCTCAACCCTCCAGTTTTGAAAATAAAGATTTTTCTAATCATATTTTTAAACTATCAAAAGCTCTTTATGGCCTTAGACAAGCTCCAAAAGCTTGGTACGAAAGGTTTAGTGCCTTCTTGTTGCAAAATAATTTTCTAAGGAATACTACTGATACTAATTTATTTATTAAAGAATCTAATAATGATTTCTTGCTTGTCCAAGTTTATGTGGATGATATTGTGTTTGAATCGGCTAATGAATCCTTGTGTAAAGAATTTGGAAATCTAATGACTAGCGAGTTTGAAATGAGTTTGATGGGTGAACTAACATTCTTTTTTGGACTTGAAATCAAACAAACTCCTAGTGGTATTTTTATTCACCAAGGTAAATATGCCAAAAAATTAATAAAGAAATTTGGCTTAGAAAACTCTAAACCAATGGATACTCCTATGCATCCAAATACAAAACTTGACAAGGATGAGAATGGCAAAGATGTTGATGAAACAAGGTACAGAGAAATGATAGGGTCACTCATGTATCTTACATCTTTTAGGCCGGACATAGTTCAAAGTGTGGGTGTATGCTCTAGATTCCAATCACACCCAAAGGAATCACATCTTTCGACTGTTAAAAGAATCATTAGATACATAAAAGATACATCTGACCTTAATTTATGGTATCTTAGAACTAATGAATTTTGTGCAGTTGAATATTGTGATACAGATTATGCGGGTGATCGGGTGGATAGAAGAAGCTCCTCGGGATTGTGTTCTTTTTTGAAAAATCTCTAAGTTTTTGGTCAAGTAAAAAACAAGCCACTGTTGATTTGTCCACAGCTGAAGCCAAATACATTTTAGCATCCGCTTGTTGTTCACAACTGATTTAGCTTAAAACTCAACTTGCGGATTACAAATTGAAAATTGATAGTATTCCCTTACTTTGTGATAACATGAGTGCAATAAACATTTCAAAAAATTATGTGTTGCACTCAAAAACTAATCACATTGAAATGAGATATCACTTCATTAGGGAACATGTGCAAAAGGGAACTATTGAAATTCAATTTGTAAAATCTAAAGAGCAATTGGCTGATCTCTTCACTAAGCCACTGTGTGAAGAAAGATTTTGCAAACTAAGAAATGCACTGGGAATGATTGACATTAATTTTATAGATTAATTGTATTTTTTTTGTCTCTGTATTGTTTTGTCTCGCAAGTAGCAGGAAGACAAACTGGGCACGTGATGAACTCTTCAAAGGAACTTAAAAATGGCCCAGAAAATTTTTAAACTGGAAATATGGTTCCATTAGCCCAGTATGCTTCTACCACTCTTGGGCCTATGTAAGAAAAACTTTTTTTATATGATATGGGCTTATTAACAAAATCATAAAACTTTTTTTAATAATTTCTTTATTTATTCAAGTCTCTCTCTTTATATTCCATTTTAAGTCATGTCAATCAGAAACTTTTATCATCCCTCATGACTTGTCACTTCATATTTCATTGCTTTAAAATTCAAAATTTCTTGAAAATCGTTTTAATAAATTCTTTTCTTTTAAAAGAGAAGTTTTCCACTAAGTATTAATTATGATTTCATAAACTCTCTCTCCTCCACTAACCTTCTTTGATGCTTTCTCTTCTCTTCAACCTTCTTTCCATCATTCAATATGAGAAAGAAAATAGCAACAAGAAGGAGCACTGGTGTATTTATCCCTTCTCGAAATCCTCCTCAATATAAACAACCCGAATCTCACACTCACATTCACATACACTCTCATTCATTTTCTTCATCTTAACTGAGCAAATACATGGCCAGAAAAATAGTTCATCCCAAGGGTCCCTCTGCTAACAAGGGAGCCGAATCCTCTCGTGGGAAAGGCGAAAATGGAAAAGGCACCATGCAGGAAGAAGAAGATTGTCCACCATCTCCTCCTTGTTGCTTTGCTCCTCATCCTTCCGAACGCTCTGCTCGTTCCTCCAAAAATCCAAAAAAGTCCATACTTCACGATATTAAAGAGCCTTCACATCTTGACTCTCTTGAGTTCAAACAAAAGTATGGTAAACCATCACACTCTCATTATGATCCTCATCGTTTTGCCAGTTGCACTGACTATGAGTTTCATAAACAATTTCTATCAAATCGAACTCTCATCTCCTCTTATGTTGTTGATCTTGATGTTTTGTCTGAAAAAGGGATTGATTTTAAAAATAGCTTTCATGATCTGAAATGGACTAACATTTTCAATATTAGAAAGCCTGTCTATCCGAACCTGGTGCGAGAGTTTTTTGCAAATTTGATTTTTCATGAAGGGAAATTTCATTCTTTTGTTAAAAATACTCAGTTTGTTTTAAATGTTGTAACTATCGGTGAAGCCCTCGGGTACCAAGACACAGGGGCGAATGTCTATATGTCTGAAAAATGGGACAATCATGTTGGTATCTCTCACCAAGAAGCTCTAGCCAGAATCTGTAAAAATTTCTCCTCCATGGATGGCACAACTCCCACGCACAAGGCCTTAGGTCTTGTTAGGGCTCTGTTGCATCGCATCATTACTCACATAATCATGCCTCAAAGCGGATGATATCAAAGGGTAATAGTTTGTGACACTCTTGTGCTCTATGCCATTTTGAACTCCATTCCTATTTCTTTTGCATATCTTATGATTCGCCACATGTGGGATTGTATCAAAAGTGATAAAAAGAGCTCTCTTTTGTATGGAATATTTTTAACTTGTCTGTTTGAATATTTTAATATTGAATTGAGCAATGAGCCCGTTGAGAACAAGGTGTCTATTATAAAAGGAGGTGGTGTACCCAAACAGGCACAAGGCAAAGGACTCAAAGGTACTAATGCTTTGGCAATGTATGAAAGTGAGAATGAGAGTCTTCCCTCTCCCTCAGTTGCTGGTACCTCAGATTCACATAAATACTTGATCATTGGGATAGTTAAAGACACTCTTCAAGAATTTGTCTTTATGACCAAACAGATGGTTCGATCAAGTAAGGAACAACGAAAGATTGCCTTACAAAATGAAAAATCCTTAATGAAGTCTCATGATAGGATTGAGGTGTTTTTGAAACATCTTGATTCGCTTGAGGACCAGGCTATGTCCGACGAAAACGAAGATGCCTCGAACACTGAAGACGAAGATTCTGATGCCTAATCTTACTCTCTACTGCCTCTGAATCACTCATATTTTGCTGTTTCTAAAATTGGAACTTTAAAAGATTTCTAGTTAATCTTGAACTTTATTTTATCTGGGATGACTGTAATAATTTTAACTATGTTAAACTCTATTTGGTATGCATGATTTGCTATTTTTGCTGTATTAATTGCTATTTGTGCTTGCAGGTTTTCCTCCGTGATAACAAAAGGGGGAGAAAGGATAAAAATAAATTGAAATAGAAACAGAACATCAACATTATGATCTTTTTTAGCTCTGATTCGGTTTTGAGCTCTGTTTTGAGCTCTGCTCTATTTCAGTTCTATTTTTAGTTGATAAAATACTTTGCTCTGATTTGTTTATTATACCTCTTGATTAAGGATTGGATATGAGTGAGAACATGGGTTGTACATGTTTCCCATTATGATTGGATTTATGAGCTTTTAGCTGTTAAAATCTTGCTCTATTTAAAGGATCTACAATTCTTAAAAATTTTTATCTTTGATCCTTTCAAATCGGGTTACTAATTGCATGATCAAAGGACCATATTATTGCTTGAATATAGGCATTATTTTTATGAATAAATTGTTCAAATCAGGTTGATCAAAGTACATATTAAGAGAGAGTATGGTGATCAAAAGAAAGGGGAAGTATTACATGAATTATTCATCAAAGAAAAGTTTTCTCTCCAAACTTTTTTAATTTATTTTTTAATAATATTTATCATCAATGAAGAGATTGTTGAGTTTAAAAAATTAATATTTAATTAAAATGATGAACAAACATTATTAGAGAATTATTAATTGTTTATATGATTATGTTGTGCTTGTGTGCAGGAAAATAATTTTATAAAAATGGCCCAAGGAACAAATAAGAAGGCCCATACATTGTGGTCCATCATAACTAAGCCAAGTCCAATTACAAGTCCATGAAGTAAATAGGAGGAAATAAAGGAATGAGCCCAAAATCTTTCTAGCCTCATACGGTTACCTACTCCCACTTTCAGATACTTGAACCCCAAATTTATTCTAATTAATTTTTTTGAAGCTTCCACCGAAAGTCAAAATCCTTTTTTTCTCTCTCATCTCTCTCTTTTCAATTCGGTCACGTCACTTAGTAAGGAAGAAAGAAAGAAAAGGAAAGTGCAAAAGCTATGGAGTGTTAAAAAATAAAAAGCTTGTTGCCAAAACTAAGTAAGAAGAAAAGGCTACAACCAAGTAGCAAGTTGCATTCGGTGAAAGTTCATCAAAAAGAAAATTCTCTCATTTGTGCTACACAGAGGAACTAAGAAGAAATCAACAAAGTCTCAAGCACTAATCAAGCAACTATGGAGAAATCAAAGTCAAAACTGGATAGCAGAAGATCTACGGTCCGAATCAAAATTTGGAGCCAAAGCAAAGTTCAACGGTCTAGATTGAAGAAGTTTGAAGAAAAAGGATGAGAGAGAATGGGTGAGTTGCATGCAACAGATTCGGATTTCTCTCTCCTTACTGATGAAGTCGCTGCAAGCTCTGTGAAGGTGAAGAAGACACTATGAATCTTGAACTAACTTCAACCTTGGAAGCTTCACTCTTCTATAATAAGGGTGAACCGCCAAAGGTTGAAGGCAAGAGAGTAGAACAGAGCACATGGTTCGGTTCTCATAGCTTCCTAAGCTCTTGAATTCTTCTCCTTCATGGTTCTCATTTAGTATTTTTTTTCTCAGTTTAATCTGTTTGAGTCTCATTGAAAAAGGCAAATATGGTGAGTTTTGTAAGAAAAAGCCATGAGAGGTAAAAGGCAGTGAGTTAAACTAGGAGAAAAAGTCACTAGATGTCTCTGATTTTTTTTTGTACATCTTTCTGTTTGTTCATGATCTTGTGGAGATTCCTTACAAGTTGGGTTAGCACTTTGCTAGTAAAAGCTAGATTGAGATCTAGTCAAATTCAGATTGGGATAGAATCTGGATTTATCCCAGATTGGATTGAGTAAATCCTAGGAAAATATTGGTGTATGTAATGTGTTGAAAAAAACTAGTGAAATTCCATCATGATTATGATGGAGACTGGATGTAG
This sequence comes from Arachis ipaensis, assembly GCF_059453495.1. Lineage (NCBI taxonomy): Eukaryota > Viridiplantae > Streptophyta > Magnoliopsida > Fabales > Fabaceae > Arachis > Arachis ipaensis. The sequence continues at coordinate 140,181,156 of NC_142435.1, read as the reverse complement.
GCTATATTGCACTAGGTAGCTGAACCAGGATACATTCGTGTGTCATTTCTTCTTCTCTACTTCACTTCTGGTTCTGTTATTCAGGAGACAAAAATAAAGTGTCTCTCAACTCAACACGAGACAAAAGCAAAAATATCTCCAAAGTTTTTTTGAGAAAGCTAAAAGCAATATTCAGCAGAAAAGGAGGCTAAGATTCAACCCCCCTTCTCTTAGCCACTGATAACCATCAAATTAAATGTGAATAAAACCAAAAATACTATTTTATTTGAATTTTAGGGTTTAATGGGTGTCATACTCAAATATAAATAGTGACTTTAGTATTTTGGTCCCTAACAAATCAAAGCCGCATCCGTACTTCTTTTTCCATCAAAAAAGTTGTGGTTCATCTCTATTAGGGATGTAGAAGGCTTTGGTTGAGGAAGATCATAAAACCAAACTCTTTCAATCATGCTCACGAATTAAGATACGCTTCCACATTCAAGTATTTCTTTTTTAATAATTTAACATAGATGGTTTTGAGGTTTAAAAAATTCTAAAAATTTTTAACAAGTGGTATTAGAATTATTTATAATTAAATTATTGAGAAATAATTGATTTACTCTAGTTAATATTTGAATTTTGGATTAAATTTTTTTTTTCGGATCGTTTAGCTTTCCCTCTTCATTGGTGATGTATTTATTTAGATTCAAACTAATAAAGCTTCTTCCTCTCATATTATTTTTTGTAAAATTTAATTCAGTGCAAATTCATCATTATGAACAATAAATTAGTTTTGAGTAATTAAATTTAAATCCTATGATTTTGTTATTATATGGATTTTAAACAGAAAGTGTACATCTCTCTTTAGGTATATGGACGATGATCATGCATATAGGTGTTTTGATTCATTATTTGTTTCATGGATTGGGTTTTACTGAAAAGAAAAATATTTGGTAATAAGTTGTATTTTGTATATTCTACGATTTAATTTGTGTGTCATTGATTTGGTATAAAAATTAATTATATTTTAGAATATAAGAGTTATTGTATGTGTAATTTAGGCAAATATTTATCAATTAAATAATAAAAAAAGGTTTACATTGGACTAAATTATATACATACATTAACAATATTATATATTTTGGATACGCATAATGATATGAATCAAGTTTGTGTTATATATGTTTTTTTTTTTTTTTCGGAAGTTTTTGTTAAAACGAAATTAGCAATTTTCATATATGAAACTATATGTATTATTAATAAAGATTGACAATATTATATGGTAGTTATATATTGTGTCTTATTATTTTGTTTATTATTTTTATGTTAAATAAGTATTTGGTTTTGTTACGTAAAAAATTAGTAATAATTTGGATTATATTATATTTATATATTTTATAAGGTTTAATTTTAAAATAAATTGATTGAACATAATGCTGTTAAAGTAGTCTTTTTTGTAAAAATTAATTTATTTTGGAATATTAAGAATATGATAATGATATGTAATTCATGCGAATATTGGTCGAACAAAAAGAAAGTTTATATTTGACAGAGTTACATTTGCATATAATTGATATTTATATATTTGGGTAGCTAGTTAAGAATAAATCAATGCTTATTATTTATGTGAACAATAATCGGCCCAAAGAAAATTTATTATTTGCCCAAATAATAAACATCGAACCTTATGTTTATTTTTTATTTAATTATGCAACTACTAATCGGTCCAAAAAAAGTTGATGTTTGGCCAATTAATAAAAAATATATGCAGTAATAAATAGGTATAATTTTCAAGTTTTCATGTGAACAATGAATCGATCTAAAGATAGGCTTATTGTTTGACAGAATTTTGGTGAGAATATTTGGCAAGCTGCACTAAATGAATTTATGTGTATGTAGTTTATGCGAGTACGAATCGGTTCAAAGGAAGTTCTGTACTTAGTCGAAATATGTGTGCATTTGTGGTAATAAACATGTGATACTTATTTGATTCCATGTGAACAATAAATTTGTCCAAAGATAGATTTATTGTTTGACATGATTTATTATCAATGTTTGATTATTGTATTAAAACACTTTCAAATTAATATTTATGTGCAAAGACTAAATATTAATATTGTGTTGAGTATTTTTGTTGAGTCCACCATTATATAAATTTTATTCATATGATATGTAACTTATGTTAATATATTATTTTGCTTTAAAGTTATATCTGCTTGATATTTGTTGGTCTAGTTTTTAAATAGAATTATTTTTTAGAAACTAAAAGAAAAGAGAGACTTTTTTTTCATTAATAACTCATATTTCATCAAATTATTATCTCACATGAACTTTTTGAGATAATTGTGGTTAATGACTTATATCAGTTCAGTGGACTAGGCGTAATTATATTTTTACTATTTTTGTATGTCGGCATGCAAAATTATAAATAAGGTTATATATTCAACTCTAAAGGAGACAAGTATAGTCCCGTTACGTACTTCAAAAAAGTTATAAAGTTCAAAAATGCATAAGGTTTATTATGCTTCAGCAGTAATATGATAGATAACAAATTTGTACACTTATAATTATTGTGTACTTTATTGATAATATTTGAGTCGGTTAATAATGGACCACTAAATAGTAGACAACCAATTTTTGTTATAGCAAAAGGGTACATATTTACACATATGAAGTCAGAAATTAAAATTAAAGATCATTTGGTATTCAGATTCTCACTTTGTTGAATGTCAAGGAAATTATAATTCACTACAGGTATATTCATATATGGTGGATACTATCATGAAAATTTTATAATTGTCTTCATGTAAAGATGCATCTTTTTTACAATCAGATGATGATTTATAGGGTTTGATTTGATTTGCTATAAAAATGTTATCTTTTTTTAAAATATGGCCAAACAAACAAAACACACCTTTAACACAAGGCTCTTCATAAAAAAAATATTTTTAACATCTTTATTTGAGTAGGTGCCTTCATATATTCATTATAAGAGTGTTTGGAAAAAATTTTGTGAAGATAATTATTACTCTTTTTACTAGAATACTTGAATATAAACTACTTTATGAATACATCTATTTTGGTGACTATAAATACCTGTCACAAATTATGAAAATAAATTTAAAAGATTACTTGAGTTCTTTTGTGATAATGTGTTAGTACTTAGTAGTCTAATAATTTAAATTTTTTGTTAAACAAAAGAGTTCAGAGTGTTTAAGTGTTTTCTACGCAACTTAGCACAAATTCCACAAATGCATGCATATTTGATTAGTAAGAAACAAATATGCAAAGTCTTTTTTGTGGATAATATTCATATGGATGTCATATCATTTTATGATATATTGTTTTCGTAGAAGTGTGCATTTGGATGCTCATATGGTTTAGACAAATTTTTGATATAAATATTTTTACAGAAATAATATATTCACTTTCGTTTTCACTCTGACTCGTGATCTCATAAAGTTTATTAAAGTTAGACTAATTGAAAATAGGCATGCATGAAATCATTTTCATATGTAATTTCTGAATTTTTTCATCTAAATTTGATTTACGTCATTGAATATATTAGTATGGTGATCATAGTGGTTTTGTCACGACACTAATTTGATAAAAGTTGCGGTAATTTCATAATTGATATATGAGACGGACCAAATTGTTAAGTAATCAAAGAAATAGCATTCGCGTATAAAATTTATAAGTTGTGATTATCTCAGGAAAATATATATATATAAATCTAAGTGGGAGATTGTTAGAAAATTATTATTTCTTAATCTATTTATGGACAATACATATATCAATCATAATCACAAAATAAGTTATTTCACATTAAATATCTTATATAACGGTAATTTTATTTATTGTCATAAATGCTGAATTAAATAAATCATTATTACTTTTGATTTGGAATTAAATGAGAATAAAATTAGAAATAATATTTTATTTGGGTTTTAGGGTTTAATGGATCTCACACTCAAATATAAATAGTGACTTCAAAATTTTGATCCCAACAGATCAAAGTCGTCTTCGTACTTCTTTTGTTTGTTTGGCCATATTTTAAAAAAAGATAACATTTTTATAGCAAATCAAATCAAACACTATAAATCATCATCTGATGGTAAAAAGGATGCATCTTTACAAGAAGACAATTATAAAATTTTCATGATAGTATCCACCATATATGAATATACTTGTAGTGAATTATAATTGCCTTGACATCCAACAAAGTAAGAATCTGAATACCAAATGATCTTTAACTTTAATTTCTAATTTCATATGTGTGAACATGTACCCAGTTTTATTAAAAATACAGAAAACTTTGATTAAAAAAGATAAAAAAATCAAACTCTTTCGATCATGCTCACACAAATTAAGATATGCTTCAACATTCAAATATTTATTTTTTAATAATTTAATATAGTATTAAAGTTTAAAGAATTCTAAGAATTTCCAGCCGTTTACACCACATAATGGAGCATTCTTATGAAACATTATGGTTTTCATCATATACTAACGTGGAAAGAAATAATAAAAAAAATGAAAGATCACAAAAATAAAAAAAAAACAAATAAAAATAAATAAATAATTAATAAAAATTACTAAAATTTAAAAAAAAATAAAAATTATTAATATAAAATTATGAAAAACAAATAAAAAATAATTAAAATATTATAAATATTATAAAAAAAATTATTCTTTTTAATATTTATAATATTATATATCCTTAATAATTAAATCTTTTTAAAAGCCTTTTAGATGATAATTATAAATCTAAATCGAGAATCTTCCGGATACTATTTTTTAAAGTTAAATCAAGTAGAAAGATTTTACCTGTTCTTGATATTATGATAAAAATAAATAGAATGTCATTTATTAAAGTTCTAATCACGTTTTTCATGATGAATTATTAGAAATATTGATGTAACAGAAAATAATATTAAATTTATATGTTTCATACGTGTACAAATAAAAAAGGTACAAAGTGCTCAAATAACAATCCTCAATAAAAATATATTGACGTACTTATCATTACTAATCAATATTGCTTTGTCAAGATTCAAGTAGTGTATATTATACATCCCAATCATTGAAATTGTAGACAAAACTTTCTAATCAATGATCTTGGCTCTGTTTAAGAGTAGCAATATCACCAGATTGAGAAGAGGAGTTTGTGGGTCAAATTTTGTCACAATTACACAAGGCAACAAGTTTGCAGAATGGATAGCAAAGGAGAGAGTGCCAAAGCATTTCCTAGATTTGACTCTTGATTTTCTGCCATTAATACTGCACTTAAGCTGAGAGTCTAACTTTAAACTAAAACCAATTTGGGTGACAGATATTATATACATGTCATATTTGGATTGAAGCCTTCCATATAAATCAATAAGAACATTAATTTAGGGGAAGACAAGCTGATACAACAAACAAAACTACATACAAATATTTTTCATGTCCCATGCATCCGTTCAAACTATAATGAACAATAGTTAATTTTAACAGCAGCAGCAACCTCACAAACCATTTAAGCAGCCTTTTGGCATACAACAAAACTCGCTGGATCAATCGTAATGCTCTTCGTGCAATTATCAGTCTTATAAATCCCAACTAGTCTATCGGCCAATTCAAACATATTGTTCCTGAGGCTGCAGGAAGAAAACACAATGTTTGGATTAGTCAAATGCATATCTGAGAATGATACTAGCACAGGTATGAACATATTCTAGAACTATCACTGCCAAACGTACCTAATGATCACGAACTGAGCATCCTTGGTCCTATCCTTTACATAATGCCCAACAATAGATACATTCTTGAAGTCTGCGAAATCATATAACAATACGGGATTCAGTACACCGTAGAATGACATAGGACTTGGAATCAAAAGAGATTTTGCTTTTATAAAAATTAGCATTTACCCAGGGCAGCATCAATTTCATCCATTACATAGAGGGGGGTGGGCTTGTAATGATGAAGGGCAAATACAAGTGCCAATGAGCTAAGAGTCTGCAAAATGGAGATAAAAAATCTAGATCAACTTTAACAGGAAAAAGATTCGTATCCATGAAACAATATTATGACAACTAACATGGAATTAAACAAGTTATTATAATTTAATAAGAAAATTTTTTAATTGAAAATATTAATTACAGCTCACAAGCGAACGGTTCAACTTCAACTGATTAGTTTGGCTTTTAGAACATTGTAATGAAGGTACTTTTGTTAATGATTACTAGGATTAAACCAATAGTCACCGAGAACATAGAATACTTGCTTAAACAAAATGATTTTTCTTTACATAAATTGAGGCCAAATAGAAAAGGAAAAGACAGCAAAAAGAGAGAGAACCTTTTCTCCACCCGATAGATTAGCAATATTTTTCCAGCTTTTCTTTGGCGGTCTAACACTGAACACAACACCTTCAGAAAAAGGATCCAAAGAATCCACCAGCTCAAGTTCTGCATCACCTCCTAGTGTAATCATCTGGTACATTTCCTTTAACTTTAAAGATATGGCATTAAATCCTTCCATAAACTCATCTAATCTGAAAGAACACATTCAGGTAATATTTTTGTCAAAGCAACACTCATCAATTAAATTAAACCAACCACCAAGTCCAATTAAGTCAGGTACCTAATCTACTTGGGCCATATTATATATAAATTAGATCATGGTAACAAAAAATATGCACACCTCTTCTTCCTCCACTCATCATATTGCTTCTTTATATCATCCCGCTCCTGGGTGACTGCATTAAGTTCTTCAACTCGCTCATTGTACAGTTGTACCTTCTTCCGGTACCTGACAGTCAAAAAGAAAATTCATTAGGAAACATCAAAATGAAAGATAACTAGGATAACAAATTTTAAAAACTTATACTCTGCAATTGAATCAAGATTTGGATTCATCTCCTTCAACTGTGCTTCAAGCAATCCAACCATTTCAAGGGCCTTTTTAAGGTCACAAGCCGCATTAAGATTATCATCAGCCAATGTAGCCTGTAGCTTTTCGGGATCTACTAAATCAACTTGGATTCTGCAACAATTGTACAACCTTATAAGAATGTCAAGATGAAAGATACCCAAATTCGAATAGCTAATGACTTACTGCTCAAGATGCTTGCTAATAGTAGTTTGCAACTCATCAAGTCTTTTCTTGTAACCCTTCCCCCTCATTTCCAATTCTTTGCATGCTTTCTTCATATCTTTTAGTTTGAAATCAGCATCAACCTAAAAATTATTTACTGCCATGAGAAAACTTCGAATATTAAGTAACCTTGGAAAGATACTAGAGGTACCTCAGATGCCCGCAACACATCCACCGCTTTTTTCATCTTTTCGTACTCTGCCTTTGCTTCATCCAAGACAACCTTATGTTTGTACATCAGCTGCATAGGGGAAAAAAATCAAATACAACACAATAACAACCAAAACTTATATACATTTAGAAAAACATATATAAAAAGCACTACGATTTAATGCATATCACTGTCCACGCACAAGTTTTACATAATATAGTGCAAGACAAGAAAACAAACCTCTTCTATTTTCTTATAACTTTCTTGAGCACCAAATGCTTTCTGTTCAATTTCTTTAAACTTGGACTTCAACTTTTCTTTTTCTCCAGTAAGGCGTTCTACCTCCTTCTTTGACTCCTCAATTCCCTTAATCAACTTTTTCATCATCTTTTGTCCCGTCTCTATTTGTACCTTGTGGCGGTTAATCTCTGATTGGTTCTTATCGATATCCTGCCAATAGGAACCATTAGTACAGACACAAAATCAAATCAACTGAACAGTTCTGGGTATACAAGTTGCTTACAGACTGAATTTTCTGGACCTTTGACTTCTGAGATTTTAGTTTTTCCCCACCAGCATTTTCTATATTTTTCTGTAGCTCTGCAGCCTGAAGAGAAAATTGAGCCAACCATGTTAAGTTAATTAAAGTCATAAGGTTTATTCAACATCCTAGGTAACCCTCACTTATAACGGAATCACCAACCTTTTTCTTTAGTTGTTTAGACCCATCAATAAGTCTATTAACCTCCCTTTCTTCTGCAGAAATAATCTTCTTCAACTCTTCCAGTCTATCAAGCTCATCCTGCTGCGGATTTGATGCAGCCTCAAGGGAATCAAGTTGCTTTTCAATGTATTTATGTTGTGAAGTCAAACTATCAACCTGCAGAATGATGGTAGAAAAGCATAAAACCTCAAGGCCCTACACCAACAACTCCAAGAAAAGTATCTTTTCAGATTCAGAACTATGGATTACCTCCTTCTGGCTTTTAGCCAACTCCATTTCCAAAGAACCAATAGCTTTTTCAGAGGCTTGATATCGTCTCACAGCATCTGCTATTCTTTCGCGAATGTCATTCAATTTATTAGCTAATCCAGATAACTCCTTTTCAGCATTTGCAACCGCTTCTGTAGACACACTGGTAGCTCGAATAGATGTCCCCATCTTCCCCCCACGGGGTTTACTGCCCCCACCACTCATTGTTCCTGATTTTTCAAAAAGTGCACCATCAAGAGTAACGACTCGTCGAAACTCATGGTTGCCACCATATGCTATACGTGTTGCCTAAAATTTTCAAGACGGAAAATACTTAAATGCTACCTTCACTGATATGAAAAAATGTTGATTATATTGTCCAAAGTTTCTATATTTTATTCCGCAAATTTGTATTACAGTAAGCCCTTATTAACGTAAAAAGCCAAGTTTTCTGCTAGAGAAGCGTAATTGACCTGGTCTAGATCCTTAGCAACAACCGTATTTCTCAGGGCAGCAAAGAAAGCAAGCTTCATTCTTTCATCATGTACTTTTACTAAATCAAAAAGGCGCGGGACCCCCTCTGGGGTGCTAACTTTCTTTTTTAACATTGGAAGAAGGTCAACTTGCTTCTCCTGATTACATAAAGAAAAAAATTGTCAGTCATAATTATCAAATTAGCTTCACTTCCATGTGCTATCAGTATACCAAAATAATACACACATCATTCATAACAGTGTGTATACAGAACTCAACGTTAAGAAGCTGTCATGCTTTCAATCCCTTACTTGGTGTAAGCGCATGGCCATTAGATTCTTCAAAACACATAAAAGGCTTTCAACTACATTAAAACCTCCAAAGATGAAGTTGGACTACACAAAAATCACACGCTATCTAATTGAAGTACATAAATGGCTATAGTACAATGGCTTTTGCCAAAAACAGAAATGGTTTAATAATAAGTTCCAGTTGAACCAGTTCAGAATCCAAAGAACCAGATGACTAAATACGTCAATCAAATGTCTCCTTCAACAACGGAATCTTCACACTTAAAACAAAGTACTTGAAATATTAATTTTAGTATTTAATGGAGATGCTAATATATAATCAGCAGAAACTCTTAAAGGAACTAGAAGCTGGGACTGGAAATGTACAAACCTAAAACCAGCATCTAGATGAGTCCACTCGAGTTTATACAAATCCAAGGAAGGCTATGGTAAAACAAATCTATTCATGCTATCCTAAACATTAAGAATGATCATTCAAAGACGTAATGATAGTTAAAAATTACCAATATCATGAACGTAGCAACACCAAGATTCTCTCGACGAAGCAGCTCAACACATGCTTGAGCTGCATTTGTTGTTTCCACTACAATATAATCAAGACCAGCACACGCTGTTGATACTGCAATATCATACTTTGCTGCAATCATGGAAGATAAAGAAGTAAAAATATTGGCATACTGGGCATACAAACAAAACATAGAGTGGTATCGAAATCACCATTTACCAGATTGCAGGGTAGAAAAAAGAACATAAATTTCATGATCAAGTATCATTCTAATAATAAACCACAGTATCAACATATAGAAAAATGGAACAATGTAAACTAACAAAAATAAACTGAGAATAGGGTAACTATGCTATTAACTTTCTTGCCAACTCCTTGGCCATGGATCAAGACTTAGGCCAAAGGCCATCTAACAATAGGATATAATGCTGAAAATAGTGCTTCTGTGAATTGATGTCATACTGGGAGAAATCATGAGATGGATTTTAGGTCTGATGTTGATTCTTTTTCTGCTCTATACCTTAAGGTCAAATATTGAATACAGCAAATACATAGATGCAGTAAGGAGAGGATTAACTGGATAAAATGGTTTTATATAGGCGTTAGAGGAGCAAGTTTGGCCCCTGTTGAATCTTACACTAACAGTCAATATCAGAACATAAAGCTACATCACTTTTTAAAGTGATCATATAACTTTTAAACACTTAACAGTTTATAATCCTGACTATCCATGTATGGTTATACAGTCCAGATTATGATTAATTATGTATGGATGAGTTTAGGAGAATAGAATTCACCTCTTCCATGAGTGACACTATCAAGTACGAACCAAATGATCAGTAGGATGAAGATAAAGTCTAGTTTCTAACCAGTGGTTTAGCATTTCCATAATACTAATGCCTCAAACAAGAAGCCTAATCATTGAGTTTTGATTACATAAAAAGATATATCTTTTCTTGAAAAACTCATAAAATAACTACAAAATTTTTAAAATTAAATTAAATACAAGCAGTATCATCCAAAACAGGTTTCCAACAGTTAAACATAAAAAAAAAATGCATATTTGGAAAACTCATGAAGCTTAAAAACAGCTTTATAAAAACCTCACCATCAATAGCCCCTAAATCACCCATGCGTCCATATATTCCCTCTATTTTCTTGGTTTCCTTAGCTTTCAAGATTGCCTTTAGAACTGATCCCTGACTTTTCTCAGAATCCATTACAGACTTCAGCTCTGCAACCTTTTGTCTGGCAGCTTGCTCTAGAGGTATCAACGCATCTTGTTCTTTAATACATTCCTGGGAGAAGACCACTCAGATAAATGCATGCTTAGGGGTAACATTTTCAAAGAGCAAGAATAATAAATAAAGATAAAAGATCCTCACTTCTTCCACTTGGTGTGCTTCCACTGCGTCACGCTTTCTCTTTTCTATATCACCCATAATTTGAGAAATGCTGGCAGTTTTTGATTCAATTGTTTCTGATATGATTTTCATCTGACTTTGAGCTTCCTTAAAAGCTTTATGAGAAGCTTCATGCTGAAAAAAGATTCAAAACTTTCATCCTACATTCTATTAGAGGAAGATTTGAACAGTTCTAGTTTTGCCAACATGAGTATGGCAGCAAGTAACAAAGCACAAAAAAAAAACATAACTGCCTCCTATTATGAAAAAATATACTGATATGATTATATTGTTGTGTCACAAGAGACACGACATTAATCCTATTTATAAAAAAAGAGAAATCCTAACCAAATAAAGAAATAATATTAGAATAATAGTATATATAAAAAACTAACCCTAGTAGATATCCATTGATATTCTAAGACATAATGGAGATAAACTAAAGTATTTTCTTCATTTCTGTGAACATTGAAATATGTCATTCTCACCTTTTCATTTAGAAGCTTAGTCTCGGTAGATGCAACATCAAGTTTCCCCTTGTGCTCGATCAAATCTTTTTCCCAAGGTTCAAGCTCGGCACGAATTTTAGCAAGCTCAGAGCGGAACTTCTCAGTTTCAACTGTTTATCAATAAGAAACAATCAATTTAAAAGTCGAACCAAAGGGAAAATAGATGCTAGTAACTAGTTCAAGGCCCACAAATATGCACATAGAATATCAGCTCCTTTGAAGAAGCAAACAAGGTTACACCTTTGGAGCAATCAATTATCTCTTCTAAGATCTTCTCCTCGTCAAGCAACAATTGTTGCAGTTTTGGGATATTGTCCTCAAGTTTTGGTATCAGATCCATTGAGTTCTCACCCTCCTTTACAAGGGTGTCATGTTTTGCAGAATCCTGAAATAAGAATGAATGGATGAGGTGTATTATTTAGGAATACTTTCAGCTAACATATAGTTATAAATTACAAACTATGGCGAATTCCTCTCACTTTTTCAACTTTATCCTCCAGCTTCTTTATTTTCTGGCTCACATGCTTGAAATCTTCCTGAAACTTGACATCTTGTCTCTCAAATTCTTTGAACTCCTCCTTGCACTTCCTCATATCACTATCTAGCTCCTGCACAATGGAAATCAAGAAACATTTTACTAGGTTACTGCATGATGAGCGATACATTGAGCATAAAATGCCCTTAAAGCAAACAGATATCAACTCCTAGACCCATGTCCTGCAAACCTCTTGTCTTTTTAAATGCTTGTTGTGCTTGGCTTCTATCTCCTCCAAAGTTTGTTTGCTCTCTTGGATTTTATCCCTAGAGTAAGATATCACCAAGTTCTTCATGAGACAGGCATAACAATGCATTGGCTGTGACAAAATTACCAATTTAGATCAAAATTTACCTTTCTGCCTTGAGACTTTCTTCTAGGCAAGAAATTATCTCATGTTTCTCATCCATTTTTGCACCAGTATCATCAAGGGCCAACTTTGTAGCTTTCTCTTGCCATTTCAGCAAAGATAACTCCTTCAGCATGTATGCTTCAGCTTCATTTTTCACATCCTGTTACAAAGGAACTCTTAGGTGTCTGTCAAATGTAAAATGTTGCCCCAAAAAGATTAAATTAAAAAAAAAAAACCACAAATATACATGCCTCCAAGCCATCTCTTTCTTTCTCAGAAAGCTTAACCATTTGAACCACTCCAGATCGTTTCTCGTTCAGAGTTTCTAATCTTTATCAACAACCAAAGATTGCAGAAATTAGGAATTCCATGTTAAACTTGAAACTTAATTAGTTTTCAAAATCACCAAAAAGATATGAAGTTATCCTACAGACAGAAGTAGTACACAGAAAGAATTGTTACTTGTTACAATAAATGAACCATTATGTTTAATTATAGCTAATCAAATGAAATTCAATCAGGCAAAAAGAACAACAAATATAGATATTTAAAAAGAAAAATGCATTCTTAATCTTTTTGTATTGAAATGGATAAAAGGTGCTCACTGTTTATATGACTCATCAATCTTTTCAACATATTTGTTTGTTCCAATGATGTCTTCCAGATATTCTAAAAAACCTTCATCGTGAGGTCCTTGAGCTTTTGGTTTCATAAGTGATATCTGCTCAACTTCACCCTAAAAGAAACAGATCAAATATGAAGATGTATAAGACCTCATAGAAAAAAACATAAAATCATAAAAAACATCATGCAACAGATGCAAACCTGAAGGATTAGAAATCTATTATTGTCAAGGTCAACACCTTTTCCTTTAAGCTTCTTGGTAACTTCAGTGAAGTTACTGGTCCTGTCATTAATATAATACTTCGAGGAGTTATCACGGAAAGCAACCCTGGTAATCACAAAATCACTTCCAGGAACAGCCTCATACGTTCCATCATCCTGCAAGTTGCAACAAGTGATAACTAGTTCTATTTTAAGCAGAGACAGGATGGATGTGATGAAAAAGAGACGAAGAAAAAAAAAAAAAAAAACACGCACACACAGAGCACTCTGAAAAGTAGCCAGTCAGTGTATCATGATGGTAAACTGAAAATTAGCTCTAGAGCATACGACAAGGAACCATTCAAAAATAAGAAATATGAGAACCAAATTAAGCAAGAAAAAGTACAGGACTATTGTGTATCAGTTAGTATCTCAGCCTTTGGAAACAGAACCAGCACCAGAATTCAATTGGCAATTTTTTCCAACTTCTGCACAAATCACTATTTGAGACTAAAAATTATATTGAAAAATAACTCAAAAGGATTTTACGAAGCATATTAAAATGAATTGAAATTCAATTGCCATTCTACTATCCATGCCTACATGATATGGTGTGCATATTGAAATCCAAACACACTAATCTTCTGAGTGAGAGGGCTTACTTTAGCTTAAATTGTAGTGGGGAAAAAATCCCCTCAAAAACTCCAGCAATAATATATTTTTTTATCATTCATTGTTTTAAACACAAGATAAACTAATCCAATGACTAACTTAGCATATTAAATATAATAAATATGAATATAAATATATCTAGCATAAGAGAATTTTACCAAATCAACAATCTCCTGGAAATGAACAGAAACCCCTGCACTGTCCAAATTCTGGTGATTGGTTGAATTATGAATAAGCTCAGATACTTTGTTCAAACGCATCTGCAAGCATAACGACCAAGACAAAATAATAATAAAATTTAAAAAAAAAAACAAGGACAAAAAAAGGAAATTGAGTTAATCAGCACAAACAAAAACACTCGGGAAAACAATCCAGAAATATCACCTGCTTCGCTCGCTTCCCGAAGACGAACAGCATTGCGTCAATGACGTTGCTCTTCCCGCTCCCGTTGGGTCCAACCACCGCCGTGAAGCTCTTAGCTCCAAAACAAACCGTTTAGCAGAGTAGCACACTCAATTTTCAGAGCAACCGAAGTGACTAAAATCAAAAGCAAGGAGAAAAAGAAAAAGAAAAACCCTAACCTTGTGGAAAGGACCAACGCGTTGTTCTCCAGCGTAGGACTTGAAGTTCCGCATCACCATTTCCTTGATGAAGAGCCTCGGCCGAATCGACCCTCCCGCCGCCGATGACTCGTCGTGCTGCTCCATTATGCTCAGTCCGAGTCAACTCGGAAGCGCTTTCCGAGTTTTTGATCTCCGAAATTGTCTGAAAATGAAAAAGATTTTGGAGCCTTTGGCTATTTGGGATTTTCAAAATTTGTTGGCAGAATTGGCGCGGAAAGGAATGTTGTTGGGCTATTCAAATTTTTAATGGGCCTTATTGATGAGCCTTTTGATGATTAGCCTTGTCCACCATCCCAAAGAAAAAAATAAAAACGCGTTGTAACCACTAACCACAACCAACTTTTGGTTTAGACGCATCCTTAGAGCATTGGCTATGATCTAAGATATTCAAATTTTAATGGAAAAACTACCTAAAAAAGTAATGACTTGGACTCTCAGGAATGAAAATCGTCTTGCTCATGCAGTGGCAAAGGTTGCAGAATCAGAAACGTTACTTTCGACTTGGAGCTTTCAACCACCTGCAGAAATACGAAGCATCTTTAAAAGCGAGATTCGAAAATGAAGAATGCCAAAAATTAAAGGAGGAAAAAAAAAAGGAAAAGCAAAGGATACATTGAAAAAGTTCGCACCAGTCCTAAGGCAGGAAAGCAAGAGTTTAATCCAGATTGTTATGATCTGAGGCAGAGAACCTGCATGCATCCAACAGCGTCACGGTCTCACGGGCAAATGTTTTAGGTTTGAGTGTCAACCACATCTCCACAGGTGGGGTTGAAATTAAAACCGGAGATACAAAAGAAAAGAACGTTGTGGTAGAAAAAGACAGTGGAGGAATTGGCTGCGGTAAAAGAGGCAGAAGCTTTTGGCCGTTGTGAATTGGACCTCCTGGGCGATGGAGGACGCCGACGGAGAAGACCCAACTGCTGCTGCAGCAACTAGATGGGTTACGCTGGAGGCGCAACAAAATTCAGTCTCCGATAGCGAGGCTTCTAAGGTGCCACCACCGCTCAGAATAGTGGTTTCCACGCTAGTGCTGTGAAGAAGAAGATGCTTCACAACATGCAAAATTAAGCCGTTTCTCTAGTGTAGGGGTGTGCATGGCCCGACCCGACCCGAAGACCCGGTCCGATCCCGAACATTTTAGGGATTATTTTGGTGTGATTTCACCAGGTTTAGGGTAGGGTAAGGGTTTAAAAAATAGATCCGGTTATTATTTCAGGTCGAGTCCGGGCCCATGTCTCGGGTCACCCGAAGTCGGCCTGGTGATCCGGTCATCATACATAATTAATATTTTGTGTTATTAGTGATGGATGATGGGTATTCTTATGTGAAATTTAAGTATTATAAACCTTAATATTTTGTGTTATTAGTTATTATAAGACTATAAGTTAATCTTTTATGTTTAAAATGCATAAGATTTTAGACTAATGCATAATATTGTGTTATTTATATTGATTTAAATATTTGGTGTTATTAGATAATATTAGTATTGATTATGGTTATGCTTTAATTTTAGAAAAGAGTTGGTTCTTGTTATATTTTTCTAAGTGAATTTTACTATGTCAAATAATGGTTGGAGTCTTGGAAATTTGGATATTTTCACATGCTAGCTTATAAGAAGGTATCAAGGTAATATAATGTTAACGGCCCGGTTTTCACCCGATTTTTACCCGGTATAATCGTGGCCCGAAAGTGTATACGTTTCATCGGGTATAGGACCGAGTTCGGGTCTAATAAATAGGCCCGGTATATATTTCGAGTCGGGTGTGGATCACATCAAACATGGTTTCACCCGACTCATGCACACCCCTACTCTAGTGCAACAGATGGGAAGGCTCAGTGGGTAACGGGTCGGTTAGGGGGCAGGGGTTCTTTGTTTTTGGCCTGGGCGGGTCTGCTGGCCCAGGTCTCTGTCAAAAAAAAAAAAAATAGACGTATCCTTAGATAAATAGTTGATTTGACATCTAAATTTTAATATTTATAATATTTTTTTAAGTAAAAACTAAAGTACAATCAACTTCACGTAAAGTTGATAGTTGAGAGCCGTTAAATTTAAAAATTTTGTATTTTTTTTTTGTTTTATATTAAAAAAAATTAAAATACAAATATTGAATTTTAGATAATTTTCATTATATAAACTTTGACATCATGCCAAACTTCTAAAGTGTACTTCAAACTTCAAAGTTTCAACCATTGATTACATAGAGATAAGTTCGGATTGTTCAACACTATTTCATAGATTGAATAATTATGTATCTAATATTATTAATAATTGATTAATTTTACTATTTTTATATACAAATTTATTTGAAGAATAATTAAAAAGTCTAAAAATATTCCGATTAAAAGCTAGAACTCAGGACATAGGATTGTAATTTGTCAAAAAAATGAATTAACTTGTTTGGCTAACAATTTCCAACAAGAAAAAAAAAAAAATACAAAGCATTAGAGAAGTTTCGTAAACAACCTACATCAACATTCAACACCGTATTAACCTCTCTTTGAAAAGCAGAAAAAAAGTGATAGTATATTTGGATGGAGTATTTAACAAAGAAACTGTATTTTTTGTAGACTCTCTTAAATTTTTAAGGACAACATATTGTGTTTGGATATTAATTTAAAGCATCTTAAATTTTAATAATATTTTTTTTAAAATAATTACTGAAAATAGAATATTTCAAATTTCACCTATAAATAATAAAAAATTTCAATTTTCTCCATAATCTATCATTTTTCAAAATATGTTCATATATATTAAAGAGTAAACGATAAATAAGTCCCTAACTTCTTATCTCGAAAATAAATAAATCATCTATTAATAAAAAATATAAAAATGTTTATCACTTTCTAAAATATGAGATATCTAAATTTCTCTAGAAGACCAATTTGTTTTTATATATTTTAGATAGAACGACTTAAATGTTTCGTATTTTAAAAAGTTATTGACCTTTTTTATAATTTCAATTAGTCAGAAAATTATGTGTCTTCGAATTAAAAAGTTAAAAATTTATTTATTTTTAATTAATATTTAAAATTAATAAACAGTAACATCAATTACATATTTTATGAATAAAAGTTATCTAACTATTTTTTCAAATAAAGTATTTTAAAAATATAACTGATATAATTACTTTAACCAAACAAAATAGTTAAAAAAAATAATAAAATTTAATTTTTTAATTTAAAATTTTCTAAAACTTAACAACGATGAGTAGCATGCAAATAAAGGAGCCCACAGATAAAGGCCCATCCTCAATTAATACACCGACCCTATCTAATACACCAACAAATTATATAAAATAATACATGAGAGGCATTGTATAGAACCAAGAAAAGCAAATGGCAATATGGCATCATCTATTTAGTTACTAGTTAGACCATAAAGAAGGAAGAAGTAAATAAATTAAAATTATTGCATCAAATTTTTTAAAAATAAAAAACTAATAAAATAAAATCTGAGGATCTAATTATCTTGGAATCAAGATAATTAAACACATACACGATAAAATTACAATCTCAATATTAAATACTGATTTCTTATTTTTAACGATTTTTTTAATTTCCCCAGAATTATTGTTTACAAGGTTTTCAATTTTCAATTTCTCTCTGTTTAATTAACTAATTAATTAAGGGCATTTTGGTCCTCCTTCCTTGGTCTTCCAGTTGTTGTAGCAGGGGCAGACAGCTTTGTTCCCATAATACCCCGGGGGAACACAGAGGCACTTGTTACAGCACTTCTGACAGAAAAACATGCACGGCTTGTGGTATTGGGTCCTACTGCACCTTGTTGAACATTTTGATGGGCATTCTGGTCATATCACATATTTCAACACAGGTTAACTAAATGCTTCTTGCCAACAAGTATTCTAAGTAACTCTTATTAAGGTTATTCGAGATATGAAAAAATTAAAAATTTTATAATAATAATAATTGTATTAAAAATTTGAATCAACTTTAAATTTGTTAATATTGCAACAAGATTTTTTATGTTAATAAACTTAAGAAGCGTTCTTCATGCAATTATTGGCTGAATTTGTTAAGGTACATATTAAGGTGTTTAAAATAAAAATATCTTTTTTAAAAATTCAAAATTTTAAAAGATTAATAATATATAAATGTCTTTTAATTCATAAACTCAAAAGATGCAACTTTAACGGTAAATTAGATGTAATCCATGCAATAATATTTTTATGGGTAATGCTAGGTAGACAAAAAAAAAGTCAGAACTTGTCTTATTTAGCATTAATTAATTATCGCAACAATTAATGAATGCTAAATAAGGCAAGTTATGGTTATTTTTGGCTGATTTTCTTTGGTTATCAAATATTCCTGTATTTTTATAAAATAGATAGTGTAAACAAATTATTTTTTTGTTGCTTATGATATCTCATAATTTGATAGGTTAAGAATTAATTTATCATAAATTAAAATTTTATTTAAGAATATGTTGATGACTAATAAATTATTGTATGTATAAAATAAAATTCGAACTTCAAATATTTGTTTAAGTGGATAAATAAGTTAACTACTTGACCAATTCAAATTAATTATGTAAATAAATTATTTAAAATTATTTTTGAATAAATTTTGTTTTTTTTTTTTACAAAAAATAACATTTCATTAAAAAAACAGTCATAAAACACTTATAGATAACAAAAAGAAATGGATCTCAATCTAAAAAAACAAATAGATATTCTATTTGTTAAGCATTAATGATGTAATTAATAAAACAAAGGAAACATCACTTACGGTAGCTCTTGAGACTGCCAGGTCCATATTTCCTCTGAGAAAAACCACATTTGAGAAGCAGAAGTCAGCAATCATTTGGCATTATTAATTATTAATTATATTCACCCCTAAGCTTAGTAGTTGGTTGAAATCAAATTCCTAATGTTACTAATTGAAGAAAGTCTTACCCCGGCCCAACTTCTATTATTGTCAATAAGAAAACTAATGCAATAATAGAGGCATATTTGATATTTCGATCCCAACAAGAACTTAATAATTTCCTTGCTAGAGAGGAGGATTCCTTTAGGTATACAGGAAAGACCGGTGTTTCAGTTATTTTAACCGTCGATCTGAATTATAAAATATATATAATATATATTAATTGAAATCAACGGTTAAAATAACTGGAATACCGGTATTTTCTGATACATTTAAATTTTTTCCTATACTATAATAGAGACAAATAAAGACATTAGATAAATGAAAATAGTTGAAAGGGAGAAAAGGAAAAAAAAATAGTGGGTACATGTTATTTGCTCTGTTTATTTATTTATTTTGATATATTTTTCTCGACATACATTATGATGTGTTGAGACATTTTTCTTAAAATAAAAGAAAAAAAAATACATCTCATTTGGTTGCGTAAAAAATACACACTGTTTATTGATTCTCTATTAGGAGTAAAAATAAGTCTATAATCCAATTAAAAAATTCTCATTAAAAAGTAAAATTTATTATAAATAAGATAATAATAATAGAGTCAGGAGGCATTCAATTAGTAATGAATATAAAAAGAATAAAATTAAAATTAAAATTCAATTAAAATGTATGTATCATGATAAACTAGTTACTTTTTTTTTTTTTTTTGCATCAAAATATCTATCAGAGCAAAAGTCTAATAACTAATTCTTTAAGTAGTATTGTAGAGATATAAAATGAACAACATCTTCACACAAGTAAATACCATTCTCATCATCCAGATC
The DNA here is from genome assembly GCF_059453495.1 of Arachis ipaensis. NCBI lineage: Eukaryota > Viridiplantae > Streptophyta > Magnoliopsida > Fabales > Fabaceae > Arachis > Arachis ipaensis. The sequence continues at coordinate 140,160,996 of NC_142435.1, read as the reverse complement.
AGAAAATAAACACAGACTCTCATTCATTTGTACCAACTTTTATTAGTAGCTACCATTCTCTTAATTCTTGGGATTTTGACCACCCCGCCAAGAGAGATAGAAACAATGCATGTGTGGAAGAGAGAGAAGAGGCATTTGGTTATGCATTACATACCTGGTCATTGTAATGGTGTCCTCCATGCCCATGAGATGCCATGACCTTAAAAATCAAACAAGAACATGTTAGAGAATCCAATGTGTTTTCTACTTTCAATCAAAAGACTACCATATATATAATAATTCACAATTAGTTACCACAGTTTGAAGCATGGAAATGACAATGAGGGCCAAGATGAAAACAGGAAGGAACTTAGACTTGGCCATTGTTACCCCCTCTCTTAGATCTCCCCTACACTTAGCCAAATTTTGCTTATATAAATGAAAGAACCAAAAGGCACTATAAAGAGATTGAGAGAGGGGGCAGTGATGAGTTATTATGATGGTGGTATATGAAATAAAGAGTGTGTGGGGGCTTTTATAGAACTTTAGGTGGGGGTATCATTCCATATTATTAGGTGCCAGATTTATTTCTGGCTCATCCAAACATTAAAAAAAAAATACAACTCATCCATCACACTTTTTATGCAAAATCACACTAAGGTCGTGTGACAAATTGTCATATTGAATTTGTTAATTTGAGTTATAGGAATATTTACTGAATTGATTCAATTTTTTAATTATGCCCAATTGAAAAAGGAAAAAAATCATACCAAATGTAGTCTGTTGTACAAATACACAAACTATGTGTCTAATAACCATTCTCTTTACTTGGTGATCAAAAGTCAAAGTTCAACTTGTGTTCACATTCTCTTTTTGAATTGGGTCATAAAGTATATCAGATCATCAGCAATTTCAATTTATTTTGATTGAGTGTGAATATTGTAGAATATGTCAATGATACCAAGAATTGAACATACGAGACATGTGCATGCATTAATGCTTCACAAGACGGTGACGCAAAGCATATATAAAAGATGCCATCGCACGGTCCGTAATACGGATTATTATCGAAGCCTATTCTTCAATATATTAATAATAAGCGACTAACAAATTAAATATGGCCAAAATGGCTAATTAGTAACTAATTATGAGTAATGCTAGTGAATTGATTTTTTTATTCAATATTAATTAATCATCAGAATTTATTATTTTTGGTTATCAGTTAGCGATCAATAATATTTAAAAGTATAAGATAAAGTATATTGTTAAATTATTATATTAAAAAAATAGACTAAAAAAATTGAATTAATAACTAAATAATAATTAAAAATAATAAATTCTAATAGTTTTCTAATTCATTAACTAATTTTGTTAAAAATATTTTATTTATTATAAATTCTATATTCTAAATAAAAAATATTAAATTCTAAATTATAAATTTTAAAATAAAAATCACTAATATCAAATTATTGACTAATTAAAAATTAGTTCTTATATTTTTTATTAATTATATTGCTGTTATTGAGAATTACCTAGTTACTGGATGCGTTGGATTATATATAATATTATAATATGAAATATATAATATATTCATGTAATGAAATATATATAGTGCTATAATCTTGTCCTGAAATATAATTAAGAGTAAAAGACAAATAGGTCACTGACCTTTTAAAACGCGGACATTTTCGTTTCTCAAGATTGAAAAATACATTTCGATCCCACACGTTTTAAAACGGCCGACAATTATACCCTTCCGTCCGTTTTGGGCCAAAAACGACAACGGAGCCAGCTGACATGGAGGGGTAGTGAATGACGTGGCCGTTATACTTGCTGAAGTGGATTGGGACGAAATCTTATTGGACAAATTCGTCCCTTAAGTGCAAAACGACGACGTTTTCACCGTCCCCTATATTTGAAGCTTCGCAATCCCCATAACACCCAAGAGTGACTCCACATATTACAGAAAATCCTATTAGAACAGGAACGCCCTTCTCCCTCCAAAAAAAGAACGACTTCCTACAGTTGAAAGGGGTGGTGTGGTCAGTCGACGTGGTTGTTGTTGTTGTTGAAGGTTACAGCAAGCTTTGCGTGGAGAGGAAGCTGCCATCATCTACAGAGGTAAGGGTGATAATGAAGAGTATGTATGTTGTTTAACTGAGAATGCATGGGGTTGGGATATGGGGGGACTGCATGTTTTTTTTTTTTTGGGCTAAAAGAATGAGGAAAAGGTATGTGAAGTTAACTGATTTCAAAATTCTGATTAGGTAGGGTTTAATCTCTGATTTATGTACTTGTGGATAATGCAGATGGATGATATGTATGTGGTACCTATTTTTTACCATGGAGGCCGTTTTGGTAGAAAATCGAGTGGAACTCTTGAGTATATTGGTGGGAAAGTTAAAAAATTTCCGAAGATGGACTTAGACTTCGTGAATTTTGGGGATTTGGTGACATTGTTCAAGGGTTTGGGGTATGCATCATATAAGGCAGTGTATTGGTTTGACCCAACTAGTAGTGATCTTGAGGCTGGAATGCACATTCTGAGAGGAGATGCAAACATCAATGAACTTCGAGAGAACAAGATGAAGAATTCAACCACTGATAAATTCTACATTTACTTCGACCATCCCATTGATGAGCCACAGATAGTGGAAGAAGGTAATGCGGCAGAAGCAGGGGTGGAAGAGTTTGATGACCCTATTGATGTGGACAACATCATGAGAAAGCTCCAACCATCACCATCCATAGAAGCTGATGGGCAAGAAAGTGAGGAGGATGAAATGTATAAACCTCCTCCAACTGACTCGGAGACTATTTCAGATGAAAACTGTTCCAGTATTGATGAGGAAGATGATAGGATGAGGAAAAAAAAAGTCTAAAAGGAAAGGACAAAGTTCTGCCAAAGAAAAATAGTAGTGTGAAAGAAGGGACAGGAGCAGAGTCAAGTGAAATCATGAAAATGGTTCCTTACACTGCTTCAGGAAGATCTGGGTGATGCACATCAATTTGGTTGGAACTTTATGTCCGACCAACAAAAGGTTAAACTTCTACATTACTGCATATTAGTGTAGCATGTTAAATTACTGCATATTAGTGTAGGATATTAAATTACTGCATGTATGTGTTTGTCCTAAAATTTCTGCATATTAGTGTAGCATATTAAATCACTGCATGTATGTGTTTGAAATGGAATTTAGTGCATATATGTATTTGTAATGGATATTACTGTATAGTAGTGTATGAAATTTTGAATACTGCATATATGTGTTTGCAATATTATGTGTTGGCAGGGTCTGCTACCAGCCTTAAAGGAGGTAATGCCGAGAGCACATCATCGGAACTATGTCATGCACATGTGAAAAAACTTCATAAATAGGTTCAAAGATATGCACATTAGAGACATAGTATGGGACTGTGTTAGGTGCACAACTGAACCAGAGTTCAAAGAGACCATGGGAAAGCTGAAGGGGGTGAATAAGACGGCATGGGAGTATTTGATGAGGTTTGAGCCAGCCACTTGGGTTAAAGCTTTTTTCAGTCATGGCCCCAAGGTGGATAACCTAACTAACAACATGTGCGAAGTATTTAATGCAAAAGTGGTTAAGTACAGAATGAAGCCAGTTTTGACTATGTGTGAGGAAATTAGGTGCTACCTAATGCGGAGAATGACCAAGCACATTAGGCTGTTAGAGCACCATAGTGAAAAGCTTACACCAGTTCAGGAGAAAAGGTTGCAGATGCGGATAAAACCCAGCAGAAGGTGGATTGCCGAGTAGGTGGGTGATAACGAACGAAAAAGATTTCAAGTTAGCAGAAAGCAGACCAAAGTAGATGTGGATTTGATCAAACACACTTGTTCATGCAATGTTTGGCAATTGATCGGTACATACTTTATTTTGAATAATTTTCTTTAAGGCTGATCTAATATAATGCTAGGTAATATGTTATGTAATTTTGATTCAGGCATGCCATGCATTCACGGTATTGCTGCAATTAGGAAGAGGCATGACCAGGTAGATGATTATGTGCATTCCTGGTTATGTATGGAATCTATTCACAAAACATATGCATGTTGCATAAAACCAGTTTCAAGTGAGGAATTTTGGATAACCACTGACCAGCTGAGGCCTGCTCCACCACCCATCAAGCGACTTATTGGGAGGCCTAAGGTACACAATCATAACAAGGATCCTGCTGAGGCTCATATTCAGGGTGACAAGCTTAAGAGAAGCTTTCAAGTGACATGCAGCAAGTGCAATGAGAAATGCCATAACTGTAAGACCTGTAAGGGAGTACCAAACAACTCAAATTGGAAACCAAAAAAGAAAAAAGCTAAGAAAACTGATGTAAACACACAACCCTTGGTGCTGCTTCCCCTTTCACAATCAGCCCCTCAGCCAGAGGTATCTCTGCTATGCTTTAGGATAAATCTGTACATTTTAAATTTTGTCAGTGGTTACGATGTCATTATAACCTTTTTTTAAGAACTAATTTGTCCATGTTGTTTCCTTGCTGGATCTATGTTGCATAGGATCAAACCCAGACACATACTGAAAGTTTTGCTGAAAATAGTGTTGTGCAAAAAAAGTCTCCAGTAAGCCCCCCTAAACAATACACTCATAATGCCAATCACTTTATTCTTGTCCATGCATTTGAACAACTGAATAATTCAGTTACTTTTGCAGAATAATGTCATCAGCCAGAATACTGCAGCAACAACACCATCTGCTCCAGTCCAACCTCCATTCAGGCCTCCATCCCAGCTGCTAAGAATGGGGCAACCCAAAACCCCAGCTGCTGCCTCTAAATTTAGACCCAAGCAGACAATCAGAAGGCCCCGAACAAGTACAAATCCACCTTCAACTTCACCACCAAATCCACCCCCATATACAACCCAGACTCAAAGCACCAGTGTCAGTGTCGCTACATCATAGGAGACCTTGAAAGTCGCTGGCAGTAAAGCCGTAGGAATGAATTTCATCCCAACTCCTGGATCCAACAATTAGAAGAACTGAACACTACTGAATGAATTTCTATTTTTTGTCCTAGTCTTTAGTATGAATTAAACAACACTGTCTATTTATCGTAGTTTGGCAAACTTGTTTATATGTCAACCAGATATTTTGTTATTTTGTGGCAAACCTATGCTGTTATGTTTTGGATTAAGACAGATACATTGTTGTTTATATTTTGGTCATAATCTATGCAGAAGTACTACCTTATATAATAGCTAATTCACAGTACTTTTTACTTGTTCAACAATGACAATTTTCATTAAATAGCCAACAATGGCAATTTTCATTACATCATCAATATTGTACATCAATTCATCCTCACCACTTTAAGAAACATACAGCAACAACAAAAACAACTACACTAATCAAAGCAATATGCCACATACTCATTTTTTCTTCTTCTCCATACATAACAGTTTCCTCTCCAACTCTTTCATTTTTTTTCTCCAGTTCCTGACTTCGCACCAGTTGAATTTTTTTTTCCAATTTCTGACTTCGCACCACTTGATCTTCAACGTCTACACCTCCAACATCATCCACAGCACCCAATGCTTCAGACTCCATGGCCCTAATTTTTTTCAGGTATTCATCAAGCCAGACAAAGTACCGGCAACACCGTTCTTTAACCTGGAGCAATTTTTCACATAACGCCATAATTAGACACAGAACAGTCTCATCCAACTACTATCAAAATAATCGCTCACCTTGAAGAATGGACACCCGAGAAACATCCTATTGGGATTAGATGTTGTTCTTGACTTGTAAAGAATGGCATAAAGCCCGCAGAAACACTTCGGCGCAACCCCATCTCGATCACATCCTCCTGCAACAGCGCATGAAGATCCCCCTTCACTCATCATGGACGATCACACACCAGCAGCGGCCATGACTTCCACCTTGTATTTGGATGAAATAGGGCTCACTGGTGGAAACGGCGTCGTTTTGCACTTAAGGGACGAATTTGTCCACTAAGATTTCGTCCTAATCCACTTCAGCAAGTGTAACGGCCACGTCATTCACTACCCCTCCATGTCAGCTGGCTCCATTGCCGTTTTTGGCCCAAAACGAACGGAAGGGTATAATTGTCGACAGTTTTAAAACGTGAGGGATCGGAATGTATTTTTCAATCTTGAGAGACGAAAATATCCGCATTTTAAAAGGTAAGAGACCTATTTGTCTTTTACTCTATAATTAATGTATGTTACAACTGCAAAATAATAAAATATGATTATATTACCAAAAATACTATGTATATATTATAATATTAAAAATCAATCACTAAATTAGTCATTACATATTTTTGAGATATATATATATAGCGAAATGTTCGAACTAAAAGTGATATTCGCTCTTAAATAGCGGATAACAATGACCACACAGTATTTTTGAAATTTTACAATATAACATTCTAATAAAAAAAATGGAAAAGTCTAGGAGGCTAACAACTTTTTTAAATTTTGGCCAGCATGTAATCAGTAAAGAAAAGTGAGTCATTTGATGAAATCTCACACCAATCTCACACCATTAAATCAATATTAGTGACTATTTGATGGCTACAAATCACAAAAATTACTGCCCCTAGTATTTCTCTAAAAAAAATTATGATTAAAATTATATTACTCCTATATCGATCCATTAAATCCAAACTAACACTTAAAAGTTGTTATTGGAAGATTTATCTAATAATCTAGCATAATAAAGAGATATACTCATTTGTCATTTCATCCTTAAAATTTATTATCCACTACTAAAAATAAGTATTCTCGAACAAATTTTAAAATAAAATTGAGATAAATTTTGAATAATATTAGAAACAACATCTTAATTTTGGACAAAATTCGAACAAATTCTTTTCGTCCAAAAAATTCTTGTCGTTAAATTACATTTCGTCTGTAATTTCATTCAAAAAAAATTTTAAAATGATTTTATGACAAATTTCAAATAAATATTTATCTATCAGATTTTTACTTATTATAATATATTTTAAATAAATTTCAGATAGATTAATCAATATATAAATAATAATTTTCAGACAACTTTTAAACAAAAAAATACTCTAGTTTAGACAATTTCAAACAAATTTAATCGAATATAATTTATTTTTTTCAAACAAATTTTAGACGATCCAAATATTTCTTTTTGATTAATTAAATTTCAGTTATATTTAATTAACAATAATTTACATATTTCAAACAAATTTTGTACAAAATAAAAAATTTGTTCTCACAAATTTCCTACCGATCTAATTATTACTCGAACAATATTTGGACAAAAAGTTGCTATATATTTAATAAATGATACTTCCATAAAGATGCGTAAAATGTCTTTTTATAAAAACGCTTATGTGCCGCATTATTATTGGACGTATTAATGAACTATTTATTTTTGAGTTTCTTAACAAACTAGAATAAAATCAATTTTTTTATAACAATAAAAATAAACCCAATTTTTTAGGGATCTAATTGTATTTTTAGGGATTCAAATGTTTGCAAAATAAAAAGTTAGAAATATATTTATCTTTTTATCAAAAAATTTAAAGATATTCAATTTAGATTGTATAATTCGATCGAATCAAACTGGATCTAATAATTATAATACAGACAATTAGGTTTATTATTGTTGTTATAATAAACCGATTTTGTTCTGGTTTATTAAAATATAAATTATTAACCGATTTAATAAAGATGTCCAATAATAACCTGACACATATAAACATCTTTAAAAAAAGACATTTTTAGTGTCTTTATTAAAGTGGTCTCCTTTAATAAAAGCTTTATATAGACGGCATCTTCAGTATACAGAAAAATATTAGGGAATTTTCAAAATTTATTATTTTTGTTTATCAATTCAATTTCTTTAATTTAATTTTTTTTAGTTTAATAATTCAACAATATACTTTATTCCATACTTTTAAATATTAACGATTAATTGATGACAAAAAATAATAAATTATAATGATCCTCTAGTATTTCTCATATATATAAATATTTTGTAAAATAATAATCTTAATGAAATCTTTAAATAATGTTGTTTTTAATATTAAAAGCAATTATAATAAACAAATTCTTCATTCACATCATTAAAGTAATATATATAAATATATAATAAAATCATAAAAAAGTTATTTAAATTTGAATCAAATTCTAAGCAGTAAAAGACTAACAAACAAAATACTCATTTTCATAAATTTAATCAAACTAAAACAATGAAAAAGTTATTAGTCTAAAATAAAAAAATCTTTAAAAAAGTCAATAATTATGAATAAACTAAATTTATTAACTAGTTCACCTAAAGATTTCTTAATCGAAATAATAAAAAATATATATATTTTAAACATTAATCACTAATATTATCGTCATCACTAAAGTTTATTCCAAATTTATTTTTCATAGAAGTAGATAAAGTTAAAAGTAATAGGAGATTTAATTGTTTATATAAAGCATGAAGTATTTTTTTAGTCAAACTAATTTTTTTTGTTAAATTTTTAGTTGATATTCTGATCTTTTAATTTGCATATAACACCATCTAACTTAATTTTTTATTTTTTATTAATATTTTTTTGTTTTTTTATATTTTTTTCACATGTGAAGTTTTTTTTAATATTTAGATCATTTTTAAAAATTTCTGATCAAATTTTGAAATCCAACTTAAAAAAAAATATTAACTAAAAAAAATTTAAATAAAAAACAGCTTTTTTTTTTATACAATTTCGTTTCAAATAGTATATTCACCTGACATCTCTAGGATAGTAGGATATCCGCCCATATTAAAAATGGAATAAACAGCTTGTTTTGTGGTCTTGTGGGTGTTAAAAGGGAGAGAAAAGTTTGTGCTAAAAATTAAAGTGAAAATAGGTAGACCCCAATATATACTTCATTTATTGTAGATCTAACCTCACCTTCAACTTGACTTTCACACCTAAAATTATTAAATGAGAGAGAATGCGTATGATCCGAAACATAACAGGCCCACTTCAATCTAATCTTTTGTGATTTTTGAGAAAGTTGTAGTTAAATCTATTTACCTTTTTCATTGTTACTAATTACCAACAATCGGGTGATAATGCGATATGCTTTAATCTTATTTAGTTTGATAAAGTTTTAAATTTTTAAAAATAGTTTATAAGTGATATTTATATTTAATAAATTAAATTAAAAATAATTTTTAATAAGTATAAGTAATAATAAATGTATTTGATAAAATAATTTTTAAAATTTAAAAATATTATAATAGATATTAATATAAGAATTAAATTTGAATATTAATTAATGCACGATGTTATATTAGATTTTTTAATTTTGATAAACATAAGTCAACTTTAAAAAGTTCTTCTTTAGATGCTTTTAAAAGCATATTTTAAAAACTGCAAATATAAGCATATGAATTTTTTAGAGTTAAGTCTCAAAGTAGTCTCTGAAATTGCACTTGAGTTTTAAAGTAATCCCTGAAATTAATAATTTCTCAAATTTGTCCTTGAAATTGCACTCCGGGACTCATAGTAGTCCTTGAAATAATTTTCGTCCATCCTTACTACTAGAAAGCTGAGCTGGACTGAAACGACGTTGTTTTGTATTTATTAAAAAAAAAATCTAATCCCCAATATGACGTCGTTTTATATTTATAAAAAAAAAACTAATCCCCAATTATCTTCACCAATTCTCTTCTTCACATTGTTGTTGTTCTTCTTCTTCAATTTCATAGTAGCAACAACAACAACAACATCATTAAAACCAGCAAAAATCACAGAGTTAAAAAAACTAACAATTAAAAAAATCACAAAAAAACCAGCAACAATAAGAAAAGACCAATTAATATAAATAGCAATAATCACAAAAGAACAGCAATAATTACAGAATAAAAAACAACAAAAAATCAACCATGGCAACTACATTAAAACACAATCATCAGTAGCAATAATCATCCAAAATATTAAACAATAATGATTAAATAACTAAAAAATAAATAAAAAAACTCATCTTGGCCCCAGAGAAGAGAAGAAGGATGCAGAGGGAGACAGAGAGGAGAACAGAGAGCAGACGACGACAAATAAGGAGGGGATGTCAGCCGGGACAGTGGACAGCGTCTGGAGCTGGCCGTGAGAGACATTCTGTTTGTGGTCTGGAGCACTTGTCTCGTTGTGGAGCTGTTGGTGGGCCTTGGAGTCGCCGGCGAGTGTGACGCGCTCAAGAGCGATGACGGTGGCGACTGAGGAGTGTGGGCGGTTGACGGAGCGCTTGAAAACAGTGGGAAAGTACGAAATCTGGACGGCGAGGTCGGAGAGCACCTCGATCTCGTGGTGGTGAGGAGAAGCAGATTGGGAGTGTGAAAGACTAGGTTGGGGAGGGGCAATTGGTGCGGCACCGAAATGGAGGCCGACGACAGAAAGGGTTGAGGAAACCTTGCCTCTACAGTTGTGGGTGAGAGAAGGGAAAGGGAAAAGGGAAGGGAAAGGAAAGGCTCGGGGAAGGGTGGGGCTTTAGGATCTAGCGTTTTTGTTTTTGTTTTTTTTAATAGACACAAAACTACGTCGTTTCCTATATTCCGGTGAATGCTGCTTTTTTTTTCTTCTTTTTTTTTCTCTCTAAACGACGTCGTTTTAAGATTCCGATGAATGGAAAATGCTTCAAGGACTACTATGAGTCCCGGAGTGCAACTTCGAGAATGAATTTGGGTAATTATTAACTTCAGGGATTACTTTGAAACTCGAGTGCAACTTCAGGGACTACTTTGAGCCTTAATTCAAACTTTTTATTTACCAAACACAGAACGAAGTGCTTATGTTTTTAAAAAGTACAAACAACTCTTCAAAAGGTTTTATCAAACAAAACCTTAATATAAAAGGAAAAACAAAATCCAAAATAATATGTCAATGAAGGAAATTCCTGTAACAACCAACCCATTTGCCATGAATATTACCCGTTTTGGCATTTCGAGTTTTATGAATTTGTTTCTTATGATAGTGATGATTACAAAACTCTCACATTCATCTTTATTAGGTTTATTTCTTTTTTTTTTCTCCAACAAAAAATAAGACTTCACATTCTACTCATAGATAGAGTCTAACGTCTTCGTTGACATATTTATTTTCATCTACAATAGATATGAGACTGCACATTCTAACTCTTAATAGTATCTACGTCTTTGTTGACATATTGATTCGACACTTGTTCTGATATCATCTGCAATTACTGAATCCATCGGGTTGTGAATATTGTTCGTTTTGCCACTTTAGACCTCATAATTTTGTTTTTAATTATAGGGATCATTACAAAGACTTCTACCCTCACTCATCAAAATTCGCCTTGTTGGTGGACATTAGTTAGTTAGTGAATTAGCTACAATGATAAAATTTATTAGGAGATTGCCACCTTAGTATAATTGGTTACAATTTTTCTATTTATCCTTTGCTCTTTAGTCAGTTAGCATTTTTTATTATTTATCCTCTGTTTTTTAATGCTAATTAGTTAGCATTCCTATATTACTTAAATATATATACCCATAACATGTATAGTTTTAGGGTGATTTATCATTATTAATAATAAGAAGTTCATCTTATCTTCTCAATCCTTTTCTTCTTCTATCTCTTATCGAGTGCATCTCTGCTTCATCATCATCTATGAAAACTTGATTGAACCACTCCTGAACTCGCCTTTTAACATAGTGCGGTGAGCGTGGAAGGAGTTGGATATTCAGATTTCGATCAAAAATAGAGAAAGTTATGTGATGAATCCAGGATTTTATCCATTACTTTGGCTACTTATTTTTTTCCATTTCTAACCCTAATTTCTGTCACATTCTTCAATTCTATTTTCTTTTCTTCTTCACACATAGACTCACACAACATAGTTGATGAGAACTGCCTCAATTCACGTTTGATACATAAAAAAGCATAAATTTGAGGGCTTTGATAACGAGATTACGTACGAAAGGTCTTCGATCTATTCTCTGAAAGGTTAGAATTAGTGAAATTGCAACCATGATAGGTCCGAATCAAGTAAGTCCTACGAAGAATGAAAGCTTCTTGGTTACATATTTTCATACTTTTGCACGAATGATGAGCCAAATAGCCACAATGCAGAGTCAGATTACTCAATTAGGAAAAACAGTTTGCATATGCTTCAAGATCTCCCAAGCCTGTTCTATCTCCACCTTGGATAGAGTCCAGGTACTCCTCTCACGACAAATCCTCTCACAATTCAGAATTATCATTCGTGATCCCGTTCAGCATGGCTAGCATTGAAGTCTAAAAACAAGTTGCGATTTATAGATGGTTTCCTTCCTAAACCTGAAAGATCAGATAGTTCATTTGAGGCTTGGGATATGGGTAACACAATGGTATTATCATGGTTGCATGGCTCGATAGGGAAAGAAATTTTACACAGCATCTTATGGTGTAAGATAGCTCATGAACTGTAGAAGGCTTTAAAGCACAAGTTTGATCAGGAAGACATGTTTCACATTGCTAAATTAGAAGAAGTGATTTTTTTAACTAAGCAAGATGATGGCTCAATCACCTCATATTTCACAAAATTAAAAGGCTTATGGGAATAATTAGATGAATTCCAACTGCTAACGACGTGCGATTGCAAAGACACGTGCACATGTAGTTTGGGAATTGCAAGAACATATAGGCAACAAGGCCACGTAGTGCGATTGTTAAGAGGACTAAATGATGAATACACAACTGTTAGGTCTTAAATTATGCTGGTGAAGACTTTTCCATATCTGAACACAGCCTATTCACTACTGTTACAATAGGAGAGACAATTAAACCACTCCAATTCAAGTGAATGCAAGTTACTAGTGAATGTTATCACCAATGCTGCTACAAATACTGCTACAAATAGTAGAATAGCTATGGAAGACAAGATGAAATGAGAGGACAAGGACGAGGGAGAGGAACAAGAAGAAGAGGACAAGTGAGAAAGTGTTCCCACTGTGACCGAACGGGACATCTAGTTGATACATGCTATTACAAACATGAATTCCCTCCCCACTTCAAGCAAAATTCTAACACAGGAAGACTCAATAGCGTGCTAACTGATGATACATTGAAGAACATAAGTGAACCTCAATTGGAAGATAACTTGTTTTCCAAAGAACAGAAACAAGCCTTACTTGAAATATTTCAGCATCATAGTGAAAGACAAGTTCAAAATGAGAATGTGGCTAATGTGGTACAGGCACCCTCATAAGGTATCTATCAAATTTTTTCACTATCAACCCATGCGTTGAAGTATACGGACTAGATTTTAGATACTGGTGCAAGTGCTCATATTTCTTGTTCTTTAAAATTATTTAACAGTTTTTAACGAATAAATCCAGTAATACTTTAACTACCAGATAGTTCAAGAGTTGTTACCACGATTAATGGAATAATTTCATTCTCAAAAGATTTCTATCTGATAAATGTTCTTTTCGTACCATATTTTTCTTTCAATCTTATCTCAGTATCTAAAACCTCTAACACTATACTCTTTCCTACTAGTTTTTTTTTTTATGAAATTCGTTATGAAATTCACGAACACAGAAACTTGAGGATGCTTGACACTGCTAAACTTCAAATAGATCTGTATATACTAAAAATTGGTAGCATCACCCCACATACAACACACACAAATAATTGCTGAAGATCATCTTTTGGCAAGTGCATTAACTAGTGAGATAGATTTAGGTGCACTATGATATATTAGATTAGGTCATATTTCACAACTTTCTTTTCTATAAATAGAAATATGTCCCTTGTGAATAGGGGTGAAAATGTGTCGAGTCGAGTCAAGCTTTGGCTTTGACGAGCCCGACCCATGTTGTAATTAGATGGCCCAAGTCTAGGCCTGTTACCTCTCATAGACTTTTTTTCAGGCTCAAGCTCGGCCTGTTTAAAACCCGACAAGCCCACGAGCCTATTTAAAAAAGCATGTTTCGTGAATTAAAATCCAGAAAACAATAAACTTAAAAAATCTAAATTGACATTAAATGGATTCTAAAATTTATAATTCATAATTTGTAAAAAAATTTATTTATATAATAATCCTTAGTCACATATCGTAACCATACTTACAATCCATAATTTTTTTCTTTGAACAAACAAACTACAATCTTAATTAGTACTGACTATTGATTCTTTTTAGTTTTATTTTATGTTTAATATAAGTGAATAGTTAAAGTCTAAACTAAGAATAACTTGTTTTACAAAAAAAAAAAACAAATTTTGACGAGCCCACCCAACGAGCTTTGTAGGCTTTTTTTAAAGCCTGGCATGTGTAAACCCTGAGTAATTAGTAAATAATTAACCAATAAATTAATTATAATTTAAAAAAATAGAAAATTAAATATTATAGTTTCATGAAGTAAAAATAATTTAAATATAAATTTTGACACTAATTTTAAAGATTTTGGCCTAAACCCGAACCAACGGACCGAACCGGTCGAATTGGGCCCAAAACCCACTTATATAAGCTTGATTATGAACCCAATTGCCTATTGTTTCAATGAAAGCACGTAGAAGAGGGAAAAACATGTTGAAAGCTAACCCTAACGTCCCCAAAGATTCAATCGTCCGTAACTTTCAATTCGGAGTTCCGATTGATGAGCAGTCAGCGGCCACGCGTTCGTCTCGAAATTCTCTATAAAACTCACCAAAAAATTTGGTAAGGGAATCACGTTTTCTCACCTACTTCTCCCCTCTTCAATTCGTAATTTTGAGATTTAGTATTGAGAGATTTTGTGATTTTAATAGTTTAGGGGTATTCTAGCGGTGGATAATCACCGGATTTTGTCTATTTGACTCGTGGGTAACGGTAAGAAAACCCTAACCCTTATGAATTAGTAATTTAGTGAGCTCAATATTGATTATTGTGATATTGTATAAATTAGATCGTGTATCTTATTGAATTGGAGTTAAATTGGTGGATATTGGAAGCTTGGAATTGAATCCTGGGAGTTAGGAATTCAATTGGTGAGGAGTTAGAGCTTTGGAGCTTGAGGAACGGTGGATAACTGAGGTGTTCGGGTTTAGGAAAGAATCGGCCAAGGTATAGTTTGGTTTCTTGTAGATAATATATAATGTTTCATGAAAACATAGGCTAGATGACCACAAGATAAGCTGTATGATATGGAAGGTTGAGGTTTAGTGACTCGTTGGAAATTATTGAGTGTGTGGTTGAAATGCATGATGATTGATTATTAATGATGGTGAATAATGATGATGAGAATGATTGATTATTGATGAATGGTATTGAATTATAATGACGAGCTTTGAAATGAATTATTGTTCCGAGGGTTACCTGAAACTGTAGGTCGATCTCGGACGAGATCTTCTGTGCTGGTCGGAGATGATGTGTCCGGCTGGTGGGTGACGGCCGGAGCTGTCGTGTCCGACGTGTTGATCTAGCTGCACGGCTGATCCTTTGTCATCGGAGGGTGGGGGGTACCTACAAGAGACTCCGATGCTTAAGTTAGCATGGGTATTAAGTAGGTTTTTAGTAGAATCAGAGTATGAGTTATACCTGGGTGCTCCAGTGTATTTATAATGGTGTAGAGTGATCTTTTTAGATAAGATAAGTTAGTTATCTTATCTTATCTTATCTTATCTTATCTTATCTTATCTTTTGGTGAGGTCAGATTATCTTCAAGGGAACTGCCTTTATCTCTTTAGGCTTGGATTGCCTTTGGATTTGGGTCGTGTTCCTCTATTTGGGCCCTTTACTTGGGCTTTCTTGTCGATTTGGCCGAGCTTTTTGCAAAGAGGTCGGATAGCTTGACCTGAAGAGATCGGTCGCTTTGTTACTGAACATCCCGAGTCGGATAACTCGACCCAGGGTGTGAACAGTGTCCCTGCTCGAGCTTGGTCTTTCTTTTTGAGGTTGAGTCCTAGTTCTTAAGACTTCGATCCTTCTCTGGTGAAGCCGAACTCGAGCATTTGTCGACTTCTTTTTGTAGAATCTTCCTTTTTTGAATGTGGAACGTTTTCTTCTGAAAGCGCGCGCTTTTATATTAGCGCCCTGTTCTTGGGAACGTGCGAGGGTTTAATACCTTCATTAATTAGTTTTAATTGCCCCGTTTCTCTTGGCTTTTTATTTTGAACTTTACACACAGAAACAATTTCTTTTCTTTTCATTTTTCTCTGTAACTTCCCCCTTTACTCTCTCGCTTTCTGTTTTTGCCTAAATTTTGCATTTCTTGCGTTGCGGCGTCATTTGGCGATTTCTGGGCGATTCCGTCTCTCCATCTTCAATCACCTTCAAAGCTTCCTCCTTTGTTCAGGTTGGTTTTTCTTTCTCTGCACTTCTTTCGTCGTTTTGATAGAGCTTCTTTTCTTTTCTCTTGAAGTCTGAATCTTTTCGTATCACTGTGCGCCTGCATTTTCACTGTTTGGGGGGGGGTTTCTCTTGCTTTTAAAATGGTCCCTTTGTTTTCTAGGGCTCATACTGCTTATTTTCTCGAAAATATTATTCCTTTTGTTATGCTGATAGCTTTTGCTGATGAACTCCGTGAAAAGATAACGAGTATTTCTTCGTGCTGTTTTGCTTATTCTGGGGGATTTCATTTCTCTGAAAAAGGTGGCTTCTTTGATGAATTCTTCTTGATATGTTTTGTTATTTTGCTTTTTGATAAGTTGAGACTGCGAATTTGGAAGGTAGCTATTTCGGTTTTGTTTGATTTGTAGCTTTCTGAGATGCTGCTTTTTTGAGAAAGGGTTTTTCTCTGCGAGCTTTAGTTTTGTAGATTTTCCTGAATCCTTGTTCTCTGACTGCCTCCAAAGGATGCCCCTGGGCCTTCTGTGTGGGTCCTGGAGCTTTCCTTTTGTTGTTTGTGTTGAGTCTGCAATCTGTTGTTTTTATTTGGCTGCTCGAGTTATCTGTCTGATCTTGAGTAATCGTAGTAATTCATCTTTTTCTTAGGTTGTAGGACTAGTTGGCCATGTCTTCTCGCAAAAATATTGTAGAGATGTCTTCTAAAGTTCCTGAGGGGATATCCGATTGGTTGGACTCCCTTGTCTTAATGTGTGTTTCTGTGGTGGATGCTGAGTTTTGTGTAGAGCTTAGAAAACATCATAGGGTTTGTGGTAGCGGTGCCCGGGAGAGGGATTATGAGCTTGTAGTGCCTGATTCTGATGAGAGGGTTTGTTTTCTAACCTCGGTCGCGGGGGAGCGTCCCTTCTTCTATGCCTATGAATATTTCTTCAGCCAGTTGGACATTACCTTTCCTTTTACTGCTTTTGAGACCGACTTATTGTGGTCATGTATCGTTGCCCCGTCCCAGCTTCATCCGAATTCCTGGGATTTTGTCAAGATCTTTCTGCTACTTTGTCAAGAGTTAGGTGTCATACCTTCTCAGGCTCTTTTCCTCTATCTTTTTGTTTCGGCCAAGCCCGGGGTTTCTTCCAAAAAGAAAGCTTCTTGGGTTTCTTTTAGATCTGCCCAGGGACATAAAGTTTTTGCCATGTATGATGAGTCCTTTAAGGATTTTAAGAACTATTTCTTTAAAGTTCGCGCTGTTGAGGGAGCCCGCCCCTTTTTCCTTGATGAGAATGATGAGCGTGCTTTTCCTCTAGAATGGCAACAGAATGTGACGGTGTCTCGTTATACTTGGGAGATGCTTGACGAGGTTGAGCGAGCTTTTGTAATTGTTCTTGAAGATATATGGGGGGAACCTCCCCACCTTGATACCAAAAAGTTTCTGGGGGACCTGTCCTAGTCCGAATTGTGTTGGGTACTGTCTGACTTATTTTTATCCTTGTTTTTAGCTTTGCTTCCTCTTTTTGTGATTGTAACCCATTATTGTGGTTGATTCTATTTTTTAGAGATGTCTAAAAATAATGACTCCATGAAGGCCTTCAAGAAGGCAAGGAAGGCTGCTGCTGCTAAAAACATGTCAGCCAAGGTGGCAGGAGAGGGATCTTCTCAGGTTCAGGTGAAGCCACCTGTGCCGAGTTCACCTGGGCCGAAGAGGGTGATCTCTACTCTCCGGGTTCGTCTGGCTGACCCTCCACAAACCTCAGCTGCTGCTTCTGGTGCTCCTCCTCCGAAAAAGCAAAAAACATCTGAGCCCTTTAACCTTGATGCCCCTGATTTTGATGCCATCGAGTTTTTCGACCAGCAGATTGCCCCCTATAGAGGTCTTTCAATAGATGATGTGTCCATTCTTCATCACCTGGAGTTCATAACTAGAAGCAGTGTGAAGATGGCTCATATGGGTGCGGCTCTTTTTCGAACTGCTCAGGGTATCCCGGTTCATGCTACAAAGTCTTTCATGATAGAGGCTAAGTCAGAGTTTGATAGAATAAAAGGTTTGAAGGAGGAGCTGGAGATAAAGTTGGCGAAGGTGAAGAAAGAATTAGATGGTGAAAAGGCTAGTTCTGTGGCCTTGGCGGCTTCTGTGAGGTTGGCTGAAGACACAGCGCTGAGGCACAAGGATAGATATGTTTCGGCCTACAGAGAGGTGGTGCGTCTCAGGGATGATTTGGAGACTGCCCGGGATGATTATTCCGAGCTCCAGGGTCACCTTGTGGGTAGCGTGACTGCTGCTTATGAGAATTTAAGGGAGCAGGTTCGGGTTCTGGCGCCCGAGCTCGACCTTACTCTCTTTAGTCTTGAGAATGTTGTGAGGGACTGTAAGATTGTCCCTGACGACCCTAATGATGATGATGCTAAACCTCCTCCTGCGCCTGTTGCCAAGGCTTCTGTCGTTCCGACTTCTTTAGCTCCTTCAGCAGGAATTGAGTCAGAACCTGACTGTCAGATCTTGAACCGGGAGGATGGGATAGTGGATGCTGTGCCCCTCCAGACTTGGCCTCCTTCGCCCCATGTTGATGCAGCTTCTGGGAAACCTTTGGATCCTCTTTAGTTATTCTTGATATATTTTGCGTATGGCCCTATCTGCGGTCTTTTGAACTGTTTATTTTTTGTAAATGGTATTTTGCTGACTGTTGACACTCTCTTGGTTGCTTGTTTAGCAACTTTATTTTGAAAAACAAAGCAATTTCCAAGCTTTTGGGGCTGATTTTGGTGGCCTCTGAAGCTTGCTGTTATTGTAGCTAGCAGTTTTTATATCATGTCTGTCTGCACTCGTCTTGGCACCTTTCTAGTTTTTTTTTTTGGGAGTGTTGGAACTTTTCGTTGTCTGACCTCTTTGGGTTGGCTTGGTTCTTTTGCCTGATGTCATTTCCATCAATTCGTTTTGTTTGGACTTTGTTCAGGTCTTTGTTAGGAATTTTCTTTGTATAACCCTGAGGTCGTCGATTTCATTGTCGGTTTTGTCCGAGCTGTTGTTGATAATCCTCTTTTTTGGACCCCTTTTTAGGTCTCTTTCATGGATTATTTTTGTAGCTTTATGTTTTGGACCGAATTCTTTGTGTCGGGTCCTTCTAAGTTATTTTGTAATCCTCTTTCTTTGACTTTGTTCAGGTCTCTTTCAGGGATTACTTTTTATAACTTTTATGTTTTGGGCCGACTTCGTCATGTCGGGCCCTTCTAAGTTATTTTTGTAATCCTCTTTCTTGGACCTTGTTCAAGTCTCTTTCAGGGATTACTTTGATAACTTTTATGTTTTGGGCCGACTTCGTCATGTCGGGCCCTTCTAAGTTATTTTTGTAATCCTCTTTCTTGGACCTTGTTCAGGTCTCTTTCAGGGATTACTTTGATAACTTTTATGTTTTGGGCCGACTTCGTCATGTCGGGCCCTTCTAAGTTATTTTGTAATCCTCTTTCTTGGACCTTGTTCAGGTCTCTTTCAGGGATTACTTTTATAACTTTTATGTTTTGGGCCGACTTCGTCATGTCGGGCCCTTCTAAGTTATTTTGTAATCCTCTTTCTTGGACCTTGTTCAGGTCTTTTTCAGGGATTACTTTTATAACTTTTATGTTTTGGGCCGACTTCGTCATGTCGAGCCCTTCTAAGTTAAAGTAATAATCTTTTATAGGGTTGGTCAGACCTCTTTCCAGGGTTTACTTATAACTTGGTTTGACTTGGTCCGACTTCTTAACGTCGGTCAGTCTTTAAGTTATTATTTAGCAATCCATTAAGACCTCGTCAGGTCTTTTATTCGGATCACTTTCGATAACTTCTTTCATTATTCTGTTTTCATCTTTGCCGATTTGTAGAAGGTGAGTTCAATCCTTTTTTAGTCGACCCTGAGATGAATTTGGTTTTCATCTCTGCTGGTCTTTATCGTGATCGTGCAGTGAATTTTATTTTCACTTTCTGCCGATCTGTTGCTTTATAATCGTGCGATGAATGTTTCAGATTTAATACATCTTGAAAACTTGTAGAACATCTAACATATTTTATTTAAAAGAAAATTCAAATATGTACATGTGGAGTTTTTATCCTTTTAAGTCGGATAATTTGTGGATCTCAACTTGGTGCCTCGTTAAAAAACCTTTTCAGGAAAAAGAGTACACCTTATGCTGAGATCCCTTACCACTCCTAGCTATAGTACCTTCTTAGGTTGCAGGCGTGCCATGAACTGGGAAGCTCTCGCCCCTCGAGTTCGGACAATCTGTAGTAGCCCTTCCCAAGTACTTCTATGACTCGGTAGGGTCCTTTCCAGTTTGCTGCCAGCTTTCCTTCTCCGGGTCGAGTTGTTCTGATATCATTTCGTATTAGGATAAGATCATTCTCAGCGAAACTTCTTGGCACTACCTTTTGATTATATCTGGAAGCCATTCGACGTTTTAGTGCTTCTTCCCTGATCCGAGCTCTTTCTTGGATTTCAGGAAGTAGGTCGAGCTCTTCCATTTGAAGTTGGGAGTTGGCTTCTTCATTGTAATAGACCACTCTAGGCGACCCTTCCTCGATCTCTACTGGGATCATTGCCTCCGTTTCGTATGCTAATCGGAAGGGTGATTCCTTTGTGGTGGAATGTGGCGTTGTTCGATATGCCCATAGGACTTGTGGGAGTTCTTCGGCCCAAGCTCCCTTTGCGTCTTGTAATCTCCATTTTAGCCCAGCCAATATGACTTTGTTGGCAGCTTCGGCTTGTCCATTGACTTGGGGATGTTCGATGGAAGTGAACTGGTGCTTTATGTTCAAGTCGGCTACTAATTTTCTGAAGCCTGCATCTGTGAATTGGGTGCCATTGTCTGTGGTGATGGAGTATGGAACCCCGAACCTTGTGACAATGTTCCTATATAGGAATTTTCGATTTCTTTGAGCAGTGGCGTTAGCTAGGGGTTCTGCCTCGATCCACTTTGTGAAATAGTCTACCCCTACTATGAGGAATTTAACTTGTCCCGATCCCTGAGGAAAGGGTCCAAAAAGGTCGAGTCCCCATTTTGCAAATGGCCAAGGTGAGGTTACGCTGATGAGCTCCTCTGGCGGGGCGATGTGAAAGTTGGCATGTTTTTGACATGGTGGACATGTCTTTACGAACTCTGTGGCCTCCTTTTGTAGAGTTGGCCAATAAAATCCTGCCCGAAGTACTTTTTTGGTGAGCGCTTGTGCTCCGAGATGATTGTCACAGATGCCACTGTGTATTTCTTCTAGAACTTCCTTCGTGTTGGAAGTCGGTACACATTTTAACAATGGTATTGAAATTCCTCTTTTGTATAGAGTATTATTTATAATAGTGTAGTATTGTGCCTCCCGTTTTAACCTTTTTGCCTCCTTCTCGCCTGTAGGAAGTGTTTCTGTTTTGAGGTAGTTAATTATAGGAGCCATCCATCCTTGATCTAGACCTGTTATGGCTAGGACTTTTTCCTCTTCTGAGATTGACGGGTTCTGTAGTATTTCCTGGATGAGGCTTCTATTGTTGTCTCCTGGTTTGGTGCTGGCTAGTTTTGAGAGTGTGTCAGCTCGGGCATTTTGTTCGCGGGGTATGTGGTAGATCTTATATTCCCGGAGTTATCCGAGCTGTTCCCTGGTTTTACCCAAGTACTTTTGCATAGTGGGGTCCTTGGCTTGGTAGCTCCCGGTTATTTGTGAAGTGATCACATGTGAGTCGCTGAAGATAATGAGTCTTTGAGCTCCGACCTCTTTAGCCAGCTTTAAACCAGCTAGTAGTGCCTCATATTCCGCCTGGTTGTTTGAGGCAGGGAACCCGAATTTGAGAGAGAGTTCGATTTAGGTTCCTTGATTACTTTCAATTATCACACCTGCGCCGCTTCCAGTCTTATTCGAGGAATCGTCCGCGTAGAGATTCCATTCCGTGGGGGTTTCCGGGGTGTCTGTAAATTCTGCAATAAAGTCGGCTAAGTATTGTGATTTGATGGCTGTCCGAGCTTCGTGTTGAAGGTCGAACTCGGACAACTCGACTGCCCATTGTAAGATTTTGCCCGCTAGATCTGTTTTCTGCAATATCCCTTTTATGGGCTGGTTGGTCCGAACCTTAATGGTGTGAGCTTGGAAGTACGGGCGAAGTCGTCAAGATGTTAGTATGAGAGCATAGGCAAATTTTTCTATTTTTTGGTAGTTTAGCTCGGATCCTTGTAATGCTTTACTGATGAAGTATATAGGTTGTTGCCCTCTGTCGTTTTCTCGAACTAGTGCTGAGGCTACTGCCTGACTTTCTACCGCGAGGTATAATATGAGTGGTTCTCCTTCTCGTGGCCGAGATAGGATAGGTGGCTGTCCTAGGAATCTTTTGAAATCTTGGAAGGCTTGTTCGCACTCCGTTGTCCATTCGAACCTCTTTCCTTTCCTTAGAGTAGCATAGAAGGGAAGAGATCTTATCACTGATCCCGCTAGGAATCTGGACAAGGCTGCCAATCTCCCGTTGAGTTGTTGTACCTCTTTGACACAAGTTGGGCTCTTCATGTTGAGTATGGCCTGACATTTATCCGGATTTGCCTCAATTCCTCTTTGTGTGAGCATAAAACCTAAGAACTTGCCAGCTTCTACCGCAAAGGTGCATTTTGCAGGATTGAGTCGCATGCCATGCTTCCTTATAGTGTCGAACACTTGGACCAGGTCGGACAATAATGTCTCTTCACTTTGTGTCTTTATCAACATGTTGTCCACATAGACTTCCATGACTTTTCCGATATGATCCGAAAAGACTTTATTCATTAGCCTTTGATAAGTAGCTCCCGCATTTTTAAGACCAAAAGGCATCACAATGTAGCAGTAGTTTGCTTTTGGTGTTAAAAATGAGGTTTTTTCTTGATCGGGTGGATGCATTGGGATTTGATTGTATCCGGAATATGCATCCATAAATGGGAGGTATTTATATCCGGAGGAGGCATCTACCAGAGCGTCGATACTTGGGAGTGGATAAGGGTCTTTTGGGCAGGCTTTGTTGAGATCAGTATAGTCGGTGCACATTCGCCACTTCCCGTTTCATTTTTTCACCAAGACGACGTTGGCTAGCCATAGTGGGTACTTGACTTCTCTTATGAATCCTGCCTCCAGTAGAGCTTGTACCTGCTCTTCCACAGCTTGGGATCGTTCGGGTCCGAGTTTCCTATGCCTCTGTTGTACTGGCCGAGATCCAGGGTAGACTACTAGCTTATGACACATTAACTCGGGGTCTATGCCTGGCATGTCTGCAGCCTTCCACGCAAAGAGGTCAGCGTTTTCTCGTAAGAACTGTACGAGTGTTTCTTTTATGTCTTCTTTTAGAATCGTGCCAATATTGGTTGTTTTGTCCGGGACGTCTCTGATCTGGACTTTCTCTACTTCGCCTTCAGGTTGTAGATGGAGTTCTTCTCGCCTCTGAAATCCACCAAGTGTAATTGTGTGGAATTCTTCTCCCCTGCCTCTGAGGTTTACACTTTCGTTATAACAGCGGCACGCCATCTTCTGATATGCTTTTATCGTAGCTATCCCTTCTGCAGTTGGGAATTTCATGCATAGATGTGGAATTAAGACTATTGCGCCGAATTGATTTAATGATGTCTGACCTATTAGGGCATTGTAGGCTGAACTCACGTCGACCACGATGTAGTCTATTTTGAGTGTTCTGGATTGGTTTCCTTTTCCAAAGGTTGTGTGTAGTGGGACATATCCCAGTGGTTGCACTGGAGTGTCTCCCAGTCCGAACAGGCTGTTTGGATATGCTCTAAGTTCTTTATCTTCCAGGCCGAGCTTGTCGAAGGCAGTTTTGAATAAGATGTCGGCGGAGCTCCCTTGGTCTATCAGTGTGCGGTGGAGATTTGCATTTGCCAGTATAATGGTGATGACCATGGGATCGTCGTGTCCTGAGATGATACCAGATGCATCTTCTTTGGTAAACGTAATTGCAGGGATGTCGGGTGCTTCCTCCTTTCCTTCGACGTGATATACTTCTTTGAGATATCTTTTACGAGATGATTTGGAGATTCCTCCTCCTGCAAACCCTCCGTGTATCATATGAACATGTCTTTCTGGTGTACGAGGTGATCGCTCGGTTCGTCCAACCTCCTCGTCCCTTCTCCTTTTTCTTTGCTCATCGTCCCGGGTGGCCAGATACCGATCTAGTTTTCCTTCTCTCACTAATTTTTCTATGACATTTTTTAAGTCAAAGAATTTGTTGGTGGAGTGCCCACGGACTTGATGGTATTCACAATATTCATTCCGGTTTCTTCCTCATCTTTTGCCTTTGAGTGGTCGAGCTGGGGGTATTTTTTCTGTGTGGCAGACTTCTTTGTAAACATCCACAAGGGACATCCGAATAGGGGTGTAATTATGATATTTTTAATTTTTTTCCCTTGTCGATCTTCCTTCTTTTTTGACTCTTCATCTTTGTCTCGGTAGGTGAATTCGGATTTTGAGGTTTCTCCTAGTCGAGAATTTTCTTCCATGTTGATGTATTTCTCCGCTTGTTCTTGCACTTTGTCCAGAGATGTGGGATACTTCTTTGATATAGATTGGCTAAAAGGTCCCTCTCGTAGGCCATTGATGAGGCCCATGATGGCGGCCTCTGTCGGTAGGCTTTGTATATCTAGGCATGTTTTGTTGAATCTTTCCATGAAGTTGCGAAGACTTTCCCGATCTCCTTGCTTGATTCCTAATAGACTGGGGGCGTGCTTAGCC
This sequence comes from Arachis ipaensis, assembly GCF_059453495.1. Taxonomy (NCBI): domain Eukaryota; kingdom Viridiplantae; phylum Streptophyta; class Magnoliopsida; order Fabales; family Fabaceae; genus Arachis; species Arachis ipaensis. The sequence continues at coordinate 140,136,046 of NC_142435.1, read as the reverse complement.
TTATCTTTTTGGATGAAGAATCTGTCCAGGAATTTTTTGGCTAAGTCGTCAAAGCTTGAGATGGACTTCGGAGGTAGGTTGTCGAACCATCTAATTGCTGTCTTTGTGAGAGTTGTTGGGAAAGCTTTGCAGCGAACTGTATCTGAGGTGTCAGTGAGGTACATTGTACTTCAAAAATTGCTAAGGTGATGGTTGGGATCTGTAGTGCCATCGTACAAAGCCATATCCGGAAGTTTGAAGTCTTTAGGGATTTTGGTCCTCATGATCTCCCTAGTGAATGGATCTTGATCCTTGCGAGAGTTGTCCTTAGGAGTGGATCGAGTAGCTTTGGCTTTGAGATCGGTTTCGAGTTTTAGAAGTTTGTCTTCTAATTCTCGGCGTCGCCTTACCTCCTTTTGTAGATCTTTCCCAACTTCTCGTTGATGCTGGCTTTCTTTTTCAAGTTGCTTTAAACGATCTTGAAGCGCTTCTATCACTCCCGGATTTGATGAATTTTTGTCCTTGTTAGATTCTGAGGTGTCTTTCAGTGTTGTGTCCGCGTTTTTGTGCGGTGTTCTATCCTCTAGATCTGAATCGTAGTTGTTGTCATGGTGATGGGATGACTTCCAGGTTCCCCGGAAACGGCGCCAATGTTTCGAGGGTTACCTGAAATTGTAGGTCGATCTCGGACGAGATCTTCTGTGCTGGTCAGAGATGATATGTCCGGCTGGTGGGTGACGGATGGAGCTGTCGTGTCCGACGTGTTGATCTAGCTGCACGGTTGATCCTTTGTCACCGGAGGGTGGGGGTACCTGCAAGAGACTCCGATGCTTAAGTTAGCATGGGTATTAAGCAGGTTTTTAGTAGAATCAGAGTATGAGTTATACCTGGGTGCTCCAGTGTATTTATAATGGTGTAGAGTGACCTTTTTAGATAAGATAAGTTAGTTATCTTATCTTATCTTATCTTATCTTTGGGTGAGGTCAGCTTATCTTCAAGGGAACTGCCTTTATCTCTTTAGGCTTGGATTGCCTTTGGATTTGGGTCGTGTTCCTCTATTTGGGCCCTTTACTTGGGCTTTTCTATCGATTTGGCCGAGCTCTTTGCGTAGAGGTCAGATAGCTTGACCTGAAGAGATCAGTCGCTTTGTTACTGAACATCCCGAGTCGGGTAGCTCGACCCAGGGTGTGAACAATAATGAATGTGATAAATAATATTGATATAGTAAATGATGAAGATGATAGGTTGTGGAGATTTGTTGAATATATATATATATATATGTGTGTGTGTGTGTGTGTGTGTGTGTGTGTGTGTGTGTGTGTGTGTGGATGATTGAGTGGTTTGGATGGGACCCAAGAAGGGTGGTAAAGTCTGAGTTTTATGAGAGGTGCTGTCGAAATTTTATGAGAATTTTTGGGAAGTTTTGTATTAGTTAATTTGGATGGAAGGATAGTTTATCTGATTAAGATTGAATGAATGTATATTTGTGATACCTAGGCAGTAGCAAGGATTGCGGTTCGTTCTGCTTACTCCGAGTCGATGTTTGAGACACTTGGGCAGTAGTAAGGATTATGGTTTGTCCCGCTTGCTCCAGGCTGAGCTTATAAACACCCACCTGGGTAGTAGCAACAGTAGTAGTTATTCCACTTGCTCCGGGTTGAGCGGGTAGTAGAAATGGGGTTGTGGCTTGTAAGAACCGCAACTAATCAACCAGTTAATTAAGTGATTGATTGCTCAAATTAGATTCCAAAAAGTTAGAGTGAGAATTTGAGGATTTAAAGGTGAATTTTGGACTCAATGGGTTTTTCTGAGTCAGAAAATGTGTCTTCTGCAAAAAATCGTAAAAAACCGCAAATCGGCAGTTGAACCGGTTGAAGTCTGCTCGGTACCGCATGAGAAAAAGTGAAAACCGGCAAAAACATTAGAAAAATGTTAGAAATGAAAAACCGGGCGTTAATTTTAAAGGTTTGGCCCGAAGTTGGGCCAAACGGGCTAAAAACGCTAACAGATTGGACCGGGCCCAAGTTAGGCCCAAGCCCAACATATAAATACACTTAAGTGAACCCATTTCAGCCATATTCACCTTCATAACTTAAACACAACAGCAGCTGAAGTGAGGAGAGAGGTGAGAGCTTTCCACCATTGTTATTATTCACTTCAAACTTGCCAAGCTCATATCTTGAGCTAGATAGCTCCGATCGCCACACCGTTTGCGGCTACGCGTTCTTTGTGAAGAGCTATACAAAACCCATATAAGAAATTGGTAAGGAAAGCTCGAATTCCTCTCAGTTTCTCTCCTCAAAATTTCGGGTTTATAGGGTTTTTGATTAAATGAGTTTTTGTGATTCTTGGTGTTTAGGTTTGCTCTAATCCTTGCTTAGCCTTAGATTCTTGCTAGTAAATCTGTGGGAGAAGGTAAGAGCCACTAAACTTTTGTGAATTTATGTATAATTGGAACCCTAAGTTGATTTAAGGTGATTTATATGTATATAGTTTGATTATTGTGGCTTTGGGAGCTCTTGGAACTTATTTGTGCTTAGTAGAGTAGATGTGAAAGCTTGGAATTTGGTTGAAAGCTATTTGGTGATGAATTTGAGTTTTGGTGCATAAAGGGGAATCGGCCAAGGTATGGTTTCGGTTTCCTCTATGTAGTATATAATATTCATGGACACTTAGGCTAGTGACCTATAGGATAGGTTTGGAAATTGTATGTTGTTGATGATTGTTTGTGTTGATGTGGTATAATGTATTGATGTGTTGTTGTGATTACATGATGAAGTTGAAATATGATGGATTAGATGCATGAGTATTGTTGATTATGAATATGAATCTTGGTTGAGTTGGTGATGAGAATTGGTAATGAGATGATGATGGTTGGTGGATATGTTATGTATATGTGATAAATGAAGTTGAGAATAATGAAAGGTGAAAGAAATTGTGGTATGATTGGTGTGATATGATACAAAAGGTAAATTCTGATGAGAGAAGGGGGTTTGGAATGGTATGGTAAGAAATTGTGTAAATTGTGAAGTTTGGAAAAAATTGGATTTTTGATGAACTTTGTACGATCATAACTTTTGCCTCAGTCTTCGAAATTGATTGAAATTTATTTATAATTAAAGATCTTTGAAAACCCTTTACATCGATATAAAGTTTGTGAAAATTGGAATTTTGTAGAGGAAGTTATGATCCTTCAAAATTGGTGTTAAAAATATGAAATTCTGCAAAGTTGCAGAATGTCATGATTTCTGATGTGTGCGGCCGCACACCCTCGTGCGGACACACACCCTCGTGCGGACGCACACCCTGCAATTATTTTGACCTGTGCGCACGCACAGGCAGGGAAGTGCGTTCTGTTCGCAGTGCCAGCACAGCTTGTGCGCGCACACATCTAAGGAAAAACTTCAACCTGTGCGGACGCACACGTCGGGAAGGTCAATCTGTTGGGGGCGCTGGCACAGGTTGTGCGAGTGCACAGATCCTTGTAAAAATTGACACCTGTGCGTACGCACACCCCTGTGCGTACGCACACATTTCAAAACTCTCAGGAGTGTGCGCATGCACAGCCCCTTGTGCGACCGCACACGTCCTGTTTCTCAAAATTTTATTTGTTTTCAACTATTCTACCTTCCCAACATGGTTGTAAGCTTCTAAAACACCATTTTAAAACTTATGGGCTTAATTTGGAGTATTGGAACATGGGTTGTAACTTAAGGTTTCTAGAACACAGTTTTATGATAAACAAAAGAACGGAGGCCTAGGTTTCTGGCGTGCTGAGAATGATTTGACGTTGGGTGGAGGATGAGTGATATATGAGATAAGGAATGATGAACTTTTGACCTTAGAAACTGAGTTATGAAAGGGACAGTGGTTGAGATGAGTCGATGACTCGGATGGAGACGATGTATCTCTGTATACTGAAAATATTTTCTGAAAACCACTGAAATATTGTTTTTAGTGAGAATATGAGACGCTATGCACCCGGCAAGGACGGCGATTGGATCCCGCCTGTCGAGGTAGCGGCGGCGGCGTAATGGCGGTGGTTTGTCCCGCTTGCATTGAGATATGAGGTCTGTGGCAAGAGTATCCCGCTCGCATCCCTTCGAACCTATAGAGCGTGCAGGCGCCAGTACCTGGACAGTGATCCGGGCACTATATCTCGGGGTTCCCATATGAGAAATCCGAAGGGCGATGTCTCCATGGAGATGTGTCGGGTTGGAAGTTGAACCGACAATGTGATATCACAGCCAGTAGGGTAGGCATTCATCATATGCATTTTCTACTTGTTTGTTTGCTTTTCCGACTTGTAATTGTATGCCTAATTGAATAACATGTCTATTTGCTTACTTGATCTACTTGCCTTGTATGCTTTTACTTGTGAATTACTTGCATTGTTATTAATTGTGCTTTCTACTGGGATTGAGGAGGTTTGGAAGGCGGTGGCGATGGGATCGCATGGAGGATAGGTTGGTAAAGGCTATGGGACAGCGGTGTATGGTTAGAGTAGAAATCCCTTAAGATAGATTACCCGGTTTATTTTATGACAAGGTTACTATTATGCTTATTTGTTTTTAGAATGCTTTAAGCTTGAATCTTGTGATGGATATGGAGCTTAGGATTACCTTTGGCGTCCCGGGGTCTTATATCCTACATCACTGGGCACTATTACCATACTGAGAACCTCCGGTTCTCATACCATATCTTTGTTGTGTTTTTCAGATGCAGGTCGCAACCCACATCGGTGAGTTGTTTTGGGATGATGACAGAAGCGGAGGATTCTGGATTATTTTGGAGTCTTTTTGGTTATCTGTTTATACATCTCTCTTTTGTATTTTGTTTAGCCTAGAGGCTTGTATTATGAGAGAAAAACTTGTATAAGCTATTTTTTTTAAACTGTCAGGTTTCCATATGGTTCTGTATACTTGTATATGGCTAGCCGGTTTAAACTCTGCGAGTCGAGGCTAGTTTTCTTATGATATTTCACTATTATACTATTACCTTGTTTATATCACTTCTGTTTCTTATGCCTTATGATAGTACGCTTTGCGCTTTGAAATCCAATATGTGAGCTATATTTTTTATCTGGCTTCTAGATATTATATTATTCTTCTATATATTATACGTATGAGCTTAGAACTGTCGTAATCTCTGATTAACCTTTGCTTTATGACGCGAGGTAAGACTTAGGCTAATTAGGGTGTTACATGGCTCAGCCCCACTTGCTCCGCGAAGGGTGTTTCTGTCCACGGTTAGCTACCAGGACATATCGGGGTTGGCTATATAACCGACAGATGATATCATCAGCCATAGGACAAGCATACATCATATGCATATGTGTGTTTTTTTTATTGTGCATTAATTGGGATTGCCTATGTGATTATTATGCTTACCTGCTATATTTGCTACCTGCTGTATCTGTATCCTACTTGTGTTTGCTTTGTTTGTATTACTTGTCTATGAATCGGAAAGTGAAGGATTGGATCGAGGAATGGAAAGTGTGAGTGTGTGATTTAGGTTATAACGGGTTGAATCAGACTAAGAGATTGAGGAATTATTTAGTATTTGAGATAGTGAGAAGCATTTGAGATTGTTTTTATTTAGATGGAAATCTTGAAGGGTAATAGAGAGTGTAGTTACTGAGAAAGAGCTAAACGAATCTAAGAGTGAAACAAATGGGTATGACTTAGGCTTGAATTTGATTAAGTTTATGATCTTGTACATGAGAATGAAGAATGTGAATTAGTGTTTGAATAGATGTTGGAGAATGACAAAATGAATGATATGATGGTCGGTTGAATTTGAGGAAGCATATATAAAGATTCGAGAGCAAATTTTCGAGGGCGAAAAGTTTTGTTAGGGGGTAAGATGTAAACCCCGAGTAATTAGTAAATAATTAACTAATAAATTAATTGTTATTTAAAGAAATTAGAAAATTAAATTTTATAGTTTCATGAAGTAGAAATAATTAAAATATGAATTTTGACACTAATTTTAAAGATTTTGGCCCAAAACCGGATCAACGGACCGAACTGGTCGAAACGGCTCCAAACCGGACCCAAAACCCATTTATATAAGCTTGATTATGAACCCAATTGCTCATTGCTTCAGTGAAAGCACGCAGAAGAGGAAAAATCACATTGAAAACAAACCCTAACGTCCCCAACGATTCAATCGTCCGTAACTTTCAATCCGGAGCTCCGATTGACGAGCCGTCAGCGGCCACCCGTTTGTCTTGGAATTCTCTAAAAAACTCATCAAACAATTTGGTAAGGGAATCACGTTTTATCACCCAATTCTCCCCTCTTCAATTCGTGATTTTGAGTTTTAGTATTGAGAGATTTTGTGATTTTGATGGTTTAAGGGTATTCTAGCGGTGGATAATTACCAGATTTTGTCTATTTGACTCATGGGTAACGGTAAAGAAACCCTAACCCTTGTGAATTGGTGATTTAGTGAGTTCAATGTTGATTATTGTGATATTGTATAAATTAGATCGTGTATCTTATTGAATTGGAGTTAAATTGGTGGATATTGGAAGCTTGGAATTGAATCATGGGAGTTGAAAATTTAATTGGTGAAGAGTTAGAGCTTTGGAGCTTGAGGAACGGTGGATAATTGAGGTGTTCCGGGTTTAGGGAAGAATCAGCCAAGGTATAGTTTTGGTTTCTCGTAGATAATATATAATGTTTCGTGAAAACATAGGCTAGATGACCATAAGATAAGCTGTATGATATGGAAGGTTGAGGTTTAGTGACTCACTGTTGGAAATTATTGAGTTTGTGGTTAAAATGCATGATGATTGATTATTAATGATTGTGAATAATGATGATTAGAATGATTGATGATTGATGATTGGTGAATGGTATTGAATTATAATAATGAGCTTTGAAATGAATAATGAATGTGATAAATAATAATGATAGTAAATGATGAAGAGGATAGGTTGTGGAGATTTGTTGAAAATATATATATATATATATATATATATATATATATATATATATATATATATATATATATATATATATATTCAACAAATCTCTACAACCTATGTATTTGTGGATGATTGAGTGGTTTGGACGGGACCCGAGAAGGGTGGAAAAGTCCGAGTTTTAGGGGAGGTGCTCTCAAAATTTTATCAGAATATTTGGGAAGTTTTGTATTAGTTAATTTGGATGGAAGGATAGTTTATCTGATTAAGATTGAATGAATGTATGTTTGTGATACCTGGACAGTAGCAAGGATTGCGGTTCGTCCTGCTTGCTCCGGTTCAATATTTGAGACACCTGGGCAGTAGCAAGGATTGTGGTTTGTCTTGCTTGCTCCAGGTTGAGCTTATAAACACCCACCTGAGTAGTAGCAACAGTAGTAGTTATTCCACTTGCTCCGGGTTGAGCGGGTAGTATCAAGGGGGGGTTATGGCTCAGCCCCACTTACTCTGCGAAGGGTGTTTCTGTCCATGGTTAGCTATCAAGACATATCGGGGTTGGCTATATAACTGACAGATGATATCATCAGCCATAGGACAGGCATACATCATATGCCTATGTGTGTTTTGTTTGATTGTGCATTAATTGGGCTTGCCTATGTGATTATTATACTTACCTGCTATATTTGTTACCTGATGTATCTGTGTCTCACTTGTGTTTACTTTCTTTGTATTGCTTGTCTATGCATCGGAAAGTGAAAGATTGGATCAAGGAATGGAAAGTGTAAGTGTGTGATATAGGTTATAGTGGATTGAATTAGACTAAGAGATTGAGGAATTGTTTAGTATTTGAGGTAGTGAGAAGTATTTGAGATTGTTTTGATTTAGATGGAAACCTTAAAGGGTAAGAGAGAGTGTAGTTACTGAGAAAGAGCTAGACGAAGCTAAGAGTGAAACAAATGGGTATGACTCAGGCTTGAATTTGGTTAACTTAATGATCTTGTACATGAGAATGGAGAATGTGAATTAGTGTTTAAATTGAAGTTGGAGAATGGCAGATTGAATGATATGAGGTCAGTTGAATTTGAGAAAACATATATGAAGATTCGAGAGCAAATTTTCGTGGGCGAAAATTTTTGTTAGGGGGTTACGATGTAAACCCCGAGTAATTAGTAAATAATTAACCAATAAATTAATTATTATTTAAAGATATTAGAAAATTAAATTTTATAGTTTCATGAAGTAGAAATAATTAAAATATGAATTTTGACACTAATTTTAAAGATTTTGGCCCAAAATCAGACCAACGGACCAAACCGGTCGAACTGGGTCCAAATCGGGTCCAAAACCCACTTATGTAAGCTTGATTATGAACCCAATTGCCCATTGCTTCAGTGAAAGCACGCAGAAGAGGGAAAATCACGTTGAAAACTAATCTTAATGTCCCCAAAGATTCAATCGTCCATAACTTTCAATCCGGAGCTCTGATTGATGAGACCTTCGGTGGCCACATATTCGTCTCGGAATTCTCTATAAAACTCATCAAACAATTTGGTAAGTTTTTTCATCCAGTTCTCCCCTCTTCAATTCGTGATTTTGAGTTTTAGTATTGAGAGATTTTATAATTTTGATGGTTTAGGGGTATTCTAGCGGTGGATAATCTCTGAATTTTGTCCATTTAACTCGTGGGTAACAGTAAAGAAATCCTAACCCTTGTGAATTGGTGATTTAGTAAGCTCAATGTTGATTATTTTGATATTGTATGAATTAGATCGTGTATCTTATTGAATTGGAGTTAAATTGGTGGATATTGGAAGCTTGGAATTGAATCATGGGAGTTAGAAATTCAATTGGTAAGGAGTTAGAGCTTTGGAGCTTGAGGAATGGTGGATAATTGAGGTGTTCTCGGTTTAGGGAGAAATCGGCCAAGGTATGGTTTTGGTTTCTCGTAAATAATATATAATATTTCGTGAAAACATAGGCTAGATGACCATAGGATAAGCTGTATGATATGGAAGGTTGAGGTTTAGTGACTCATTGTTGGAAATTATTGAGTGTGTGGTTGAAATGCATGATGATTGATGATTGATGAATGGTATTAAATTATAATTATGAGCTTTGAAATGAATAATAAATGTGATAAATAATATTGATAGTAAATGATGAAGAGGATAGGTTGTGGAGATTTGTTGAATATATATATGTATGTATTTGTGGATGATTGAGTGGTTTAGATGGGACCCGAGAAGGGTGGCAAAGTCCGAGTTTTAGGGGAGGTGCTGTCGAAATTTTATGAGAATTTTTGGAAAGTTTTGTATTAGTTAATTTGGATGGAAGGATAGTTTATCTGATTAAGATTGAATGAATGTATGTTTGTGGTACCTGAGCAGTAGCAAGGATTGTGGTTTGTCCCGCTTGCTCCGAGCCAATGTTTGAGACACCTGGGCAGTAGCAAGGATTGTGGTTCGTCCCGCTTGCTCTAGGTTGAAACACCCATCTAGGTAATAGCAGCAGTAGTGGTATTCTGCTTGCTCCGAGTTGAGCGGGTAGTAGCAAGGGAGTTGTGGCTCAGCCCCGCTTGCTCTGCGAAGGGTGTTTCTGTCCACGTTTAGCTACCAGGATATGTCGAGGTTGGCTATATAACCAACAAATGATATCATCAGCTATAGGGCAGGTATACATCATATGCATATGTGTGTTTTGTTTGATTGTGCATTAATTGGGCTTGCTTATGTGATTATTATGATTACCTGCTATATTTGCTACCTGTTGTAACTGGATCCTACTTGTGTTTGCTTTGCTTGTATTGCTTGTCTATGCATCGGAGTTTTGGAGGATTGGAGGAAGGTTGAAATTAGGGCTTAAGTTAGAAAGGAATTAGAAATAAGAACCTTAGATAACCTACGCTATTTATGGTTTCCATTTATAAACTTTAAGATTTAAATCTGAGTGTCGGAGTTTTAGGATTGCCTCTGCCTTTTCCAGAACCTTATATCTTATGTACATGGGCACCTTTACCATACTGAAAACCCCAATTCTCATTCCGTACATATATTGTCATTTTCAGATACAGGTTAGGAGGTACCTCACTGAGCATTCTGGAGACTCTGTGGAAGTGAAGAACTCTGGGGACTTAGAGTTGTACTTTATTATGTTTATATATGTATATAGATTCTCTATATTGTATGTTATGCTTGTCTCTCTTAGAGATTAACTTGGAGAAATAGGTTGTCAGTTTTACGAGTCTAGAATATTTTGGGTTATACGTGTATATATATATATATATATATATATATACTCTGGTTGGCCTTGCTTCGCAGGTCGAATTCGGAGCTTGATATTTGTATTTTGGAATTCTAATCTATATTTATGGTCTTTTAGCTTTCCTTTCGATCTTGCTTATTCGTCCACGCTTATGTTTCATGAGCGACGTGATTTCTGTTTCGATTTTGCTTAACTTTTTTTTCAAGACTCATAGTTATAACTTCTTCCTACTATATCTACATATGTATTTTATTTTTAGAGGTCGTAGCGCCTCACCACCCCTAATTTATGTTCTAGGCGTAAAGTTCTATGTGGTAGGGTGTTACAGCCTGAACTTTTTAACTAATAGGCTTTACAGAAAGCCTAAACCTAGCTTGTTTAATAAAACGATCCGAGTTGAACCGAGTCTAAAACGAGTCGAGCCACGAGCCCCCGTCGAGTAGCCCGGCCCACCTCCACCCCTACTTGTGAGCCATGCCATTTTGGCAAACAAAAGAGTCTCTCTTTCCCTTACAGCATCACAAAATCTGTTCTTTGTTTTTACATCATCTACATGGATATTTGGGGACCATTGGCAATTTAATCTATTGGCGGCCACAAATACTTCATCCCCGTCATGGATGATAAAAGTCGGTTCACATGGGTATATTTCATGAAAATTAAAGTTAAAGTAGCTACTTTGATTCCACATTTTGTAAAACTCACTAAAACTCAATTTCATACAAAAATAAAATGTATAAGAATTGATTATGGCAAGAAATTCATTATGCAGTCCTTTATGATTCTCAAAGAATAATCCATCAAATTTTTTATGTGAAAACTCCACAACAAAATGGCATTGTAGAGTACAAACACCAAGATATTCTTAACACGGCTAGAGTTTTTATTTTTAAAAGCAATTTACCATTAAAGTTTTGGAACTATATTGTTGCTCAAGCCATTCATGTTTTAAATAGAGTTCCTTCTAGCCCTCTACATGCCAAGAGCCTTTATCATATTTTGTTTGATAAATTGCCAACCATACGACATTTTAAAATTTCTAGTTATTTGGCATTTGCTTCAACCTTGAGTAATCACAGAACAAAACTACAAAAGAGAGCTCGAAAAGCCGTATTCTTGGACCTCAAAATGGAACCAAAGGTTTTATTCTACTAGATATAACTACAAAAGAAATTTTCATTTCAAGAAATATCATTTTTTATGAGCATATTTTTTCGTTTCAGCAACATAAAACTGTCTCAGATTCTCACTTTTCATCTCATGATCCTTATGCTACTATATATACCACACCTATCTTTTCCATTTCTACACCTACATCATTTCATCTCTTACCTCCTTCATTCCATACTCCATCTCATGCACCACACTTAGATGCATAATCACACTTAGATAATTCACTCCCTTACCATGACACTCACACCCCTAATTCCATTCAAAGAGGTCCCATTCATCTCAACTTTACCTGTACGAAAGATAGTGTACACATCTCTAAAATCACCTCACAACCTCATGACCCCCAAGCACAACTTAAAAAATTCAGTAGAATCCGTAGACCTCTTAAGCATCTTGCTGATTTTCATTGTATGCATGTCACTACTATGCCAAATACTTCCAGGAGTGTTCCTCCATCATGTCTCAAATATCCTCTCTCACAAGTTCTTTCATTTGACAATCTCTCTCACACGTAAAAAGAATTTTCTCTTTCCATTGATACCATCATTGAACCAACTAGTTTTGAACAAACCATTAAATATAATTGTCGGAAGAATGCAATTAAGAATGAACTTGAAGCTCTAGAGAACAAAAAGAGTTGGATTATCACTACACTTTCCAAAGGAAAGAGGGCTATTGGTTGCAATTGGGTCTTCAAGACCAAGATGAAGCCTGATGGGTCTATTGAACACCACAAGGCCGACTAGTCGCTGAAGAGGATACCCGAATGTCTGGCTTTGATCACTTTGACATCTTTATCCCGATAGTCAAAATATCAACATTCTATGTTCTCTTAGCTCTTGCTGCTCACAAAGGCTGGCTTTTCCACCAATTAGATGTTAATGCAGCCTTTCTTCATGGTGACCTTCCGAAAATTGTTTACATGAAACTGTCCCCGGGTCTCTCAGCTCCTCCCAACAGTGTATGCAAACTTGAACGCTCCTCTCTATGGGCTCAAGAAGCCAGTCGCTAAAGGAATCACATGCTATGCTCAGCTTTGAAGTCCTTTGGTTTTTGACAATCCCAGGCTGACCATTCTCTCTTCACCAAAGGTTCAGCCTTTGCCTTCACAGCTATCTTGGTCTATGTTGATGACCTTATTCTTGCCGGCAATGATATGAGAAAAATCACTCAGGTTAAAGCTTTACTATATGTCAAATTCAAAATCAAAGATCTTAGTCATCTTAAATATTTTCTTGGCTTTGAAATTTCCAGGAGCAAGGAAGGCATCATGTTATACCAACAAAAGTATGCAACTAATCTCTTAGAGGAATTTGGCTTGACAAATTCGAAATCTGCCATAACTCCTATGTGCTACACTTCTCATCTTTCAAAGTCATCTAGTTCTCCTTTTCATGATTTGACTTCCTATCATAGACTTATAGAGAGGCTATTGTATATGACCAACACTCGTCCAGATATTAGTTTTGCTGTCAACAAACTCAGCCAATACTTAGATTGTGTGACCATCGAACACTTCAAGGCTGGTTTACACATTTTGAGGTACATTAAGCTAAGTTCGAGCCAAGGGAATCCTCTTCTCTTTCAAGTCAAACCTTCACCTCACTAGCTATTCTGATTTTGATTGGGGAACATGCCTAGATACACGCAGGTCGGTGTCTGGGTTTTGCTTCTTCTTAGGATCCTCAATCGTTTCTTAGAAGAGTAGAAAACAAGTTACAGTGGCACGCTCGTCAGCTGAGGCAGAGTATAGAGCTTTGGCTCTAGCTACTTGCAAAGGACGTTGGCTGACCTATATCCTTTGTGACTTTTTTTTTTTGATTTACATATCCTTTGTGACTTTCAAGTACAATTGGAAAAACCTATCACTCTCTTCTAAGACAACCTGTCAGCGATCCACATTGCGTCAAATCTCGTCTTCCATGAACGTACCAAATACATCGAGATCGATTGTCATATGGTTCGGGATTGTGTCTAAGATGGTTCCTTAAAATTGCTACCCATCCTTACCTCTGAACAAATTGCTGACATTCTTACATAGAGCTTAGCTCTAGGTCCAATCACAAAGTTTCAATGCAAGCTTAGCATGCTTGATATTCACTCCCAAGCTTGATGGAGGCTATTGGTGGACATTAGTTAGTTGGTGAATTAGCCGCAATGATAAAATCTATTAGGAGATTGTCATCCAGTTATAATTAGTGTGTGTTTGGATTAACGTTTACAAATGGACGTTGATACAAATGTGTTTTTACAAAATTAATGTTGATTAAAATTTAATTTGTATTAATGTAATTTGTGTTTGAAATTTTTTTTCAAATGTGCTTTTGAAAAAATGAATCACGTTGACCAAAATTACATTAGAATGTAAAATTATTAAAGTGGACATAATTTATATTATTCTTTATATTACTTATGCAAAAGATAAATATTATTAAATGTAATTTTTTAAAAATATAAATATAATATGTTAACCAAAATGTATTTAAATAATAAATATTATTATATAATTGTTGTTGTTCAAATTCAATCTTTTTTGTATTTGAGATTTTATCAAAAAGCTCTTTTTAAAGGGAAAAAATGTATAAAAAAATATGGTTGGTTGAAAATAAATTAATTTATCATAAATTTTCAATTAGATGTTGAAGCAAGTTAAATGTTATTTTTGAAAAAAAAATCAAACAAAAAAAACGCCGTTCAAAAAAATAAAACATACATTTATTAGATAAAATATTAAAGGGTAAATTATCCTTTAATATTGATAATTATCTTTCTACCAGAGTTTTAAGATCCATGTTATCTTCTCTTTCCTTTTTAATTGACGCTATGTTTCTCTTGATACTTGATAACAATATCATTTTCATCATTCCACCAAATACACTTCTTCTTCTCCAATTTTAAAATTCTAATTCCTTTTAAATCGAATTACCATTTCCAATCAATTAAGTTAGGATTTTAAACTTGTTCTTACGTTTTTAATCTCCAATTTCAACGAGCACAACTATCAATTTTTCAACTCTCTTCTTTTTAAGATTTTTTTCGTATTAGAAGATATTACGTTCGGAGAAAAGTAAGATGGTATGGGTTTGTACGACAGATATGAATTTGCACCATAAATAAAATTCTTGTAGGTAATTAATGGCATGAATAATAAAATAATTAATTAATATTTGAGGCGAATGTGAATATTAAAATACTTATTCTATTTTATCTTATTGTTATCTGAATAATAATTTAATATTTTTTGTGACAATATAATAGTTTAATATGCTCCCACCAATGCATTAGTTTTTTTTTTTTTTAAATTAGGGAAGAGATGTATTTGGTGGAGATAATGAAAATGACACTGTTATTAAATTTTAAGAGAAACATAAAAAAAAGAGAAGATAACATGAATCTTGGAGTTCTAATGAAAGAATAATTTATCAATAATTACTGTATATATCACAAGGGGTAATTTACCCTTTATTTTAGAGAGAATATGTAATAGAGATAGAGTATGTGATATAACAGATCAAGATCAAGAAGATCAAGATATAGTTGTTAAGAGATAATCAAGCCTAGTTTGTTTTCAAATCTGTTATTTCTATTTTCTGTTAACAATAGAATTCTGTGGTAACTTGCTATATATACAGCAGAGTTGCTTCATCTATGTAATCTGATCCAATTACTCAATATTAGATCATCAAATCATTTTAGCTTTTCGTTTCATTGAAAACTCTTTCATGGTATCAAGAGCATAGGTGATAGATCCATGGCTTCAATCATCCCTCATCAGAACCCACCCACTTCTTCTTCTTCTTCCCCTTTTTCTCAACCCTTTACTGCACCTGTTCTTGACAAATTGACTGAAAACACTTTTCGAACCTGGCAGAAGCTTGCCCTTCATGTTATCAATGCTAATGGCCTTGCTGATCATCTTTTTGCTGACAAGGTTCCATCACAATTTGAATCCGATTCTGCAAAACAAGCTGGTACAGAATCAAAAGCTTACAAAGATTGGAAGCAAAAGGATGATTACCTTATGACATGGCTCCTTTCTTCTCTGGATCTCACATTCAAGAATCGATTGTTGGATTGCAAGTATGCGCATCAAGCTTGGACGACTATCACTGAATATTTTGCAAAGACCTCCAAGATCAAGATTCAGCAATTGAAGAATGAATTGAAGTCGGTAAAGAAACAAGGTATGACAGCAACTGAGTATCTCAAGAAGATTCGAGATATTGTTGATTCCATGGCATCAATAGGCTACACTCTTTCCCTAGAAGATCATATATCAGCCATTACCGGTGGTCTTGATGAAGACTATGCTTTATATCTCTCAACAGTAATGGGAAAATCAGAATCCATTACTCTTATTGAAGCTGAAGCACTTCTTCTTGGACATGAAGAAATGATTGAACGGTTTAAAAAGACTGCTTTAGGTACGATCCAAGCACACTATACTCAGACATCATCTTCCATTTCCAGACCACCAAATCCCCCAAATTATGCTCCAAGAAGAGGGCGAGGAGGAAGAAATTCTATCAGGGGCAGGTTTGCAAATTATGATTCTAAACCAACTTGTCAAGTCTGTGGAAGGATAGGTCATACTGCACTGTCATGTTTTCATCGTTTTAATCAACAATATCAAGCTTCATCTTCTAATGCAAGAACTCCAACCCAATCTGGACTATTACCACCTCCTACTACCTATCACAATCCAAGGGCTTATATGGCTGTTCCATCCACTTTCTCAGATGTAAGTTGGCTTCCTGACACAGGGGCAAGCAATCATGTTACAAATGATTCACAATCTATCTTGGCACCCTCTGAATTTCTTGGTACAGACCAACTCCTTCTAGGTAATGGATCAGGTAGTAGTATCTCTCATGTTGGACACTCATATTTGGTGAATTTAGATTCAAAGAAACACTTTCTCTTGAACCAACTTTTACTTGTTCCTGAAATTACACAAAATTTAGTTAGTGTACATAAATTTGCCACTGATAATGCATGCTTTTTTGAGTTTCACCCTAATGTTTGCTATGTGAAATCTCAGGACACCCAGGAGATTCTTCTACAAGGAGCTCCATATAATGGGGTGTACAAGTTTGATAATATTGCTGTCACAAAATCTGCTTCTAAGAATAGTCATATTTCTCCACCAAATCCTATCTCTTGTATTTCTGTACCTGCTGCTTATACTTCTCATTTAGACACTTACAATTTATGGCATAAACGTTTAGGTCATTGTGCATCCAAGACTGTTGTTTCTGTAATGAACAAGTGTAATTTGCCCATTTCTTCTGTTTCAATAAAATCTGGTGTTTGTGAACATTGTTGTCAGGCTAAAATGCACTTGTTGCCTTTTCAATTAGATAAATTTAATTTTCACGCCCCTTTAGAAATGGTTTACAGTGACATTTGGGGCCCTGCACCATATACATCTTATCATGGTTTCACATATTATATTTCTTTTGTAGATGCTTACACTAGGTATACTTGCATTTATTTACTTCATACTAAATCACAAGCTTTTCAGGCATTCCTTCAGTACAAAGCTGAAATGGAAACTTTCACTGGTTTAAAATTAAAACAACTGCAAACTGATCATGGCAGGGAGTATCTCTCCAATGCCTTCACTCAATATTTAGCTCAAGAAGGTATATCTCATCGCTTCTCCTGTCCTTATACTCATCAACAAAATGGGAGAGCAGAGAGAAAGCATAGACATGTGACTGAAGTAGGCTTAGCACTTTTAGCCACTGCCTCAATTCCTTTAATTCACTGGGATGATGCGTTTATATCTGCGACATATATTATTAATAGACTCCCTTCCCCTAACACTAATAATCTATCCCCATTTGAACTTTTACATCATTATCCACCTGACTACTCTTTTTTTAAGGTTTTTGGTTGTGCTGCTTTCCCTTGTATGAAACCTTATAATACTCATAAATTGGACTTTAAATCACAACTCTCTGTATTTTTGGGTTATGCTCCTCATCATAAAGGTTACAAATGCCTAACTAGAGAAGGTAAGGTTATTATTACAAGACATGTACTGTTTGATGAACACAGATTTCCTTATGCTGAACTCTTTCAACTTCAGAAGCCTTCTTCAACATTTGGTCAGTTTCCTCATACAACTCTCCCTTTACCTCTTATTTCATTTCCTCCATCTTCTTCCAGTATGACAGGACCCTTGTCATCTTCTCCTTCCAATCTTGCTCCTGTGTCCACTACTGATTCCACTCAGAACTTAGAACCTGCTACTCCCCTTTCAACATCACAAGATAAATCAGCTCACAACATCCCAATCACTAATACTATTATTCAATTTGGAAACTCCCCTCCTACTAGACTTTCTTCTAACACTCACCCTATGCAAACCAGATCTAAGTCTGGCATCTTTAAACCAAAAGCCCTTACTGCCTCACTCTCCACCTCATGTGATCTTGTTAATAATATACCTTCATCTGTTGCTGCTGCCCTAAAATCAGAACACTGGAAGAATGCTATGTTGGAAGAATTACAAGCCTTATACAAGACCAATACATGGACATTGGTCAATTCAACAACACAAGACAAGGTTATTGGCTGCCGTTGGATTTTTGCCATCAAAAGACATCCCAATGGCCAAATCATGAAGTATAAGGCTCGGTTGGTGGCCAAAGGCAATCACCAAATTGAAGGAATTGATTATGATCAGACATTTGCTCCTGTGATCAAGCCTTCTACAATCCGGGTGGTGCTCTCTTTGGCCCTGAGTTTTCATTGGACAATCCGGCAGTTGGATTTCAATAATGCCTTCTTGAATGGGGACCTTAGGGAACTTGTGTACATGTCTCAGCCACCAGGCTTCCAGCAAGGTGATTCATCATATGTATGTAAGTTAAATAAGTCCATTTATGGTCTTAAACAAGCTCCTAGAGCTTGGTTTCTGAAATTGGCCTCAACTCTTGCTGCTTTTGGTTTCTATAGAACAAGGTCAGATCCTTCCTTATTTGTTAAATCCTCTGGTAATATTACTCTTTATATTTTAGTTTATGTTGATGATCTTCTTATTACGGGTAATGATAACAATGCTATTCAAACCACCATTACTCAATTGAACAATACCTTCTCTTTAAAGGATCTTGGTGAATTTAGCTACTTCTTAGGGATAGAAGCTACTAAATTGTCCTCAGATTCTTTCCATTTGTCTCAATCAAAATATATTCAATCACTGTTAGAAAAGGCTAACATGATAAACTCCAAAGGCGTTCCTACTCCTATGGTCACAAGTTTAAAACTCTCAGGTCAGGGAGATGATGAATTTGATAATCCATATCTGTATAGGTCTATAGTAGGATCATTGCAATATGCAACTCTTACCAGGCCTGAGATCTCCTTTTCGGTAAATAAGATTAGCCAGTATATGCAACGCCCCCTTCTCACACACTGGAAATGTGTAAAAAGGATTTTGCGGTACTTGGCTGGCACTATTGATCAAGGTCTATTGTTTCATGCTTCTCCTGATTTAAGGCTATTTGGTTTTACAGATTCTGATTGGGGGTCGGACATTGATGACCGAAGATCTACTTGTGGATATGGCATCTATTTGGGATCGAATCTTGTTTCATGGTCAAGCAAGAAACAATCTTCAGTGAGCCGGTCTAGCACGGAAGCTGAATACCGCGGGCTAGCTGCAGCAGATTCTGAAGTCATTTGGTTACAGAATTTGTTGAAGGAACTGCACATTTCACTATCTGGGACACCCACTCTTTTCTGTGACAATATCAGTGCTGTGTTGCTTGCTGAAAATCCTGTTCTTCATAGCAGGACAAAACATTTTGACTTGGATCTGCACTTTGTCCGTGAGAGGGTTAATCAGAATCAATTGAAGGTTGTGCACATACCCTCTACAGAACAGGTTGCTGACATTTTCACTAAGGCTTTATCAGCTCCTACTTTTGAAAAGTTCCGTTCCAAACTCAAGATTTTTCCCAAAATCACCATGAGTTTGAGGGAGGGTAATAGAGATAGAGTATGTAATATAACAGATCAAGATCAAGAAGATCAAGATATAGTTGTTAAGAGATAATCAAGCCTAGTTTGTTTTCAAATCTGTTATTTCTATTTTCTGTTAACAATAGAATTCTGTGGTAACTTGCTATATATACAGCAGAGTTGCTTCATCTATGTAATCTGATCCAATTACTCAATATTAGATCATCAAATCATTTTAGCTTTTCGTTTCATTGAAAACTCTTTCAATATGGTAGAGTTCATCTATCCTTACTTTTTTATTAAAAATTATCTTAATTAATAATTTTAATATATGATTTTAAGTTAAAATTAAATTGAGTCAGTAAATGATTAACTCTTAACTCTTCTGTAAACTTATGAAAATTACAGAACGACTGAAACTCCAACATTAAAATCAGGCGACCTATGATAATAATGGAGAAAAAAATCTAAAAAAGTAAGTATTATAGTAAAGATAAGCTCCCATAATTTTCTGAAATAGAACACTACATCAGTACATGGATTCGAGATAAGACGAAAAAGAGTGAGAACATGACAAACTCGTGAACACCGAGATCTGAAGAAGATTGGTGGTGTATCTGCAAAAAATTTATATTCTCATGTTCAAGACAAAAGGAAAAAAATATCAAAAAGATAAAAAAAAAAAAATTAAAAGATGAATCCGAACTTCTAATTGTTTTTCACTAGACATACTTTAGTTTAGTGATGAGTATTTATTGCATATCTTTTGTTCCCTTCAGCCATCAATGACTAATTATTAGTCATTCAGGCATTGACCATCCCTCTTCATTTATATGCATTTCCAACTTAACAATCTCATAATAAAATTAGAATGAAAGTGATATCAAATGCAAAGCTTAGAGTTACTTAAGAGGCGTTTCCACAAAATATTTTTAAAACATATATTAAAGTATAAAATATATAAATATATAATTTTGATTTAAAAATTAATTTTTAATATATAAAAAAATATTTTTTAAAATTAATTATTAAAAAAATTAAAGGATAAATTAATATTTATTATAATAATAATTAAATATTGAGTTTATGCTAGTCATAAGGCGGAGGTACACAAAAAAAAACGTAGTATTATAAACATCATTTGGTTTATATATATCTTGAGTCAGAGATACAGAAATATAAACATCAAAGATATAGACACAAATTATTAGTATCGATAATATTTAGAGACAAAAAAAATCCAAACTTATCTTATTTAATATTTGTAATAATTTTTTTAAAACAAAATAAATCATCCACCGTTGTACTTCAACAAGAATTTCACAAGAATTAACAAAAACATTTATAAAAAAGAAAAAAAGAAAAACGAAAAAAGAAGAGAAAGCAACAGAGGAAAAGATATGTGAAAGAAGAAAAGGAAGGTGATAAAAGAGGAAAGCAACTGAGACGGAAGGTGACGAAGATGGAAGAAGAGTCAAAACTGATGTAGAAGTGAAACAAGCCAGAGAAAGACGCAACAGTGGCAGACTCGAAGAAGAAGAAGGAGAGGCGGCCGTGGGCGCTATGAAGAGGAGGAGAGGTGTTACGTGGAGGAGGAAGAGAAGAAGTCGATAGATCTAGACGAAAGAGGAGGAGACGCGACAATGGCGGATCTAGGAGGAGGAGGAGGAAGAGATACAGCGGCAGTAATGGTGGCAGAAAAAACAATGATTAAGGGAGAGGTTATTAGCAGATAAAAAATGAAGGAGGGAGGAAGGAGTATAATGATCATAACAAAAAATAGAGGAGAAAAGGGAAAAATGATTAAGGTTAAGGATCAATTTATTATTTAAAAAATTAATAAGAGATAAAAGTGTAAAAAATTATATCTAATTAATTATATTTTTATGTCTTAATATTTTAAAAAAGAAAAAGTATAAGGTACCAATATACTATTTGTCAATTTATTGTCAACAATAATTAATTATTATAAGGAGATACGTGTATAAGGAAATACATCCCGGAGACACATCCACAAAGACACTTTTATTAGACACATCCATAAAAAGACACTTCCATTAGACACATCTATAAAGACATTTCCATTAAACAGTTATAAATAAGAGTTGACAGAAGCTAGTAAAATTCTTGTTAGTTACGTAACAGAATTGTTTAAAAAACACTAAATTTATGTATTCTATGTGCATTTGTGTACTAACTGTAACATAATATGTGAGAATCTGAAAATAAAATTAAATTTAAAATAGAGTAAAGTATCGTTTTTGTCCCCAACGTTTGGGGTAAGTCCCAAAGTTGTCCCTAACGTTTCAATCGTCCTATTTAAGTCCCCAACGTTTCAAAACTGACTCAATGTTGTCCTGCCATTAGGGATCCGTTAACAGAATTGACGGCGGGACAAAATTGAGACGATTTTGAAACGTTAGGGACTTAAATAGGACGAAAACGTTGGGGACAAAAATGATACATAGAAATAAATTTTAATTTTATCATTCAATAATATCAATTTTTTACTATACATAGTATTCAATTATTTTTTAATCACATCTAAGTAAATTACATTTAACCATATTACTTTCATTTTAAATAAATTAATTTTTTTATAATTTTACTCTTAAAGATTTTTAGTTATCATGAAATATTTGTAGAATGACTAGTATATAAACTTGTAGAAAAGAAAAAAAATAATATATATATATATACAATAAAATATAAATTATACCTTTTGTCTCTAATGTATCAAAATTCTTTAAATTATAAAAAATAAATTTATTTAAAATGGAAGTAATGTGATTAAGTGTAATTTATTTAGATGTAATTAAAAAATAATTGAATACTATGTACAGTAAAAAATTAATATTATTGAAAGATAAAATTAAATTAAAATTTATTTTTATGTATCGTTTTTGTCCCTAACGTTTTCGTCCTATTTAAGTCCTTAACGTTTTAAAATCGTATCAATTTTGTCCCGCCGTCAATTCTGTTAACGGATCCCTGACGGCAGGACAACATTGAATCAATTTTAAAACGTTAGGGACTTAAATAGGACGATTAAAACGTTAGGGACAACTTTGGGACTTACCCCAAACGTTGGGGACAAAAACAATACTTTACTCTTTAAAATAAAATACAAAAATCGTTAGGAAGTTTTTAGTCTTGTACAACTAATGAGTTTGTTACAATTTGTTAGAGAATTAGTTGAGAATTAGTTATTTATCTCGTTCCTCTGTACAAATATATATAGGGTGCATCTATAGTGTAAAATTATGATGTTTCATTCATTTAATATACAGAAAATGTTCATCATCTAAATTTCTCTCTGACTTCTTCCAACCTTCTTCACTGTCCTCTTCAATTTCAATATGTTGAAACTTTATTATCAATTTTAACTTTTACTTCTCTTCTCTTTTTTTGACAACTTACTGTATCACACTGGTACCATTTTACAATAACGTGTTCATAAAAAATTTGTGCTCAACAAATAAGTAATAGACATATACTAGTGTGCCATATCTTTGTGTTTATATCTCTGTAATTAAATTATAACAAATTAAATTAATTTGAGTTGGTTGAGTGATCAACTCACTTGTTCGTTTAAACAAATAGTAAAAATTTAAATATCGTCTTTTATGTATATAATAATTTATTGACAAATAACAAATTCTTTAATAGAATTTAGATGCACAACTGATTAATCATTGCCCTATCAAATCTGCCAATATCATGGGCAACCCAAATAATACACTCTTATGGCGGTGATCTGTTTCCGGCGACATGTGGGCTTCCCCAATTCCCAGCCACATGGGGGGACCAGATTTATTTGGAAAAGCATTATATTGTGATTAACTACTGACTTTTCAGAGAATTTCATATATACATTTTCTTAAGACTAAACTATGTATTTACTACTTAGTGTCTTCAATATACATGACATAAATCGATTTTGTTTACGAAACATTGTTTGTGTTGTTTCGTTTCTTTACAATACTTCAATTTCTAAAACAAAATATAATATCAGTTTAATTATTATTATTAAAAGATATACACATGACGTCAATTTAATTAGTGCTTTAGTATATAATTTATTGAAGATGTAATTTTCATCTGAAATTTTTTTGGTATATAGAATTTTTTGTCGCTCGAAATCTCTGATGAGATTTTTTTTTTCAGGAATTGATGAAAAATGTGGAGAGAATTGAAAATAAGGGAGCGGAATTAGAAAGTAACGGATTGAGCTGAGGGAGAATGGGTGTTACGGTAGCGGTGAAAGGGGAAAAAGAAAGATAGGAGAATTGGAGGAGGGTGATGGTAAAATATTAAAAAGGATAATTTGAGAATTTTGAATAGTTTTAGGTTTTGGTTAATTTTATTTATTGGAATTTATCTTTAATAAGTATAATGTTAGTTTTATTTTTTATAGATAGATTTGTCTGCATTTGAATCTTTTATAGTTAAAAATGATTATTTATTCTATTAAAGTCAAACTAAAAATAAACGAAGAGTAAAGATTCAACCTGATTCTTGTGCATTTTTACTAAAGACAATAAGTTTTTTGTTCAAAAAAATGAACACTTAAGTCTTCAATTTTTTTATTTTAGGACAATATAAAATTTTTATTAAAAAATTCGTTAAATAGTAACGAAAACTAGTTTTGTGGGGAGTTTTATTCGTAATTTGTGGGATTTTAATCTCTCATAAACTATTAATAAGATTATTTTTGAAAAATTCCTTCACCGGTGATGGTTAAGTGGAGAAAGACCATTGCTGAAAATGGTGTCGCAGGAAAGAAAGTAATTGTAGTATGAAAATCTTTTAAAGAAAAAAATAGCATCAAATATAAAATGAAATAAGATGACATTAATGTCGATGATATTTGTATTGATGATAATAACAGTAGAGGAGATAATGGTAGTGATAAAGTATGATTATACAATAAAAATAGTAAAGGTAGAAGTGATAATGATGAGGATGAAGAAGTTGATGGTGGTAGTGATCATAGTTGGTTATATCGTTAAAAAGAATTTTGCGAGAGTTTAAAACTCTCACAAATTATAAATAAAACTCTCACAAAACTGATTTTTATTACTGTTTAACGATTTTTTTTAATAGAGAAATCCTATGTCCTAAAATAAAGTATCATTTTTGTCCCAAACGTTTAGGGTAAGTCCTATTTGTGTTCCTAACGTTTAAATCGTTCTATTTGTATCCTTAACATTTATAAAAGTGATTCAATGTTATCCTACTATCAATTATACATACTAACAAATCAGATTATATTTTTCAATTATTCTCACTTGGATGTATTCATTCTCAATTAGGTCTCACTTGGATGTGTTCGATTTTAATATTATACCCACTATTTGTGTTTAGATTCAATTATGACCCTAGAAAAGTGAATTATGTAAATGTTGTAGGAATTAGTTTCAACATTTGATGAGCTATTTTTCGGAGTATATCATCGATTCTATCCTAGACATTTGTATTCTAACTTCAAAAATAGATTTTTAAAACTCAAACTAAAGCGCTCATGATGTGTAATTGACGGCAGGATAATATTGAATCACTTTTACAAACGTTAGAGATACAAATAGGACGATTTAAACGTTAGGGACACAAATAGGATTTACCCCAAACGTTGGGGACAAAAACGATACTTTACTCTAAAAAAGTTTAGGACCGAAGTATCTTTTTTTTAGACAAGAGACACATTGTTCTTTGTGAAAATAGACAAAGATCGAGTTGAATCTTTACTCAACAAACGAGAGTATACTTTGTGAAAGTAAGAGGAAAGAAAAAGAGAGATACAAGACAATAGATGCTAAAATTAGGGATAAATAAGAATATAATAATTGAAATTAAATAAAAAATAAATTTAAATAAAAATAAAAAATAAGAAGAATGTTGAGGAGTTTTTATAATTTTTATTTTTGACCATCAGTTAATCATCAATGTTTAAAAGTATGAGATAAAGTATGTTGTTGGAATATTAGACTAAAGGAACTAGAGTAAAGGAATTAAGTTGATGACTAAGTGATGACCAAAAATAATAAATTCTGATAGTTCCTAGCATTTCTAAAAAATAAAAAGGGTAGATTTAAATTGAATACAAAAAGAATCACTCTACTTTTTTATTTAATTTCTTGACATAAAATAAAAGATATTCGCTCAACTTAACTTCTCCACACCATATAGTTTGAGAATTAAATAGAAGAGAATCACTTAACTTTTTATCCAATTTCTTAATGCAACAAATTAAGAGAGAAATTCGCTCAACTTCTTTTGTCCACGCCATAATTTCATTACGAAGCCAAAAGTGATTTTTCACCCATTAATTTGTGCTTCACAACTATAGTTTAGGAGGTTATAATCTCTTATAATAAAATAAAATAAAAATCATAAATTCAATCTACTAATTAAATAAACAAAATTAAAATATATAAAATTAAATATTCGAATACTTAAAAATATAAATTAATAATTTTAAAATAATATTTAAATTTTTTATATCATAAATATTTAAACCACGTACCAGTAGCGAAAAAGATAAAAAAAAATTTATGAATTGCAACTAATGAATTATATAATCTCACGTGTGTTTTCAATATAGATGATAGGTATTTATAGTACTCAATTACAATCAAGATTGCATTCAAGATTATAAATTAGTTTTCTTGCTCACTAGGTAATGCAATGTTTTCCAATTCTGTTTTGTCAGTTATAACATAATTGGTTAATTATGGTAAGTTTAAATAGTGCTTCTCTTTACATTCTCTCAAGCTTAAGGACTTATAAGTAAAGATCTTGAGTTTGGAACGAAAATGAAAAAACAGAAAAGTAGAAAGAGCCTTTTATTATTAGTATGTAAGCAAGTTGAGAACTGGATAGTATATGCTCCACAAAATGAAAATTAATTCTAAAATGTTTACAAGTGTATAATATAAATATATCATATAAGATAGAACTTGATTCATTTCATAGAAGTCTCTTTGTTGATAACTTGAGATGTAAATTCTTTTTTTACGTAATTTATTTATTTGTTCTTAAAAATACATGAAAGATAATCTATTTTATTCCTCATAAATATATGTTATAGGAAGAGTTTCAAGTGTACCAAAAATATCGGTATTCCAATTATTTTAACTGTCAATTTAAATTATAAAAAATATATATAATATATATTAATTAAAATCAACGGTTAAAACAATTAGAACACCGGTATTTTCGGTATACTTAAAATTTTTCCTATGTTATATCAAATAAATTAGCAAACTTACGGAAACTGAATAATGCATGTCATACATGCATATTATTTTAAAGGAAAAGCAGACATTATATAATAGAAATTAAACCGTTTTCTTCCAAGACTAAATCGATAAAGATCAAACTGATGTAATGTTTTTCTCTTGAGGTTGCCAAATAATTAAATCAGTTTTGTTTATTTTAGTAATTCAGTGACTAATTTAACTCATTGACTATGTCCTCATCAACATGTGAAGACAACTTAGCAATCACATTATCCATTTTAAAACTCAATAAACAATTAGCTATATATCTTGATGATGGGAAAAAGGACAAGTCACAATTTCCGAAACATATTCTACATATGTTTATGTTGTTATTAGTGATTGATGCATGGGAATCAGAGATGTAAAAAATATATAACTCCAATATTGCTGTCTATTTGACTTGCCGGCATGTACAAGACACAATCTTGCATTTGCATTCCACAAATTATTAATAAATCACAACCCAATTAGAGATGATCATTCTTCTACAAAACGATAATAATAATAATAATAATCGCTAAAAAAAAAAAAAAAAAAAAAGATGAGCTGATATAGGAGTGTCAATGGATAGGGTAGGGTAGGGTTTGGAGACCCTAATTTACCTGCGGATTGAGAATATCTCAACCCTAATCCTACCTGCTTTTAATCTGCGGGTATCTGACTCTACCCGCGGGTTATAAAAAAAGATGCAACATTATTATATAACTTGATGATAATTTAAAATAGAACTGACTTTTATGTAAAAAAAATATATATTAAATTATCAATTAATGATCTTCTTTTAATGACTAAAGATCTTTTGCATTTAGTGAGAGGTCTTTGGTTCAACATCTATTTAAAACATATTTTTATATAAATATATAACATATACATATATAGGGTGCGGGTTAGTCGGGTAGGGTTGAGGTACAACCCGCACCCTACCCGACCTGCACGAGAACCCTACCCGCTATGGATCGGGTTGACAACTCTACCCAACCGGATGGAGTCGAGTTAGGTACCTGCGGGTAGAGTACATGTTGCCACCCCTAAACTGATTATCGTGATCTATCGTACCTTAAATGTTCTAAATTTTGAATCAGGGTTTTTTTTTATATATTTTCTTAAGTTAAGGATTGGTTAAGGATATTATTTTATATTTAAAATAATCATTTAGTCCTTCTCTTTAAATTTATTTAAATTGGTCTTTTAAAATAATTTTATTGTAATTAGTTCTTTTTAATAATTATCTCTTGTTAGTGGTCCTTTGAATTAATTTTCCCTACTTTACTTTAAATAGAAAAAAATATTAATAATAAAAAATATTTTTTGGATAAAAAATAGAATTGAATAAAAAATAAATATGTTTACTAAATTTGTAAAGAACGTATATGCTGTATATGATTTTTTTTTTTTTGGGTTAGGATGATATTTTTTTTTTATTTTATTATAAAAAGAACAACCTTTATTCTTCATTAAAAAGCGTAATGCACCATTACATTACGAGAAGAGAAGAAAGAATTATTAAAGTGTTAATAGATAGATGCCTTACACTTTTGTTTTCTGTTTTTTTTGGTCATAAGATGCCTTACACTTTTTATGTAAATTATGCAATTTTTTTTCGGATTGCTGTAGAAGGGAGTCACCGAGGCCCTTTTTCTTTTTCTTCTTAGAAATCATATCAATTTACAATATTTTTTGGGTCCAAGTTGAAGTTCATATAGCATCTAAACATATTAAATTTTGCCCCGTTATTAGCCGTTATCCATTTGCCAAATAATTTACCAAGATACGAATTTTATATTTTTGGTCATTCCGAGATCAAAAGTTGTTAGCCTATTTTGTCTCTTTTGCATACAATGACCAAAAAATATAGAGATGAAATTCAGGGTTTTGAAGGACATGCTAACCCAATAATTGTAATCACCAAAAATATAACCCATACAGTTTTGACCCAAAACTAAATCCTATTTGCACAGGTTGACCCCCAAAACAATAGGACATTGTAAGGTGTATATATATAACACTTAGTGTGGTTTCATGGATGAGAAATTGAGCTATTAGCTTGTTAATTAAGGAATAACACTAATCAACCTGAGTTGGCCGAGTGATCAGCTCACTCATTCATTTAAACAAGTATTAAGAGTTCAAATCTTGCCTTATATATAAAATAACCTATGGATTAACGGCAAACCCCTTAAATAGAGTTCAAATCTAGCGAATTAATTATTAACCTATGAAACTGAAAAATATTATAGGTATCTAAAAAAAACACTAAATGAGAAATTTTCTTGTTACATATGAAGATCTGAGTTGAATAGGTTCTGTAATCACTTGCAAATGACTTTTAACTTTTTTCTGAATTGTTTTCGATCTTTAGACTAATATTTGGATTTTATTACTAAAAATTCGACTAATTCAGTTTGACAAATTACAATTATCTTTTTCATATATTTTTTTTTCCTTGAAACTCAAATTCAAATTATTAAAAAAAAAAAAACCTACAAACATGTAAATAAATATTATTCTGGTAATTATCAAAGCATATCCACAGATGTATTTTCAAAATAATAATAATATATAATTTGATGAGTTTCTTTTTATTAGCAAGTAGTGCATCATCATCATTGTTTGAAAGCAGAGGAATTACAAAGGTGGCAGTTGTGGAAGTGACAATACACTGTGAAAGAAGAAGACATGTTACTCTTGCTGGCTTATGAATATTAATTGAGTACAATCTCACACTCACACTACTTTTATTTCATTTGATTAATTCAAGTATTGAACCACCTTCCCCAAAAATTTGCATCCTTGCCATTTTGTTTTCACTAACCACTGCAATAGCCTAAACAGACATACATACATGGTAGGCCCAAAGGAGCACTACTACTTTTAATTTAATTTATTAAATCAAAATATTAAAATTATTATAAAATTGTATTAATTTGTTTAGTTGCTTTGTAATAATGTGTTTATTGTTTAACACAATAAACACAAAAATAACTTTTGTTCGGCAATTATGAAGTGTGTATGAGATTTATGATTTGAAAATACCATTTGATTTTATTTTTCACGTTTTTTTTTAATTTGATAAGTTAAATGTAGATTTGAATTTTATTTAAGAATTTGTCATTGGTCAATGAATTAATATATTTATAAAGTAGTATTCGAATCTCAATATTTATTTAAACGAACAAATAACTTAATCATTCGATTAACTATTGTTACGAAACTACTTCTCCCAAAACTTTAATTTGATGATAGAAAAAGTCGAAAGGCAACAAAAATAGTTATATATCTAACACTTTCTCTCAAACAAGACTTCTTTTTAGATTTGTTTGATTTTTTTTGTATAGACATTTTTTTCTCATTTTATTTGCCTTATATATATATATATATATATATTTGAGATTCACCAATAATCAAAATTTAGATTTTTGGGATACAGAATTTTAATATTATATTATAAAATTATTTTTCTTAAAAATTTGAACTGATAGAAAAAAGATAATATGAACAATTATATCTTTAACAACTATGTTTGATTATTCACATTAATCATTTAGAATTATTTCTGAAAAATTGCACTCTATTTTTTCAGTATGGGCAATATATAATTATTGCTTGAATTTTCTGTCCATCTCTCTCTCATGAGTAATATATTAGCTGTGATGATTGAAGGTGAATTGTCATTTATTTTAAGAGGGTCTTAATTCCAACTTTCTCAAAATTGTAGAGTTGAAAGGGACAAGTTGGTAGATATATGTGAGACCATAATAAGGATATGTGAACTGTTACAATGTGCTGCTATATATAGACCCCCAGTCTATACAAATTTAGTGGACCTTATTCAATACACCACTTATAACCTATTGCCTTAAATTCCACTATTTCATTCAAATCATTACATCATTTCATTTAAAGCTCATTTTGTTTAAACAATATTATCTTTTCTCATCTTTCAGTTGTTTAATTTGTTTAGGGATATTATATTGTTATGTAATTTATCATTTATTAATTTAAAGGAAGATTATTTGTTTGTTGAATTCATCATTTATTGTCCGTTTAAACATTAGAAATAATTAAATGATATTAGATGGATATAATTTAAATATATTAATTCTATTAATTATGTAAAAAAAAAAAATTAGACTGTCATTAAATAATATTCTACTACATTAATTATTATAATCGATTCTCTTTTTTTTTTCTACTTAAAAAGTCATTCAAATGTTTAAATTTGATTGGTTCATAATGTTAAATAGAGTTTTACAAAATCAGTGCATAATTTTTTTTTCTCTTTTTACCTCAATTAAATAATTAAATCACTAGTATGTGGGTCTTACTAGAAATCTAAATAATTCGACCCAACAAGAATAAAGTCTCATGAAAGTGATAGTAGTCTTATAGCAAGACTTTTTGTGTTTTCATTTATAAAATGTTCACACCAAAATTCATTGAGATTAAAGTAGATATCACTTTAATGAAATTCCGGTTGATAATAATAATAATGCATATTTATTATTTATCTTAACTAATTAGCAATTAAAGGTTAACATTTAGTCACCAGAAAAAAGGGTTAGCATTTTCATTTTTCAATAACGATAAAAAAAAAAAAATAACCTTCTTGATATTAAATTGTGCCACTGAGACAAGATATTTATAACAAAAGTATGATGTTGGAAGAAATACGTATATATATAGAATAAAGAAAACCCATTTTTTTTTCTTTTTTCCTTTTTTTTTCCAAAGAAAAGAAAAAATAGATACAAGTGTATTGGCTCCCACACAAAAGAGGACCATATATGAGAATTACATAAATCATTAAAGTAGCTAACAACAAAACGAAAAGCTTTAACTATAAAAATGCCAGACAAGCACATGAACCTATATAGAACACTTCAATATGAAGATATTGATGTATTATTATTGTTATTATATTATTATTATTTATTGTTTTGTCAATCTTTCAAAGGATTAATAAGGAACTACAAGCGAAAAATGATGTTGATACTGAGCATCAATTGCGAATTACATAAAATGATTGCTAATCGAGTATTCCAGATCATATACGAAACTTTTTATTTATTTACTTTTTTTTAAAAATGTTTCCTATAAATTTCATTCTAAAAAAAAATATTATGTTATGCTATAGTTAAAATAAAACCGTCTTTGAAATCAATAATGTTACTAGATTATTTTTTATTAGTTTAATATTAATAGAAAAGATTGGTATTATTTTAGTTATTAAAATTATTACTTAAAAATCTATTTAGTATGTCCGCCATTCTGAGAAATCAATGAATTATAGAATAATAAAGATTCAGATTTTTTTTCCTTTTAATTTGTTGATTGGAACAACTATATTCAACAAAAAAAATTATTACAAAATAATATCTCATCAAATTTTATTGGATGAGTTTGAAGAAAGAGGTAAAAAATTGAAAAGAAGATGTCGAAGAAAAAATAAGAGAAAAAAAAATGGCATCATTGGCAACTATTGACAATTTACAACTTTTTAATTCGATTCACAACTTAATTGTTTTCCATGTTCATGCAATTTGAAAAAAATCTCATGTCCTACACTATTCAAGTTGTAATGTTGATCGTTTGAGAAACTAGGAGAGAAAGAAAAAGTAAAAGTTGAGAGAAGGAGAAAAATTTATTCTTTTTATTTTGATAATTTTCTATGAATGAAAAAACAGAAAAATAAAAAATTTTATGAATTTCTATTATAATTAATTACCATCAATATTAAACTAATAAAAAAATAATCTAAGTAATAAGTAGATTTTCAGCTAACAAAAAAGATAATAATTGAACATTAAAAAAAACTCAAAATTCAAGTAAAACCAACATTTAAAAATGAAACAAAATAAAAAAGTTAATTTAAAATATAAAATTTAAAATATAAAATATAGAATTTAAAATTTAAAATTTAAAGTTTATAATTTATAATTTATTATTAAAGATTTAGAATTTAGAATTTAGAATATAGAATATAGAAGTTAGAAGTTAGAATTTAAAATTTAAAATTTAGAATTTATAATTTAAGATAATCGATAAGAATCGTAGTCAACGTCAACTAGAGGAACTTGTGGTATTAGGAAAAAAGAGAAAAAAAAAAAGTAATTCTTAAAAGATATTTTTAATTTTATTTTTTATTTTCTGTAGCA
Organism: Arachis ipaensis; assembly: GCF_059453495.1. Taxonomy (NCBI): domain Eukaryota; kingdom Viridiplantae; phylum Streptophyta; class Magnoliopsida; order Fabales; family Fabaceae; genus Arachis; species Arachis ipaensis. Next base: position 140,103,290 of record NC_142435.1, on the reverse strand, counting down.
TGATTAGTTAAAATATTACCATATTCTTTGTATAATAATCAACGGCTGATTTTATTTTATTTGTCTTTTCTATTTATAAGAAGATAATTAATCAGATTAGGGATTTTAGCATATTAGTTAAACCTCAAGATTGCTTGTTTCACCGCATTTTAAATAGTAAATTCTAAACTATCCCGTAAAAAGTATATACGAAAAAAAACCAATCTTAATTTTTCAAAACACAAACTCAATTCAACAATTTTTATTTTGTACATGGTGGCTAAAATAATGAGGTTTCATAAAATGATAGATCTCACTCGTATAACACAGTTATACATGGATAAATTGTTGAGGATAACAATTAAAAAGTCATTTTATAGGGATCGAAAAGCTATTTCGCAAGAACAAAAAGTATTTATTCCGAGATATTTTGTTGGTAGAGTATTTTTTTTTAAATAGGATTTATCTAACATAACCTTATTATTAATAGAAAATTTTAAATATTTTTTATTTAATAATAAATATAAAATAAATATATTAAAATTTTAATTTATCTTTACACATATTACTTTTTAATATGTTTTTGTTTTTTGTTTAAAATTTTTTAACTACACCCTACCATAATTTTAAACACACTTTAATGCTATCGTATCAGTACTTGGGATTTATTTATATTTCTTAAGTTAAAATTAATTCTGCCTAACCTTCAATATTTAACAAAAAAATTAAGAACACAATAAAAAAAATTTTGACAGAAAAATATTCTATTATCCAAGTCTTTGTTATAAATAACTCATATATTCATAACTTAAACTTTTATCCCCTATTTATAGACATCGACCTCTTCACAGACGGTTATAATTAAATCTGATTAATAATTCAAATCGAATGTCTAAAATCTTCATTATAAATTTATTAAAATGTTCTATGATCTTTCAGATTCTTTTAAAACCTTTTAAAATCTTTAAACACCTTCTAAAATTATTCAAATAATTCTCAAATATTCTAAAATAATGTACAAAGACCATTAAATATAATATCTTAAAATTTACCATCACAACCCGCTATAAAACATACATTTGATTGGGAGCGAAATGCTAAAGCGAAAAACAAATTTTTTATCCCCAACAGAAAACTGATTTTGCCTCCAATAAAAAGCTCTGATTCTATATATTGTGTTTCACACAATCAGACACATTTTTTAACATACACACCAACAACATTATCATATTTAAATCTTTTAGGCTCAATTTAAAGCTGACTCTAAGAGAATATAAAACCTGTCAACCAATGAACTTGTTTTCAAGTCCAACTGTAACATGCTACTACTAGTATATAATATAAGGCTCAATTTGGTTTTTGAGTTTTTATCTAAAACTTAATTTAGTCTTTAAATTTTAAATATATTTAATTTCGTTTTACAATTTTATAATCATAAATTAATAAGTTGATCTTTTCATCATTATTAAACTACTTAAGAGAATATTTATACGTACAGTTAATTGTCATTGCAATATAATCTAAGTATTAATAGGCGTTTATAGGTGTGCGATTCAATTTAATTTTTAAGAGATTTAATTTGATTTTTTAATAAGTTAAATTCTATTGAAAATTTTATATGCATACAAAAAATTAGTTCTTATATATTTGTATATAAATATATGTATTATTTAAATTATTTTTAATATATATTTAGTATTTCAATATATACTATTAGAGGTTGAGCAAAGAGCTTGCTCTGCTGCCTGCTCTGCTGCGTAGAGATGATATTAGTATTGTTCAGTTAGTTAGTTAGTCTAATAGGCTGTGATTTAGTTTTTCTGTTAGAGTTAGTGGGCCCCTGCTGACTCAGTAGAAATTTTTAGGCCAGTGCTCAGTTATTCAGTTAGTTACAGTTAGTTGCCTGCTCTCATAGATCAAGTTAGTTACTAGAAGGTTCAGCTGTGTCTTTAAATGCCAATACTCATGTGTATAATAACAGTTTTTCGCTTCAGTTCAATACACACATGCTTTCAGCCCCATTCTTCTTTCTCTCCTCTCTGTGAATTCACTCTGAGGCCTGGTACCTTTCATGGTATCAGGGCCTTCAGCTTACAGCTTCACACACCACGATCCAAGAACAGTCATGGCTCAAGGATTCACAGCAACTCCAATTTCAATAAAATTGGATGAAGAGAACTTCTTGCAATGGAAGGATCAAGAAATTTCGACAATAGAAGGAAACGATATGCTGAGCCACATTACAGGACAAGGAGTTCCTCTACAGTTCGTGACTTTGGAAGATGGAACAAATACAACTGCAAATTCAGAATATCAGCAGTGAAAACGACAAGATGCACTTCTAAAATCATGGTTGCTAGCCTCTATGAGCAAGCCTTTCACCACCAGGATGGTAGGATGCACGTATATACACAGCAAGTGTGGAAAAGGTTGGAAGATCACTTCTCCTCACAAATCAAAGCCAATGTGATGCAGTTGAAGAATAAACTCAGCACTCTCCAAATTAGAGGATCTGTAACTGAGTATATACTGATGATCAAAGGCACAATTGATGCATTGGCCTCTGTAGGAGAGATGATGAAAGAAAGTGATCCTGTGAGCGCGATTTTGAATTGCTTAATAGAAAAGTACTCCTTAGTTTACACTTCAGTACTTGCCAGGTCAGAAAGCATAACCGTTGCTGAGTTGGAAGCATTGCTACTAGCTCATGAAAGCATGCTTGCAAAATTCAAAAAGTCTGAAGCGTTTATGCAAACAAATATAGCACGATTCAGAAACTATAACCAGCATCCACAAGCAAGAAAAGGAGGCTTCAGAGGTGGATTAAGAGGAAGAGGAGGCAGAATGTTTAGAGGAGGTAAAAATTTTTCTGGTGAAGGAAGGCCAGCACAAGATTCAGCAAATGATGCACAATTTACAAATGGAAGATGTCAGTTTAGCAAAGGAGGCAGATTGTATAGTATTAGAGGATATGAAAATGACAGGCCACAATGTCAATTGTGCAACAAGTTTGGACACACTACAAGAACCTGTTGGTACAGGTACAGTGAGGACCAGTATGAAGAAGAAAGTTATGGAAGAGAAGGATACAATCACAGCAGCTTAGATCAGCTTGCTCAGCCTGAAGCTAACTTCTGCAACATGCTATCAACACCAGCAACAGTCCAGGATCCAAACTGGTATCCAGATTCGGGTGCTTTACACCACATGACTCATGAGGAACAAAATCTGATGGAGAAAGAAGAATACTGTGGCAAAGAGCAAGTTGTGATCGACAATGGAACAGGTTTGCAAATCTCATTTGTTGGAAGTTCATGTTTTAAAACAAATCTGAGCTCTAGGTTATTGCATATGAGAAAATTGCTGTGTGTTCCTGAAATTACTAAGAATTTGATGAGTGTCCACCAATTATGCTGTGACAACAAGATTTTTTTTGAATTCCATGATGATAGGTGCTGTATAAAGACTAAAGACACAAAGGAGATTGTGCTTCAAGGCACAGTAGAGAGAGGCCTCTATAAGTTTGTTAATCTTCACAACACACAAATACCAACTGCTTATGTCTCTGCAGTAAGAAATAAGGATGAGTCTTTACTTTGGCATGCTAGATTAGGCTATCCAAACCATAATGTACTCTCAAAAGCATTAAAAACCTGCAAAATTCCTGTCTCACCCGAAAAGATAAGTTGCTCAGCTTGTTGTATAGGAAAATCATACCAATTGCCTTTTCCTTCTTCACAAACGATGAACACACATCCTTTGCAGCTTGTGTATTCGGATATTTGGGGGCCTGCTCCCCTCCCAAATAGAAATGAAAACTGGTATTTTGTAAATTTTATTGATGCTTTTTCAAAGATTACTTGGTTGTACCTAATCAAGTCTAGAGCTCAATTAAAAACAGTTTTTAATAATTTTCAACAAATTGTTGAATTGCAACTTAACACTAAACTAAAGTCACTGCAAAGTGACAATGCTGCTGAGTATATTAGCTTATCGAAAAGTTTGCAAGATAAAGGAGTGGTGCATAGGTTCTTGAAGGTTGTGGTAGGCTTAGAGAAGGGGGGTTGAATCTATGCCTTCCTTTTAAGTTGCTGTTATGTCCCTTTAAAATAAACTTTCAATTCTGATTCTGTTTGTACTCAGCAGCAGAAATTTATGAGACATTTTATTGTTGTCTCATGAATATCAGAAAACAGAACATAGCAGAGAAGAGAAAAGCTAACACCATCATGTATCCTGGTTCGGTTGCCTTGTGCTATGCAACCTACATCCAGTCTCATCCACAACAGTGGAAGAATTTTCACTATAGTTAACAGTATTACATACACCAATTTCACAGGATTGACCCAATCCTTTCACACTTAAGTTCTAACCTAACTTGACATTGGCTATGCTAATACCTAACTATTCACTCTTAGTGCTGACCCAACTAAGAAAGGGATACCTCACAGGTACAAGATACAAGACATAAACGTACCTAAAGAAATCTGAAAATAACTCTAGGCTTTTCTCTCAAGTGTATCACTCAGCCTTTTTTTACTCATGGATTTTACTTGAGCTTTCTCACAATTCCTTTTCTCACAAGAAATTACAGAAAGATAAATATAGAAAAGTACATCACAATCTGTAAAACATGAAGGAGATTGACTTCATCAACAGCCTCTTTGCTACGTGCAAAACCAGATTTGCGAACCTCAGATACAGTTCTTCAGTATTGGCCGAATGATTCTTTGAAAGAAATTATTATCCAAGTAGAGGAACTTCTTTCCAGAACACTACTCTCACAACTCTGGTTTTCTCTCCTTGGTTTCTGAATGAACAACAGACCTCCTTTATCTCCTTGCATGTTGCTGGGTTCTTCTTCTAAGGTCAACACCTTGAGCCTTGAGCTTCACTAACCCACAGATTCACTTTTCCTCGTTAAACCTTAGAGTAGAAACTTGGATTCTGACTTCCTCATCTTGACCGAAAGCCATAAATCAGCAACCACAAGAGTCTTCTAATGGTCAACTTGATCTGAGCCCTTGAACACCAACTTGGTTCCCAAGACTTGTTTGAGACCGTGGATTTACAGCAGAGAGGAACAGAAATTCTCTTTTCCATATAGCTCAAAACGGAGATACAGGGAGTTGAAGATGAAGAAAAGAAAGTGTGTTGCATGCAAGAGGAAATGGATTACCTTGAGCTTTCTGATCTTTTCTTGATATGGGTGATTAGACCTTACCCTTCTTTGCTTAACCTTTTCTTTCCTTCTTCTTTCATGACTAGCTTAGTGACTAAGCTCTCTTTCTTACTTTTTTCTGAGTTCAGTGATTTGACTGAGATAGGAAAGAAAGGAACGTTGCTTTAGAAGCAATGAGAGAGGGTGAGGACTTCAATCTTGTATGAGAAGCTTTGTAGGATCAACTTGGATTTATGGACATGGGCTTGGATCGGGTTTGATTTGCTTGGCCCGTTGGTTCCTTTCTTTGTTTCTTTTGGGCTTTGTTTGAGTTGTCAACCCATCAGCCTTGTTTCATTTTTCATTTCATTTGGGCTGCAGTATTGCAACAATAAATAATTAGCTTCATATAATTATAAACAATCAACATTTAATTATTTATTTTGCCCAATTAAATAATGTTTGTCATCACTAATTAATTTAGTTAATTTCTTAACTCAACAGTTCTCCTGTCCTCATGTTCACCAACAAAACGGCTCAGCTGAAAGGAAGCACATGCATGTGGTAGAAATGGGACTCACTCTGCTGGCAACAGCATCATTGCCTATAAAATTCTGAGGGGAAGCTTTCACTACTGCTGTCAAGCTCATCAATATACTACCAACACCTGTTCTGAATGGTTTATCCCCAACTGAGAGGCTGTTTGGAAAGCCACCCTCGTATGAAAATCTTAAAGTGTTTGGTTGCTTGTGTTTCCTACACCAAAGGCCTTACCATAAGCACAAATTAGAGTTTAGGTGCTCTCCTTGTACATTCATTGGCTATGGAACTTCACACAAAGGGTACAAGTGTCTCACACAGCAGGAAAAAGGTTATTATCTCACCAAATGTAGTGTTTTTTGAAGACCAGTTTCCTTACAAAAAATCTTCCAAAAGCAATCAACCAGCAGCCTCAGAACTTCAAAATTCAACTGCAACAATCCCAAAACTCCCAAACCTTAACCCTGTTAATAATCAGCCTCAAACCAGCTCCAACCCTTCCAATAACCAACAAGAGCCTGCAACAAGTAACAATATCAATACCCTGTAGTCAAGTAACCCTCAAGTCAGTCAGCAAGCCCCTACAGCACCCTCCTCAGTCCCAGTTCCTATCCCCATCAATGACATTGAGATCGTCCTACCTATTACTGACCCTCAACATGTACAACCAGTACCTACCCAGAACCTTCACCCAATGGTAACCAAAGACAAAGCTGGAATAGTTAAGCCTAAGCTCTTTTTGGCAAGTGTAGAACCAAGAAGTGTTAAGCAAGCACTCAAGGTCCCTGAATGGAAGGCAGCAATGGACACAGAATATGAGGTTTTGATCAAGAACAATATATGGAAGCTGGTGAAACTTCCTCCTAATAAAGACGAAGTTGGAAGCAAGTGGGTTTTTCAAATCAAGTATAATGCAGACGGCTCTCTGCAGAAGTACAAGGCCAGGTTAGTTGCTCAAGATTTTGCTCAAAAGCCAAGCTCTGACTTCACAGAAACCTACAGCCCAATAGTCAAGCCTACCTCAATAAGACTGCTGCTCTCAGTTGCCTTGTCCATGTCCTAGACAATTAGGCAATTGGACGTAAACAATACCTTCTTGCATGGGGACCTCACTGAAGAGGTGTACATGAGGCAGCCCCAAGGGTATAAGCAAGAGGATCCCTCATTGGTGTGCAAATTAACTAAAACTCTCTACAGACTTAAGCAGGTTTTTAGGGAGTGGTACCATAAGCTGGCATGTGGGTTAAAAGACATTGGCTTTGTAGCAACCAAGTCAGACATAGCAGTGTTTGTTCGTGACAGCAACAATCTAAAAACTTATGTTTTTGTGTATGTAGATGACATAATTGTAACAGGTGAGTTAGCCAGTTTGGTCAAGGAAGTCATTCAGCAGCTAAATTTGAAGTTTGCTCTAAAAGACTTGGGAGATTTGTATTACTTTCTTAGAATCCAAGTCACCAAGACTAAAGATGCAAGTCTAGTATACACACATCAAAAATACATTGAAGAATTGATGAAGAAGGCTGGCATGCATGGTAGGGTGCAAAGGCTGTCACACGCCTCTTCCCTCTACAACCATAATCACAGCTCTTGAAGGGTCAAGCTTCAATGATCCAAGTCTCTACCGATCTGTCATAGGTAGTCTGTAGTACTTGACTATTACCATGCCTGAAATCTGCTATACTGTCAATAAACTAGCTCAATTTGTTCAATCTCCTCGAGATTCACACTGAAAAATGGTGAAACGTGTGCTGAGGTATCTAAATGGAACTGCAAGTCATGGTCTCCATATAAAGAAGAACATTGCTATGAGGATCACTACATACAGTGACTTTGACTGGGCTGGTGATCCAGAAGATCAAAAATCAACTAGTGGATACTGTGTATTTCTTGGCTCTAACCTGATTTCTTGGGCATCGAAGAAACAGACAGCTGTGGCCAGATCAAGCACTGAGGCTGAGTACAGAAGCATGACAGATACAGTAGCAGGATTGATTTGGATAAGAAACTTGATGGTTGAGTTAAAACTCCTTATTCCTGAAGCACCAATACTGTACTGTGACAATTTAAGTGCTGTATTATTAGCAGCAAATCCCATCTTGCATTCCAAATCTAAACATTTTTAAATAGATCTCCATTTTGTTAGAGATCATGTTAATGGAAAAGAAATCAGAGTGAGTCATATCCCAGGAGCTATGCAAATAGCTGATGTATTCACAAAAGTTGTTTCATCTGAAGCCTTCCTACACTTCAAAAGCAAGCTCAATGTCAGTGACCAACAACAAGTTGCAAGTGTTCATCAGAAAGTGGAAGCTAGAGATGATGTTGTTAGACAAAAGGAAGCTGCAAGAAAAGGAAGTTCCTGCTCTGTTGCTTAGAGATGATATTAGCATTGTTCAGTTAGTTGGTTAGTCTAGTAGGCTGTGATTTAATTTTTCTGTTAGAGTTAGTAGGTCCCTGCTAACTCAGTAGAAGCTTCTAGATCAGTGCTCAGTTATTCAGTTAGTTACGGTTAGTTACTAGTTGTCATAGATCAAGTTAGTTGATAGAAAGTTCAGCTGTGTCTATAAATACCAATACTCATGTGTACAGTAACAATTTTTCGCTTCAGTTCAATACACATATGCTTTCAACTCCATTCTTCTTTCTCTTCTTTCACTAAATTCACTCTCAGACTTGATACCTTTCATATACTTTATACGAATAATTAATTTAATAATTAATTTTTTGTATAACTATAACAATTGAAATTCTATAAATGTGTATGGCTCAATTTAGTTCAGTGAGTAATTAAATTAAGTGTATGTTACACCTTTAGTGCAATATCAACTAGATAATAAATTGCCACAATAACAATTAATTAAATACATAAATAATCGATCCATTAAGTAAATTGGTGACAAACGAACCCACCAATTGATTCAGTTATAAAACTTAATGAACAAATCGAACATGTTTAAAAGTAAGAATCTAACAGATTATCGAGCAAAAACTTAACGATTAAGTTGCACTTTATTTCACTACTATTTTAAAATCATCGATTATTAACTATTTTTCGTTTTTTATAATATTTTTTAACTTAGCAGAACAAAGACTGATTAATTTCAGATTAGACATTTAAAAGTTTGTCATTAATTAATAAATTATTATATATATAAAACAGAATTCAAATTTTTAATATTTGCTCAAATAAAATAGTGAGCTAATCATGACTCAGGAGACCAAACTAAGTTGATTATTACGTCTTTCTTTTTAATTATATCAAAAGACACTTTAAAATAATTAGTGCTCCAAATAATTATGAAAAGTACAGGTAAATAATTTTTAATTAGTCAATTTTAAATAACTACAATTAATCATGATTAATTTTATATTTTTAAAAATAAAATTTAAATAATTACTAATTAATAATAATTAATTAATATATAATACAATTTAAAAATATTTATCGACTTATTGATAGTTAGACCTGATCGTTTAATTATTAGAGAAAAAGGGTTCACAAATCACAACTGAAATAAACTGTTGAATAGTGGTAATGAAAGGCCCTTTCCCTTTCAGCAAATCTATTGGGCCATATATACATAGATCATGTGAATTGGATTGAAAATCACGGTTTCTCAACATAGAAAACCTACACGCTTGCACTTCCAAATTGAGGTTGATATTCTTCATTTTTCCATGCCCAAAAGTTAGGTTGTCACTGCTACAAACTAGTATTGGTAGGGTATATATATATAACAAATAGCAATACAATCTTATAAGAAAGATGGATATATATTTATATGTTGGTTGTTGCTTGACAATTACTCTTTTTTATTTCAATTATATTGAAAAGTGGTAAAAAAATAAAAATAAAAATAATAATAATATACCAAAAGTCCTTACACACTAGGTAGCTATAACCAATAGATCAATATTTGTCCCACATATATATCTTTGCAAACATAGAGTATCTGTCTAAGCATATGGTCACTTCTTTCAACATCACAAGATACCACATGTTTTTCGATGCCTTATTTATTTTAAGTTAGGGAAATGGAGAAATTTTCATGTTTTCTATTGAATTATATCCCTAAGAACATTGCTTGGGTAATTAAAGTGATGATAGGTAACTTAAGTTATTTAAACTAACAAAAATGTGAGTTTTTGTAAGTAAATTTATGTGGAACTTACAAAAACGAGTTAACTAGAAAATCAACTAGCTAAATTTTTATATTATTTTTTATTTTTATATTTATTATTTTCTTTTTTCATTCTTTTTCAAAATTATTATTTATTCTTACAAACTTTGCCAATTTTTTAAACAAATTTTTTGTAGTGATCCACGTTATTTTATTTTTCTTGATGATGAGAAAGGACCCATAAAAGTTAAGAATAATTTGAGAATAATATATGGAAATAAAGTGTTATTATCAATTAAAAAACGATAAAAGTTTAAAAGCTAATGGCTGTTAAGCCAATCTAAAGGGATGTATTTTGACTTGTGTTTTTATTTTTTTATTTTTTTTTTCAAAATTTTGTGAATAAATTTTTGTTTTTATCTTTTATTTTTTCATAAAATTTTAAAAATAGAAAATACTGAAAAATAAAAAAACAAAACAAAGGCACTCTAACTTTTTAAATTATTGGTATTTCAAAATTTAAATTGTAAGTATCTTTTCACTTCTTATAATCATTTTAATAAAAAAATGTACAAAAACATTAGTACATAGTCAATAAACCAATTCATGCTAGCTAGGTAAAGGGTGATATTAAATATATATGCAGTGTAATTATATTTTTGTTGATGAAAATGACGACTCTTATAATAGCAATTAGAAAGGACATAGTCAATAATTGATATGATATGCTGCTTGTGATTATCTAAATTATAGGGAGCTGCTAAATTGTTGTATGTATCTATTGATGATTTTTTTTCTTTTTCAGTGCGATCCAAGGTGATATGAAAATAAAAATAATATATTATTGAACGAACAATTTGGTGTACTGTCAATAATATTCAATTATTATTGACATTTTAAGTAACAAAATAGATTAGGGAGTATTTTGCCGACACAAGAAATGCCCGACAAAGATAAAGATTGAGGTAGAAAATGAATCACAATAATGTCTAGGGTTTGAATCACATTAGTCTATTCTTTATATATATAGAATGATTGATTTCTTCGTTAAACTTATTATTACTATTACCAGTTTATAAGGTTAGCGTAACTCATAATTAATTAAGAAATGAACTCATCTCTGTTAATATATAATAATAATCAATGATGAGATGACGGCTAATGTTCAACTTAATTAGCTGGGATTTTTAAATTGAAAAAAAAATAATAAAATATATTACAGTTGTACCAAGAAGCATAAAAGAGAATCGAGAGAATAGAAATGGAGTAATGTATTAATTAATTCCTCTAAAAATTGAATAGTAAATTATATCTAACTCTATAACTATCTCACTCACTAACACCCCACCCCTCAAACTTAGTAGTGGATTTTGAATCACTCTAAGTTTGAATTTGAACTTATTAAGCTAATAGAAAAGGGGCTTAGTAAATGTATCACCCACTTGATCAGCGGCAGGTATATTGACACATACAACTCTTTACTGTTAACTCTATCACGTAGGAAATGTAAATCAAGCTCTAAATGCTTGCATCGGCTGTGAAGAGCATGATTTGTTGCCAACAAACACGCACTTTGACTATCTGAATAAATAGTGAGAGGGATAGGCTGTGGGATACAAAGCTCTTGCAACAACTGCTGCAACGAGATGAGTTCTTCTTGAGCAGTGACAAGTGCTCGATACTCTGCCTCTGTAGAAGACCTGGACACCTTAGACTGCTTGCCACTCTTTCAAGATATTAAATTGTTTCCCAGGAACACACAGTACCCACTGATGGATCTCCGATCATCCAAATCGGCTCCCCAGTCTGCATCAGCAAAGGAAATCAAACGATAATCAGTATACTTATGAAAAACTAAACCATCACTTACCGTCCCTTGAACATAGCGCAGGATACGCTTGACAGCTTCCCAATGATTAATAATTGGAGAGTGCATGAATTGAGATACCCTATTAACGGAATAGGATAATTCTGGACGAGTGATCGTCAAATACCGCAAAGCACCTATAATAGATCGATAATGTTTGGGATCTTTATAGACATCAGAATCATTTTGTGTTAGCTTAAGAGATGAAATCATGGGAGTGGGCATTGATTTCGAACTAGACATTCTTGACTTCAACAATTCACTAGCATATTTGGATTGGCTTAATAAGACTCTTCTACTGTCTAAATAATTCACTTCCAATCCAACAAAGTAGCTCAGCTTACCTAAATCTTTTAAAGAAAAAATTTTATTTAACTCTAGTATTAAAGTATCTAGCTATATCAGAATTGGAGCTACCAGTTAGAATAATATTATCCACATAAGCTAGTAAATATAAAACAGATGTATTAGTTCTTCTAACAAATAAAGAGTGATCAGATTTTGTGTTTTCAAAGCCAAAGTGTTTTAAAGTGTTAGCAAGAGTATTGAACCATGCCCTTGGAGCCTGTTTAAGGCCATAAATAGCTTTATGCAATTTACATACCAGAGATAAATCTGATGATGCAAATTGGTCAGGCTGATGCATATAAACGTTTTCAGCAAGCATTCCATTTAGAAATGCGTTGTCAAAGTCGAATTGATGTATCTGCCAGCCATTAGTAAGCACAAGAAAAAGTATAATTCTTACAGTCTGAGGTCGTATAACTGGGCTGTAGACTTCCTCAAAATTTATTCTTTCATGTTGATGAAAGCCTTTCGCTACTAGGCGTGCCTTGTAGCGTAATATATCCCCAACTGAGTTTTTCTTTATTGCAAAACCCATTTACAAGGCACTACTGTGGAATTAGGTGGAAGAAATTGTAGAGACCATGTCTTGCATCTCATAAGAGCATTGTACTTAGTTTGCATAGCTTTCTTCCAATGATCAAACTGCATAGCATGCTTGGCATTTTTTGGTAATGTTTTCAAGCAATATGGATCAGTTGTAGTTGTGGAGATATAGGTTTTTGGCTTGGTAATGCCATTTTTTGACCGAGTTATCATTTGATGAGTATTTGTGGGATGAGAGGCAATAATATGTGCATTATTAAAAGGGATATGGACTTCATTTTCATTAATTGGAATTGAGTTGGAAGGTGGATGGTCTGAGGTATAAGAAGGTACAGGGATATTATTTATAGTGTTGTCAATATGTATAGGTTGAGAATGTGATGGGATGGGTATAAATGATGAGGAAATTGGAATCAGGGTTTCAGATGGAGCAGTACTTGATGGTTGGGAATTTGGAGAGGATGCTGGTGTTTCTCTGAAATGCTCATTGTAAAAAAAGAATTTTTCTTCAAAGATCACATGTTGAGCAAGGTACAATTTTTCAGATTTTGATATACATTTATATCCTTTGTGTTGGTTGTCATAACCAAAAAATATACACAATTCTGATCTGTAATCCATCTTTCTCTTGTTGTATGGCCTTAAATAAGGGTAGTATCCATACCCGAAGATCTTTAATGATTGATAATCTGGTTTTTGATGGAAAATAACCTTAAAAGGTGACTTAGCTTGCAACACAGGAGTCGGTAGTCTATTAATAAGATGAGCCACAATGGTGAAGGCATCTTCCCAGAATTGAAAAGGTAAGCTAGCTGTTGCAAGCATAGACAATCCCATCTCTGTGATATGTCTATGTTTGCATTCAACGCTACCTTGCTGCTCATGTGTATATGGACAAGCCAACCTGTGAGCAATACCTTCATTTTGAAGAAAACATGTAAAAGCTTGTGATAAAAATTCTAAGTCATGATCGGTTTGAAGAGATTTTAATTTGAAATCTGTTTGGACTTCCATTAAAGTTTTAAAATTTTGAAAAGCAGTTAAAACTTGAGACTTATGAGTTAATAGAAAAATTTAAGTGAATTTAGAGAAAGTATCAACGAAGCACACATAGTATTTGAAACCATTTCTAGAAGCTATTGGTGAGGGTCCCCAAATATCGCCATAGACCAATTCCAGGGGAGAAGTGTAACTGTGTTCAGAGGTTTAAAATGATTGTTTGTGCATCTTAGAAATAGAATAAAATTCACATACCAAATGAGTATTAGGATTATAATCAGATTTGATATCACATTTCTTAAGAACATCAGGTTCAATTTTGATGCCATAATGTCCAAGTCTTTTATGCCATATTTCAAAATTATTGGATGTACACAAAATAGACTTGAAAGCAATAGGAGAAGAAATAGCAGTACAGAAATCATTATTATGATGGGCATTAGTATTAGTAGTATATGCTGAAGTAATAGCATTAGAAGGATCAATCATAGAATGAGCATGAGTATTAGTAGTATCTAAAGAGGATATAGCATTGGAAGAGTCATTATTATGATGAGCGTTAGTATGAGTAGTATATAGCAATGATATAGCATTATATGAATCATTATTATGAATAGCATTAGGATGAGTTGTAGATGGAGATGATTTAGTGGACACATCAACGTTTTTATTATCAAAAGTCAGAGAATATACAGACTTAGCATCAATAGCATTCTTAACTTCAGAATTTGGGGAGTTAACAGACTTAGACATACATTTATGTACATTTTGAGAGGGCTCACATTTGTTTCTTGACACAGCAACTGAATTTGTTGACAAACAAAAATTATTATAACAAGAGCCAGAATTTGAATCAGTAAAAGAAAACACAAGAGATTTATTCAAACACAATCTTGGAACCACTAAATCTTGAAGCTTATAAATTCCTCCCTCAACAGTGCCTTGGAGAAGAAGCTTTCGAAAATCTTGATCACGCACAACATAATAGTTAGGCCAGAACTCAAAATACACATGATTATCCGCTGTAAATTTCGAGACGCTTAAAAGATTTTGTGTTATAATTGGTGCATGAAGAAGATTATGCAATTTGTAATACATATTATGAGAACTATCATATAACAAAGAGGAACCTATAGTAGGGACAGAAATATCTTGACCATTATCCACAAAGAGATCAAGACCTTGAGCATTATTGTTGGTAGTCATAAGATTGTTGCGATCATTAGTCACGTGGTGGCTTGCACCCGAATCAGGGTACCATGAAGATTCTGCCACAGAAGATGATGATGGTGCAGTGTAATATGCGCGAGGTTGGTGAAAATTGGAAGATGGTGGTGGTGGGACAGAATTGTCAAAGGGGATTTGAGCGGCATTTTGAGAAGAGTTATTCTAAAAACTTTGGTCAAAACGGAAGTAACATGTTTGCACAATATGGCCAAGGCGGCCACAGAGTTGGCATTAAGGGCATGGAGAGGAAAATCTTTCCCCTCTTCCAAATCTACCACCTCTGGCACAACGAGAAAACGTGCCTCTACCATTATTAGTAAAGAACATGGATGACTGAGTTAAATTCGCCATGGGTATACCAGTTTCTGGTCGCTTAAAGCGATCTAGCATATCTTCATATGCTAGCAAAAATGATTCTGCTTCAACTACAGTAAAGGAAGATAACCTGGACATAACAGATGAGATATAACCTGAGAATTCTTTTAGAAGACCATCAAGAATAATTTGGATATGGTCATCATCAAGAAGTTGATATCCAATTGAGAAGATTGCATCAACAAGCTTTTGAAATTTCTGAAGATATTCTTTCACTGAACCAGTTTTTCTTACAAATCGCAGCTGTGACTTGAGACTTTGAATTCTGGTCTTGGATGTGATAGTGAAGTAGGACTGAATGATGATCCATGCCTCATGAAACTAGGTGCATTAAATAATTCCGTTCTTGAACAAATCGAAAATTAAGGCAAGAAGCCAAGTGAGAAGGGCAATATCCTTCTTCTTCCATTCCTTGAAAGTTTGTGATTCAGTGTTTGCGGCTTTTTCGGCATCAGTACTGAGTCTTGAAGGGACTTTAGATCCATCGAGATGATCTTGCAACTCAAGAAGCTCAATCGTGAGAAGAACTTGTTGAGACCAAGTAGAAAAATTATTTTCCGCCAATTTATCAGTTAGAGGAACCAGTGAAGCTTTGTTAGAATTGTCAGCAAGAACTAACGCCATTGATGAAAAATGATGAAGGAAAATAAATACAGATATTGAAGAACAAAGGAAAGAATAGATGATTACGGAAAAAAGAAAAAAATTATGAGATTTCAGGCTCTTGATACCATATTAGGGTTGTACCAAGAAGCATAAAAGAGAATAGAGAGAAAACAGAGAAGGAATAATGTATTACTGTAATGAATTATACCACGCAAAGAACTTGGACCTAGCTAGTTTATATAACATACACCCTTAGTAGACTCGAGAAAATTAATTAATTCCTCTAAAAATTGAACAATAAATTATATCTAACTCTATAACTATCTCACTCACTAACAAAATAAAGAACATATACTAGTTGTCATTAGCAGCAAGAGGTAGTATAATAAATAGCTAATTATAAATATTATATATAAGAAATTAGTTTAAATTAAAATAATTTACAATGATCTTATTTTATATTTTTTAATTATTACTTATATTATATTGTACTATTTAATTGCTATTAAAATAATTAAATAATATTAAATATAATAAATATTAAATAAATAAAGTAATTTAGAGTATTATCTTTTTATCATATCCGTTTTCTTAAATTGCACAAATTTAATTACCACTTGTAGAGGATTTAATTAGTTTCTCTTCACCTTTATAAACTAAACTTACTGTGCTGAGAAACCAAACAAACATAATTGTTAAGAGTAATAATCATCAGAACAGTACTACCTACTAATCACGAATTTTTTTTTTTTAAATTTAATATATATATAATTGATTAAACCATATTATTTTTGTTAAAATTAGACCAGATAAATTGATATCGATCAATTATACCTTAAATCGACCTAAATTAATATTTTTTATAAAAAATAACTACAATATTTTTATTATAAAAAATTATTAAAATACTCTTATTATATATAGTCATTTTCTATAAAAATAAATATTAATTTAGACCGATTTAAAGTTTGGTTTATCAATTTTTCGAATAAATCAATTTAACTAATCTAATTTTGACAAAAATAACACGATTTAATCGATTATATATTAACTTTTTATTATTAAAAAACATCTTAAAAAAATATTTTAAGCATGACCCCATAATTAATTTGTTGATTGTAATTTGGGCTAGCTTTAGATTTCCAACCTTTGTCTTTAATATATAGTAGCAGTGATGAATTATTATGGAGTTGAAAATAAGATAGCAGTTTGTCAGGAAAAAATAAATATCAAACTAATAATTCCGATTTCCAAGCTGTCTCTATATCAAACTAATAGTTCTTTAATACATTAGTAGTAATTTCTTAATATCTCTGATCTGTAATGCATGGATATTGGATAGGAACAAATACAATATATGCTAAACAAAAGAAAATCTTTAGTTGTAATTGATTAGTATTTTCAAAGAAAATTAGAATGTAAACTAGAAAGTTATTAAAAAAGAATTTAATTAACATAAAATGCTATTAGTGGCTTTGGTGATGATCGAATAAATCAATCATTATTTAATTAGATTGTTACATACTTCATGATAATTTGTTAAATTGTTCTACTAGGGGCAACATTCGATTTAGAAAAGATAAAAGGTCTGTCTGAACAAAATTTCAAAAATAAATTAAAAAAGATAACATTTTCAAAAATAAATTATAACAAAATCATTATCTAAAATATATTTTTGTTTTTTGGAGAATGAAAAATCGAGTGAGTCCACCCAGATTATTGTTGGACTCCGTTCAATTATACTTTCTTTTATATATATATATATATATATATATATTATTTTTAGTAGTACAATTTTTATATATAATTAGTCAAAATAATTTCTTATAGTTTGATTTAATTTAATTATTTTTAAAATTAATAAATTAAATTAATAATTAATTATTTAATATTTAATATTATTTAATATATACTAAATTATAATATAAAATTAAATATGGTTTAATTTAAACTTATAAATACAATAATTCAAAATATAATTGTTAAAATTTAAATTTTGATAGTTTGATTAGATCTATTTAATTGGATTTAAAAAAAATTAAAATCATATTTTATTTAATCACAACTTTCAATATAAAATAGACTTGTATATTTCTAAAAAAAACTATTTAGTTATTTATTTATTTAAATTTAATTATTTTACTCTTTTCAAAACTAAATAAAATGACAAACTCAAAGCATAACATTTTTTTCAAAAATCCTTTTTGAGGAAATAAAAATCTATTTTTATTGTTGAATTATGTTTAAGTAAAATATAATTTTAAAATTCTAATTTTTTAAATCCAATTAAGTGAATCTAATTCAATCAATCAAATTTTAACATTTTATTTAGAGTTATATTTATTAATTTAAATTAAATAATTTTTAATTTTAAATTATAATTTAGTATATCTTAAATCATATTAAATAACTAATTATTAATTTAATTTAAAATATTTAAATTAAATTAAACTATGAAAATTTATTCCTACTAATTACAAAAATTTTACTTCTAAAAATTACATATATATATAAAATAATTAATTTAGTAATTTATTTGTACATAGCTTTATTATTAAATAGTAGTGTAAAATGGATACTGATAACGCATTAAATTTAATCGCTAATACTTATACATAATTTTTTAAGAAAAAACAAGAAACTACAGGATGAATATTGTTCATACTCTGACCTAATATTTTGGTCCAGGCTCAAGTAAGTCAAAAAGGCTCAATCCAAAGATTGGCCTTCATCACTTACCCGACCTCATCTAAAGAGGTCGGTTTCGACATGAGCTGGCAGATAACACTTATTCAAATAAGTAAATGCCTCCTAAAATCTCTCATCCACTTCCAGAAGCAATATCTCAACAACCCCAAGATAAAGGGGGGTAGTTATCCACCTTCGGAGGTGGAACTACTCCAATGGTGGTTATTGGATCACCACTATAAATACCCTGATACACCCAGGTAAAACTAAGTTCCAATACTCTAAACCTGCTTACCTCATTGCTAACTTAGGCATCGGAGTGTCTTTGCAGGTACCACCCCTCATTCTCCAAATACACAACTCGGACGGCGGATCTCGAACGCATACAAGTTGGAGACCACCTTCCATTGATGCTTGGGCCAATCCTTCAAGTCCAATCCACCTATCTCAGGTTACCTACGTAACATTGGCGCTGTTGCCGGGGACCTGGGAGAACAACGCATGATGGTGGACGACCTGAACGAGGACAGACATACTGCGTCCGAATCTGAGCAAGAATAAAAAAGATGCAGTTAATAATGATAGAGCCATAATAACTCTACAAGGAGCGGATAACCAGCATCAGGAAGGCCCCTCAGAGGTGAAGGACCCAAAGGGAATCTCTTTCAGGGTACACCAGCCTGAAAAGAAGGGGCAACCTCACGCTGCCGATCTCATAGGGCTACTCCACGGCCACCAAGGACGGCTAGAATAGCTAGAACAAGAACTGGAGCGACAGAGGGAAGCGGAAAGGAACCTAAGAAGAGAGGTTGAGCGACGAAAAGAGCTTGAAGAAAAGCTCTTAAGATTGGAATCCAATCTCCGAGGTAAGAGCTCTCGCAGTGATAGAGAAGATTCCCCTTTGGGGGGAGAAGATCCGTTCAGTGAAGACATCATGAGGGAAAAAATTCCAAGGAACTTCAAAAGCCCTTACATGGATCTCTACGACGGGACTACCGACCTAAAGCATCACCTGAGCAACTTCAAAAGTCGGATGCACCTAGCTGACGCCTCTGATGCTACTCGCTGCAAAGTCTTTCCAATGACTTTGACAAAGGCGACAATGAAGTGGTTTGATAGTCTCCCCTGAAGATCAGTCACTAGCATCGATGACCTATCGTGTAAGTTCCTTATGCATTTCTCAATTCAGAAGGACAAAGTCAAGCATGTGCCTAGTCTCCTGGGGGTAAAACAAGAGATCGGAGAACCCCTAAGAGATTACATGGAAAGGTTCAACAAGGCGTGCCTAGAAATCCAAGACCTGCCAACAGAAGCAGTGATCATGGGCCTAGTAAATGGACTCCGAGAAGGTCCTTTCTCTCAGTCCATCTCAAAAAGGCATCTGACTTCTTTGAGTGATGTACAAAAAAGAGCTGAAAAGTATATCAACATGGAGGAAAACGCCAGACTACGAGAACCAAGCTGGCGACCTGGGCACTCTCACCCATCAAAGGAGAAGGAGAGAGAGCCCAAGAAAAAAAGAAGAAGTTGGGCCTGAAAGGCTCAGGAGATATCACTCTTATACTCCTCTGCGAGTTTTCCTAGTCGACATCTACAGGAAAATTTGCCATACTGAAAAGCTACCTCCTCCTCGACCCATCAAGAACAAGGGGGAAAGTCGTAGCGAGTACTGTGAATATCACAAATTATATAGGAATTCAACAAATGATTGTTACGACTTGAAAAATGTGATAGAAAAGCTGGCCAGGGAAGGTCGGCTTGATAGATATCTCATGGAAAGGTCGGACCATCATGGAAAGAGGAAACAAGATGAGGAAGATCAGAGAGATCCACCACCCCAAACCCCGGAACGACATAGACATATGATCTCGGGCGGGTTCGCTGGCAGAGGACTCACAAAGTCATCTCGTAAAAGATATCTAAAGGAGGTTTACCAAGTCGGGAGTGAATTGCCCGACCTTCCAACAATCTGTTTCACCAAAGAAGACGGACAGGGTATTGCCCTCAGACATGATGATCCGATGGTAATTACCATGATTCTCACCAACGCCCATTTACATAGAACTCTGGTGGATCAAGGGAGCTCGGCAGATATCTTGTTCAAACCAGTTTTTGACAAGCTGGGATTGGACGAGAAGAAGTTGAGAGCATACCCAGATACCCTCTACGGACTGGGGGACACACCCATAAAACTACTAGGATTCATACCCCTACATACAACCTTTGGAAAGGGGATGAAATCCAAAACTCTAAGCATCGACTTCATAGTCGTAGATATGGGCTCGGCCTATAATGCCTTAATAGGTAGAACGACCCTAAATCGGCTTGGAGCAGTGGTATCCATCCCCCACCTTTGTATGAAATTCCTAACACCAGGAGGAATAGCAACCATCAGAAGAGATCAGAAGCTGGCGAGAAAACGCTGTAATGAAAGCTTAAACCTGAGAGGTAAAGGCAAGGAGGTTAATACCATTGAACTCGGGGGAGTCCGAGCTTAAGAAAAACTGTGACCGCAGCTCAGAGGGATGACTGAAGAAGTGTAGATCAGGCAAGAGGACGGAAGAAATACCAACATAAGAGCCAATTTGAAAGAAGACTTGAAGCAGAAGCTGACAAGTCTCCTATAAGAGAATTCTGACCTCTTTGCCTGGAAAGCCTTCGACATGCCAAGAATAGATCCAGAGCTTATGGTGCACCACACACAAATTGTCAGTATACCCAGGATCTCGACCTGTCCAACAGAGAAGATGGAAGCTCAAACCTGAACGGGCTCAAGTGGTCAAAGAGCAAGTACAAGCCCTCCTAGAAGCCGGCTTCGTCAGAGAGGTCAAATATCCGACCTGGTTGGCCAATGTAGTGCTAGTCAAGAAACAGAACGGCAAGTGGAGGATGTGCGTTGACTACACCGACTTGAACAAAGCATGTCCAAAAGACCCATATCCCCTCCCAAATATTGATACCCTAGTAGATTGCAGCTCGGGCTATCAATACTTGTCATTCATGGATGCATACTCGGGATATTATCAAATCCTGATGTACAAGCCAGATCAAGAAAAAGCATCTTTTTAATCACGCCTAGAGCCAACTACTGCTATGTGGTTATGCCCTTTGGGTTAAAGAATGCAGGAGCCACATACCAAAGACTGATGAACAAGGTGTTTGCAGCTCACCTTGGGAGTCTAATGGAAGTATATGTGGACGACATGTTAATAAAAACCAAGGATGAGGCAGACCTCTTGACATACCTCCTGCCAGTCTTCAGCACCATAAGGATGCACGGGATGAGGCTGGAAATGAAAAGCCCAACCTGCTTAAGGGAGGTCCAACAGCTAAACGGCCGACTTACAGCTCTCTCCAGGTTTTTAGCAGGATCAGCATTGAGATCCCTGCCACTCTTCTCTCTACTAAGAAAAGGATGCTAGTTCGAATTGACTCCTGAATGCGAAGAAGCTTTCCAGGAGTTCAAAAGGTTTTTAAGCTAACCTCCCATTCTGACCTGACCTAGAATCGGGGAAGAACTCGTCCTGTATTTATCTGTAGCCGAAAAGGTTGTGGCGTCAGCACTAATATGGAAGATGAGGTCGGGCAACATCCTGTATACTTCACCAGTAAATTCCTACAAGGCCCCAAGTTAAGATATTAAAAACTCGAGAAGTTTGCATATGCCTTGATAGTGGCGTCTCGAAGGCTACGGCCTTATTTTTAAGCTCATACAATAAAAGTTCCAACGAACCAACCCATGAAGCAAATTCTTCAAAAAACAGACATTGCGGACAGAATGGTTCAATGGGCTATAGAACTATCTGAGTTCGACCTAAGGTATGAAACTCAGACAGCAATTAAAGCCCAATGCCTGACCGACTTCATGGCAGAGTATGCAAGAGATCAAGAGGAGGCCTCCACAACTTGGGAATTATATGTTGATGGTTCATCCAACAAAATCGAAAGCGGTGTAGGCATAATATTAGTCAACCAAGAGGGAACCCAAATAGAGGTCTCCCTCAAATTTGAATTCCCGGCTTTCAACAACCAGGCAGAATATAAAGCCTTGATTGCCGGGCTGAAGCTAGCAGAAGAAGTCGGTGCAACAAAAGTGGTGGTCTTCAGCGACTCTCAAGTAGTGACTTCTCAAATCAATGGGGAGTATCAGGCCAAAGACCCAAATATGAAAAGGTACTTAGACAAAACTTTGGAGTATCTTAGGCGGTTCTCGGAGACCGAGGTCAAATATATAACTCGGGATCTCAACAGCAGAGCAGATGTAAACCCCGTTAAATTAGTAGATAATTAGTTAATAAATTAGTTTTTAATAAAGAAGATTAGAAATTATAATATTATATTAAATTAAGATAGAGCTCATCGAAACGAGAATTTTGACACTAATTACGAAGAAATCGGCCCAAGATTGGACCGAACGGACCGGACCGGTTGAACCAGGCCCAAACTGGACCCGTAGGCCAACCGGCCCAACACTTAAATGAGCCCAAGGCTCTTCTTCCTCCTTATTTCATCAAGGCTCGCTGAAAACTCCAGGGAGAGAAAAGAAACGCCGAAACCCTTACGGCAAAATTCAATTCGTCGTAGCTCTTCCGTCCGAGTTCCGATCACCGCACCGTTTGCGGCCACGCGTCCACCGTGTCGAGCTCTACATTTTTACCGAACAATTTCATAGGTACTCACTTTATTGCTCTCAGCCACTTCTTCCCCCAATTTTGGAAAATTAAGTGGAGATATTGAATTTCTTTACTCTTTGATGTTTTAGGATCCAATCAGCTTGAGAAAAATGTTCACTCTTGCTTATATGAAGCTTGGGTAAGGTGAGGATACCATAATTCTATTTTAATTTCACTAAATTTGAGCTTTGGATATTAAATTGGGTATATATGTGTTATAAACGTGTATTAGGTTGTGAATAAATAATTGGAGTTTAAAATTGTGAATATTGGAACTTGGAGGAAGCTGAGCCTAGAGTTTGTTGAGCTTTTGAGGGGCTGTCTTGGTTTTAATTGAATTGCCTTGATCGTTACGTGGGAATCGGCCAAGGTATGGTTTAGGTTTCTTGTATTTAATATATAATGTTCTGTGAAAACTTAGGCTAGATGACCATATGATAAGTTGGAATGCAGGTGTATATTTAATATTTAATAATTTGTTGATGAACATATTTGGTTGGTGCTTATTGGATAATTGGTGATTTGATTATGTAGTGGAGATTGTTATTTATATTGATGTTAGAAAGAAATAAGGTTGAGTTGTTGATTATATGTTTACAAGAATGTTGAATGAAAGCATGATGGAATTGTTGAAAAATGAAATTGTCTTGTGTTATTGATTGGTGGATAATGGAATGGTGTAGAGTTTTGTTGAGGGTTGTTGCTGGCAATTGTATTGGTATAGACAGGTTTAATATTGAATGGAATGGAAGTTTTGAATGAACATGAGGTTTAAAAAGTTTGCAAAAGTTGGTTTTTGGGCCGAACTTCGGCGGGCTATAACTTGGCTTTCGGACCTTCAATTTGTTTCGAACTTGTTTTAAAGTGAAAATTGAGTACGTGAAGTTTATGCTGTTCGAAGAACGGAAGAAAAATGATTTAAAACAATTGAGTTATGCCCGTCAGAAATTTCGATGAAGAATATGTAATTATGCAGGTTTCACTCTCTGATTGTGCAGCTCTCTGGTTGATCCTTTTTTTTAAGAACGCATGTCCACGTGTACGCGTGGCATGGATTTTTGGTGATGCGTATGCAACTAATCCCATGCGTATGCGTAAAGAGCTAACAAGCATTTCCACGCGTACACGTGACCCACGCGCACGCGTGACATGAAGTTTTCACTTACGCGTACGCATGATAAGGGGATGCGCGCGCGAGTTGCACTTTTACACTCCCACGCGTACGCGTGGCCTCTGTTTCAGCAAACATGATTTTTGGAGTTTTAAACATTATTTCAAACTCCTAAACCTCTATTTTCATTCCTTTAATCGTTAAAAATAGTATTAAAACTGACAATCAGATGAAGCTAGGAAGTAGGGATAACTTGGAGATGAAGTAAAGTTGAAAAATGAAGAATTGATTATGAAATGTTACGGATAATCATGTATGATACTTGGCTTGATAATAAAATGAATGATCATGTATAATACTTGGCTTGAATGATTAAATGATCTGAGATATGAGATTTCTTGGGTAAAGTACCGTGGTTTGCCACTACGTGTACCAGGTTAAAAACTCGATACTCTGTTGACCCTACGACGTAAGGGTGATTGGGCACTTATAAATTCCCGGGAATGTTAACCTCCATTGAGCAATATTGATTATTTGAGAAAAAGCTATGCATAGATTCTTGGGGATACACGTCGAGGGACAGTCTAAGGTTTTCGGACTTGTCAGGTTGGCTGGATAACCAACAGATGAGCCTCATCAGCCATAGGACAGGCATGCATCATATGCATACTACTTGAATTACTTGTTTGTGCATTAACTGGGTGTGCCTAAGTGTACTTGCCATGTTAAATGTATATTTGTTACCTGCAGTATTTGTAACCTTCTTGTGCTTGCCTTTATCTGTTTATTTGTCTGTGATATGCTAACGGAGATGGAGGTATGGAGGAATGACAGCATGGGACTTAGATTTAAGACTAAGTTAAGTTAGGCTTAGATACTCTTAGAAAACCACCTTTTATGGCTTCTGTTTAATACTTTAAGCTCTCTGATCTGAGTGACGGCGTTCTAGGATTTCCTCTTGCATTTCCAGGACCTTATATATTATGTGTGTGACACCTTTACTATACTGAGAACATCTGATTCTCACCCTATACTATGTTCTTATTTTTCAGATGCAGGTCAAGAGGCGTCTCGTTAGGCGTCTGGACTCCTGAAGCGAAGTGGTTACTGGGTTATTTTGTTATACAGAGAAGCATATATATGTACTTAGCTTTCTCTCCGCATAACTTATTCTTTTTTATCCTATTAGAGGTTTATGGAGAGGTAGGATTTTGTTATGTACATTTGGATTTTGGATATATATATATATATATATATATATATTTGGCTCTCTCTATTCCTACTTTTATTATCTTATGTTTGATAGTTATAGTTTTCTTCACATGCAAGTTATTCCATTACCGGAGCGTTACGCTTTTCATTTCGCGATTTTATTTTATCCATTTTTCAAGACTCCTAGTTTATTACATTCTTTCTACTATTATATGTATATATTTTAATTTTAGAAGTCTTAGCATCTCGCCACCTCTTTTTTACGTCCTAGGTATAAAGCTCTGTGTGGTAGGGTGTTACAGCAAACGCCCTCTTCAAGTTAGCAAGTACCAAGCTAGGAGGGAACAATAGAAGCCTGATCTAGGAAACTCTCCAAGAACCCTCTGTCACAAAAACAGAGGCTAAACAAGATGTCCTTGAGGTATCCAGATTGGAACTCGGGTGGTTGACTCATTTTATCGAATATATGAAATTTGACATCCTACACAAAGAGGAAAAAGAGGCCAAGAAAATCCGGAGGGAGGCACAAAACTACACCTTGGTGAGAAATATCCTCTATAAAAGAGGAATATCCACACCATTGTTGAAGTGCATCCCGACCTCAAAGACAACAGAAATCTTGGAGGAGGTACACAATGGTATCTGCGGGTACTATCTCGAAGCAAGGTCTTTGGCCAGAAAAGTCATCTGAGCTGGGTTCTATTGGCCGACCTTACAGAAGGATGCTACCGAGTTCGTGAAGAAGTGTAATCCATGCCAAATGCATGCTAACTTTCATGTCGCTCCCCTTGAGGAACTCATAAGAATAACTTCCCCATGGCCTTTTGCAAAATGGGGATTAGACTTACTCGGACCCTATCCCCAAGCGCCTGGACAAGTAAAATACCTCATAGTGGGAGTGGACTACTTTACGAAGTGGATCGAAGCAGAACCATTGGCCATCATCACAGCTAAGAGAAGTCAGAAGTTCCTCTACAAGAATATCATTACAAGGTATGGAATTTTCCATTCCATCACCACGGATAATGGTACCCAGTTCACCGACTCCACATTTAGAAACTTGGTAGCTAATATGAAGATCAAGCATCAGTTCACCTCAGTTGAGCACCCACAAGCAAATGCGCAAGCTGAGGCAGCCAACAAGGTAATACTGGCCGGGTTAAAGAAAAGATTACAAGATGCGAATGGTGCCTGGGTTGAAGAACTCCCTCTAGTACTATGGGCATACCAGACTACACCTCAATCTGCCACGGGAGAAACACCCTTCCGACTTGCTTATGGCATAGAAGCCATGATACCAATTGAAGTCAATGAGCAAAGCCAAAGGGTAAGGTTCTATGATGAAGTCAGCAATATTCGGGCACACAAAGAAGAATTTGAGCTACTCCCTAAATCTGAAGATGATTTCGAAAAAAACAATCATCCATAGCAATTTGGCTATGAGAAAATATGTGTTTTCGAACGAACTTCGGACCATCAAAGTTGGCCTCCCCAGAAGGGGAAGAACCCATCTCCGAGGTCTTCCATTTCTTTTTCTCGGGTTCGGAAGCAGCTCGGACTGGGGGGACAAGGGCAGGAGGAGGGAGAGGAGAAGCAGAGGCAGAGGTTACCAAAATTGGGCGAGAGGAGGTCCCCGAATCATGAAGAGGAGGAGGAACGCCAGTAGCTCTGACTTTAGCAGCATCAACCCGGGCACGAGCCTTCCTCTTGGCCTCCTGGACTTTTTGGTAGGCAGCATTGGACCTGCTTTTCACCATTTCTGAAAGAAAAAATAAGAGTTCATTAGCTTATAAAACCCAAAGCACGTTGTAAGTCAGAACTCATTAGAAATAGCTACAAAGAAGCAAAAACTACATAGCTGGGTACGCACAAAACTCGGAGAACCTAGAAGGAACTTCTTGGTATCCAGATTCGGAGCACGTCCCCAAGCCTCTTGAAACAACTCAACAATAGCCTCATTCACCTCATCCAAATCGACCAAACCATATTTTTCCATAAGGGAGGCCTCCAGCCAATAGAGAGGAAATCGGGATTCGTTATCATCGCTCAAGAAAAAAGGGTGATGGCCTTCTACGGCTTGGATCTTAAAGAAAAAGTTTTTAAAATCATGGAATGATTCGTCAAAGATTGAAAAAACCTTCCGTCCCAGAATAGCTCGGAAAGAAACCTACTGTTGCTTGTTATTTTGAGTACTAAATAGTTTTGTAAGGTAGAAAAGGTAGAAAAAGATTTTTAGAGTAGTCGAAAAGTCAAGCTCTTGGCTGACAAGTTGGTAGATCCTCATGAAACCTCAAGAATTGGGATGAAGTTGGGTAGGAGCAACTCGGCAGTGGGATAAAACCTCCATTTCAAAATAAAAAAAAAAGGGAAGGAAACTCCCAAATGGGTAAAAAGGCAATCGTACATAAAGAAAAAATGGGTGTCAGAATCAGCGACCCTCTCGCATCATACCCGGTCTTCAGGACCCGGGGCCACTAACTCGTGTTTAGACTCGTCAGCCTCTAAACTACAAATTCTATGAGGGGTGCGAAGTTCGGTAATGAAGTCGGTGTCTACTAAAGGCTTCTCAATGAGCACAGAATCATCTACCCATTTCAAAAGGGTCTCGGGAATACTAAAAGACATTTCTATCCGACAAAGAAGGAAGTAGAAAAGCGATAAGACCTACAAAAAAAGATAAAATCATCAAAAATAGAGCCCCAAAGACAAGGCAATTTCTTCCAAAAGCAAACAAGAAAAGGGCCCAGCAACGACATCTAGTAAACATGCAAAAAATCCTAAAGTCTTGCATTATAAACTAAGGGGTGGTAAAATCATGAAAATACCTAAAGCGCACCGGACAAAAATAAAGAAAGTACTAGACAAATAACAGAAGAAGAGAAAGAAAAACCAACCTTTTCTGTAGAATCGAAGGGAGACAGTTGCGACGGCAGAAAACAACGAAGCGCCCGAGAACGATGAAGTGGAAAAGAATTTTTTGAAAGAATGAGAGTGTAGGCAAGAAACTTCGAAGTGAAGATGAAAAGAAAACAAAGAAAGAAGAGGGAAGAGCATTTATAAACATGCCAGGGGCACAACGGTAAAATGATGCGATCATTAAAGAAACGCACCGTTACCAATGTAACTGCTCCCACGTGTAAATGCCAAATCTCAAATGGACGCGACGTTTTATTAGACACGACAGTTGAAAAATTTGAAATCATGTCGGTTTTTAAAATCACGTTGGTTCCCGACGTGAACAAACCCAAATTCAATTAATACTCGAATCCCACTCATAGCAAAGAGATCGGACTCGAGTACGAGCACTGTTCATACCCTGGCCAGTACTATGGTCCAGGCCCAAGTAAGTCAAAAAGGCCCAATCCAATGATTGGCCTTCACCACTTGTCCGACCTCATCTAAAGAGGTCAGGCTCGACATAGGCCCCTCCCCAAAGAGGTCGGTTTCGACAGGAGCTGGCAGATAACACTTATTCAAATAAGTAACTGCCTCTTAAAATCTCTCATCCACTTCTAGAAGCAATATCTCAACAACCCCAAGATAAAGGGGGCGGTTATTCACCTTCAGAAGTAGAACTACTCCAACGATGGTTATTGGATCACCACTATAAATACCCTGATACACCCAGGTAAAACTAAGTTCCAATACTCTAAATCTGCTTACCCCCTTGCTAACTTAGGCATCGAAGTGTCTTTGCAGGTACCACCCCCCATTCTCCAAATATACAACTCGGACGGCGGCTCTCGAATGCGTACAAGTCGGATACCACCTTCCATTGACGCTTGGGCCAATCCTTCAAGCCCAATCCACCTATCTCAGGTTACCTACGTAACAAATATATAATGCGTAAGAAATTTTATAATTTAATGTAAAACTACGCATTATTTATTTTGGTCCCCAATATTTAGATTATATCTTAATTTAATGATCTCTAACCTTTTAAATATTTTATTTTAGTCTCAAAAAATTTTAAATGAATTTAATATTATTCTATAGTTAAATTTGACACGAATAATTAACATATTTAAAAATCAATATAACATTTGATTTCAATACGTAAATAAAATCTACTTACCAATGATTATTAATGTAAAAATTTATTTGTTAATTATTCAAGTTAAATTTAATGGTAGGACAATATTAAATACATTTAAAACTTGTTAGAACTGAAATATGACATTTAAAATGTTAGAAACCAACTTAAAATTTGATCCGAACGTTAAGAACAAAAATAACACTTATTCTTCTTTTAAATGAGTGGATAAAAAATATATTTTATATTTTAATTAATTACCTTAATAAGTTATAATTAAATTTACTACACTTTCATTGAGCACGGACTTGATTAAATGTTTTTAATTGTTACTTATTCTAAAAATTTAAAGTGTTAAATATTATTTGTATATTTAAATCAGTTATTAAAGTTAGTCATTATATATTTATGTAAATATATGTGTTGTTTAATTTATTTTTATATGTATTTAATTAGTATTCTAACATATATTTAATGACTGATTTTAGTGGTTAATTTTAGTGTATACGTAACGTAATTGAAATAAAAAATATGAATAATTATATATTTAATATATTTTTTATACAAAAATTTTTTAATATTTTTTCTTGAACCATAAGTTATGAATATATCTATTTACCTAATACTAAATTTTTTCGGACGATAATATTTAAAATTTAATTTTTTATCATAAAAATTATTATATTATATTATAAAATTATTTATTTTAAAATTTAAAATATTAAATGAAAAACATAAATAATTATGAATAACGTTACGTACGATTTTAATAAAGTATAGGAACTTAGGAAGTATAAATGGCAAAAGAAAAAAGAAACTAAAATATTTAAGACAAATAGTCAAATGTTTAATATCTATGTTCTGTTTGATTATTTTCTTCTGTGATTGATTTGCCCACTACGCAGAACTGTACCTGTCAATGCCCTAAAACTCAGTGCATTCTTACTTTGCCACTTTACTCACTTTACAAACCTCTCTCACCAATTTTAATACTCCTTCTATCGCGTTGACAAAGTTTTAAAATTAGAAAAGTATATGGAACCAAAAGATAATCAGCCAAAAAGTAAATAAAACTGTTTAATTAGAATCATTTTTTAAATAATATGTTTGAAAACTGCTCCTGAGATCACGGAACACAAATCAAAACCCGATTTTTCATGGAGCCTAAACATATTTTGACTGATTTTTAGCTGATATACTTTTGGTTCCTAGTTGTTCTCTTTAAAATTAATTAATTACTGACAAAAAGAAAGACAAAGTTTTAAAATTAATTAGTTATTAGGATGGAATATACTTTTTTTTTTACTTTTTTAAATTTAATTTTTATATTAATATTTTAAATATATTTCAATTATATCTTTAAAAATTAATATCATTAACGGAGATGCTGACATAATAATTTTAAATTGATATGTTATTGTCTAATTCAGGAATATAATTAAAAAATATTAAAATATTAGATACAAAACTAAAATTAAATATTAAATGATAAAATTAAAATAAAATAGTAATATTGAGAATAGAAATAGGATTTACTACTCAGAAAATATTTTGATAAAAAAATATTGATAATATTTTTAAAACCTATCATTTTATTGTGATTTTCTTTATTATTATAATAATATTTTTATTAAAAATAAAAAATATGGTAAATATCATATATACTTTTTAGAGTTATATAAAAATATTTTTTTGAAACGTATTATTTTTGTTATATAAAAATAACTTTGATATCTTTTATAACTATTTATTACGTAATTTATCAATAAAAATGTATGATACTTAATAAATTATCATAATCACATATTCATTAGCAAATTATATATATATAAAGTTGGGTTAACCACAAAAAACGCTCTTGAATTATTCAAACGCTGACAGAAATGCACTTGAATTTTATTATCGACAAAAATACCTTTAAATAATTTAAAAATATAACAACAATATCCAACAGTAAATATATATTTTCAAAAAATGCTTAGAGATTGAATTTTAATGTGATTTTTTACAAGAATAATTAAAAAAATGAGATATTATTATTCTTAAAATTTGATAATTTTTTTCTAAGTATATATTTTTTTGTGATTTTTTAAAAGTATTATTAGTTGTTAACAAAAAAATTACAAAAAAAATATATACACAACGAAATATCACCATATTTTAAGAATACTAATATCTCATTTTCTTAATCATGCTTGCACAAAATTGTATCAAAATTCAATCTCTAATAGATTTTTTTGAGAAATACATATTTAATGTTAGATAATCTTACAAAAAAACTAACATTAAATATGTATTTCTCAAAATATACATTAGAGATTGAATTTTGATGCAACTTTTTGCAAGAATAATTAAAAAAAATGAGATATTATTATTCTTAAAATTTGGTGATTTTTTGTTAAGTATATATTATTTTGTAATTTTTTAAAAGTATTATTAGTTGTTAACAAAAATAATTATAAAAAATTATATACTTAACAAAAAATCACCAATTTTTATGTATAATAATATATTATTTTTATAATCATGCTTGAAAAAAATTGCATCAAAATTCAATTTTTAAGGTATTTTTTGAAAATATATATTTACTGTTGGATATTGTTGTTGTATTTTTAAATTATTTGAAGGCATTTTTGTCGATAGTAAAATTCGGGTGTATTTTTGTCCGCGTTTGAATAATTCGGAGGCGTTTTTGGTGGTTAATCCTATAAAGTTTAACCGTATTTAAATTATTTTTATATTATTTTGAGAAAATTTCATTCTCATCCTCTATGAGATATTAAAATGATACTCTCCTCTCTTCTATTTTATAAATGTACATTTTTCTCCCTTTTAACTTTTAAAAAAACTCGTCTTTAATCTATTTTAAAATTTTTGTGTTAATTAATGTTAACTTTATCTATTTTTTAAGAAAAAAAATTATTTTTTAAAAAATACCCATTAACAAAAATTTTATTTTTTATTATTAAATTTTGTTTACCAAAATATCCTTTAATAAATTATTCTTTTATTAATTAAATTATATTTTTAAAAAATTTAATAATTATATTATTTTTTTCTAAAATACTCTTCAATAATTTTTAATTATTAAATTATAATTTTACCAAAATTTTTGTTAACAATTTTTTCATATTTTACTATTAATTTTTTGATATCTATATATATTATTTTAACATTAAATAAAAAATTTTAGTAAGATTATTTTTCAATATCAATATATATTAATTGTTATACATATTAATAGTGGTAAGATTTTTTTATTTAATATTAAAATAATATATATTGATATAAAAAAATTAATAATAAATATAAAAATAATTGTTAACAAAAATTTTAATAAAATCACAATTTAATAATTAAAAAATTATTGAAGGGTAGGTATCTTAGAAAAAATAATTTAATTATTAATTATTTTAAAAATATTTGATAAAAATACAATTTAATCAATAAAAGAATAAATTATTAAAGGATATTTTGGTAAGTAAAATTTAATAATAAAAAATAAAATTTTTGTTAATGGATATTTTTTCAAAAAATAATTTATTTTTTCTTAAAAAATGGATAAAGTTAACATTAGTTAACACAAAAAATTTAAAATAGATTAAAGAAGAGATTTTTTAAAAGTTAGAAGAGAAAAAAATATACATTTATAAAATAGAGAAAAAGAAAATATTATTTTAATATTTTACAGAAAAAAGAAGTGAAATTTTCTCTATTATTTTTACTAGAAAAAAATAATTAATAATAACTACTATTTTTGTTTTTAACTTTTATATTTTATTTTAATTTTATCATAAATGTTTGCTTTTAAGTGCAAGTGTTTAACTATGATATTTTAATATACTTCAATTATATTCTTCAGCCAGATAACATATATTGTCAATCTTAAATTGATTTGTTAGCGGATGCGTTAACATATAATTATCATATCAACATCTCAATTAACAGTATTAATAAAGAGGAATATAATAAAAATAGTTTTTTTTTTTTTTGGTTTCTCACGGTATCCCCTAACCCGACAGGTCAAGCACTAATCCGTCGCGGTACTGAGTTCCATTTAAGGGTTTGCCGCTAGCCAATAAGTTGTATAATAATAGTTACAAAAATTGATTTGTCTATCTTGCTATATATTGACACTTTTTTTTTTTTATAAAAACAGAGAGACTCGAACCCACAATTTTTTAGGTGAGTATGAGAAAATTATACCATTTGAATTATATATTAATACTTAACAATTATATATGCGGGATTATGTCACTAATAAATCTTAGTGAATAACCAAAAAATTGATTAAAAGATATATCGTCTAACAAAAGTAAAATTGTATTATATATTAAATTTTTTTAAAAATTAAAGTGTCTGTTTCTAAAAAAATTCGATAATTATTTGACTAATTATTCAATTTTAATTAAACCACCCCGCTAATTTTCTTAATAGACTTAGTCAATCCATTAAATCTTTCAAATAGATTTGTTCTTGAATATTAATGATCAATTTATTTATTTGACCATTATTCAAAGAAACACGAAAGTTGACCTACGATTATTGCCACGTGGCTGAAATATGACACGTATCAGGTCTTGCTTCCTTAATTACGATGATTATCGGGCTTTGACAAGTGAATCATATTCACACACCATAAGAAAGTTAATTTTTGACTACGTGTTTCTGACATTTGAAGCGACGCCGTTTTCGAACGAAACGGTTCCGTTTCAGTGTATTACTTATTACTAATGTGCTCCTTAAAACAAATTTTAAAAATATCATAAATAAAAATATTTTGTTATAAAATTTTAATATATCACAAACATTAATAAATAAATAAAATTTGTTACTATATTTGTAAAATGCACATTAGCTAAATCTTTACATTTGACACCTTTATAATTGTCTACGCTTAATAGCTAAACACAAAAATAATTAAGTACACAATAGGCTTTGCTAAAATACAGAGTTTTCTTTTAATATATTACAAAATTAGATATTTTACCTTTTTTAATAAAAAAGGTTGCTCTTTTAATATCTCTGATAAGTAGGATATTTTGTTCACCAAAATTCAAACGTTTAAGGATTGAAAACTTGAAATTATATATTTCTTGTATGACATTTTATTCTATTTAAAAATCTTAAAAGTAAATACTTATAGAATAATCTTTTTCCAATAAAAAATATATAATACGTATTCATAATACTATTTATAAAAAGGAGAGCAATAGTGTTTAGGGATGTAAACGGGCAGTAGGAATGAATTTGAGAGAAAATTAATTCCGAGCAATATTTAAATGGTCCAATTGGTTAAGATTCACATTTACGTCCTATTTTTATTTCTAGCATTTTATTTATGCCCTATTTTAATTTTCTTATTAAAATTGATTTTTTTTCTAAAAAATAATTTCATCCCTTATACTTTCCTTTTACTCAGTGACAAGAATCGTAATTATAATAGTCATAATGTTAGTCGTAGTGATTAGAAAATAAAAATGATAAAATAATAAAAAATAATAATAATAGAAAATGATGTTTTAAAAAAAATTAATTTTAACCAGATGATAAAATAAAACGTTTGGAATAAAAATATAATATTTTAAATGTTAAAGACAAAATTAAAATTTAACAAAAATATGAGAAATTAAAATAATACTTTATTATTTTCAATAAAATTGTCATAAGAGACAGAAATTTAATGACAAATTCAATTCCAATACTAGAATATGATATTCAAAAATAAATTATTTTAATATAAAATAAAATTAAAAAATAATTCACTTTTTATATATGTCAAAATTAAAACTACAAACATACTCCATTGGAATTGCTATTAGTTGGTCCTTTTTGGCTTTAACTCAATTTAGTATATTACCCAAACTAAACATATCCAATTAATTACATTATCTCAGAAAGAGTATGTTGAATTGATCTAATATTCCAATTCCCTTATTCCTCCAATGTTTATTCTAAATGATTTATAAAAACTAGACATTTGACACAAAATAAATCACTACATATTTATATATTTATACGTATTTTACATATTGATTTAACAAAATAATTAATTATTAAAATAATTAAAATTTGTATGAATATAAAAAATCAAACATCAATCAACTACCAATTTAATTATAAATATATAAAATTTGAAAACAAAATAAATATAATTTGATGAATATAAGATAGTGGAAGGGGAGAGAAAAAAGTTGCATTTGTTTTGAAAGGAAAAAAACAAAGCAAAAGGGAAGTAGTGGTAAATATTGATATGCACCGGACATGCAGCATTTGCATTTGCATTTGTTTCCCTAAAATAAGCCGGAATGATGATTTAACTGCGAAAGCTGTCATTGATTGCCAGCTTGACAGATTAAGAGTTGTTACAGTTGAGCCACCCCCCACCCCAAACTCCATGCTACAATTTCACGCTACCCCTCAAACCCTCCCCCTCTCATCATCATTTCAATAACATTAACCCAGCTCCTTTCTTCTTTCTTCCTCTACAATTTTTTGCTTAAATGAATAAATCCATTATTACCATTCACTTTAACATGCATTTAAGGCCAGACCATACACTGTAAAGAAAAGAAAACAAAAGAAAAGAAAAAAGGGTATATTTATTACTCACATCTAACCCAGAAGTGGGGTGAGCAACTTAACCATGGATTAGAACCAGGGTTAAAAAAACAAGTGGTTAAGAAGGGACAGCCACATAAACACAGATTTCTATTATCAACAGTCGTCACTTAGCATCATCAAACAACATCCCTTCTCTCCTTTTCCCTCACTCTCTCTCTCTCAAAGTAACGTTTTTTTCTCCCTTTCTCCTTTTTATTCCTCTCTACTTCATTCATCTTTGTAAAACTCTCGAATTGGTCTCAGTAGCAGTTTAGCTTCATGGAGTGTGATACATGTGTTTTTATATACTAATAAGGCTAACCCTAACAACATCATTTCCCCAAATTGAAAAGCTAGGTTTTATTTTTTATTTTTTTAATTTTTCAACTTAGATGGAGATAATCACCAACAACGCCACCACCACCATAACAAACCCACCAAAATCACCAGAACCCGAATCAGAAACTCCGACCCGGATTCAACCCACAAACACTAAGCCTGTTTCATTCTCCAACGGAGTACTCAAGCGTCACCACCCTCCACAACACTACCACCACCAACTCGCAAGCCCAACCGCCGTTACCGCCGCCGTGGCGGTTACCTATAAGGAATGCTTGAAGAATCACGCCGCTAGTCTCGGTGGCCACGCGCTCGACGGCTGCGGCGAGTTCATGCCGGCGCCAACTGCTACCGCCGGCGATCCAACCTCCATCAAGTGCGCCGCATGCGGCTGCCACCGTAACTTCCACCGCCGCGATCCCGACGAGCCACCACCACCACCACCTCTCTCTCCTGTAATCGAGTACCAACCTCTCCACCGCCACCACCCTCCACCACCAGCTCCGCCACCTCCTCCGTTCCACCACCACCACCACCGGAGCCCTAACTCCGCCTCACCACCTCCGATCTCCTCTTCCTACTACCCTTCCGCACCGCACATGCTCCTCGCTTTGTCCTCGGGCGGCGGCCTCTCCGTTCCACCGGAAAACACCGCCTTACCAGCCTCCAACCACCACCACCACCACCATCTAAGTTCCCGAAAACGGTTCAGAACGAAGTTCACGCAGGAACAGAAGGAGAAGATGCACGTGTTCGCGGAACGCGTGGGTTGGAAGATTCAGAAGCGAGACGAAGATCTTATCCAGGAATTTTGCCATGAAGTCGGTGTTGATCGTGGCGTTCTCAAAGTTTGGATGCACAATAACAAGAACACGTTTGGAAAAAGAGAAAGAGAACAAGGTAATACTAAGAATGTTCTAGAAGGTCCTGGAATCAACGGTGCTGATGACGACAACAACAACAATAACAAGAGCAATGGTTTGAACGGTGGGATGATGATGATGATGAACGGTGGTGATGGTAGCGGTCATGATGATGATGGTAGCGCTGATGCAAACGGTGCCGGTACTAATGGCTCTTCTTCTTCTTCTTGAACTCTCTTTTTCTTTTTTCTTTCGTTTTTAGGGTGAAAAAAAAAAGAAACAAAACGAGAATAATAATGTGTTTAGATATGAGGGTAATTAATTAAGAGGTGGTACTAGTTATAATTATTAATTAGCAGTGCTTTTTTTTGTTACTTTCTAATTTTCCCTCTTTTTTTTTTAATTTTTATTGCTTTAGTTTCTGTTAATGAGAAGAGATGATGATCACTTTCTTTTATTAATTAACATCTGAGAGGTATTGACTTTACATATATTCCAATAATAAATGCTCATTAGTATTTAATTAATAATGTTATTAGTACTTATAACACAAAGTACTTTCTAGATAGTATTAGCTAAAGCACTTGATTATGTTTCTTTTCCTCTTTTGGCATGATTGCAATCTTCTTACTCCTGGTTCCTAGCTCACTAATTAAATAATTCTTCTCACTTTCTGTAAAATGATAATTAATTAACACTATTTTATTGTATCTTATGGTTTAATTATTTTATTGTTTGCTCACATATCATGTTGTGTTGTGTCCGAGAGATAGAGGCAGAAAGTGCAGCTACGTAGATTTTAGAAGCTATTATAATATAATATATTATTTTATTATTTTATAATATAATGGCGGTTAGTGAAATTGATAATAATAATAATATGTGTATTATTCTATTCCTGTGGCCCTTGGTGCAGCTGTGTGAGTGTGACATTATGCTCTATTATTATTCTAAATAAGAAAAAGTTAACAAAGAAGCATAAACAAATCATATTTTTGTAGTACTGAGTGGATGATAAGTTTATAGTAATCTGAGGAATGTATCGGATAAGGGGAGAAAAATAAATAAACAATGTACTTTATGAAAGGATGACCATGAGGTGGTTCATGATTCCAAAAGAAACCTTATATTATATGATTTTCTTTTAATTATTCTCTCTAATCAACAAGAATTCAGTCAACCTGCAAATATGCTTTCTTTAGACTTTTTGCCAAGAATGAGAATTAGCTAATCCTAATCTATTATTGCGTGCAATTTCATTTGGTTGATATAGTATCACATATTATCATAATCATATCCTACTCTAACTATAGTATGGGAAAAAATATATTCTGTTTGCATGTTTTTTAGGTTCTTTCCTCTTAGAGAAGCAAATCACTTTACTATTAGATAATATATTAATTAATTCTTTTTTATTTTGATAAAAATTATAAATAAGTTTTACTGAACAAAATTTAATTACTCGGCTGAATTCAGCTTATTACTATAAATTTGTAGTTTTAATTAAAAAAGAAAAATCTGTTTTTCGAGACTTGAATTAGAAATCTCTTGTAAAAAACCCTAAGAATTTGGTTCATTTCAAGTTGATTAATTACTAATAGAGTTTAACTAGAGAATATTTTTTACTATCAACATCAGCAAAATTTTTAAAATTATTTTTATTTTAAATTTTAAATTTAAACTTTTAATCATAAATTTTAAATTTTCTAAAATATTAAGAGTTAATAAATTTTTGTATAATAAAAAAGCTAATATTCACTAATTAAAAATTAATTTACTATATTTGTTTAATTAACAATGTTTTGTTACTAAAATGTTGAAACTTCAAAGAATATAGGTATAAGATGATGACACATATATATTGGAGAAAAGGTGTGCCAAGTACAATGTTTAGGGTATGCTTTGTTTTTTCTCCCCTAAACAATGTTAGTACTCCCTCCTTCACCCTATATTCCGTTATGGGTGTGCTTTGTTTTTTAGATAACACTCATATTATTAATTTAATGCCTTTGGGGTTTTGGGTCCACTTTACTCTGTTTTTCGATTTTGGGTTTTTGGGTGATTGATGAAGTTATTAATCATGTTTTGGATAGGGAAAAATTAAAAGGGTGGGGGCCATTAGGGTGCTTCTGCCCATAGTGCTCCTAACCACCAAGGCATGGGTTGGTCCTTAGCCCTTAATTGCCCCTTAAAAATAGGGATATTTTTTTTTTAATGCAATATGATAGTGAAGGGAATTTTGTCAATTCCCTCCCACTAAATGCAACAGTAGTAGTAATTCCTTCACTTTTGAAAATAATAATAAAAAAATAAAATACAAAATTTGGTTCATCTTAATTTCCCTTTCTTCTCAATCCAAATACATTGTAACAAGACCACCATGTGGTTGGAATTAAACATTGATCAATTCATTATTACTTTATATAGCAAAAAAGTAATTAATTTACTTTGGTGTGTGCATATGTGCCATTCTATATTTGACAATAGACACTTCAATTGCATC
Source organism: Arachis ipaensis (assembly GCF_059453495.1). NCBI lineage: Eukaryota > Viridiplantae > Streptophyta > Magnoliopsida > Fabales > Fabaceae > Arachis > Arachis ipaensis. Next base: position 140,063,496 of record NC_142435.1, on the reverse strand, counting down.
TATCCACCTTCCACATGAAGAGTTGCTTTATCATAACACCTACCAAAACTATTTTTATTTATATATAATCTTATAATTATTTTAATATATACTATTTTGTATGTGTCCATTTTAGTTTATATTTTGTTTTTTCTATTTTGCCCATTAATTTCACGTTTCATTCCTTTTAATAACTCATGTAACTAAAGATAGAAAAGAGATTAACACATACATTAACTAATTCACCCATGTTTTAGAAAAGAACGATATTAGTTGTACAATAAAAGTCATTTTTAAATATATATTAAAATACAAATTACATATTGGTATTATTAGTCATTAACCTCTTGAATTCTTTATTGATTGGAAACAAAATCAATAGTTTTTAGTAACATTTTTTCAACAACTCTGAGTTATTATTAAAAAGTTTTTGTTGAAACTAATAATAAAATTACAATTATTTATATAAATTACTAATGAAAAGTTGTCCAAAATATAAACAAGTTTTAACAGTCATAGAAATATTAAGTGCATTAAAAGTAATATTTTTGTATAATAATAAACTCATTCTTAAGCTGCCAAATAAAAAAAAAAAGAGTCCAATTTCCACGAAATTTAATTGTTATGATATAATATTTCAAATATTTTATTTATTTGCTGTAACTTATGCTTGATTTACAATAATGGTACGATATTCATGTTCATGTATCGTACTATGCAAACTGGAGAAGCTACAATTATAGCTGTACAAATTAGATAATATGTGTAGAAAATGTTTATTACCTATAATAATTAAGTCTTCCCTAATAACACCAATGATAAGGTTCATTCATACCGTACAAAAAGATTCTTTTGTTTCCCCTATTTTCATGTCTTTATTCATAGTAATATTGGCATTTTCATGTGGGTCAATAAGACAATTACATTAACGTTACCTTAAAGATTAAATGCAAATAAAAGATGGAATAATTTCAACTCTACAAAGGACTATAATCATGGAGATTAACTTGTCCATGTCCAAATTCCTTAAATAGAAACCTCTTTATTTAGACGATAACTCTCACTTTCGTAAAACATTCTTTGCTTTTGATTTAGGTTAATTAAGGACATACATAATGCGTACATGATGCACTGCACTTATCTTATTCATGCAACGTTGCTTAATAAGGGAGTTAACTTATTAATTTATTTATTATTTTTATCTTTTATATATTTTTTTAAGGTCAATAATAAAGTTGAAGTTAATTAACACCTTATAATTACATGGCATCTATGATACAATACAGATATAGGACATGACACAAAATATGTAGATATACAAATTTAAAATTTTTATAAGTAGAGGTATACGCGATTCGGATCGGATATGGCCAAAATTTCGATCCGATCCGCATTAAAATCATCGGATCGGATCAGATCCAATATCTGCAGTTTTTAAAATATGACGTATATATATAAAATATGAAGTATTTTTTAGATAAATTGTAATAATATTTTGGTATTTTATTGATATTAAAATATAAATTAATTTTTAATTATATAAAATATTTAAAATATTTTTTATTTTAATAATTAATAATATATACTATTTTTAAATTTATTTCAAAAATAAAATTAAATATACTGATATGTAATAATATTTAAATAATTTTAAATGTGTCCAAAACTTTTTTTTATTTTTTATTAAAACACACTTAAACATAAAAAAAAATGTGTCAAAAAAATATTAATAAATATCCTGTCCAAAATATATTCAATACGTACATACGAAAATATCTATATTTTATGGCATGACGATCAGGGTAGATAGGTAACTTTCTATCCCAACCTAAATTTTTACACTGTTGAGAGAGTAATGTGTGTGACTTCGGAAATAACAAGATTAGGTAAGATAGCTAGATAAATAATATTTTCTTTAATTATAATTTTTCTCATTTCATTTAAAATATCTTTTAAATATATATCTTAAAAATTATTTCTAATATTAAGTAACATTAACTTTCGTTTATATAAATTTTTTTTATGTATTTATTTAGTTTGAAATATTACAAAAATTTACCAATTATCTTTTAATATACATTTTCTTTTTGTTGTTAGAAAATTATTTTAAAAGAGATGAAGTATTTGATTTTTAATAATTCCAGAAGGTGAAGGTCTAATCATTAATGTCTTCTCCAAAGTCCTGTTATACCACTATTCAAATAAAAGTGCGTGCACGTTATATATTAGTAGAACACGTGCCCAAACAGTGCACATTAGAAGTTCGAAATATGCACATTAATTTGCCAAATTTGGGTAGTTAGGGACAAATAATCAGTGATCAAATAAATTTGCAATTGGAAAAGCATGCTATGCACGTATTTAAAGTTTTAAACTCAATGACAAATTATACTGTGTTATCTTATTTTCCTTTTCACACTGCAAATTTTGAAAGTACTTTAAGAAATAAATGAAAAAAGAACAAAAGGGTGGTGAGCTTCTTACATCCTGTTAATTGTAAAAAAAAAAAAATTATATATTAAAATTAAAGACTATGTTATGTGTACAAGTAATTACTAAAGTCAGTTATTAGTATAAAATGCATGTTAAAATATAAATATATGTTGAAAATAAATTAAATTACACATGTATTTATACATAAATACATTGGTGGTTGATTTTAGTGGTTAATTTTAGTGTACGAATAATTTTTTTATAAAAATAATTACTAAAATAAGTTATTATGTATTTATATATAAAGATATATATAATTTAATTTATTTTTAATGTATATTTTATAATACAATATATATTATACTCTAATAATTGATTTTGATGATTAATTTTAATATATATCAACTATAATTATATTTGGTAAAATATTTTTTTTTATGCAATTTTCCGTACATCTATTTGCTATTTTTCTAAAATTATATTAAGGGAGGTACATTTTGCATACAATGCAAGTAGTGATGTACTTTGAATAGTAAGGACGTAAGGTTTAGGCAAACGGCCATTTTTGTACAATTAAGTGAAGAGTTTTCTTGGGTAACTAATTTTTTTTAAGTTAATATTAATTAATCTTTTAAAATTATTTTATTTATTCTAAATTATAAAATTTTAATCCAAAATTTTAAATTATAAATTTAATTTTTAAAATTGACTAATATTGTTAACTAAAAGTTAATTTTTTTAATATTTTCTTTTAATTAATATTTAGAAAATTTTCAACATTTAGAAGACTATTTTATTCCTATGATTAATTTGCATATCTAAAGGATTACGAAGAAGTAGTTTATTGGTATGAAGAGTTGATTGTACCATCTCAATTTTTTGAATTATTTTTATTATTTAATAATTAATTAATTAAATTTATAATAATTTTTTGTTTATACACGTATTTGGAGGTTCGAATCTCACCTTATATATGCAGCAATTTATTAGTTAACGATAAATTCTTAAATAGAATTCTAATTCGTGATGGATTAGTCATTGGCCTAACGGACGGGGGATACCATAAAAAACAAACCAAAAAACATAATAATTTGAAATTTAAATTCATAATAAAAAATTAGAAGATAATACACTTGAAAACTAATATATCTAATTTAAATTTAAAAATATATAAAACTAATTTTAATAAATTTCTAACCAATAATAAATAATTCTCCAAGATATAGTTATAACCAATTCCATATTTATTGAATTTGAATAATATTTGGCTATATAAAAAGATGAGAAAACTAGATTTATTCTGAATACAAAATCAAATTCAAATTCAATTAAGTAAATAAATTTGTTACAAGTTTTAATAGTAAAAAATTGCGTTGTATAGTTATCCGATTTACTCAGTTCAAACTTTAAAGTTTGTTTTAAAACTAAATCATCATTTATTTGTTTCTTGTATTGTTTTTATTAATGGTTTATGATCTATTGGTTTCTAACCAAATTCTAATCACCTCAAATTTTAATTTCATATATTAAAAAAATGAAATTTATCCCTCAATCAAATATTTATGCTATATCAAAACACATATAAAGTCGAGGTATGTGTACGAAAATTATTAATGAAATTTATATCTATTTAAAAATTAAATTAAAATATAAAAATATACCAATGTGATTCAAATGGTACAAAAATAAGAGCAAATTTGCTGTGTTAATAGGCAAACTTATTAGTTTCAATGAATTAGTTCGTCGTTGCAGTGGATGAACTTTAACAAAATCTGCAAATTTATCAATACAGTGGGCAAACTTGCTCAAACTTCTAAACAATAAAAAAAATAGATTTCAAAAAAAAAGAAGGAAGAAATTGTTTTGAGAAATATTTATTTTTTAATATATTTTAAAAAATTTTCCTCAATACCAATTCAAGTCAAAATCATGTTAAAAGAATATTCACGAAAAGTTAACGTCAATTTCATGCATTGCATTAGAGTTTATATCAACAACAGATCAATTGTCAAAGAGAAACTAAGTCAATGTTCTTATGTTTACATTCTTATGATTTAATATTATAGGTATTTTAGTCACGAGTCACATGAATTATAGCATAAGTAAATGAGAAATATCTAAAAGTCTAATCAGTCCGACTAACAATTTTTAAAAATAATAATTGAATAACATTGTATTCTCACTATTTTTATTTTGAAATTCGGAGTGGTTGGGGATATATACGATGACTCTATATAAATAAATTACTAAAAAATCTTTGTTTCTTATTTTTTTCCCCATATCATCTTCAAGAATGATGACGCAGCGTGATGATTGAGCTGAAAAGACCAATATACTATAAGATGATTAGAAACTGAATAGCAAGGACATATATACAGAAGATCAAGCACTTACTCAAATTTATATTAAGGATGGAGGATAGGTGATTGTTTTAGTCTTATTTACCTAAAGTGAAAGAGTTAGAATTCTATACATGTATTGTTTGATTTTTTATTGAGTGACTACAATTATGATAATAAATTTATTTTTATTTATATAATTATTTGATATAAGTAAAGTTTGTCATTATTTTTATCTTTATAATTTAGTATGCTAATTTTATTAGTATTACTAGATTTATTTCTATTTCGCAACTAGTAATATTTTAATGACCTAGACTTTCACTATTTCAAATAATTTTTAAAAATAAAAATTATTTATCTATCTTTTTATAAATTATTTCATATAAAAATTTTATAAAATTTGAATATTAACATCCAATATAATCTAAATAAAATTTAAGACTAATTTAAAAATAGATTTAATTAACATGTGTTCTAATAAAAACATATAATAAATTTATTACTAATAAAATTTTTTAAATATTTTTATTTAATAAATACAAAATAAATATATTAAAAATTTAACTTTTTTATATTTTGAATAAAAACCTTTTTATTTTCTATGAATAAACCCTTTAAAAATATGAAAGTATTACATTAATCACCCGCACAGACAAATGAAAAGATAGTGTCCATCAAAGGTAAATCCACTCATTTTCAATTTTTTTTTTATATTTTTGTTAGAAAAATATATGACCATTTTATCTATTGATTACATCTCTATTTTACTAATTATATCTCATTATTTTTTATTTATAAATATAAATGTGTATGCATGTTAGGTTTACATTTTAGTACATGGATTGGAATGATATTTTGCAATTATATTTTTGGGATTTGGATTTTCTAAAGTTTAAATTTCACTTTAGAAAATAAAGTATGATCTCTCACTATTTATTTTATAGGTGGAACCAAAAATAAATATAAAAAAAACTATTTAAGAATAAAAGATCACACTTTATTTTCTAAAGTAAAATTCAAACTTTAGAAGATCCAAATCTTATTAAAGGCGAAAGAACAAATTAATAGACGCAGGTATTGTGCTCCGGGACCCCATATAAGGAATAGTTATTGCAAAAGGAAGGGGACGATTAAATCATTAAATATCGTATTCTACTATTCATAATTGAGTCACAAACTGCCACAACCCCATTTGGATAGAATTAATTAGCATCTCATGTGGTATGGGTTGGAGATGAACATGAAATGTTAGGTTGGGGAACTAGCAATGATCATTGGTCAACTCCAAATTAATTTAAGAAAAAAAAAAAAAAAGTCTAAGCACACAAAACAAGGAATATAGCTTGGCTATGACTATAGTACTTTACTACTAATAGTATTTTCCTTCTAATTAAATTAAGATTTAACTCATTTGTGTTTTAAGAGTATATTTAAAAAAAAATAATTTTTTAATATTTTTGTTAATACATTAAAAATATAAAAAATAAAATTTTGTAATAAATTTTATAAAATATTTTTTATGGTATAATTAATCTATGTTCTTAAAATACAAATTAATAAAACCCTTAAATTAAATGGTTTTTTTCATTTATTTTTTTAATCATAATAGTAAATAAATGATATATTAAAAGATATTGTATTTAATTAACTTATTTTAGAGTGAACACATTACTTTTATTTAGTTCAATGGTCTATTTAAATTCATATAATAATATAATTATAAAATAAGTGTTTTCAATTTCTTTTTCTTTTTAAGAAAATCTCTTCTATTATACCTTTAATTACAAAAAACCAACAATTAGCGATTTCTTTGATAATAAAAAGGAAACTCTGATATAAGACAATCTAATTTAATTTTCAATTAAATCATTATAATTTACAATATATATTTTTTTAAAATTTAGTACCTACAAATATATACCTTGAAATATTTGGTTTCTTATTATAACTTTAATTAATGATAGGGACCTAATACTTTTTTTTATATATAAAATATATAGATTCAATTACAAATTTTTAAAATATAAAAAATTGTTTATGAATTTAGTAACACCATAGATATTTTTGTATGAATTTGGCTCTTCAAACTACCTATTTCCTTTCTTTTCAAATTCTGAAAGTAGACAAAAAAAAAAAAACAGTCAGAACTTGTCTTATTTAATATTAATTAATTATCGCAACAATTAATGAATGTTAAATAAGGCAAGTTATAGCTGTTTTGGCTGATTTTTTTTTGTTATTAAACATTTCCGTTTTGATATATGTTTGTTTTTAACTTGTTATCATTATTATTGTAAGCAAAAGAAGAGAACTTCAAAGGTAAATAATCCGAATGACTCAATTTATTGCCATATATTCTAACTTTCTCTTGTCCTATATATATATATATATAAAATAATTGACCATGAAAATTAAATACATTATTGCAAACTACAAATTGGATGTGTTCTGCAAGTGCTAGTTCCACTCCTAGTATTGAAAAGGAAAAAATGGGTAAAAACTGTTGGAAATGCAAACCCCAAAGGTCTTGTGCTAGTTATTTAATTATAATCTTCCTAGAAATACTTTTTGAATTTTAGTTTACCTATTTTTTAATTTGGGCAAAAAACCATATTGAGCCAGAACAAGAAACTTGTAACCAAAATGCGCCAAATCCAATTTCGTTTCAGCAATGAGCCAAAGTGTATTTTAATACAATTCGAACCAAGCTGGTTCGAATTGCACTCCTTCATAATTCGAACCAAGATGGTTCGATTTAGTGTTCTACGTTTTTGAATAATTCGAACCAAGATGGTTCGAACTTCTCCCATACATAATTCGAACCAGTATGGTTCGAACTTCAATAACACATAATTCGAACCAGGGTGGTTCGAATTATGCTTTGTATTCGAGTCCATGTAATTCGAACCAGGTCGGTTCGAATTACTCCTAATGCAGTCCTTCATAATTCGAACCAGGCTGGTTCGAATTATGTGTGATTCGACTATAAAAGGAGTTCGAATCACCCTCATTCGAACCATTATCCCTCCCCCCTACCCCACAAAATCCCAGAGAAAACGACCCAGATTCTCTCCGAGAAAGACCTGAACGGACGAGTCTGCTGATGGAGGACGATCCGGCACGGTTATATCGGTTGGACGGAGTCGCTCATATAGCCGGGGTCATCAACGACGAGGTTAGTACGGAAATTTTTTTTGATCCTAGCGTTACTTGTGCGTTAGTGGTTTTGTATCTTAGTTAGATGGTACTTTATGTTAGTGGTTTATGTAGGCGGTTTAGGTGAGGGGATCTTGTAGGTGGTTTATGATAGTGGTTTAAGCTAGTGGTATAAGTTAGTGGTTTATGTTAGTGGTTTAGGGTGGTGGTTTAGGGTAGTGGTTTTTGTTAGTGGTTTAAGTCAGTGGTTTTTGGTAGTGGTTTATGTTGGTGGTTTATGTTAGCGGTTTTTGTTAGCGGTTTTTGCAAGCGGTTTTTTTATGTGGTTTATGGTAGTTGTTTAATGCTAGGTGGTTTAAGTAAGCCGGTTTATTGAATTTGTTTCTTGTTAATGGGTCTCGGTAATTGTGGTATATGCTAGCGGTTTAGTTGTGTGGTTTAGGGGTTTCTTTTCCAGTTAGTTATCCTTCATGTAATGTTATGCTGTTTAATTTAGAAAAATGGAAACCTGTTTATGGAAACCGTTTTATGTAAACCCGTTTACGTAGACCGGTTTACTGTGAACCGGTTTATGTGAACCGGTTTACTGTAAAACCTGTGTAGTTATATATCTCAGTATGCGGTTCTTTTCATGCGCAGCCCGAGCGATGCATTAGGAGCATGAGGCGGCAGCAGGGCATGCGTCTTGATGACAGATACGTTCCATACTTGCAGATGGCAGGGCTATACCATCTTGCAAGGCTGAACGACCGGTGGTTCCGGCTAGACGAGGCGCTCGTCAGTGCATTCGTGGAGAGATGGCGTCCCGAGACGCACACTTTTCATATGCCGTTCGGAGAGTGCACGATCACACTCCAGGACGTGGCATACCAGCTGGGTTTGCCAGTCGATGGCCGTTACGTGAGCGGGTGCCTGTCAGAGTTCCATATATACATCGATGGAGGCCGTCCACCCTGGGTCTGGTTCCAGGAGTTGCTAGGAGTTATACCTCCTCCCAGTCAGGTTCAGAAGTACGCAGTGAACTGCAGCTGGTTTCAGGAGACCTTTGGTGAGTGCCCTGAGGATGCAGATGATGACACTGTTCGTCTTCAAGTTATCACGGTCATACAACGTCACCGTGAAGCACCTGGCCGTCTTCAAGTTGGCCTCAATACACTTCACCAAATGCTGACTGAACTGCTGTCCGGTGCCCATCTGGGCCTCAGCCTCTCGCCCCTTACGAACAAATAGTTCGGCCAGCCTACCATATGTTGCCTTCACCAGGGATGCTACAGGAAGATTTCTTACACCCTTTAGGATTGAGTTCACACACTCGGAGATATTCGTCGTCATGTGACCGAATCTCCTCCCCTCATCGCGATGCTGCGTCCACAAGGAGTAATCAATACGGTTCGCCCACTCACACATCGCCTGGTCTTCAGACCGCAGTATATCAAACCAGTAATCAAACTCAACCTCAGTCTTCGCGTACGCTGCATTCACGAGAAGCCTCCTAGCGTCTTTGCCCTTGAAGGTAAGGGCGAAATTAGCCGCTACGTGTCGTATGCAGAATGCACGGTACGCAGATGGTGGTAACCAACCTCCGTCCGGGGCCTCAAGCGCAGACTTGATACCGTTGTGCCTATCCGATATAACCAGCAGACCGGGCTGCGGGGTCACGTGCTGCCGTAGATGCGAGAGAAAGAATGTCCACGACTCCGCATTCTCACCCTCTACTAGTGCGAATGCGACAGGTAGAATGTTGGAGTTCCCGTCCTGTGCAATCGCAATGAGCAACGTTCCCCCATACTTACCATATAGATGTGTGCCGTCAATGCTGACTAGCGGCTTGCAATGCCGGAATGCCTCGATGCACGGAGGGAAAGTCCAGAAAAGTCTGTGGAAATAAGCTTGAGACTCGTCAACTTGTCCTCCAACTAGAACCGGGCTCGTCCTGAGGACCGCAACAGTACCAGGCATCGTCAGCTGGACACCCAACACCCACCTAGGTATCTCGCTGTATGACTCATCCCAGTCACCGTAGATGATGCCAACGGCCTTCTGCTTCGCCATCCAAACCCTCCTGTAAGTCGGCCTAAAACCAAAATGCGCTGCCGTGGCGTTGAGGAGCACCTTGATGCTAACCGATGCGTCAGCCCTGACCATTGGCATAATGAACGCCGAAATCACAGAATGATCCAAACTTCTGTGATCACTTGATATGGATGTGGCCAGGCAAGTGTGAGGGCCATTGTACCGTTTGACCTCCCAAATGCCCTTCCGCTTCCGGAGACTGAGCCGAATCAACCATGTGCACCCATTCCCGAACTCGGAACACTTGCCCACATACCGGCGGTGATCGGACTCCACCACCTTGTACTGTACCCCTCGCCGGATGCTGTAAGTCTTCACACTTAACGGGGCCTCATCTTTATCCTGGAATTGCTGACCAACCTGGAACTCTGTGAGACCAGCATTTCCTTCCGCATCTCTAGCTCCGAATCCAACAGGGTGACCTAGCGCAACCTCATGCGTCATGGCGTCCAGGTCCAGAGAAGAAAAATATGGTGGATACTGCTGTGTGCCAGAGCTAGAACCACCGCCAGCCAATGCCGGCCCAGCCGCTTGAACCTCGTCCCCGCTATCGTCCTCAATCGTTTCGGGCTCAACGTCGTCCTCATCAGGATCACCCAATTCTCCGTCTCCGACGCCAACCGGTGGAACGCCCTGTAAAGCGTTTGCCAGAACATCAAAGGATCCTACCTCGTCGCGGACGCCGTCATTCAAATCAACAGCAAATGACGGAGAGGCGACAAGTTGGGCCGCTGGCTCGTAAACTGGGACGGAGGAAGAAGCCACAGCAGCCATCGAACTGGAGCCAGCTGCCGTGGCTACATTGGCGGTATTCCGGTTCGAACCCCCTGAGCTGGATACCACATCAACCAGCTTTGCCAGCAACTCTGGTGTGCGGACCTCCGGAAACTGTCTCCGACAAAGAAACATGACTTGGAGGTCCTCATCACTACCAATCGTCAGACAATCATACTTCACCGTATCGTGCAGGATCGTGACTGGAATGCGATAGAAAAACTTCTTAATCCGCTTCGCACCTTCCAGGCCAAGTTTCATCAGCACAGCTCTAACCAAGTCATCATAGCTTGTCGTTCGATTCACCACAATATAGAGAGGATTCTTATCTGTGAACTTCACTCCGGACCGAGTTTTCCTCTTGATGGATCCTTTATGGTGTACCAAAACAGCAAAACTCTCCTCCTCACTAGCCATCTTACGTCCTCTAATGAGAGCAATTTACGTTTACAGCGTTTATATAGAGCTCTGATTCGTACTAATTCGAACTAACCTGGTTCGAACCATGATACACGTAATTCGAACCAAGCTGGTTCGAATTACTACAATCAACCTCTCTTTGGTTCGAACCAGGTTGGTTCGAACCAAGAAAGCATGTAATTCGAACCAGCCTGGTTCGAATTACTACAACCAAGCTCTCTCCACATAATTCGAACCAACCAGGTTCGAATTACATGCTTTCTTGGTTCGAACCTATCCGGTTCGAATTATTCAAAATTTTCCAATACTAGTTCGAACCAACTTGGTTCGAATTACTAGCTAATACAGTTCGAACCTTGGTGGTTCGATTTATATAAAAATGCCTCTTGGCTTATTGCTGAAACAAATTTCTGTTTGGCGTATTTTGGTTAAACTTTTCTGCATGTGGCTTAATATGGTTTTTTGCCCTTTTAATTTGTTGCAATGATATATATATCCATAATAAAGGAAACTATAAACCTATCGCTTTTAAATCTATAGTTTAATTTTGATGCAATGATATTATAAAACGTTTTACACAATTGTACAATCACATTTATTTTTTTAGATGACTATTCACGCAATAAATATAAAAAGTAATTATTTTTACTGATATAACATCGCGTAATTAGATGCACCTGTAACATTATTTTATATTGACAGTGTATTAAAATTAAAATTTTATTTTAATGCTCAATTTTTTTTTCATTTTTTACTTTTAAATTGAGTTAAGTGTTAATAAACAACTCACATTTAATTTAAATATAAATATAATAAAACTTTTAATTAGCCATATTCCCCAACCAGGTGAACACATACCCAGCATCTAGTGAAGATTGTGACATTGTACTAGACTGTTCCAAGATTATTATTATTAGGGTTAACATTAGAACATGCCCCCATGTGCTACAATTTAAGAGGACTTGACAGCTTTATTTTCCATTAAAACAACCATCACAAATCTTCCAAGAAAACACTTATTGCTAAAAGAAAAAAGAAAAGAAAAGGGTGGTTAGCAAAATTGGTATGCTAATTTTCAACCTTTAAACCATAAAAGGTTTGTGTGGCCTAAGTTATTACAATATGGGGACATTAACAAGGCAGCAAATTTTTTATTGGATTCTTATATAAGTGTCTCCCTCACAAATTTGTAACCCTACTTTAATTTGTGTCATAATGGGACCATTACCTTAGAAGAATGCACTATATATCTAGTGGCTTGGATTCTCTTTTAACCTCGTATGTGTGTGAGGTTAATAGGGTAAATTTCAGATACTTGTAACATGATGTCATTTCAAGAAAATTCCTAAAAGTAGGGAAAGAAAGTCTATGTACCTATTTTTTATTTTCTGGTACTTTGCACATGTGTGTGTTGAACTGTTAATTGATCACCTGAATTTTGTTGATTTATTCATTGGAATTAAATTTACCAAGAAATTAAAGGGGGGAGGGGTGTAGGGGACTTGAAAATTCTAAAATTTGAAGCATATCACTTGCAATTATAAAACAAAAAAGAGATAAAAAAAAAAACCTAACTAGAAGTCAAATATGTGGAATAATTAATTTACTGTTGTCGATAGTAGATATTTTAAAAATACTAAAAGAAATTAATAAAGAGAAAAAAATGATCAAGATATCATTTGATTAATGAAATCCCTTGGAAATATACTAAATTTTATCCAAATTTCTGTTGCCTTTATACCTGGTCCAAGAGAATGAGATTATAAGTTTATAACATTCTACCTAAAGTCACTGTAAAGGGTTTGCTTTATTGTCTTCTTAATTTACTTTCCGAGAGTGCAATTTACCCTAATAGTTTTGGAAGCATATAACATTGAAAGAATTTTAAGTGTTCCTTATATATGGTAGTTATGTTCCAATCGTTTTAATTGTTGATCTTAACTATTAAAAAAAATAATATATATTAATTAAAATCAATCATTAAAATTACTAAAATATCAATGATCCAAGTATTTTTATAAAATTTTTCATAGCATTAACTTTAAGAAATTAATTTGTATTTTTGGTTTTAACTTTCACAGTATATTCTAATTTAACAGGTTAATGATCCAACGTAGAGTGGAGCTTCAATTAAGAACATGATGCTAACCAATGAATTATCACATATATAAAGTGGAACTCAAATTCTAATATTTATTTAATCGACAAATTACAAATATACTGACCACTCGATTAGTTCATTTTTATTGTTTATTACTATCACTCTAAATAATTAAACTCTAATAAAGGAGCCACCAATATTATTCAATAGTCTCAAAATAAAAAATGTTACATAAATGTCCCAATGCATATATCTATATAAATTGAATTGATTTAATTCGAATTATATATTCTGATACTAAATCGAATCAATTTGATTCGAATTAGTAGGGTTATTGGTATATCGAAGTTATTTGATTCAAATTATTAAGGATTGATATTCGAAATATAGCCCATGAGTAGTAATCGAATTTAGTTGATTCGATTTACTATTGAATAACTCATATATAGTAAATCAAATCAGCTTAATTCGATTTAGTACTGATACAGATTATTGACATTTATTACTTTTAAGTTAATTGTATTAACTTTAAAATATAAATATCAATAAAAAAACTCTCCATTTAGATTCAAATAAAATATCAAAAAAATTAAAATGAATAAGAATAGAAATCCAATTTTTGTGTTTTAGTTCAAATTTCAGAAAATCTATATTTTTATAAACTTATAAATTTAAAACTGAACAATAAATGATTTCTAAAAATTCACTAAAAATATTCTGACTCATTAGCATCTAAAGAACCATTATCAGAACTTTTGATGTTAGTTAATATAAAGTATAACCATCCAAGATGATATAGGTTTTTTCAAAATTAGAAATAACAGATAATTATACAATATAAAAAGGCTAACTATATTTATACAATATGTAATTTAAAACTTTAAATGTATTATTTCTCAAAGTTTAAATATATTTATACAATATGTAAATTTAAAATTTTAAATTTAAAGTTTTTCGAAGTTTAAATATATTTATACAATATGTAATTTGAAACTTTCAATTAACTTTGATTTACCAATAATCCTATTAACTCGAATCAAATTGATTCAATTTAGTACCATGTAATTCGAATTAAATCATTCGATTTACATAAATATATGCATTAAGACATCTACGTAACATTTTTTATTTTAGAACTATTAAGTAATATTGGTGGCTCTTTGATTTATTTAGGTGTTTTACCCTATATAATATGACTACTAGTAATGCTTGAATCTTTAGTTGATGAGTGAGTGTTTTTTTTTACTAAACTCTAATAATATATATAATTGACACTAATAAGTATAACAGTGTATTCTTCATCAATCTGTATCTTTCATTTTAAAAATTACAATGGCAAAGAATAGTAGAGAGAGAGATCATTAGACTGAAAGGAATTCGGGTAAAGGAATGAATACTTAACTTAAGCAAGCAACAAAGGAAAGGACCAGTTATCAGAATGCAAGTCAATAATGGACCACACAATTATTTACAGCATAAAGATTAAGGCACTGCTATTGTGGTGTGGTCCAATATAATTTAATTTTATGTCTTATCTCCAAATATCTCCATCTTTAATATTCTTGTATGTATCACACCACCTCCTTAATTTCTCTTCATATTATAATCACTAACGTTTCGTTTCATTGTTTTCACTAATTAATGGATGCTTGGAGTCTAGTAGCACCGAATACATACTCACTTCTTTTCTGAAAAAAAAAAGGGGTAGAGTTTTGGTATATCAAAGTATTAAGAAACATATGTATTTTTAAAAATAATAAAGTAGTAAGAAAGTAAGAAGAGTTATATTAAATGATATATAGTATTTTTTTTCTAATTAATATGAATAGAAATATGCTAGTGAATTTATTGAGATTTTGATTTTTGAAACATAATATAATTTCACCTTTTATTTTCCTGCCTATAGTTTCTAATATATATATATTATTTTCTTTAATTTTATTGGAAATCTAATAAAATTCTGAAACTTATACAGGTATACAAACTTGGGAACATTAAATCCTTGCCTCTTCAGAAAAAGGAAGATGAATTTTGCTTCCACAATAATGATTAATATAAGACTAAAATAATTTTTTAATGTAATATATATATAGGTATACACACACAAATCTGTTCTCATATATGATATTATTACTGTATGGCGAGACTAAAAAGTATTACAATTTTTTGTTTCAGATCAAGATAACAAAGAAAAAAGAATTCTAGATATTTAGTCACCTAATTAATCGTATGAGTTGATTTGCGCACTCATAGTTGATTGTGCAATAGAGCATGATTAAGTCATGAATCTGTAAAATTAATTCTTTTTCTACAGTGTTGTTGCACAATAATACTAGTGCAAAATCCTTATCAGTTTTAAACAGTGCAAGATTAAACTCCATTTAGTTTGCTGCGGTTTGAAATGTCAGAGGCAAGTTGTTCTGTATATACAATATATTATATATAATATAACACTTGTGATAGTTACAAATAAAAATATAAAAAAAGATTAAATCGTCAAAATGGTCTCTCAAATTTACGCTTTTGTTATTTTAGCCTCTCAAATTTAAAAATTATTTATATTGGTCTTCAAGATTTAATTTTGAGTATTATATTGATTTTTGAACTCTTTTTAATACTAAATAAGTAAATTAAGTACGAGTTGACTCTGACTTGCTACGCTTGAAACAAAGCTAAACAAGGTCGTTTTGTTTTGGCACTTAAACAAGACAAAAACGAGAAGAGAAAAAAAAATTTATATGATATACAAATCGTTATATTTTTTCTCATTTTTTAAAACGATCTCATTTTTTTTTGTTTTAAGAATTCAAATAGAAAGACGTATTGACTCAACACTAAAAAGAGTCAACTACTAATATAGTACTTGAAGTTAGATTTTGAAGACAAATAATAAAATTTTGAATTTAAAATACTAATAAAATGATAAAAACCGTAAATTTCAAATCTCAGTACAGAGATTTAGTAAAAAAAGAGGTACATATTTTGAGATGGATTATTACGATATGATGAGTTGCCTCTTCACTAAAATGCGTTGGTCCTTGCAAACATTTGAGATGAGAGATAGGCAAGTTTCTTCTACTAATTTAATCATACATCACAAAAGATTTGTCTTCATTTGATTCAACCACATGCAGGACTGAAACAATGAAAGACAAATGCATGTACTCTTATTTTATTTTATTCAAATTTATTTCAACTGTGGGGAAGAAAAAAAGGACGAATCTGACGTACCTTACTTATCTAACTTTGTATATAATTTAATTCCAGTCTATACTTTCTTTCAAAATAGCAAAAGACTACTTCGGAGTTCACACCTTTCCGACCAACTCCATCACTAAACAATTCGGTCGGAAAAGAACCAATAACAATAAAAAGAAAAGAAAAAAAATAATGTTTTAATTTATTTATGTTTTTTTATTTCTCATTTTTTTCCATAAACACTTAAATTGTCCTCAAAGAATTTCAAATAGAATATTTTAGTTTTTTAAAAAAATTTATTCTCTAAAAATTTTCAAAAATTAATTCTATAGAATAGATTAATTCTTGCGTTGTTTTGAAGAGAAAGTAATTTATCTTAAAATGATATATATATTATAATAAAATTTATTAAAAATTTATTTGTCCAACATTAAAAATTTGATTAGAAGTGACTTAGGAATTCATTTTTTTTAATGAGATTTATTTTTGAAATTTTTAGAGAATAAAAATTTGTTATGTGCTAAAATATTCAATTTAAATTTTTTTGAGAATAAATTTAATTATTTAGATAATGCCTTTTTTCATAAATTTCTAAAAAAATATATTATAAATGTAGATAGAAACCAGTCAGATTCTTACTCTGCTAAATAACCCTAATATGTGGTGGATAGTTGATAAAGGCAACAAAAACTATAGCAATCAAACGTAGAGTGGACCAACTAGTTTGACCAAAAACCTAATGAATCTCAGAAGTATTTGACTTAGTCAAATCCGGTTAAACATGATGAAACCATGAATGCCAATAGCATTTGGGGGTCCCTTTGATAGAGACTAGCAAGCTATTAACTTATCATTTTGTTTAATATATGTGCTCTTTTTTTTTTTTATAAATATATTACTTAAAAAATTCAATTTATATATTTAATTAATTAAATTTATTTTAAATAATTCGATTGATAATTCACTGATTGAACTATTAACCAATGATCTATTATTTTGACCGAGTCAATTTTGATAACTATGACAAAATGTATTGAAAAATAATGTAGGTTTGAATCTTTAATTAGCTCTTAATAAACATTGAAAGAATTCTTATCGTATATGATTTACAAATATTCTTATCTTGACCTATTATTTACAAATCTAGTTAAACATTTTGGTACAAGGAAAACCCTCGATATAGTGATTCATGAACAATATATTGAGAATTGAAAAAGTTTATAAGCATTATATATCACCCTACAAAGTGAAATTAAGAGTGCGTAAGTATCTCTCTCCTCACCTCAAAGATTTCGAATTCAAATTCTACCACTTGCAACTGAGAAGAAAAATTTAATAAATATGTGAGAAATGTGTGAATGTGTTGTGTGGTATTTAAGATTGGAGATTGTCCAATTCATCTGACAAAAAAAATGAAATCTATTTTATTTTATTTTTTAGAAAGAGTGTGTAGAATCTATAAACGGGTGAGTTATAATGTTTTTAAGTTTATGTGTTCGTACTTCGTACAAAAGAGTTTTGTTACTTTTTTTTTTTTTGGTGTTGTAGATTTTTGTTACTTAAATGAAGACGTACTTCAAGAAACTATCTTGAAAGGCCCTCTTGTTTTTACCTTTTTTATTTATGATATTGCTTTGAAAATCTTTCAAATCTAAAACTGCTTTTGACTTAAAAGGAAGGAATTCTTCCTCTTTTATTAAGTAAATTTAGGAAGTGCCTTTCTTATTTTCTTAATCTCTTTTATTTAAGTCATTCCTCACGAGTTATAAACAAATAATTAATAACTATACGTGAATTATTTAAAAAAAGAAAATATAAAACCGTGTTAATCTTATTTTATAAATAACTACTCTTAATAGGTATACATAAAAAATAGATTCTCTCAATTTTTAATTATTTTATCAAGCGTAATCTCATAAATTATAGATTCTTTAAGTAAAACTAAAAAAATATATAAAAAATATTTTTTAATAAAAATTTATATTTAACAAAATAATTAAGAGCAAAAAATTGAGAGATCCATTCTCTATATATGTATACCTATATATGACACACAAGAAAACCAAAGATATAGGTGTGAATTGTCTAATCCAACATAGTGGAGCTTTTAGGGTTATGGAGTTATTGATTGCATGTGAAAATAAGGAATAGAAAAGAGCCCATTTGTCTAACCTAATAAGGTAATGAATTAGACCTCATTTGTTTTTTATTCACATGCTACCCACTTTGTTAGAATTTCAATTAGAGACCATGTGACTTCCAAGTGTATCCATGGCCCATTAAATTGTGGGGGTTCTCTATTCAACTACTTTCCATTTTCCAATTCAATTATACTTTATTTTTATTAGTTTAGATTATATTTTAGAAGTAACCTTGGCCATCTAATTGGGTTTTTTTTATTGATTTAAATATTTAAAAATCTAATTTAAAAAATGGCCATGTTGAATGGAATTAATATTTTTTTAATATTTGAATCAATAAAAAGCCATTAATTTACATCAAATTTTATTAATTCATACCAAGTCAATTGCACAATCTGTTGGAATGGAGTTACAATCCTTTTTTTTTATATTGATTCACCTAGTAGATTTAGATGCAAAATGTGGATTTTTTTTTTGTTATTTTATAGCTAGAAATTTGGATGAAATTAATTTTCTTTTCACACAAACTATTTATAAAAGCTTACTAGCTAAATAATATAAAATCATTATTAAATTTCTTCAGATGACTTAGATTATGTACATTTACAAAAACTGTATTAAAAAGGTTTTAAAAGTACTTACTTTATATTTTGAAAAACATTGTTTAAAATATTACGAAATATCTTTATCCAAGAATTTTTAAATAAATATTTTCTAGAATTTTTTTCAATAATAGATGAAAATCTCATTCACTTGTAGCTTTCTCTTATTTGGTTTTTGTTTTTGTTTGGTTAGTAAATGTAGATTTTTCTTTCCCAAGTTTACGTTAATTTCAAGCCCAGAAAATGCTAAAGGCCCAGATAATTTTAGTAGAGCCTATATCGAAATCAATCCATCAATGTTTGAATTTTCACCAATTTAGTGATTTACCGACAAAAAAATCATGAACTATCACCCAAAAAAAAAAAAAGAGAAAGAGAAATGTTGAAGTATTTTTGTAGTCCTCACTCCTTAGGATGTATTTAGAATTTCGGAATAGCCCTGACCAAAAAAAAAAAAAAATTTCGGAATAGCGGTAGGATTAAAATCATAGTTATCAGAACCGAATCGATAATTAACTCAGTCAAATTATTGAGTTACTGGGTTAATAGTTCGATCGATGAGTCAGTGGTCGAATCATTTGAATCAATAATAATTAAATAAATATATAAAATTATAATAAAATAAATATTTAAATATTAAAAATAAATAATACTTTTATAATTTAATATAATCACAATATGATAAATTTATAATATAATAATATTAATGAAAGAGTAATTAAATTATATATAAATTGTAATTTAAATTATGTATTCCTATAATTATGAAAAATAAAATACTATTATATCTTTGGTTATTATAATTTATTTTTTATTTAGAATAATTATCATTAATCTTTTTTATAAAATTATTTTAATTGGATGTATTAATTAAAATATACTATTAGTATGGCATGCATGAAATTGAAAAATAAGTATAGCTAATATATAATTAAAGGCACAAAATATATTTAAGACAAAAATGTGGCTCAATAGAAAAGAGAGTGAAAATCAAGGAAACTGTCCTTGCCTCCTTGGTTCGAATTCTGTGACTGATTAATCTTTGGTTGCTGTGGACAAATAAAAAAGATATACGTGTATATATATACTTTTTTACAAGAGATATTTTACTTTCCGAATTAATTTTATCTTATTCTCTGTCTCCAAGAGATCTTATACGTGTATATACTTTTTTCACTCATCCTTCTTAATCTGTGGAATCCCATCAATAATTCTGATTTTACCGTGGTTAATTATATATAATTTTGATGCGCTTTTTTTAATGAAATATTCCATATATATAATTTTTTTTTATAGGATTTGAATATAAAATAACTTAGTAAAAAGATAAATTACTTATAATTATACATATTTAATAAATAAAAGGAGGGAGTAATAATATATACACAATTTCACTGGTATATATAAATAAGATCGAAAAGAGTCTGTATCTAACTTTTTTTATTACAATATTTTCTTTATTTATCCTACTTTTAAAAGATTATCAAAAATTTTTATTTTTTTCCATTTTTCATATTTGAACCCAAACCCATTAGTTAATGAGTTAAATTTTCATTTTTTTAACTAATTTTATATTTATTATCATTATACACATTGAAAAAAAGATAAATTAATAAATACATGAGCTAATATCTATTAATGCACTATGTAAATATATGTTAACCGATTGCACATAACCACGTGTGCAATCATAAATCTTAAAATTGTTCTATACGCACGTCAGAAGTTAGAATTTTATTTTATTTTTTTCATTCAACAAATGTGGTTAGGATTTTAGTGTAGTCAAACAATTTTAGGAAGTTAGGAATGAAAAATGCACATAACTGCTAACGTACATGCTAGAGAGAAAAATTTGTGAAGAGAATAAAGAATTTTTTTGATAAATAGTTAAATAATTATCTAATAAAATGTATTATTTTATTTTTATTAATTTTTTAAAATAAATTATACACTCTATTTCATTCTTTACACACAAGAATTTTTTTTATCATAAATTTCGTCCAATATTAATACTTATTAGCTAACTTTTGAAGAGACTCTATAATATTATTAGGTAGATTTTAATATGACTATAGTATAGTGATTATAGATTATGGTAACTATATAAGTATTGTTAAATTTAGAGTCACATTTTTTTTTTTATATTTTAGTAATATTTTTTTTTTAAATAACACTATTTAAAAAACATAGTTTAACAATATAAAATATTATTTTAATTTTAACAATAATTTTAAAATATTATAATTACCGTAATTATCATCATAATATAGTGATACTAAAATAATTTTTTATTATTATTATTATTATGTAGGAGTGGTACTTGCAAATAAGAAAATAATGATATAGTTGTTTGAGCATTAAGAAACACAGAGAAAACAGAGAAATTAGAGAAAGAAAAGGAACTATTGTATTTTAATTAGAGATAGAATGAATACAAAATTATGTGCTTCATTGAACAATTGTCATAAAATCACTTATGTCAAAAGTTTAAGTTGATAGGAAAAGATAACATGAATGGTTATATCTAACACTTCTTCTCAAGTAAGAGCCTCTTCTAGATTTGTTTAATTTTTGCATAGATTTATTTTTCACCTTTTATTTACCTTATGCTATTTTTTTCACTTTTGGGTTCACTAAGATTTGAATTCTAGATCTTTTGGAAATAAAATTCTGATACCATGTCATAAAATCATTTATCACAAAAGCTTAAACTGATAGAAAAAGATAATATGAATGGTTATATATCTAACAACAATGCACTAGTCACTCCTTTTTATATAACACTAATGCTTTAGCTAACAGTTTCACTACAAAAAAATTTGGATTAAAATGACACTAATTTTACGGTGGTTGCACAAAACTGCCATTTTTTGGCTAATCTCGACGCTTTTAGTCTCTACTAGAATTCGCACGATTTTTGTGGCGGTTTTAGTTGACCCACTATCATTTTCTGTTTCTCTTTTAATTCGGGTAATTAGTGTTGTTGTATATGAGAAATTGTGGGTAATGTGAATGACAAATCCTAATCTCTTTCCACCGTTCATCTCATGCCGTTGTCCTACATCTCAGGTCACTGTCGTTCATCCCCTCGTTGCTGCTCATCTCCTCGTGCTACAAGAAATATTGTTGTTGCTGCCTTCAATGAGCTTCTACGATTTGGTTCTCGATCAGGCTTCGATTTAAAGATTTGTTGCCGCCGCTTAATTCACTGCCATCGTTCATCTTCTCACTACCGCTCATCCCCTCGCCACATCTAGCAACATCATGTCGCTGCCTTCAATGAGCTTCTATGATCTTGTTATAGCTTCGAACTGAAGGTTAGCCATCGCATCTCATCTCCTAGCTACTTTGTTTATCACCTCGTTGGGGCAAGCAACATTATTGCTGCCTTTAGCGAGCTTTTGCAATTTTGTTCTGCCTTCTCTGTAACTACTATGATTACGTGTTCGTTCTCATCGTCGAGAACTTCCTCGAGCATCACCTCCAAACTCTCATCTTCAAGTTCAGCATGGCCAAGTCAATCCAACACACCAAGGTCCTCATTCGCCAGCGCCAAATTAAGTCTTTCTTTATTCTTTTCAATTTTTCCGAAATTTAGAGTTTTTAAATTTGTAATTTTCTATCAATGGTTATTTGTTTTTGCTTATTGTCGAATTAAGAATCTAATTTCCTTAGTTTCTAGGCTTTTGGTAATTTTTTTTATGTCAGATTAACCTCTCAGTATAATTACTCTTAGATATATAATGTCAATGTTACTGAAGGCATAAGATTATTACAATTATATAGAGTGGTTTATTTTAGACAAAGTAGATAAAAATATTTCACTCAAATTACGCAGATAAAGTATTATTCCTTCTGAGCGTTTTTATTTGCTGAAGTAGGAGATCTTATGTTATGTTCTGATTTGGTAATTGAAAGTTAAAACACTTGCCTAATTTACTTTCTATATGCATGTACACTTCATACTGGAAATTCCTAATTGCTTAGAGTTTGATTTTGATTTGTTGATTCAAAATATGATATTTGGCCTTGCCTTGAATAACTGAGTTCACCACCAGTGTGCCATGTTACTGCAAGTGAACTAGATTCCTTGTCATCATAAGTAGTTTGAGTTTATCTTAGACTATATAATATTTGTGTACATTGCATGCTCAGAGAAAGAAAAATAAAAAATCCAATCGTCCTTGTAGTTTCAATCCTTTCAATTTTTCCATTGCTTCTGGTCTTTAAATAAAAATCTCTTAAAGCAATCCAACAGTTTTTGAAATTTCTTTTCCTTCTCATTGTTTGGTTATTTGATGATACCTTTGTGTTTTGGCTTTTGGTAATGAATTTGTATCTATCCAGGTTTCATTTCTACATTATCTAACACTTTGTGACTAATATTAGATACATGAGAAGTAGGCTTACACTAAAGAAGGTGAATGCAGCAATCAATGACAAAGGGCAAAAGAAGCTCGATGTGCTTTCGAATCATGTGTTTGTCAAGGCTTTGGTTAGCAGTGGCCATATGGCAAAAGAAGCTTTAATTTATTTAGTACTTGCTTTGTTTTTTAATTTTTGTTTTTTTTATTGGTTATTAGTCACTCAGTTTTCGAGAGTCGAATAATGCTGGGAATCACCTTATTGCTGCTCTTTCTCTAGTTAGTCTCTTCTTTTTTTTTCTTTAATTTTCTTATCCATTGTTTTACAATACCATCTAAGGATGCTATTAAATGCGTACCTTTAGTATGATTAGTGTAGAAGTTAGATACTTTTAGGGATTTGGCAATATATGATTGATGAATATGTAGGATAGATGAAGTGATACTGAAAATGTGTCCAAGTTAAACTCTTTTTGTCTAGTGAAGTGTGATTATTATATTGATGATGCTACAACTAGTAACTACTGTAAATTTTGAATTTTCAAAGTAAAATTAGAGATAATATGAAGGACTTTCCTGATTTTCAAAGTAAAGATTAGTGAATTGTGATTATTATATTGATAGATGACATATGGTGGTTTGTTTGGATGATGATGATGTGGATAATGGTATCATCATTAGATTTAGTTGTGTTGATCTTGAAGCTTATCATTGGGTAAAAGAAAGGTTTTATGCATAGATTTTCATAAAACTGTTTAGGGAGTTCCATGGATTAAAAGGGAGTATCAAACTGTTTAGGGAAACTTGGAAAGGTGTGCCCACTAGATGTAAAAAGGATTTTCAAGTTGTGCAAAAGAAATCAAGGGAAGTTGGTATTATATCCGGGTTTTGGTTTGTTGATATGACTAAATAGTAGATTGATCTGTTCTTGTATCATTACAGGGTTTCAGAAAATGGAATGAAAGATTCTGTAAATTATTATATCATTTCTTCAAAAAATTTAGCAAAGTCTATTTTATTTATTGGAGCCTTTGGATCTGGCCTTTTTATTCATTGGTAGAGAGGTAATATATTTAACTGTCTTTATTCATTGGTAGAATATGGAGATTTTAAATTATAATGTAACTTTTATCTTTAACTGACTTCTTGCAGAATCTGTTTTTAAATGAATAGGAAGCAAATTTATACGCAAAAATATTCAAAATTAAAATCAAAGTAAGCACTCTAGAAGCAAATAATCAAGACAAAAGAAGAATTGGAGTGAGGAACAGAGATTAACATGACAAAGTACACTAAAAGCTATAATGGAGATTTTATGCTACATGTTAAGACATTTATAATTAAAAGATCATGTTATGTTAGATACTTTATTTGTATAGAAGTTATTACTTTTGATTTTCAATACTAAAAAAATTATATATTATGTTTAATATATTGTTTATGAGTTATATAATATTTTGTTTATGGGTATTGATTTTTTGTTATTGAGAAAGTTTAATCTAAAAATTATGTTTAATGCGATAAAAATGACGGTTAAAATTTGTCTTTTTAAATGATAAAAAAATCACTTTTATCCGGTAAAAAAGGCGGTTTGTAACTGCCATTTTAAACAACATGAAATGTCATTTTAACTCGGTAAAAATAGCGATTTCAAACTCCATTTTAACCAATTAAAAACGCCGTTTTAACTCAGTAAAAACGGCGGTTTTAAACGCCGTTTTAACCAACCAAAATGCTACTCTGTTAGAGTAAAAATGACAGTTCATAAATGCCATTTTAACCAACTAAAAATACCATTTTCATCATAGAAATAACGACAGTTTGAACCGTCATTTTAACCAACAAAAATCGCCGTTTTAACCCTGGAAATAGCGACAGTTTAAACTGCCATTTTAACCAACTAGAAAACGCTTTTATTTAGAAATAATGGCAGTTTGAACCGACGTTTTAAACTATTCAAAAACCACCGTTTTAACTTAGAAAATTGTGGCAGTTTTCATAAAACCGCCGTAATAACTAGAATGACGCCCAAAATTACGTTGCTTTCTGAAACCGCCATTCTTTGTAATAATGGCAGTTTAACCCGTCATAAATATAAAAAAAAATCGCTATTTTTACCATATTTTTTTGTAGTGTTTCTAGAAACATAAACTTAACCGCCAATTATGCACCAATAGACTTAACTAATATTGGCTTTCTTGATTAGTAGAAATTCGAGCAAGTCCTACTTCACTTATCTTTACAGCAAAGAGATTCTGATACTCAAGTCAGAAGAGTTAGAAAAGTAATAAATTTAAGATTATGTGTATTGTAGTACCCTATTCTTTTCAAATTAGGCTTAAGCCTTATTTGAATTATATTGGTGGTTGATACTCAAATTTTTATAAAATTTTTGAAATAAAATCTATAATTTATAAAAAAAATAATGGATAACTAATTTTTATTTTTGAAAGCCATTTGAAAATCGTGAAAGTCTTGATCATTAGAATTGTTACTAGTTGAAAAATATAAGTGGACCTAGTGATATTAACCCGAAAGACAAGTGTACTAAAATATAAAGACAAAAATAATGACAAATTTTACTCATAAAAAGAAATCAAACATCATGGCTACAATTGTAGTCATTCAATAAAGATCAAACAAGACATACAGAAAATTCTAACTCTCTTACTTTGCATAACCATGACTAAAACAATCACTTATCCTCCATTTTTATTTAATATGAATTTTATAGTATATTGATAAAAATATGAATTTTTATCTAGCTCCTAATAATCTTATAGTATACTGATCTTTTCGCCTTAATTGAGTAGCATATTGTTTCGTGCTGCGTTGTTCCTGAAGATGGTATGGGGAGAGGGGTGAAAAACAAAAGTTTTTTAATAGTGTATCTATATGGTGTCATTGTATCCATCCTCAGCCATTCCAAGTTTTAAAATAAAAATATTGATGATGCAATATTGTTCAATTATTACTTTTAAAAGTTCCTATTAATCGGAGTAGTATGACTTCTAGATGCTTCTCACTTACTTATGTTACGACTCCTGTATGTGACTCATGACTGAAATGTCTATAATGTTAAATCATACAGAATGTGAACACAAGAACCTTGATTTGGTTTCCTTTGACATTCTCCTAACTTCTCCTTACTTAAACTGAAAATCATGGTTGACATGGATTCTAATGCAATGCATGAAACTGACCTTAATTTTTCTTAAGCATTCTTTTAACTTTACTTTGCCTTTAGAAGGTATTGAACTCAAATTGCGTATAAAATTGATGGGAGTCTCCTTCCTTTAATGACTGTTCTTATTTCAAAATTTTGTCGATCACTTTTCCTTATCGAAAGTATCACTTCGATTATCTTATCTTTGGAGGTCACTTTTTCTTACTAGAGGATCATACCCTCAATTCTTTAATGCACAGTTATTAAAATATTAAATGTCTATGTAATAAAAAGACTATATCATGACATACAATGACGACATCCGTATTCACAAATATTTAATATGTGACACATAAAAAATAGTATAAACCCTTACCACCAGTAAAATTTGTGAAAATCCTATATATATATATATAGTAAATAATCATGGTTCATTAGCAAAGATAGATTTGTTTCAAGATAAACTTTGTATGTGCTTTAATGTAAGTATGAATTTTTGGCTAAAGGATAGATTTCATTCTTCTAAGTATATGCATGAGATTAAGATTTGAGGTGATTAGGTTTTGGTTAGAAACTAACAAATCATAAACCATTAATAAAAAACAATACAAAGAACAAATAAATAATGAGTTATGATGATTGAAATATTTTACTCGATAAACTCAATATAAATATAGAGGTTGCAGAAGATATGAATTTTATGCAAATCTATGAGTTCATGTTCTTTATTATAGAGAAAAATCTTCATATTCTTGGTCTTCATAGTTAGCATAGCTCAGAGAGGATATCTTCTCACACAATATATGATTGAAATTTGTGAATAGTTTAGTAAAAGGGTTTAGAATAATTTTAAGAAAGTGAGACAAGATTAGGATTTTTCTTATAATAAAGTGGAGAAAGTATATGAATAACAATCTGTAGAGACAATAAAAGAAAGATGAGATATGCCACTTATAATTTTTTTTAGAAAAAAGAAATAAAATGAGAAATGAAGGACTCAAATGGTTTTAGATATGTGCATATTGCATTAGAAGAATTGATGAGTAAATAAAGAGTAAACAAAAAGAAAAGAAGTAAAATCGAATAAAAAGATGCATTGAAATTGAAATAGAAAATAAAAGGATAGATTGAAATTGAATAAAAAAAGAATCACTCTACTTTCTATCCAATTTCTTGATGCGACAAGAAACAGACTCCTCAACTGAATCGAAGGGACTCGCTTAACCTTCTATCCAATTACCCGATATAACAAGAAAAAGACTCACTCAACCTCACTTGTTCACACCATAATTTTATCGCAAAACCAAAAGGAGGGTTTTCAAACCTCTAATTAGGTTAAAGTAAAAAAAAAAATCCTAAGCCCATAACATAAAGCTTAATTTGGTAACTAAATAAATAAAATAAAAATATATCAAACTAAATTGAACATTCTAAAAATATAAACTAATAACTTCTAAAGAATACTTGATATCTTCGTATCAAGAACATTTGAAGCACGTAAAAATATACTCGCGTTTAGGTGAAATCTTCAATCTAAATCGTTACTTTGAAAGCCCTATAAAGCTTTTTGCGTTTGAAATTTGGAAATACCTATTAGATACAAATTTATAGAGATTTGAGTTACTTTTAAAACGAATTTTGAACCAAGTCAATCGAATAACTATAGCTTTGAGATATTTGCGAAATATTGTTAGTATGTTAGGCTGGTTGGTTGCAACACGATTTTCTACTGTGAACTTGTAATAGATTTATCTAGCTAATTGAATTTGAATTTGATTGTGTACTAAACTTAAAGAGTAAATCTAGTTTTCTCATATTTTTGTAATCAAAGATTATTCAAATCCAATAATTATGAAATTAGTTATGACTATATTTTGAAGGATTGTTTATTGTCGGTTAGGATTTTACTAAGGGACGTTCTAAAGTGCTGATGGTAGTTATCATCATGTGATATGGACCATAGGTGTCGCAGATGGATTCTGACACGTGGTAGCATATAGCGCGGAACGGAGCTCCATGAATATGGCCAGAGTGATGGAACGTTGGGTTTATTTCATTTTTTCGTTTGTTATTTCATACATTTAATTACTAATTAGTGATAATGAAGTATTTTTAGATTAAGAAATAGGATAGGCCAAGGGTTTTGGGCCAGAATACTTTTGTTTTTTTTTTTTAATAGGGTATGAATTAAGATAGACAACTCTCCACTGCCAAAAAATGGAGATAGGTTCCTAGCTTCAAGGTAGAGTATTGGGCGTTATGTTCTTAGGGAAAGGCGGCAGAACAGCAGGAAGGTGAAACCCTAAGTCTTTGTGAGACACAAGTGGGAAAAGGCATAGTGTTGCTAGCACATACAAATAGAAACTGCACCATCTTTCCTTTCAATTAGGTTACGGCAGATCCTCTCAGGCCCAACCCTCTCTCTATCTCTCACTAGAGATGACCGTCACCAATCACCAGCCTCAAAGTCACGTTGGCCCGCTTTGAGTATCTTGTGTTCGACTGCTTTTCGACGCTCGTCTGGTGGAATTGGACTGTTGAAGATGCTTCACGCCGATGGTGCTGCACACACTATGACGACGACCCTAAACCAACAATTGAAAATGGATTTTCTCTTCTTTTCTTTTTTAAATGGTCATTTTTTTTGTTTGTTTAAAATGGTCATTTCTTTTCCTGGCATATTTTTGGCATAATATACTTTAACATTACTCTATCTTTTAATGAGACCTAATTACCATTATCTTAATACAATCTAGTCTATCTCTGCCAGACAAAAAAAAAGGCCTAGTAACCATACTTTTTCTGGAGTCCAATTTTTTTTTTCATTACATAATTTCTTAAACAAATATGGACACTAAGTTCAAATAGAAATCATGATCCTCCATTACAAGACACTCAATCCAGTCATCTTATAGACATGTGTTATTCTCGTTGTGTGACATCTACCGTTAGCATCATATGGTGATTTATATTGTCAATACTATAGAATTTTCTTTTTACTAAAACTAGTATTTTCATATTTTTAGATTTCAAATTAGATACGTTAATTTTTCAGGTACATTATTTTTTAATTAATTATTGAATAATAAATATGATTCAGTCACAAAAAAAATATGATTCCAAAAAAATTGGAATGTTACCTATATTATATCTGAGAGAGATGAAAAACTCCCTATTATACAACATGTATGTTAAAATATAAAAAAAAAATATATATTTTTTTTATAATAATGATGATCAGATCTTTTCTTTTTAGGAAGATCCTCTCAACGGTGTGAGACCGCAATTCGAATATCTTATACCTAAGTCGTTTGTTTGGGATTCGCTTCGTGCTATTGAGTCGTGACAAGATCTAGACTGGGTGGATTAGGCTACCCTGCAATTATTATTATTGTATATTGCTTGGAAATTCCTTCTTTTTGAGAGTAGGGAAAAAAAAAGTAAAATGGAGGAAGATATTAGGCAAACTAACGTTTCATAAAATATCTTATGGAACGTGATGATCATCAAATATCTCATGCATTCAATAATTTTGGCATACGATATTATAACAATCACATTTCTCTCCATTATATCAAACATTCATTACTTGCATGGTAGGATGTACTTCTGCTTGTTAAAAGAAGTGCTATTTACACTCAATTTTCAATCGCTCTAGTAATAAGGACACCTTCAATTATAGTCATATGAATTTAGTTTTGATGTAATAATCAATATTATAGAATTTATATAGTCATCTAATAATTATCTTGCCTAATACATTAACAAAAATTTATTAAGTCTTACAATTGCTTCGTTCGTAATTCAAATAAAACAATGTGCTTTGTTAATTGTGTCAAATAGTATTCCTATAGACTATAGTAACAAGTTTATTTGGGTTCAAGGTTTATAACTATGCAATAATTGCGTTAAAATTCATAAATAAAAAATTTATTATCCAAACATTTGTTGTATTTGATTGTTTTTAAAATGTCCTTTTATGATGATGAAATAACAATGTATATGTATGAATGTGTTCTCCGGAAATTAAAATTGTAATGGAGATAGATAATATTATATTTTGGAATAGACATATACCAGATTGAGCATTAACATATACCTGAAAGTTCGTTCAATTCCAGAGGTCATATATGCCTAACATCTCCACTTTTGTTTGTAGCACCTCACATGGAAAATATCTAATACATTCAAGAAAGTGCTGTTTTCTATCTCTTTTTATGAAAGCTAGCTATGGGGCACAACTAGTATCTTCCAAATATCTTCCCCCCCTTTCCACATTCTTCATTCTTAATCTTAGTTCTTGATTAGCATAAAACAAACATTCATATATAGTTTCAAGTTTTATATATACATCAAATATTGTTTATTACTATTATCACTATATATGCTAAGGTATGTGCCCTTCTCCTAATTATTCATTTCTAATCCATCAATCTATGTTATATATGTATTTTTGTTACTTTCCAATTTCAATTGCATCAATTACTCCATATAAACTTTAACTATGTATTTAGGGAATTCATATATATGGCTACGATATTAGTTATTATTTTTTTTTTTAACATTTAGAATTTAGTATCTAAAATTAATTTTAAAAAAAATTAGTTGATATTAGTCGAAAAAATTGGCTCCATATTTTGGTAACTTAATTATTGTGTTTTCATTACTACATACTTTAATTAATTTTGGTTTGATACATTTCATTATTCATTTTAGTAATCAATACAATTGCATTGAAGAAGCAATGGAAAGATCACACTGATTAAGAAACATAATAAACATATTTATTTTTAATGCGTGACTTAATTTCTTTTCCAACTTTTGTTTTAGGCCTTTTTCAAGTTTTGAGCTATGCGGTGGCTAGCTATAATAAGTTTAAATCAACTTTTAATAAGTAACTAATGAAAGTTCTTTATTTCAACAACCAACATGATTAGACATGTGGACCGTTATAAATGTGTTCAAAGTGATCTCAAACGACATTAATTAGTGGATTTCATTTTTAGGTTTAGTGATTGTTAGTTGAAAGAAGTTGCCAAAACTAGTTATAATAATGCCTTAGCTTTAAGCATATGAAACAAAAAATAAAGAGAAGAGGAAATAATATAATAATAATGGTGGTTAATTAATTTCTAGGATGATTGTGAATTTTAATTTATACATCATCATATTTTATTTCCATTTGTTATAAACGACACATGGTTGTTGCACACTAGGGAAACTTACTAGCATGCATAATATGGTAGAAAAATTTGACAAAGAATATTCAAGAAACATTATTATTGTCTTGGTCATCATCTATTATTTATATAGGAGAAAATTTAATTCAGAAACGGCTCATTACCAAAATAGAAAAAAGAAAAAAAAAATTGAACAAAGTTGGGGGGGGGGGGGTTTGGTTTAGCGTGAAGGGTTCAAATTATTATGGATATTTTCTACGATCTTGATTGGATATCAAAAATATCATCACACCAAAAAGGAAATAGAAATTAAAGAAAGAAAATAAATAAAAAAATAATCCAACAATTTTCTCATCATATTAATTTGTTGACTAGTAGTTTATCAACAACAAGCAAATAATCCTGGCTCACACATAATTATATGACAAAAAATATTAATTAAAATTAAGAAAATACAACTTCCTAATTATATTCGGATTAAAAATTAACATTGCTTTAACCCTTTACACACATAAAATTAAGAACATACTACTCTAGCTAGAATAATACCAATATTAATAGAGTGAAATAATGAATGTTAAAATCCCAAATCTTAACACCAAGGAAAATAAAATAATTAAGCAAGTCCACAGAATATTTTACAACCATTTCTTTTTTTTTTTTTGTTTATAAAAAAAAAAAGAGGCATTACAATTTTTTAAAAGTGGTCTCTTTCTAAGAAGTTCCATTATTAGAGGGTGGTGGTGAAGAACACTCACACACTACTTCAGTCTCAACCTCTCTCTTGTGGAAGCTTCTATGGCAGCCGCAAGCGGCGCAGGCGAGGGCAGCCCCTGTCCCCTCCTCGCCGCTTGCCATGAACTCCCTGCAGCCATCGACCGCGTAGCCGCCTACGCTCGCGGCGTGGTTCTTCTGGCACTCACCATATTTCACCGTCCTAACACTCCTTGTTGGCTCCTCTCTTCTCAAAACTACTTGGCGCTTCCTCATTCTATAGAACTATTCCGAGACGAAGAAGAAGGAAAAAGAAGGAGGAGAAAAATGTTGAGAATTTTAATTTGTTAGTGTTTGTGTGAGTTTGGTGAATTGAAAATCAAGTAGAGGCATATATAGAAAGAAATCTGGTAAAGAGAGAGAAAGAAAAAGTGAGAGAGAGCCCTAACCCTAGAATGTGTATTTATAAATAAAACTCTTATGAATACAATCATGTATTAGTGGACACAGCTCATAACCACTATTTCAAAAAAAAGAAAAAGAGAAATATTTAGTGTGTACAATTCAATCATGTAATGCAGTAATTCTTTGAATATTATTGGGATCTTGTACTAAACTGAGAAATTAAATCTTGGAATTAAATTTGAAATCAAAGAATAATCGAGTAAATTAGTTAAATTATGATATATTTATATTGTAACTTTTTTGATTTTTTGAACAACTGATACGTGAAAAGTGAGTATTTAAATTAATTAAATAATAATAAATTCTTAAAAAAGCTGATTAAAGTTTCAATTTTAAACGATAAGTAACATTTTTTATCTTAAATATATATTGTCTAAATCTTCAACAAGCTAGTAAATAATTCTTTAAATAATTATCGAAAATAAATCATCTTAAGTTAGTCGAATGATCAGTTTAAACATCTGTTTAAATAAGTATATACCAGGGATTGAAATTATGTTTTATGTATGCGATAATTTATTGGCGAACGATAAATTTTTATTTAAAATTCATATCCACAAGGAATTA
Organism: Arachis ipaensis; assembly: GCF_059453495.1. Taxonomy (NCBI): domain Eukaryota; kingdom Viridiplantae; phylum Streptophyta; class Magnoliopsida; order Fabales; family Fabaceae; genus Arachis; species Arachis ipaensis. Next base: position 140,029,821 of record NC_142435.1, on the reverse strand, counting down.
ATCTTTTAATTTATCAAGTTAGGAGATGGCCTGAAAAATTAATAAAAAAAGTTATGAAAAATAATAACATGGGTGAACTTGACTTTGTTTCCTTCTACGGATTAATGGCAACCGTTTAATTTTATACGTTATCGTTAACATTCAATCAAGTGTTGTACATAGGCAAAAGGTAATTTCTTTATTAAGATAGTAGACTTGACAGTTATACATAATTACATATCAGTAATAATTTTTTACCTTTTACTCTTTTAGTATATAAAAATTAAATTCTTAATTTGGGTGCAGTATATATATAATAATATGTGAAATTAAAAATATTATGTGTATACTAAAAAATAAATATTATATATTTACATATATACATATATTATTTTATATTTTTTTAATATATATTTTATTTTATATAAATAATTAATTTTTAGTCTACACATCATTTTGATTGAAAAAAAAAGTTATGCTACATGTATATTAAAATCAGCCACCAAAGTCAGTTATTAGTATAAAATACATATTAGAATATAAATACACGTTGAAAATGAATTAAATCACATATATATTTATACACAAATATATTGATGGCTGATTTTAGTGGCTGATTTTGATATACAAATAGTATTTTTAAAAAAAAAAATTCAGCATTAATTGTACTTAAAGTAGGTATGAGTGGGAATTTTACTAATGAAAATCAAGTAGCTAGGTAGCTTAGAGTAATTTCACCCCGTGATGAACCAAGTTGATGAATTTGGTGAGACAATGGCATTGAGTTGAACTTTAATAAATTAACTAGAAAAGCAAAAATAAACAAATAAAAGTTTAAATAAAAGGGTACTGAGCGCAATCAGTAATATAAAACGCCAGTGTACAATTTTCTATAATTACAAAATTTCCATCCTATTCACCTAATTCACTGTTCATAATAAGGTATCAATTGAAATCATCAAATAAATCCAAAAATGATTCCCTCAAATACAAGGGAAAGCTCAATAATAATTAATCAGTGATGGGCTTAAATTGGGAAGAAAGCTTTTCATATTTTTTCACCCAAAAATAATGACGGGGTTAGCTAGCAATAAATAAAATAAATAAAGATTGTTCTGTCTCTTGAATTAAATTACTAATGGTCACTTTATCATTTATTTGTAGTTGGATATCAAAGTTCTAAAAATTGAACTAGAGATCAAATTGATAGAATTAAAAATTTAAATATTTAATCGAAATTAAATCAGATATAATAAAATAATATATTTATATATAAAATATATAATTTCTAAATTTTTTATATTTTATTATTTTATATCAGTTAACCGTTAAAAAATTATACCAATTTAACCGGTTAATTGATTATTTTAACAGATTTATTGCTAATTAATTTTTATCTTAAACCGAACTAATTTGGTATTCAATTTCTGATTAATTCAGCCGAATTTGTCAATTTGGTCCGGTTCTTAGAACAATAGTTGAAAATCACATAATAGTCATTAGTAAAAATAGAAAGATATTAGATTAAGTAGTTACTCAAAAAGTTAAAACTGATATATTTTGGTCTTGGCAGTCAAAATTCTCATTCAAAGATGATGTAGTAAGTTAACTACTAACATGGCAAACTAAAATACTCATGTGAAAAATACCTTATGTCTTCTTTTTTTTTTCTACCTTATGTCAATATTAAACTTGCCATGCTATAATTTAACATAGAAAATTAAAGATTAAACAATTTAAAATTTTATTATACTAAAAAAAATTATGTCGTATATATTATTATTATTATTATTATGGAGTGTATATATATGGAATTTGAATGGGCCTAATCTGTATATCCGATGGTATCCGAATTTAATATTTTTTGTGGGGTGCATTGATACGATGGCAATAAGATTTGTCGAGAAGTGGTATATGTCTTCACCTAAAAACGTGAAGATGATAGGTAAGGTTTGCCAAACCCTGTACGACCAAAAATTCAGAATGATTCCTTTAATTAATTTGTTGTTTGCATGTACATGTTGCTTTCTGTGTTGTAGGATCCATCATCCTTTCATCAATAAAACCACTCTTCCCCAGTTGCATTGTCTTCTTTAATTTATATAAATCTTATTTTCTAATTACTACTTCATACATAAAATTGGTGTTTCAATTGCCAAAAGCTTCATACATTTTTCAAGAGAGACATTATGTGAGACCAAATCTTTCATTTTAATTAATTTCTCCCAAATATTGGAAGCCTGCATGTCTCATTTTAGTCTTCAAAATTTTAAAAGATTCCAATTTTATACAATCAAGTTCATTTTGTTCACTCCATATTCAATGAAATAAAAGATTATATTTTTTTTTCGTTATTATAAATCTCACATCTATCAAGCATAAAATCTCTAAATAATTTATAAATGTGAAATATCTCTTATTTTATAAGTTATTTTTTGAAATTAAATTAGACCCGTTCAATTTTAATTCTAATATAATATCAAACAGAAAAAAAATAATATTGTTATATTTTGTTTAGTGATAAAATAAAATAAATTATAAAAATTTAATTTATTCTTATTTTATTATAAAAAAATTAAAAATTATATAATAATAAAAAATATAATTATAAAAATTTAATAAAAAATAAAAAATAAATTATATTTATATATTTTTTATTAAAAAAAATATAAAATACACTAATTTAATATCTCTAAACATAATATATCCAAATAGCGTAGCTAATGTTTTTAGACTATCTATCTACAAATATCTATACGTTCTAGATGATCATTACTGAATATTAAAAAAAAAGTGTATTATACGTCTTATATTTATTAAAAATAAAATTTTTAAATAATTTATAATATACAATATTTTATCTCTTATTCTATAATCTAGTTTCTGAATTGAATTAGGCCCCTCACTCTCAGCTATTTTGTCTCAATACTATGAATCTTTCCTGTTATTAATTTTCGTAGGTCTTTTGTCTTTAAGAGACTAAGCGTTAGTCAATTATTCTTGACGCGTCATATTCCGAAAATCTCAAAAAGTATCTTTTTGATGATAAATTATTATATTTTGTAGGTTATTTTTAGTATTTATTATTTAACATTGCATGCCATGTGGCTGACATGTATTGGTTGATATATCACTTAACAAGATATATATCAACTTATCAAGTACCAACAAATAGTAAAAGTTGATCAATAATATTAAAATAGCTTACAGAATATTACTGTAAGAACTAAATTATAATTTTAAAAATTTCAAAGCTAAAATACAGCATGCTTATAATTTCAGAGAAAATTGAAAATTTATTCGATACTTTGTTCGTTGACCTTTGAAAATAAGAAAGTAGATATCTAATAAATATAGTATAATGAAAAAGATACGAAATATTTTTTTTCTTTAGTTAAAGTTTAAACACCGACGTGCCACTAAACTGTACGAGTTTCTCAATTTATTACTGTTAGTCTGTTAAGATAAAAAATACTTATACTTAAGTTTTTTAAAAAATAATATTTTTTAAATAAAAAATTACATTTAGTTGTTTTCCTATAAAATTAATAGTTAAGAATCGTTAATAATAATTTAAAAAAATAAAAATACTAAAAAATTATCAAAATTTATTATTTTTTGACTATTATTTTTAGTCATCAACCTAATTTTTTTAATTTAATAATTCAATAACATTTTCATATTTTTAAATATTAATAAAAAAATAAAAAATTTCGATAACCTTCTAAAAAAAAAAAATAATGTAAGATTCAGTAGGTATACTTATGTGCATATTTATTATATCTATTATATATCTCTAATTTTAAAGTCAAAATGTATCCATGTTATTTTTTCATTGCAATTAGAATTAAATCTTTTCTTTCAAAATTAAGGAAATTTTCTCTCCTCCTTACTAATTTTACAATTAAAATGTGCCAAATGTCACTCTCTCATTGTAATTGAAATTAAATCCTTCCCTCTAAAATTAAAGAATTCTTCCATCCTCCTTACTAATTTTACAACCAAAATATGACACATGTCACTCCCTCGTTGCAATTGAAATAAAATCTTTCCCTCAAAAATTAAAAAATTCTCCTCTCCTCCCTCTTCCTTTCTCTATTTCTCTCATTCCTTCAACCACTCTATCTATTTTATATATAATTATTACTAATTTGACAATCAAAATGTGCAATATGACATTCTTTAATTGCATTAAAATTAAAATTAAAATATTAAAATAAAAATTGAAATATACCTATATTATGTATCATATATTACTATCTAATTTAATAATCAAATGTGTCTCATAACACTCTCTTATTAAAATTGAGAGAAAATATTTTTTTTTCAAAATTAATAAACTCTCTTCCTAAATTCTCTCATCTTCCTCTCTCCATTTTTCTATTTCTCTCTACTATTTTTACTCTATATATAATTTATATTTTTATATTAGTAATTTGAAAAATCAAAATATGTTATCCGATATTTTTTTACAATTAAAATAAAAAATTTTCTTCCAAAATTAACAAACTCTCACTTTCAATATCATTCTTTATTTTTATCTTTCTCTCTCTTTTCTCTCATTCTCTATTTTTCTATCTTTCCATTCTACAAAAAATAAAATTAACGAAATAATATAATTTAAATAAAAAATATTATTATTATTGTTATTATATACATAGTTTTTTAGTTTTTTATTTAGTTTTAAATTTTCACCGCTTATCTTTTTAATTTATATTTTTATTTTTCTTCTTTCAAATATTTATTACATATAATTTTGAGAAAATATTAATGTTATAATTAAAAGTTAGAATCAAGATTTAATTATTTAAAAAAAATTAATTTTGAGTTAATTTTATAACTATTAGTATAATTTTTTTATACTAATATCTAATTATATTTTTATACAATAGAGGAAAAAAATATTATTTTTATATAACAAGTATAAAAATTAATTATTTTTATTTGTGCAACAGACTTTAACAGTTAACACCTAATTAAATGTAAAAGTATACACGTTAAATTGTTTTAAATTTTAAATAACGAATGTTAAAATTAATTATTAATAAAAAATTAGACTTTTTTCTATAAAAATAATAAATAAAAATCTAATTATTTATTTTTTATCTATAGATATCTTAGTTTTTTTAGCCAAATACTTTTGTCAATTTATAATTTTTTTTTATAAAAGTAGTTTACTTTTATAAATCTTTTGTGTCATACATAGTCTATACTATAAAAAAATAAACCATAATTTTAAAAAATTTATATTTCCATAATATTATTACGAATAAAAATACTAGTTCTACTTTCTAAACCAAAAATAAAATCTCGTGTGGAAGAGATCTTAAGATTTATGGGTCTTTTCAATAATTTATAAAAATTTTGACTATTCTATTTTGGAAAAGTTTGATTACTCTACTAGTGCAAAGTTTTGATTATTTTGTGGGGAAAATTTGATTGTATTGTGATAAATTATTTTGATAGAAAAAAATGTACAATACAAATATTTGATAATAACAAAAAAATAATTTAAATAATTTAAATTTATCTCATTTAATTAATAAATACTAAATAATACAAGTTTAGACTAATTTTTTATTATCTTTCTAGCCTTACTATATATACAAATACGTAGTAATATGATAGATTTCTAATATTTAAACTATCGTTAATATTATGGAAACAAAAAATAATTAACTCAAAAAATCTAAATTTATCTTATTTAGTATTTATGTATTGCAGAATGTATTAAATAAAGTAAAAAAATAATAAGTTTTAATAATTTTTTACTAATATTTTTTGTTACAAAATATTTTCGTTAAACTATGAGTAATGCTACATATCCAGAAAGTGGCAGAGCTAGTTAATGGAAAGAAGGCAAGCCCCCAAATTAATAATTTGTACATATTAATTCTCTAATTTTTCCGTTTAATTTTCACTTAATTTTTAATTTTTCTCTCTTCTTAACTTATATTTTTTATGTTGGCTTTTTCTAAAAAAATTTTAGCTTTATTTTTTATTCAAATATTTTTATGAACCAAAACTAACTAAATTAAATAATAAAATTTAAAATAATAATTATAACTGATTTTTATTATATTATATTAAATTAATTTATTTAGATTTATTTAACAAAAAAGTTTAAACGTACAGTATTATTCTTAAACTATTCATATATGCTTTATGCTCTCACTCTTAGAATCAATTACTCCTTCCATTATGGTTACGATAGAGTTCATTAACATTTTTATATAGTTCAATTATGTTGTAGCGTTTATTTATGGAAAGTAATCAATTTAACCTTTGAAAAACAAGGGGACAAAGTTGTAGTGATAATTATGAAATATTCTAAAGTAACCATCCTTTACAGTACATATGACTTCGGAATTGTCATCATTATGTAGTCTAGAAGAGCTAATTGCAGCCACCTAATTAATGCATATAAACATAGGTTTATTGAAGATTTGAAGTACACTCTCTTTTTCAGATGCCTTTAAATGGAACATTAAGCTAATTTTGGAGTCTTAAGTCATTATAATACGCTAAACTAATTAAATTTAGAGAAAAGCTCTACATCCATGTAAAAATTACATAGATGATATCCATGTAACTTTCACTCTACGTTCTACACTCCTGCTTGTTTTACACGCGCCTCTTATAATCTAGATAACGAATTCTTATTTTGCGTTATCAACGTTTCTTAACGTAAACTTTTTCATACAACGCAAATCTCTTTTGCATTCTTCTTCTTCTTCTTCTTCTTCTTCTTCTTCTCCATCCTAATTAAATTCGTTGTTCTCCTCTTTCACGTTTTTCTTCTTTGCATTATGGATTTGGATTGATTCAACGCAATTATCTTTGGCGTTCATCTTCTTCTTCGTTTTCTTCTTCGATATGCACTTTTGAATTGAAACAATGAATGAATCAACTTCAAATCAGTTGAATGAGTGCGATTTTGATGATTCTTCTCAAACGCATCAATTTGATGAGGTTTGGATTATTGAATTCTGAATCGAATTTAATGGAATGAAATTTCTTATTTTATTTGAAGTGAATTGAATGGACTCAGGTGATCTACATCTGAATTGAATTCAATTGAATTGATAATATGTAACTGTGAGTAATTGTAAGTGTCAATAATTGTGAGTAACTCTGAGTAAATGTGAGTAACTTTTCGGTTCAGTAAGTACTAAAGAGGTGGTTCATCACTTTCATATTTTTGGTTTGGTCCGTAGAAAGGAGTCTAACAAAAATTAGACCAATATGTTCTGTTTTCTTCCCTAAGCACTATATAATTGTTTCACCGTAATTAAGATTTCAGTTCGCTATGAGTACTGTGTTTGGTTCACCATGAGTACTGTGTTCGGTTCATTCTGCACTATTCAAAACCCTTCTTCCTCACCTTCTACTGCTTCTTCACCAGAGAGAGAAGGAGGAAAAGACAAAAAAATACAGCAGCAACAACAACAAAAGAATGACGATAGGATTTCAGGGTTTAGGGTTTTAGGGTTTAGGGTTTATGGGTTCAGGGTTCAGTGTACAGGGGTTCAGTGTGTTTCAAACTTTCAGTTCGCCCCGTGTATTAATATCGGTTCACCGTGTTCATGGTTGAGGGTTTAGGGTTTAGGGTTCAGGGTTCAGGGTTTTAGGGGTTTGGGGTTTACGGTAAGGTTCAGGGTTTAGGGTTTATCATTTAGGGTTCAGAGTTCAGTGTTCAGGGTTTGAGTTCAGGGTTTAGGGTTTAGCGTTCAGGGTTCAGAGTTCAGAGTTTAGGGTTCGAGTTCAGGGTTTAGGATTTAGGGTTTAGGTTTTAGGGTGTAAGATTTAGAGTTTAGGTTTTAGGATTTTAGGGATTTAGGGTTTATGGGTTCAGGGTTCAGTGTTCAGGGTTCTGGTTTTAGTGTTTAGGGTTTAGGGTTTAGGATTCAGTGTTTAGGGGTTTATAATTTTTTGGTAAATAGGAGAGCAATTTGGATTACTTGTTTGAAACGAATCAAACTGACAAAGTTTGGATTATTCAATTTTAAATCGAATTGAATGGAATGCAATTGCTAATTTGAATTGAATTAAATGGACGGAGGTGTACTGAATTGAATTGATAATATGTAAATTGTAGGCAGAGTTATTTGAATTTGATTTTATATAATGAATTATGTTTCGTTCACTCAGTACTATACAATTGTATTGTTTTCGGTTCACCATGAGTACTATGTTCGGTTCAAGATGAGTACTGTGTTCGGTTCACCATGAGTATTGTGTTCAGTTCATCATGAGTACTGTGTTCGGTTCACTATGAGTACTGTGTTCGGTTCATTCTGCAGAAAGCTGTTTGAATTTGATTTTATATAATGGATTATGTTTCGTTCACTCAGTACTATACAAATGTATTGTTTTCGGTTTACCATGAGTACTATGTTCGGTTCACCATGAGTACTGTGTTCGGTTCACCATGAGTACTGTGTTCGGTTCATTCTGCACTATTCAAAACTCTTCTTCCTCACCTTCTATTGCTTCTTCACCAGAGAGAAGGAGGAAAAGATAAAAAAATACAGCAGCAACAACAACAAAAGAATGATGATAAGGAGAAAACACGTGAAGAGGAAGGAATGCGAAAAAGGAGGAGAAGGAGGAACGCGAAGAAGAAGGCGAAGAAGAAGAAGATGCTCCGTGCGTAAACGAGTGTGAAAAGAAGAAGAAGAAGAAGAGAAGAAGAAGCGCGGAAGAAGAAGGAGAAGAAGAAGCGTGGGGGAGAAGAAGCGTTGGGCTATTTCGTGTGTATTGGGCGCGTGTATTTCACATTTCATTTAATGGTATTGGGTTTTTTTGGTGTTGGGCTAATTTGGTTACATAGTTACATGGATGTGTAGCATCCCCGTTAAATTTATCCTTGTGAAGTTATGATTATGATTATTGGTGGCTAAATTAGTCACACTAATATTTTTTAAATAATTGCCATTTTATCTTTAATTTTAGCCAAATGCATGTATAATCATTTAAGTTTAGTAAAAATTTGTATTGATTGTGAAGTTTCACATTGATTTGAGAGAAAAATAAAATGTCTTGTAAAAATGTGATTACGAATACTCAATGTAAAATGTTTTGATGGGTATCAGTGGCTAAGAGAAGGGGGGTTGAATCTTAGCCCCCTTTTCGCTTGATAATACTTGCTGATCTTTGAAACCAACTTAGGAAACTTTTTGTCTTTTTATCTCGTCACTAGCCACGAGACTTTTTCTTTTGTCTCGTCCCTAGCCACGAGACTTTTCTTTTTGTCTCATCACCTGACACGAGATATTTTTGGTTTTTGCTCCTGTGCAGTAGAAACAGAAATGGAGTAGAGAGTAGAGAAAATTACACCCAGATATATCCTGGTTCAGCTGCTAAGTGCAGTGCAGCCTACATCCAGTCTCCATCATAACCATGATGGAATTTCACTATAATCTTCCTGATTACAATCTGTAAAGTGCTAACCCAACTTACAAGGGGATTCCCACAGAATCATGAAACACAACATAGACGTACAAAGGAATTCTAAGGACATCTATGGCTTTTTCTTTTAATTTTGCACTCTCTGCCTTTTTTCGCTCTATGGCTTTTTCATACAAACCTCACTGTTTGCCTTTTTCCATGAGACTCAAGACATGACAAAATTAAACAGAAAAATTACAAAATGAGAATACATTGAAGGAGAAGAGAAAACTGTTAGCTCAGGTAGCTCTGAGAACACTGTGCCTTGCACTCTCAAACTTTCTCCTTACTCCAAACAGTGGCTGTTCTCTCTTTTTATAGAAGAAGGAAGCCTCCACTTTTGAAGCCAAAAAAAAAAAAAACCAAGCCAACTTCTTCTTCTCCAAGAAACAGATCCGGTTCGGCCACACAGAGAGAGAAGAGATAACCATGCAAAACCCAACATGCAATTACCTCTAGTCCTTCCTTGGTCATCACTCTTCATCAATCCGAGCGCTCCATCCTTTGCTTGCTCTCCAAGATGGATTTCTGGCCCTTGATGCTTCATGATGACGATGACTTCATCTGCTTCAATCTCTGCCTCTACCATCACTTCGCCACTCTAGCTACTTTCTGTGGTGGTTGAGCATAATCAAAGACAAGCCATACCTCCAAGAATCTCTTCCTTGTTGGCCGAGATCTTCTTCTTTTTGGGTATGAAGAGCTCGAGATTACCTCACCAAATCTTACCATTTTTGGTGAATATCTCAGCCACAGTATACTTTTATTTTGTTATGTTTTCTTACCATCATTGTGATGGTCTTGTAGCTTGTTCTTCCTTCACTTTGGTAGCTCATTTTTGCTTGCATGATTTCCTGGTTAATGACCAAAAGAGAGAAGGAAAGAGATGAGAGAGAATAAACTTGGAAGGAAAGTAATCAAATGAGTTAATTAATTCAAGTGAAAAAAATGCTTTTACTTCCCTTAGAGTGGCGTGTAGCTTTGAGCACATCAATCATGTCACTCCTTTTCTCTCTCATAGTTCCCATGTTATTAATGATAATTGAGTGAATTTGAAGTCCATTGCATGGTAAAATTCTTGGATCCGTTGGAAACAAATGAAGCTTTGTTTTCTTTGCTTCATGGTTTCAGACCAAACATGCTTGCCTTCAAGCAATTATATTTTGGGCTTGTAACATTAATAATCACAACTGGCCCAAAAATATTTTATCCATGAGATCTGATGAAGGGCATAAGGCAAATGATAACATTTGCTTTCCTGATGAATTTTTTCGGATCAAGCATGAGAAACAATCATGGGCTTGTAGCATTAAAATTCATTCTGGCCCAATAAATCAAAAACATTGTTTCAGCCATTTTTATCACAATGGTTTAGCATCAAGGCTGAATGAAAACTATTCCAATGGGCTTGCTTTAAAATTTTTGTTCTGTTCGGCCCAAATATAAAACCTGCAACACAAAATTATTAATTAACATATATTAGATGAAAATTAAATTAATAATTTTGTAATTAATTATTTTAATAATATTTAGTCATCACAAATATTAGTTTAGAATTTTCCAAACTCATTAATCTCCCCCTTGATGACAAACATTATTAAAATTGAAATGGAAAGAAATTTAAAGATTGAGTAAAGAGTACTCCCTTTGAATTTGAATTTCTCTCCCTTTCAAATTGTCACATGGCTCCCCCTTAATATATGCCATTTTTATCAAGGGAAGCACTAACCTGTAACAATTTAATCAAGCTTCAAATAGCAATGTTATTCAACATATTTATTTTGAAATGTTGAATGCTTGATTTATGAGCAGAGTGTGATGACAATCAAAACTCATTTGTTATCATAAATTGATTTTCTGCTCAAACTTTTACACATATCAAATAATTGTTGTTCAAAAATTATTCAAATATTTTTCCCAGACAGGATATCAGAGCAAAATTATTATGGAAAAAATATTTTGAAGCACACATGTTCTTGAAGCACACATGATCAAAACATGGCAGTTGTTATATTTTACATAATTTAAAGGAACTGCCAAAAATATCAAGCATGTTAATCCAAGATGAAACAGAGTATTCAATATAAACATGCATTTTTATCAAAGTTAATTAACAACCAGTCATCCATGTAATCAAGATAAATGTATTGCCAATCATCATAAACTAAATGCCAAATGCATTTCCAGCAGCAGTAATCATAGTGAACCAAAAGTAATATCAAAATGCAATATCAAATGTATCCTTTTAACAAGGGTGATCACGAATTTTCAAACGAAAATTTCATCCCCTGTTTCATGTTCATCCTTGTTTTTCATTTCAATTTTAAGCACTTTCTCCCCCTTTTGTCATCAAAGGGGCACCTGCAAGAAGGTTTTAACATGGAAGCATAATATGCAAAATATAAAAAGTGTCTACAAAGTATCACAGAGTTATTGTTCCAACAGAAACAAGCCAAAACAAAGTACCGAATTGAGCCTAAGTGCCAATATCAAACAGTAAACATAAGTTTAATCATCAGAAAGATTAAAGTCAGATCCCTCAGCCCCTGCTTCGCTACCAGCTTCATCATCAAGGCTTTCAAGCATTAAACCGACCCTTTCTTGGCATTTCTTTCAGGCCGTCTCATTTTCATATGCAAGTTTGCGAGCAGATTTGTGAAATTGAACCATGAGATCGGACATGTTTGAGAATTCTGTGAGAATGTCTCTTAGGGAATCGGTTGCTTTTGAGGATTCTGGCCGGCTCTCAAAGTCATCATCAGAGGCCATAGATTTCTTTCCCTTTTTAACAGCCCCGCCTCCTTTGATCATAGAGACCTTGTTCTCTACATCTTCATTTATTAAATCTACCTTAAAGTACTCAAAGATGCACGTGAGAAACATTCCATAAGATAAATTAGCCTTTTTGTACTCTTTACAGACTCCCACATATGTCTAATCATTAGATAACTAAATAAAATGAAAGATGAAGTAACAAGAGTAAATATTATAAGACAGTCAGATACGGTTACCCTGTTATGAGAACCACTCTATGGAGTGAGAATATGAGTTATGATGCGGTGCAGCAGGGAGTTGGTTGGACCCAAAGCCTTGTGAGTAGGAACGGTTCCATCCAGTCCAGATAGATTTTCACAGATTTGATGAAGAACTTGTTTGTATGCAACCCCGACGTGCGAATCCCATTTATCACTCATGTAAACCTTCGGCCCTTCATCAACGTAACCAAGGGCAGAAGCAATAGTCTCAGCATTCAGGGTGATATGCACACGTTTCACGTAGGAGTGAAGGCTGCCATCAATAAATCTCAGATTCGCATAAAATTGTCTCACCAACCCTGGGTAAACCATTTTGTGAATAAGAAGCAATGGTGACCATTTGAGACTATCAAACAGGGGTTGTAGATTGATTCCTTTGGAGGCCAGAGACTCGAGATTCACCAAGTAGGAGGGGAACAAATGCCGCTTTTCCAAAACCTCTTTGTGGAATTCATAGAAGGCACAGGTAGAAAACCTTGAAGGGTCAAAATGGGAGTGTGGTTTGTGAAGTTTATTCTTGAACTCCATTGAACCAAGGTTCGTGGGTTCTCTGGTTTCATGAAGAACGAAACCCTTGGCCTTTTGAGAGCTCTTTCCGGATGCATGGGGAGTTGATTTCTTCGGTGGTAATGGTGGTGGAGAAGGAATAGGTGATGTGTGAGACTCTTCTTCTTCTTCCACGGGACCTTTTCCTTTCTTCTTTCTTAAAGAGGTTTTCGTGGCAATGACCTTCCTTCTCATGGTGTCGGTTTGTTTTGAGGGAGGTGAGGGTCGTGATGATGATGTAGAGTGAATATGGATGTGAGTATGAGATTGTGGAGTGGACGGTTTTTGAGAAAATAGGATCCTTTCACTTTTCCTGGGGGCAGTTTTCTTTTTCATGGTTGGGGGAGTGGAGAAGTTGAATATGAAAGGGTGAGGAGTACCGAAAGATGTGAGGGAGAAGGGAGGTTAGTGGTGCAATAAATGTGGAGTGGAGAGAGTGAGTGGAGGGAGTTATTAACCATTAATGGCGCGGTTATTAACCAGGGAAGTTTTTCAAAAACTGAAAAAGGAGGAGTTTTCTTGAATCAAGGGATTAGTTGAAAGGAAAGATTTGATTTGATAACAAGCTTCTTCCAACAAGATTTGATAAGACTACCAAGAGACTTTTTGAATTTATTTTTCAAATAAAATCAGGAACTAACAAAACTGTCATGGTGGGGTTAAAGATATTTGGTGGGGCCCATGAAATTAAATTCTGCATTGCCTCCCCATTGATTATAGCTTCTTCCATCATGCCCTCATTTTTATCTCGTCCAAACCTACGAGACAAAACTGAACAGAGTCAAATATTCACAAGTTATCAATAGAACTTAAATCAAACATTCCCAAACTTTTTCTCAAGGTGCAGAATCTGTCTTCACAGAGGGGTTTTGTAAAAATATCAGCAATTTGGTCTTCAGATTTTACAAATTGAATATCAATAGTACCCTTTTGCACATGCTCTCTAATAAAATGATATTTTATCTCAATGTGCTTGGTTCTTGAGTGTAGAACAGGATTTTTTGAAATATTTATAGCACTCATATTATCACAAAATAAGGGTATACTATTGATTTTTAATTTGTAATCTTCCAATTGTGTTTTTAACCAAATTAATTGAGAGCAACATGCAGATGCGGAAATGTATTTTGCTTCAGCCGTGGATAAAGCCACTGTGGCTTGCTTCTTGCTTGACCACATGTTGAGTGAGCTTCCAAGGAAGCAACACATGCCGGATGTGCTCCGTCTATCCACTCTATCTCCCGCATAATCTGCATCACAAAACCCTACTGCACAAAAGTCATCAGATTTAGGATACCATAATCCAAAATTACAAGTCCCCTTAATGTATCTAATGATGCGTTTAACAGCCGTAAGATGAGATTCTTTTGGGTGAGATTGAAACCTTGAGCATACACCCACACTTTGGACAATATCCGGTCTAGAGGAGGTAAGGTACATAAGTGAACCTATCATTCCTCTATACTTTGTTTCATCTACATCTTGGCCATCATCATCCTTTTCAAGTTTTGTGTTAGGATGCATTGGTGTACCCATTGGTTTGGAATTTTCTAGGCCAAACTTTTTGATAAGTTCTTTTGCATACTTTTCTTGGTGAATAAAAGTACCACTAGGAGTTTGTTTGATTTGGAGGCCAAGAAAGAAAGTTAGCTCTCCCATTAAACTCATTTCAAACTCACTAGTCATAAGTTTTCCAAACTCTTCACACAAGGATACATTAGCCGATCCAAATACAATGTCATCAACATAAACTTGAACAAGGAGTATATCATCATTAGATGCTTTAATAAATAAAGTAGTGTTGGTGGTACCCCTTTGAAATTGATTTTCCAACAAGAAGGCACTAAGCCTTTCATACCAAGCTCTTGGAGCTTGTCTAAGACCATAAAGAGCCTTAGTTAGTTTGAAAACATGATTTGGAAAATCTTTATGTTCAAAACCGGGGGGTTGAGCCACATACACTTCTCTATCAATAAAACCATTAAGGAAAGCACATTTAACATCCAATTGAAATATTTTGAAACCTTTATGGGCAGCATAGGCAAGGAGCAACCTAATTGCTTCCATTCTAGCTACCGGAGCAAAAGACTCATCAAAATCTATACCCTCTTCTTGATCGTAACCTTGGGCCACTAATCTAGCCTTGTTACGAATAACTTGTCCATCCTCACCAAGTTTATTTTTAAATACCCACTTAGTACCCGTAACTTTCTTACCATCCGGATGGGGTACTAGTGTCCAAACCTCGTTCTTGTCAAATTGAGCAAGCTCTTCTTGCATTGCCTTAACCCATGATGGATTCTCAAGAGCTTGTTTGACATTGTTGGGCTCCATTTGTGACAAGAGGGCAAAATTGCTTAGTTCGGATTGCCTTTTGGTGGAGGATCTTGTTGTTACTCCTTGAGAGGGATCACCAATTATGAAGTCATGAGGATAACCCCTCATAGACTTCCATTCTCTAGGCTTCCGAAGTGGTGTTGAGCTTTGATGAGTTTCTGGTGGTATCACTGTTTCAGTTTCTCGTGTCTGCTCAGGAGATAAAACGGAAATATCTCCTTCAATCTGACGAGACAAAACTGGACTGGCAGATTCTTTGTTTTGAGCAGATTTGGGATTTTCTTTATTTGTTCCAGCCTCTTCACCATCTGAATCATTATCTATCACAGCACTGGAAATTAAGTTAGAATCACAAAAAGTAACATGTATGGATTCCTCTATAGTTCTATGTTCCTTGAGATAAACTCTATAGGCCTTGCTTGTGGTGGAATATCCAACAAACATTCCTTCATAAGATTTTGGATCAAATTTTGCAAGGTTTTCTTTATTATTAAGTATAAAGCATTTGCATCCAAAAACATGAAAGTACTTAAGATTTGGAGGGGTTCCTTTCCATAGCTCATAAGGGGTTTTCTTCAACTCTTTTTTAATGATTGTCCTATTCAAAATGTAACAAGCTGTATTCACAGCTTCAGCCCATAAAAATTTAGGAATCTCATTCTCACAAAGCATAGCCCTAGTCATTTCTTGAAGGCTCCTATTCCTTCTTTCAACCACTCCATTTTGTTGGGGGGTTCTAGGGCATGAAAAGTTATGAGAAATTCCTAAGTCATCACAGAATTTTTCAAAGTCTTGATTTTCAAATTCTCTTCCGTGATCACTTCTCAAATGAGCAATTTTTAAATCTTTTTCATTTTGAATTTTCTTGCAAAGAGTTGAAAAAGCATGAAAGGCATCATTTTTATGAGCAAGGAAAAGTACCCAACCAAATCTAGAGTAATCATCTACCACCACAAGACCATAGTGTTTACCTCCTAAACTTTGAGTTCTTGTTGGTCCAAAAAGATCAATATGTAACATCTCTAATGGCCTTTTGGTTGAGATTCCATCCTTAGGTTTAAAGGAGGATTTTACTTGTTTGTCCAATTGGCAAGCATCACAAGTAAGATCCTTATCAAATTTGATGGGAATTCCTCTAACCAGATTTTTCTTAACAAGCTTAGAAATTTGGTACATGCTTGCATGATCTAACTTTCTATGCCATAGCCATTTTTCATATTCAAGAGATGTAAAGCATGTCACATTTTGTTCTTTTAAGTCCTCAAGAGTTAATCCATACACATTATTGCATCTTTTAGCTTCAAATAAAATATCCCCAGTTTTCTCACAAACAACTAAACAAACAAACTTCGTAAAAATAACTTCAAAACCTAAATCACACAATTGACTAATACTAAGTAAATTATGTTTCAAGCCATTCACAAGAAGAACATCATTTATACAAGAAGAAAAGTTTTTACCAACTTTCTCAACAGCCACTATTTTTCCTTTCGCATCATCACCAAAAGTGACAAGTCCTCGATCATATTCATCAAGCTTTATGAAGAAGGTTGTCTTTCCGGTCATATGCCTAGAGCATCCGCTGTCCATATACCACATGTTTTCTTTTCGTTTGGATGCTAGGCACACCTACAAAACAAGCTTAAGTGACCTTAGGTATCCAAATTTTCTTGGATCCTTTCACGTTAAACCATCTCTTATGCCCTAAGCCATTATAATCAAAAACAACTTTACAGACTTTATCACTAATCATTCTTTCACCAAAGAAACATAGGAAAGTGTCCATTTTGATTGCATAATCTACAAAATCTTGGAGTTGCTGTTTTGTTAAAGTAGGTGGGGTCTTGAAATCTTGTATCATTGGAAGATGATGCAAAGTTTTCAAAATGAGATTTTTCAGCAGATTTATAAAACCCCAACCCAGCCTTGTCATAAAGAGGTTTTTGACTAGCTAGGATTTGATTCAGATTTTCAAAACTTTGGGTGAATTTGGCTAAGTCTTCCTTGAGCCTTTTAACTTCTTTAAGCAACTCTTCATTTCTTTTAAAACAATCTACATATGCAAGAATGGAATGATCACTTTCACAGCTCTTAATTTGGGGTTTTAACTGCTAATTCTCTTCAACAAGATCACAAGCAGTTTCGGGCTCCCTTATTTTTTCTTTAAGAAAATTGTTTTCAGCTTTAAGAATGGTGATTTGTTGTTCAAGTTCTTGATTTTCCAGCAGAAAGCATCTTATTTTTTCAGAAAGGTGGTCTATCATAAGATGAATATCTTCAGTGTTAGGATTATGAAAGACTACCTGATCTATGTGATCTGCCATGAGACAAGGTTGTGACTTGGTCTCGGATTCCTCATCATCATCATCCGAGTCATTTTCCAAATCTTCCCATGAAGCCATCAGTCCCTTCTTCTTTCCTATTTTTGGCTTCTCTTCCTTCTTCAACTTGGGACAATCAGATTTGAAATGCCCCATTTCCTTGAGCTGCCGCCTTTGCCTTTGAGCTTCACCATTTTCCTGAATTTTTTTACAAAAAACACAAATTCATTTTCAGATGAGTTATCACTGGATTCATCATCTAGAGGGTTAGTGACAGAGGAAAAAGCTATTCCTTTCTTTTTTGAATCTTTTTTCAAGTAGGTGTTTTCAAAAGCAAGTAAATTTCCTCTCAAATCATCATAGGTCATAGAGTCAAGACCACTACTCTCAGAGATAATTAAAGCTTTTGTTTTCCACTCTTTTGTGAGACATCTCAACACTCTTCTCACTAGCACAGATTCAGGATACTTGATTCCCATAGCATCCAAGCCAACAATGATGGTGTTGAAGCGTTCAAACATCTCATCAATGGATTCTCCTTCCTTCATTGCAAACATTTCATACTCTCTGTTTAACATATCAATCCTGGTCTTTTTCACAATGGTTGTTACTTCATGAGTAACTAAGAGTTTATCCCAGATTTTCTTTGCTGTTGTGCAACGTGATACCCGTCGGTACTCCTCAAAGCTGATGGCACAGTTGAGCAGATTGATGGTCTTGGTGTTGAGCTCCACCTTTTTTCTATCTTCATCCGTCCAACTTGCTTCAGGTTTAAGAGAAACAACTCCTTCGGCACTTGTAACAGTTGGATATTGAGGTCCTTCCAAGATGATCTTCCACAGTCTGTAATCCACTGCTTGCACAAATATCTTCATCCTCTCCTTCCAATAGGTATAACTTTTTCCATTGAAAAGAGGAGGTCTGTTGCTTGATTGTCCTTTTGTCAGATTGTAGGACACCACATTTGAGCCACTATTTTCTGCCATGAGGATCTTTACTCCAAGCTGCAAAGCTTGATCTCTTTGAGACCAAGCTCTGATACCAATTGATGGTTATCAGTGTCTAAGAGAAGGGGGGTTGAATCTTAGCCCCCTTTTCGCTTGATAATACTTGCTGATCTTTGAAACCAACTTAGGAAACTTTTTGTCTTTTTATCTCGTCACTAGCCACAAGACTTTTTCTTTTGTCCCATCCCTAACCACGAGACTTTTCTTTTTTGTCTCGTCACCTGACACGAGATATTTTTGGTTTTTGCTCCTGTGCAGTAGAAACAGAAATGGAGTAGAGAGTAGAGAAAATTACACCCAGATATATCCTGGTTCAGCTGCTAAGTGCAGTGCAGCCTACATCTAGTCTCCATCATAACCATGATGGAATTTCACTATAATCTTCCTGATTACAATATGTAAAGTGCTAACCCAACTTACAAGGGGATTCCCACAGAATCATGAAACACAACATAGACGTACAAAGGAACTCTAAGGATATCTATGGCTTTTTCTTTTAATTTTGCAGTCTCTGCCTTTTTTCGCTCTATGACTTTTTCATACAAACCTCACTGTTTGCCTTTTTCCATGAGACTCAAGACATGACAAAATTAAACAGAAAATTTACAAAATGAGAATACATTGAAGGAGAAGAGATAATTGTTAGCTCAGGTAGCTCTGAGAACACTGTGCCTTGCACTCTCAAACTTTCTCCTTGCTCCAAACAGTGGCTGTTCTCTCTTTTTATAGAAGAGGAAAGCCTCCACTTTTGAAGCCAAAAAAAAAAACCAAGCCAACTTCTTCTTCTCCAAGAAACAGATCCGGTTCGGCCACACAGAGAGAGAAGAGATAACCATGCAAAACCCAACATGCAATTACCTCTAGTCCTTCCTTGGTCATCACTCTTCATCAATCCGAGCGCTCCATCCTTGGCTTGCTCTCCAAGATGGATTTCTGGCCCTTGATGCTTCATGATGATGATGACTTCATCTGCTTCAATCTCTGCCTCTACCATCACTTCGCCACTCTAGCTACTTCCTGTGGTGGTTGATTAGAATCAAAGACAAGCCATACCTCCAAGAATCTCTTCCTTGCTGGCCGAGATCTTCTTCTTCTTTTTGGGTATGAGGAGCCCGAGATTACCTCACCAAATCTTACCATTTTTGGTGAATATCTCAGCCACAGCATACTTTTATTTTGTTATGTTTTCTTGCCATCATTGTGATGATCTTGTAGCTTGTTCTTCCTTTACTTTGGTAGCTCATTTTTGCTTGCATGATTTCCTGGTTAATGACCGAAAGAGAGAAGGAAAGAGATGAGAGAGAATAAACTTGGAAGGAAAGTAATCAAATGAGTTAATTAATTCAAGTGAAAAAAATGCTTTTACTTCCCTTAGAGTGGCGTGTAGCTTTGAGCACATCAATCATGTCACTCCTTTTCTCTCTCATAGTTCCCATGCTATTAATGATAATTGAGTGAATTTGAAGTCCATTGCATGGTAAAATTCTTGGATCCGTTGGAAACAAATGAAACTTTGTTTTCTTTGCTTCATGGTTTCGGACCAAACATGCTTGCCTTCAAGCAATTATATTTTGGGCATGTAACATTAATAATCACAACTGGCCCAAAAATATTTTATCCATGAGATCCGATGAAGGGCATAAGGCAAATGATAACATTTGCTTTCCTGATGAATTTTTTCGGATCAAGCATGAGAAACAATCATGGGCTTGTAGCATTAAAATTCATTCTGGCCCAATAAATCAAAAACATTGTTTCAGCTATTTTTATCACAATGGTTTAGCATCAAGGCTGAATGAAAACTATTCCAATGGGCTTGCTTTAAAATTTTTGTTCTGTTCGGCCCAAATATAAAACCTGCAACACAAAATTATTAATTAACATATATTAGATGAAAATCAAATTAATAATTTTGTAATTAATTATTTTAATAATATTTAGTCATCATAAATATTAATTTAAAATTTTCCAAACTCATCATGTTTTATTATCATCCTTACTATAAAAAATAAAACTGGGTGTTTAGAATGCCAAAACGAATTATATTCACAAGTAGTGGGAGCATTGAGTTATAAGCTATTTAAGATGATATCAAAATTATTGGGTTGAATAATAAAACTAACTTTCAAAAAAGAAAAAAAAAATGTTTGGGATGAGAATTATTCTAATGTGATTCATAGGGGGTAATTTCATTCCTAAGAAAAGAGGAGGGGTTTAAAAAACGAGCTAATATTGAGCAATTTGGTATCTGAACTTGCACACAAGTTTTAGTTTAGTTTCTAAAGTTTTAATTGTCTCTATTTAGTCTCCAAACTTTGCAAACATGACTTATATTAGTCTCCGAGACAATTTTCTACACACAAGCGTTAATAGAACGTTGATATAGACAGTCAAATATCACATTAAAACCTATAAAATGATGCAGTTTTGGTTTTGGCGCTCAAATAACCTAAAAATAATGTTGTATCACTTGGTTTGAGAGAAAAAAATTTCGATGAACACCACTTACGATGTTGCTTTCGGCTATTTGAATGTCAAAACCAAACTGACGTCGTTTTACGAAATCAAGCATAACATCTAACTATTTACATCAATATTCCGAAACTAAATAGAGGCAATTAAAACTTTAAAAATAAAATTGAGTTATTTTTATTTTGATGTGAAATGATATCAAGCTTGAACAAAGAAGAGAAGGGAGAAGAAGAATTCAAAGGAAGGAGAGAGAGAGAGAGAGAGAGAGAGAGAGAGAGAGAGAGAGAGAGAGAGATATTTTCTGTGATTCAGTTTGTGAGAGAATAAGAAAGTTAGTTACAAAAACAGTTGGTCTTAAGCTACTTATTATAGTAAGGGATTTAGCCAGCTTTCACATTGTGAACCACACATGTTAAAACTGATTAACTAACTCATGCTGAAGGTGTGAGCTAACTAACAAAAGTATAAAGTAACTAACTAGTAGAAATGTTTAAGAAACTAATTTGCTCTCTTTAGCTTACTCTATCATGACTTCTGCTAATCAGTTTTCCTTCTAGTGCTTCAGGTTTGTTGAGCTCATTTGTTAACGCTCTATCATGACCTTTGCTATTCCATTCAGCTACAGTTGTCATATTTGCTTGAAAAATTGTATCATAGCTACTCCTGTTGCTGTTGTCCCTTTTTGTTTCCTCACATTGCTCTAAGATCACCATTTTCTTTGACTTTTTATTATTGAGCCTGACTGAGGTATAGGTAGGCCTGTATTGCTTCAGGTCTTCTACCATTAATTTCAACCTGAATTCTAAAAAGGCAGCACTTGGCAATAGTTTTGTCAACACATAAGTCAATTACACAGTTTCAGGGACATGGCTAACTTGAACAACCTTTTTGGTGATGTAATCTCAGATAAAGTGGAGATTAGTTTCAAAATATTTTGATTTTGAATGCAAAATTGGATTTGCTGCTAACAATACTGCACTGAGATTGTCACAATATACTAATGGGGGTGTTGAGAGTGGAATTCGCAATTCAACCATGAGATTCCTGATCCAAATCAATTCAGCAACTAGGTCTGCCATAGCTCCATATTCAGCTTCAGCACTAGACCTTGCAATAGCACCTTGCTTCTTTGAGCTCTATGACACCAGATTTCTTCCAAGAAAGACACAAAAGTCTCCAATTGATTTTCTATAATCCGGATCACCTCCCCAGTTAGAATTACTGTATGGTGCAATGCTTTGGACACTTGTTTGTTGTAAGTGCAAACCAAAGCTTGACGTGCCACTGACATATCGCAGCACCCTCTTTACCAACTTCCAATTTCATCTAAGGGTGTATGCATAAATTGTGACACCTTTCTTACACAATACTCCACTTCTGGACAAGTGACAGTGAGATACTGTAAGCTCCCCACAACTGATCTATAAAGCCTTGGATTATTAAAAACTGAACCACCAAAGGCAGAGAATGTAACTGAGGATGGGAGGGTGTGTGGCAGGGTTTGCAGTTCTCCATTTTTGCCTTTTTAAGTAAATCTTTGATATACTTATTTTGGGACAGGACTAGACCACCAGCATTAGTCTTAGTGACATGAATTCCAAGGAAGTAGTGCAGATCACCAGATTTTTCAATGCAAATTTGTCATTCGGCTGCTGAATCACTTGAGAGATTGCTCCTTCAGAATCTCCTGTGATGATTATGTCATCAACATACACAAGAACAAAAGGTATGGAATTATGTTTAAATCTAACAAAAATAGAAACATCAGCCTTTGTGGCACTAAAACCAAGATGCTGTTGAGCTATAGAGTGCTTGTGATACCATGCCCTTAGAGCCTGCTTTAAACCATAGAGTGCCTTTGTGAGTTTGCATACTAAGCGTCCATCTCCCAGTTCATAGTCTCTTGGTTGCCTTATATATACATCTTCAGTCAGGTCATAATGCAAGAAGACATTATTTACATCAAGCTGCCTAATTTTCCAATTCTTGCACAAAGCCAAAGTGAGCACAATTCGAATTGAAGTGGATTTTCCTACAGGACTGTTGCATGGCCTTTGTGAGAAATCCTGAGCTACCAATCGGACTTTGTATTTTTGTAGGCTACCATTAGAGTTGTATTTAACTCTAAAAACCCATTTGCTTCCTACTGCTTCTCTTCCTTCAGGTAAGGGAACTAGCTTCCAGGTATGATTTTAGATTAGAGTATTGTACTCTGCATCCATTGCAACTTTTCAGGTTGAATTTGATAAGGCATCTCTTACTGACCTTGGTCCAAAATTAGCTGAGAATGATTTGGACTGAAACACTCCATTCTTACTCCTTGTGATCATAGGATGAGTATTCAAAGTCGCAGGTAAATGATCATTTGTTAAGAGAAGCACAATTTTTAGGTCTGAAATAGGAAATTTGAGATTGATGTAGCTGATGGTGCTGATGGCACGGGAAAAAGAGAAGTAGAATCTGAGGTTTGATTATTTAGTGTATTTGAGGGAGCAGAATGAGCAGTTAAGGTTGGCGCTGGTGACGATTGAAAATTGCTTGGGCTAGGCTGGACAGGTGTTGGTGTATGTGATGTAGAGCTTGGAGTAGTTGGAGATGATGTAACATTTGAACTTCTTAGCAGATTGTTGTTGTATGCAGACTGAATTGTGGGATCTCTTAGGAGAGGAATGGTTGGTGCCAATTAAGGGTTAGGTAGGGAAGTTGCTTCTTGTGATAGTTGTATCATTTTTGAATGGAAATTGTTGCTCATCAAAAACTATATTGCTTGAAATTACCACTTTACCTTGTGCAGTAAGACACTTGTACCCTTTGTGAATTGTGCTGTAACCCAGAAAGACACAGGATACTGACCTGAACTCCAATTTATACTTATTATATGACCTCAAAAGTGAAAAACACAGACAGTCAAACACCTTAAGACTTGTGTAATCAAATTTCTTTGCAAACAATTTGTCAAAAGGAGACTGATCTTGAAGAACTTGAGTTGGCAGCCTGTTTATCAAGTATACTACAGTTATAAAGGCTTCTCCTTAATATTTGGTTGGTATTCCAGCACCTGCAAGCATTGCGAGGCCCTTCTCCACCACATCTCTATGCTTTCTCTCAGCATTGTTGTTTTGCTGGTGTTCATGTGGACAGGAGAATTTGTGGCTCACTCCTTGTACCTGTAAGTCCTTAGCTAAACTCACATATTCAGCGGCATTGGTAGACTGAAACATCTTAATTTTAGTATTCAATTGCAGCTTAACCATTTGTTGAAAACACTTAAAACTGACTTGATTTAAAAGCGAGTTTTGATAAAATACAACTAGGTATATTTACTATAAGCATCAATAAAATTCACGAAATAATAGTTTCCATTCAAGTCAGGAATAGAGGCAGGACTCCAAATATCTGTGTAAACTAGTTGTAAGAGAGTAGTATACAAAGTATTTGAGGGAGGATAGGGAAGATTTTGAGACTTTCCAATGCAGTATGATTCACAAAGAGTTTTATTTGAAGAAAAGACAACATTACAAGACTTCATAATAGAAGAGACAATATTGTTTGAAGGGTGATCTAATCTATTGTGCCACACGAGAAAATGATCAACTGCTGTGGACACGATTGAAATAAAGACAGCTGAGTTATTTGATGGAGTGAAATTAAGAAACTTGTACATTTCCTTTTCAACCTCTCCATGTAAGACAATCTCTTTAGTTGCCTGAGATTTCACACAATAACCACTAGAATAGAACTCAAAATAGACATTGTTATCACAACATAATTTAGACACACTAACCAAAGCTGGCCAAATCCCTTACTATAAGTAGCTTAAGGCCAACTGTTTCTATAACTAATTTTCTCATTCTCTCTCTCTCTCTCTCTCTCTCTCTCTCTCTCTCTACTCTTTTTTGTTCAAGCCTGATATTATAACATAATGTCAGGGCTCTATGTCCAAAAGGCCAAGAATTCGATCTTTGGTGAACTCCAAAAGTAAAAAAATAGTATAAAACAAATAAAAGAGAAAAGAAGGTCTATGCAAAATTAAACAAACCCAAAAAAGACTCCTGATTCAGAAAGAGTATTAAAAATATAACTATTAATGTTGCCTTCTTCCATCAACTTAAACTTTTGGGATGAATAGTTTCATAATATGAGACAATATAAAACATTTTACACCGTGAAAAGTAATTATTTTATACTGAGAATATATCAAAATTAAATTCTTTTTATATTCTTAAAATTGAACAAATTAAAAGTGCCTGACATATCCATTATTACTCCAATCTCCTTTTTTTTTTGTATGCCACAAACATGTAAAAAGGGCAGTCTTAATTATGGCAGGTTAATACTCAAATTTGTCCCCGAAAGATTATGCGATCTTTATTTTTGTCCCCAAATAATTTTTTTAATCAAATTAGTCCCTGAAAGATAAAAAATAAGTCAAATTAGTCCTTCTGTCAGTTGGACGATAGCGTGGCACGCCACGTGGCAGGTCAACACCACAGTCAACGCCAAGTGGCAGGTCAGTGACACGTGGCATACACGTGACATGCCACGTGTCACTTGACATGTTGATTTTTATAGTCAAAATAGTCTTTAAAAGTCCAGACGTAAATTATTTTCATCCCTCAAATTTTAAAAATTAGTCAAACTAGTCCTTATATAATTTTTTTTTTATTTTTTCTTCATAATATTAAATTTGAAATATTTTTTGGTACTACTAATTTTAATAGAAATGTAATTGACAAACAAAACATTAGTAATTGTATCTTTTCTTCTTAAAAACTTTTTTCAATAAAATTATCTCTCTCCTTTAGTTCTTCTCAAAATCTCTCTTATTCTTTTCTATTCTAAAACATTTTTCTTAGGGCAAAAAACACATTTAAACCAAGGGAAAAATTTTATTACACATTTCAGCCAAATAAGAATCTGATTCATCAATCAACCAAAGCACACTATAATGTAATTCAAAGCAACTTCATTCGAATTACACTCCCACATAATTCGAAACAACATAGTTCGAATTATTCCCAACGTAGGTGTATATGTAAATCGAAGCTACATGATTCGAATTAAAAATAGCATAATTCGAAGAGGGTTCATTCGAACTACAAGTGAGCACGTGATTTTCAAGGAGTTCGAAACAAATAGATTCGAACTACTCACAATTTGGAAACATGGTGTAATTCAAAATTAGTATAAAATTATCAAATATAAATTAATTTTAACTCCTATTAGTACATTGAATTAAAAATAACATATAAAAATGTACTTATATTTATTAAATTTTAATAACATATAAAAATTTAACGACTTTTTAAATACTCTTTTTATAATACGAGTACATTTTTGTATACTTTAAATACTTTATAAAAACAACATTTAAATACTTTATAAAAAAATTATTTAATAAAGTGTTGTGTATATTTAACATACAAAAATAAAGTGTTGTGTCAATATAATAACATTATAACATTTAAAATCAATTTTTTTTCTAGGATTAAAAGCAGCACATAGAAAAGTATTATTGGTATTCTAAAGCTAACTTAATTAAAAAAGATAGAACTGTATTTTTTAGGATTTTATGTACATAATTAGCCTAATTTTTTTTTAATATTGATCAAAGACGTGTGCTACATTAGGGTATTTGGTTTCAGGTAAATTTTATTCTACTATAATTTTTTTTATTTACTTTTCAGAAGACACAAATCTAAAAAATTTTATAAATCAATTTAAAAGAAAACATCATTAACGTTTTTATTGAAAATTTAATTGTACTCATTACAAAATTTTAGTAAAAGTAAATGAAATTTTAAATTTTAGAAAACATCATTATACTCTTTTACTAAAATTAAATTTTTAATGAAAACGTCAATGATGTTTTCTTTTAAATTGATTTATAAAATTTTTTAGATTTGTGTCTTCTGAAAAGTAAATAAAAAAATTATAGTAGAGTAAAATTTACCTGAAACCAAATAACCTAGTGTAACACACATCTTTGATCAATATTAAAAAAAAATTAGGCTAATTATGTATATAAAATCCTAAAAAATACAGTTCTATCTTTTTTAATTAAGTTAGTTTTAGGATACCAATAATACTTTTCCATGTGCTGCTTTTAATCCTAGAAAAAAAATTGATTTTAAATGTTATAATGTTATTATATTAGTACAACACTTTATTTTTGTATGATAAATATACACAACACTTTATTAAATAATTTTTTTATAAAGTATTTAAATGTTGTTTTTATAAAGTATTTAAAGTATATAAAAATGTACTCGTATTATAAAAAGAGTATTTAAAAAGTCGTTAAATTTTTATATGTTATTAAAATTTAATAAATATAAGTACATATTTATATGTTATTTTTAATTCAATGTAATAATAGGAGTTAAAATTAATTTATATTTGATAATTTTATACTAATTTCGAATTACACCATCTTTTCAAATTGTGAGTAATTCGAATCTATTTGTTTCGAACTCCTTGAAAATCACGTGCTCACTTGTAGTTCGAATGAACCCTCTTCGAATTATGCTATTTTTAATTCGAACCATGTAGCTTCGATTTACATATACACCTACGTTGGGAATAATTCGAACTATATTGTTTCGAATTATGTGGGAGTGTAATTCGAATGAAGTTGCTTCGAATTACATTTTAGTGTGCTTTAGTTGATTGATGAATCTGATTCTTATTTGGCTGAAATGTGTAATAAATTTCTCCCATTTGCTTAAATGTGTTTTTTGCCCTTTTTCTTACATACATTTTGCTGGAATATATATATATATATATATATATATATATATATATATACTGAAAATTGAAATGTATGTATTTATTAACCTAAACAAAGTTATATGCTCGAAATCAAAATTTATGTATGTTAAGCTAAACAAAGTTATACCACTATTTTTTATCTACTATATCTTTTTTTTGTCAATTACAGTATTACTTACGTATAGATTGTAATGATAGTAATACTTAGAGTAAAAATTTGTGGATCTTCTTGAATTTTGACTCTAAGTATCACTACCATTACATTCTATATGTAAGTAATACCGTAATAAAAAAAAAATATGTAGTAGAAAAAAAATAGTGGTATAACTTTGTTTAGGTTAACATACATAAATTTTGATTTTGAGCATATAACTTTGTTTAGGTTAATAAATACATACATTTCAATTTTGAGTATATATATATATATATTCCAGCAAAATGTAATAATGTAAGAAAAATATTTTAGAATAGAAAAGAATAAGAGAGAGATTTTGAGAAGAATTAAGGGAGAGAGATAATTTTATTGAAAAAAAAATTAAGAAGAAAAGATACCATTACTAATGTTTTGTTTGTCAATTACATTTCTATTAAAATTAGTAGTATCAAAAAATATTTCAAATTTAATATTATGAAGAAAAATAAAAAAATATATATAAGGATTAGTTTGACTAATTTTTAAAATTTGAGGGATGAAAATGACTTACGTTTGGACTTTCAAAGACTATTTTGACTATAAAAATCTTTTTTACATGTCACTGACCTGCCACTTGGCGTTGACTGTGGCGTTGACCTGCCACATGACGTGTCACGTCATCGTCTAACTGATAAAAGGATTAATTTGACTTATTTTTTATCTTTCAGGGACTAATTTGATTAAAAAAATCATTCGAAAATAAAAATGAAGATCGCATAATCTTTCGGAGACGAATTTGAATATTAACCCTAATTATGGCTCTTATACTTTTAGCCAATATATCTGTATATATACACATTTTAAATTTAAGTAGTAGCGAACAATAATAACAATAATAATAATAATAATCCAATACTACTCTTTCCATCTTCCTTGGTTGGAAATTTCGAGTCCAAATGCTAAGAATTGGGGGGGGGGGGGACGTTGATTACTTGACCAAATACAGCTATTACAACATCAACTTTTAAAAATAAATTTTAAAAAATCAACAAGTTTTAAAATTTAATAGCAATAACAAACACACCCCTACAAGAAAATATATGTACAATTAGATTATATTGGAGCGATTTATTACTCGAACTTCTAGCAATAATACTAGGATAGTTATCACTAATTAATCCAAAAAATATTAATAACTAGGCAGATTAATATATATTGGTGGTTATTTTTTGTCACATAACATGGTTGATAATATAGTCAATACTGCTTATCAATCTATTTTTATTTAATTTAATTTTGACTAAAAAGTTTAAAATTTTATTAAATATTTCAAATTTTATTTTACAAAACTTTCTTTAACTTCAATTATCTTTTATTTTCTGTTATTGTTGAATTTACCTAATATTTTATTAATTTCGTTCAACTTTTAAAAAATGAGGAGTATTTTCAAAATGTAGAAATGTGATCAACGGGGAAATTAAATTGTCCAATTCATATAGATAGATATAGAAATAAATATAATAACAATAACAACAATGTTAGGGAATTAAGAAGGTATCAATCAAAAATCAGTCAAATGTTTTTAGATTAATCTAAAATCTCTACGTGGATGGTACTTATGCTAGACATTAGGATGTTTCTTTTTTTTGTAAATTGGATGATTCTGAATCTATATTTTTATTTATCATGTTTTAGACATTTAGAGAGGAAAGGAGGGTGAAGAGACGGAAGCTAATTGAATCAGTTTCCGTGATTTACGTTGCAATGATACTGAACGTATCTCCTCCTAATTTAAATGTGGTGAAACATTTAATAACCAATATTTTAAATCATAAATAAATAAGTTAATATACATAGACGTTTCTTTTGCTAAGTATCAAAATGTTTCTTTTTCATACTAAATGGATGTTCTTTTATATATTTTTTGAATATTTTTGTATTGCAAATGTAAATATCTTTATTTTTTTAAGAATTTTATAGTTTTTTAAGAACATCTCCTTCGTTCTTTCCTTTCCACAGCCGTCGCCATTGCCCTCTCTTCCATCCTCAAGATCCTTAAGTTTGAGGTGTTTGATGAAAGGAGTTCCGGTGCCAGAGAAGCCATGGAAGCCTTTGTTACCGCCATTACAGGTTGCCGACTCGAGAAAACCGATCCGGTGTCTGAAGACACCGTTATGATGAAAATTCTTCAGGTTTTTGCTAAGACAATGCATCACAGGGCTTCCATCTTGCTCAGTGATCCCGCTGTGTCCACGCTTGTCAATGCTTGTTTTCAAGTTGTGCAGCAAATGAATGAGATAGCATTTAAATTGAAATTGAATGGACATAAATTTTTGTAGAGATTTTTAGAGGTGGATAAGTTAATGTAAAAGAAAAGAGGAAAATTTTTATAAGTTTTAGTTAGGTTTACTTAATTAATTTAAAATTTTTTAAATTTTAAATTTAAAAATTTAAAATTAATTATTAATAATTATAATTAATTAAATTGTTTATTTTTTGACTAGTTAGATACTTGTTCCCTATACTTTTCCTAACAATAAGCCTCTCTCTATTTTTGCTTTTGTAAATTATTGGCTTATATGCTTTTCGGCACTTACTATTTTAAGAGATAAGGATAATGATGACTTCAACTTTCGCCTCAGTGATTCTTCTTAGCTAAGGATCTACCTTAATTTAGTTATACATAATTTGGGTTTCATTCTGAAGAGATCTAGCTATATATAAATTAAGGTTTAATTATTCGGTTGGTTTTTATAATTTTGCGAAATTTTTAATTAGGTTCTTATATTTTTTTCTTTAATTAAATTCTTGCATCAATTTTTTTTTTTAATTGGGTTCTTATACTTTTTTTTCTTTTATTTAGGTTCTTATACTAATTTTTTTTAGTTGGATTCTTATAAAATTAAGCCAATTACTATTATGAAGGATTTAATTGAAAAAAATTAGTGCAAAAATTTAATTAAAAAAAATATAAAAATCTAATTAAAAATTTATGAAACTATAGAACTAAAAGAGTAATTAAACCATAAATTAAAGAAGATGAATAAGATTCTAAAAGAGAACAAGAGAAATACTGAAATAAAATGTATTGATCTTTGTGAATTATTAAACAAAGTGAATTCTATTTTTATATTGATGGTTGGTTCTCCTGTATAACAGATCCATGTAACCAATTTTTGTTATATAAAAAAATTTAGAATAAATATTCCATTCGGGTCTTGAAATTTTTTTTCGAAGGATTATAAAGTCTTTAAATAAAAAATATATATATTTTTTAGTTTTTGATATTTAATTTTGTAGAACTGGTTAATTCTTCTATTAATGATCTCTTTTTAAATTAAAATATATTTACGTAACATGTTAATTACTAATATATTTTTTATTTAATTTTTATAAATAAAAATAATTTAAAAATTACTAATATTTTTTAGTTTTACACAATAAAGTTAGCTATTTTATTTTAAAAAGGTAATAGAAAAATAAAAATAAAAACTAAACGGCCTTGATAATTATCCTTAAAAATTAACGAGACTCCCAACAAAAAAGAATTTGTTAATCCTAGTTAGTTTTTAATGGATAAATCAATAGTTTAACATGCTATATAGGCTTATTCCATTCATACTAATAGAAAATATTGACACAAAAACTAATTAGTCTCGTAAAAGTAAAGATTAAGGACCAGAAAGAAATTTTTTTTGTTAAGAGCCTCGTTATTTTTTGTGGTAATTGTCAAGAGCTGTCTAAAATTTTTTTCCCAAAAATTTATAACTATTTTGTAATAGATTTTTCTGTCTCAACTAACTTAAGTTGACTCTTTTTTTTATTCTCCCTCAAACTTTAAATTTTTGAAGTGACTTCGAGTTTAATTTGTTCTTAAACTTGATGAAAATAGAGAAGGTTAAAGATTTAGTGAATACATACGCAACTTGATCAATACTAAAAACATGAACAATTTAAAGTTTTTATTGTTGCACACATTCTCAAACAAAATGCATATCAAGATCAAAATATTTGGTGTGGCTATGCATGATTGAGTTGGCCAAGAGATGTACAACACAAGCATGGTCACAATAGAGGGTTGAAGTTCCCAAAAATTTGAATTAAAGCTCAGACAAGAGGTTTACCAGCTATATAAGCTCAGTAATTGTTACTCCAAGCACTTTAAATTTAGCTATCTGTAGTTAAATAACTCAAAATGATGTTCCGGTGTTTCCTACTAGCCCAAGCAACAATGTTCGATCCAAAATAATTGCAATAGTCAGAAGTAGACTTGTGATCATCCAAATCTGATCTCAATCCACATCTGCAAAACCAAAAACTCGAAAGTGAGACGAAGGATTGAATAAAATGTCATGATCGATACTACCTACCAAGTATTTCATCAAGATATATTTCACTGATTTTCAGTGAGATAATAGTGGAGAATGCATATACTGACTCACTTTATTAACTGAAAAAGCTATCGCAAGTCGAGTAAGAGTATAATACTATAAACCGGATTTTTGAAAATTAAATAATAAGTTATTTATTGAAGATTATATTTTCATAAATTTTTATTATTAGTTGGACAATTTTTATATTCAAATTTAAAATTTTAATAATTGAAAAATAATAAAAATTTTATATGCTTTAATTTGAATATTTTGATTTTGAACCTTATTTTATGAATAAAAAAATTAATTTCATTATCTCTAATTCTTGAATTAGAGTATTTATTTGAGAATAAATTATAATTTAATGAATAAAAAGTATTTTATTTAAAGATAATTTTGTTAGGTTAAAATTAGTTTTCAATTACTACATTACTCCTATTTTTATTAGAAATTACTTACCTACCCTCACCCTTTTTTTTCCAAATCAAAACCCAAATCCTAATCCTAATTTGACCTAACTCATCTTCTCCCTAACCTAGCCGCCACCCCACCCCACCCTCTTGCTCACCCTCACCTACGTTTACACACACATGAGAATAAAAAAGAAAGAAAGGGAAAAACGGAGAAGAGAGAGAGTATGAGAGAGCAGAGGAAAAGAGGGAGTGAGTCGCCGCGCCTTGCCTTATCTCGCGCTGCCACTGC
Organism: Arachis ipaensis; assembly: GCF_059453495.1. Classification (NCBI taxonomy): domain Eukaryota; kingdom Viridiplantae; phylum Streptophyta; class Magnoliopsida; order Fabales; family Fabaceae; genus Arachis; species Arachis ipaensis. Next base: position 139,996,695 of record NC_142435.1, on the reverse strand, counting down.
GCCATATCGTTGTCGTTGTTGCCATCGCATATGAGAGAGAGACTTCGTGGAGGAGTGAGAACAAGTTAAGAGAGAGACGTCACGTTAATGCCGCAGGTGAGAATATGCGTTTGATTGAAAAATCTGTTAAATTAAGAGGCACGTGGAATATGCGTGTTTAAAATGTGCGCGTGAAGGTAATTTAGGAGAAAATGACTTGTATGAACTTGTATGATAAAATGACTTGTATGTGAAGGATAATTGATTACTGATTGCTCAAAAGGGAAAAAGTGATCTCAATATTCCTCTTAATTAATTTAATTACCCGATAAATTAAGGTGAGATATTGATTTGAAATACCACGTTGAATCAAGTTATCCCATCAGATCATTAGTTGATCTTCCTGTTATATCAAATGATTGAAAAGTAATTCATGATCAGCAGCATTGAATAAAAAGCTAGAGATGATTAAGACGCATTTAAATTGACCATAGGGACTTAAGTATGATAATGTTTTGGAGAGGTAGAGAAAGATGAAGTCTTTTGTTACTCAACCACCCAACCCATTTTGTGAATTTGTGATTTCAACAGTAAAAGGATTTGTAATTATGATTTTTGGGGGTCCTCAGATAAAAGCATCTTAAGCTAATTTCTAATTAATTAACTACAAATATATATTAAGCTTTTTAATTTTTCTTTATTATTATTATTATCATTGTTGTTGTTGTTATTGTTGTTGTTGTTAGTAATACTAAGTAACCAATTTTTTTCAGCTAACATCAGTTAATTTTTTAAAATTAATTTATTTATCTTAAATTTTAGACTCTAAATCATATATTCTTAATTCTAAATCCTAAATTATCTAAACACTAAAGTTGGTTAATATTGGCTAATTAAAAATTAATTCTTTATATTTTCTCTATTATTATTATTATTATTATTATTATTATTATTATTATTATTATTATTATTATTATTATTAAAATAAATGGTCAAAATGGTCCCTGAACATCACGCTATCTCTATTTTAGTCCCTGAAAGAGTTTTTTAATCAAATTTATCTCTGAAAGATTTCAAGTTAGTCACGTTAGTCCTTCTGTCACTTCCCTCACTAACGCCGTTAACGAAAACTGACGTGGCACGTTAGAATCCATGTTAGCACACCTCCATGCATCCCAGTTGTCTGCCAGCACGATAACTTTACGAAATTCCGTCAAATTAATCCCTAACTAATAAACCCTAATCCCATCATAGTGCATATATATCCCCTTACATTGATGTTAAGTTGTAGAGGTTCATAGACTAATATTAGAGGTTGCCGGGGCATGATGAGGGGTGGAAACGGAGGTCGTCATAGTGGGGTTTCTTCTCACTCACTTGGTAGCTATGGGTCTTGCTCGTTTATGCGAAGAAAGAGGAAGAATGAAGACCTAATATGTCATTGTGGGTTGAAGACGTTGATTAAGAAATCTGGAACTTCAGAGAACCCAGATAGATTGTTCCATACATGTCCAAGATAACGGGTGAGTTGTTCTCATGAATTCCTTTCATCTTCAATATTCTTACTAGTTGTGGAGCTTTTTAATTATAATATTCTTTAAATTTCTGTAGAAGGACAGCCATTGCAACTTCTTTAAGCGGGTTGATAAAGATGAATACGATGGAAAAAATGGAGATGCAAAAATTGATGCAGAAGTTGAGAGCAATCATGATGAGTGAAAAGTAAACATTGCATGGAGAATGGGGAGTTTGGAAGCAGAAGTCAGATTTACAAGAATGCTAATAACTTTTATGTTTATTGGATTAATAATTATGATTTTAGTTATGGGATTAATTTGTATATTTTGTATTTTTAAATAATAGTGCTATAAAGATTTTAACTTTATTCAGAAAAGTAATGTGTGTGAAGAAGAACGAATTGATATGTCCTATTCTATTTAATTTAGCAATGAATTGAGGAACCTGTTTTATTAAATTTATTTTTATTAAGATTATCCTTTAAATTGTAATCATTGTATGAAATCAGTTAACACATTACATAATTATACCTAATTGCACAAGATTACAATGATATATAGATAAACTAAATATCTCCATATATTGAAACCTGAAACAGCAACATTGTTTAATCGATATATCCAAAAAGCTAACCATATTAGTCTATATTACTACCATTAACTTAATAAAAGGACTAAACAAAAAAATATATCTATTATATCTGTTTTAACGCCCATTAATACTTCTGTGTGATCTGGTTCATAAGTTATTTTTTTTCTTTTATCGGTTTTAAATTTTTCAATGTGATAAAATACAAATGTCATTGGAGGTCCTTTCTATCTACAAAAGAATAAAGATAAAACTCATAATAAATTCAAAATGACAAATAATTTTGTATTGTACATTATCTGATTATATGAGCTTTGACAATAAAAAAAGTTTAACTTATTAGTAATAGCATACAAGAAAAATTAGTATTTATATTTTTTTTGTAGATATTACCTAAGTAATAGCATATAAAGAAACTTATTGATAGAGACATTATATATTGTTGTTTCAGATGGTTCCAAACAAATCTTCTTCAACAGGTGGATGTGCCAAGAATTGGTTTCATGCTACTTAGAACATGAACAATTTTTTATCTTTATTTTTTATCTAATGACAATGTATGCTCTTATTCTTAGGAATCAGAGCAACACAGGTAATTGGAGAAAATTTGATGTCTTTGTAAATATAATTTCAAATTGAGAAAAATTAACATTTATATTCTCTGCAGTACATAATTGAAAACAATACATTTCATTAATTCTGTTTTCAAAATCGTAGCCTACTACATGTTTAACTCTACCGATCACAGTACGTAAACTCTAACCAAGTTCTAAAAATAACAACTCTAAACCATAGACTACTTACAAAATCGAGCCTAAACACATTCAAAAGAGTTTATTTACCACAACAAACACATTACTATCAAAATAAAAAAAATAGAATTACCTGCTCCATTGCTGATGAGTTTGAGAAACTCTAATTTAATATGATGATGATCAAACATCATTAAAATATTATTTAAAAAATTATTAATTTAATTTCAGTTTCAAATTATTTAATTAATAATTTCTGTTTTTGTATGCAGGATTTTGGTCATTGGGTTTAAGCAACAAAAAGCCCAACATAATGATAATTTTCAGCCTTGTGCAAAATTATTTAAAATTAAGTGGCTGAATTATTGTTATGCTTGTTGGGCCAGGAAAAACAAATTTGAGGCCCAACAAAGTGGATGGTCCGAAATCAAAAAGGAAATGGGGCACAATATTTTCTTTACTCATTTAACATGATGAAATCCATTTCTTTAATTAAATTGCAGCATGCTTCCACGGATACCACCCCCTCATTTGGTGGATTTCAAATTTCATTTAACTTGCATTAATTGCCTTGGTAATATGAAAGAGAAAATACAAATTGATTTGATGGCATTAATTGAAGTTTACACGTTATTAGGCAAAAAGTATGGGAAGTTGATCTTAGTTGATTTTATTTGATATCACTTATTACTTCCATAGCTTTTTTTTTTACTACTCTCTCTTCTCTCTCTCTTTGTATTCGGTCACCTCACTGTCAGAGAAGAAGATGGTAGAAGCAAGTAATCAGAAGAAGGAAGAAGAGGCTAGGCATGGTAATGTAAACATAACTCATTTTTATTTTCTTCTTTAATTACATTGCAAGCTTTTCTCTGTTCTCTCTCCTCTCTCTTTCGGTATTGTCTAGCAGAAAATGAGGGATGAAGCAAGCTATCAGTAAAAAGTACAGAGAAGCTAGTTGCAAGGAAGAGTCCATTGTGATGATGGCGTTAAGAAAAAGAAGATCCACAATAGGGTGTGGCTGAGATCTTTGCCACTTATAGTAAGAAGTGGTGAGGAAGTCTCAAGCTCTCCATACCCGAAAATGGTGAAGATCCAATTCGGTCAGAGGAAGGAGATCCCAGAGGCATGGCTCGTCTCTACTTTTGATCAACCAACACAGAAGGTAGCTACTGTAGCTACGTGGAGGAAGAAGCAGAAGATAGAGCAGATTGAGCTGTCAAGCATCAAAGACTTATCAAGGGTCAGAAATCCTTCTTGGGAAGCAAGTCAAGATGGAAGGCCCGGATTTATGAAGCTTGGTGAGATGGGATGAAGCAAAGATAATTGCATGTTGGGTTTTACATTCGGTTCTCTCTCTGCTCTCTCTGGCCGAACCAGTTTTGTGTTGAAGAAGAAGAAGTTTAGCTCGGTTCAACTATTTCAACCTTGGAGGCTTCCCCTTCTATAATAAGGGTGAACAGCCAAGGCTTGAGGCAAGGAGAAAAGAGTGAAAAGCACAGAGTTCTTATAGCTTTCCAAGCTAACAGAAGTTCTTCTCCTTCAATGTTCTTCATTTTGTATTTTTCTGTTTAGTTTTGTCTGTCTTGAGTCTCATGGAAAAAAAGCAAACAGTGATATTTGTATAAAAAAGTCATAGAGCGGAAAAAGGCAGAGTATACAAAATTAAAAGAAAAAGCCATAGATGTCCTTAGAGGTCCTTTGTACATCTGTGTTGTGTATCATGATTATGTGGGAATCCCCTTGCAAGTTGGGTTAGCACTTAGCAGTTGAAAGCTTGGTGGGTGACCAAGTCAAGTTCAGGATTGGAGATAGATTCTGGACTTGTCCCGGATAGGAAAGGTAGTTCCTAGGGAGAATTGGTGTCTGTAATCTGTTTGATTATAGTGAAATTCCGTCATTATTGTGATGGAGACTGGATGTAGGTTGCACTGCACATAGCAGCTGAACTAGGATACTTCTGGGTGTGATTCTCTCTCTCTACTCTACTCAAATTCTGATTCTGTTCGAAGGAGACAAAATTGAAAAATATCTCCTCATTGATTACGAGACAAAAAGAAAAAGTCTATTGAATAGTGACGAGACAAAAAGCAGAAATATCTCCTTAAGCGTTTTAAAAGGGGCAGCAAGTTTTACTCAGCAAAAAGGGGCTAAGATTCAACCCCCCTTCTCTTAGCCATTGATAACCATCAATTGCAAACCAAATCACTAGAGCACAAATAACACTAGGGCAAAATTGAACAATATTTCATTCATGTAAAAAAAACTAGAAGAATCTCATTCTCTCTTTTGCAATCAAAGAAAGGATATAGGTTACAAAAAAAGTTTTTTATACCTTGCAGTAGCGCCAAAAATGTTGCCTTCCTTCCTATCTCGTTTACGAAATAAGAACCTATTCTCACCGGAGAAGACACACACGACACCTGCCATATAATCGCGCTTTAGAATCCAGCCTCAGTCGTCTTCCACAGAGCATTGTTGCTGGGTTCAAAGAGCAATAAGAACAGGTGATTTTTTTACTAAGAGTGAAGAGAAGTGTGAGGAATTAGCGTTTTGGCTTCGTTGCTATTCAATACGGTACCGTTTTGATGTCAGCTTCTCAAACACTTAAAACGACGTTGTTTTATATGGCGACGTGTATCCCTAATGTGCCAGGTTAGCTTCTATTAATGGTGTTAGCGAGGGAAGTGACGAAAAGACTAACATGATTAACTTAAAATTTTTCAGAGATAAATTTGATTAAAAAAAAATTTAGAGACCAAAATAGAGATCGCATAATCTTTTAGAGACCATTTTACATTACTCTTATCACTGACAAAAAAAATAAACAAAAAGAATTATATATAATTACCTAAGTAACCAAAGTACCAGACACTAATTTCAGCAATTGTCAGCTTCTTAAATGTAAAACAATATTGGCTTGAATGGTGTAAGATACCTTTCACATACATTGGACCACATGAATGAATCAATGGTTGTGCCAATTGTTATTGAAAAGAGCATGCATTATATCTAATATAATAATCCTTGTATTTCAAACTCATTCTATGATTTCCAAATTACTATAGTTAACTTTTGTAAGGTCCCACATTGGTTGGAGAGGGGAACGAAGCATGTCTTATAAGGGTGTGGATACCTCTCCCTAACATGACGCGTTTTGACGAGTGAGTGTGGGGGGCTTCGGCTATCATCCCTATCGTCAAAGGCAAAACCGTGAGGCCTTGTGTGCCAAAGTGGACAATATCGTGCTAGCGGGTGGTTTGGACTGTTACAGATGGTATCAGAGCCGGAGTCCGGATCGATGTGCCAACGAGGGCGCTGGATTCCCTTAGGGGAGTGGATTGTAAGGTCCCACATCGGTTGGGGAAGGGAACGAAGCATGCCTTATAAAGGTGTGGATACTTCTCGCTAGCATGACGCGTTTTGACGAGTGAGTGTGGGGGACTTCGGCTATCATCCCTATCGTCAAAGGCAAAACCGTGAGGCCTTGTATGCCAAAGCGAACAATATCATGCTAGCGGGTGGTTTGGATTGTTACAACTTTATTGTTGCACATGATTATCAAAGAAGAATAATTAGAGTCAAGCTCTGAAATTGCCCTTATTGGACTTACAACATTTTGGTTGTGACAATGATAACCCATGTTCGCTTGAGCTTCTCAACCATATTTAGAAGGAAATGAAAGATCTCACTGAACATACATGTATTATTTAGTTTTCTACAAAAGAATATTTGTGTTACATCTTTTTTGTTTCTTAAAGAATTCCATTTTGATTGATCTTTAAAATTTAGTTAACATACACTACAACATTTTTTTGTTTTAAACCTCGGTTTTTCATGTCACATTTAAAAATCATAAATATAAATAGCCTATAATCATACCTTTTTATCTATGGTCAGTTTTAAACTGAAATTTTAAAAAATATTATTTTGTCACATAATTTTCAAAAATCGTGACAATAAATGCCAAAAGTCATGGTTTTAAATGGAACATATTTTTAATAGAATTATTTTAGGTTTTAGATTACTCGTTTTTATGTCATATTTAAAATTGTAACCTAAAAATGTCTATAACCACGTCTTTTTTAAATTAAAAATTGTGACCTTAAAAATTTATAGTCACAGTTTTAAACTGTCACCTAAAAAAATTCTATACTGACATTATATTAAAAGGAGATAACTATTATATTGGAGGCATAACTGTAAAATTTTATTTTACTAAAAGAAATTATAATTTGATGCAATTGATGACATTCTAAACCTTAGATACGACGACCTACGCATTTGATGTTAAGAACCTTCAGAGGTTAATCTCATTTCACATTTGAATTCAGAACCTATTTATGTAAAAAAATATTTTAATATGCCAAAAGGATGGATTTAGCATATTTAAACATTTTTTTTCCATGATGATCTGATGAGTTTAAACATATAATGAAAGGAAAACAAAGAGCTAACAATATTATTTTTATCCTTTAATAAAATTAGTTATTATAACTAATACAGTGTATAATAATTTAAATTTAAAAAGTTTAGGAAAATATTCAATACTTTTTACTATAATCTGTACTATAAAAATATTATCATTCAGTTTTTAATTTTTTTCATAAAACCAATATTTTTTTATAAGAATACCTTGCTTCTCATTATTCAAACTTATACTTTTTTTAAATATATTATATATATTACATATTATTGGTAATTAACAATGATATTATATGGTAATTTATTAAAGACAAAAGAAATAAGATAAATCGGAATCTTAATGGTATAAAGAAAAGTTTATATTAAAATCTCATTGCCATAAATGTAACACATGGGTCACTGGAGGGGAAAATAAATTAAAACACATGTTTTTTTTTTTTTTTGGTGGTGGAAAATACATGGGTTTGCCATTCCTTGTTTTATTTTTCTTTATTTTTTCTTGGTCAGTAAGTTGCATGTCTTTGGTTTTGGACTGCAGTACTCTACAAATATCTTGAAATTTGGGCTTCAGCCCAAAATATAGCAGTATTCTGTTCACATATTTCATTCATAAATTTGTAGGTCTAAAATAGTTTAGCTCCATATTGTAAGACCCGGTTAATTAATGGCTAATTAACCCAAAAATGAGAATTTATTCTAGAAAGCCAAAAATGTTATTTTTATGGCTAAATGTGATAGAGGAAATTAAAACGAGAATTTCGGTACCAATTTTATAGAAATCGGACCAAGATTGGACCGAACGGGCCAAACCGGACCAACCGGACCCAAAGTGGGCCCTTGGCCCAACATAACTAAACCAAAACCCTAGTTTTCAGCACTCTCTCTCCTCACACAACACCAAAACACGCTGAAAATTGAGATGGAAGGGGGAAGAACACTCTCTCAACTTCCTTTTCTCACTTGATCTTCAAACCACCATAACTTTTGATCTAGAGCTCCGATTGCCGCTCCGTTTGCGGCCACGCGTTCACCGCGGAGAGCTCTACAAAACCCATACAATCAATCTTGAGGTAAGCCACGTTTTACTGTTCGAAATTCCAGCCCTTGATTTCGAGTTTCATGAGCAAAAATGTTGAGATTTTGGGTTCTTTGATGTTATAGGACCCAACTCTCTTGAAGGAGAAGGTTAATCTTGTCTCCTTGGACCTTGGGTGTGGTAAGATTCTCAACCCTAGTATAATTTGTTGTTCTATGATGTTTGGGTATTGAGATGTTGTGTATGGGTATGATGATTGTGGCTTAGGTTGTGTATATATGAATATTGGAGCTTGATTGGTGATTTTGGAAAGCTTGGAAGAGGGTTTTGTGTGATAAAATCTGTTCTTGGAGGTGTTGATACCTTGAGAGCTTGTGGACAAGTGGTTTGGAAGTGCTCCGGTTGAGCTTGGGGAATCGGCTAAGGTATGGTTTCGATTTCCCGTATCTAATATGTAATGTGGTAGGAAATACTTAGGCTAGAGGCCCTAAGATAGGCATTGAATTGTTGATGTTGTTGAATGATTGAGATATATGATGTGGTCATATATGTGATGATGATTATTAAGGCCTTAGTGGTATGATGTATGAGAAATATGCATGTTGTGATATATACTTGATGATTGGTTATGGTTGAATTGTGGGTTGAACCATGTTGATGGTGAGTATGATGTTGATTGTGTACAATAATAATTTATTGGAATTGGTGTTGTTGGGAATTGGCATGAGGAATAGTATATGATATGTCAATGTGTTTGAGTTTGAGCCACTTGGGTGAAGTGGGGTAAAATGATGAGATAGTGATTTTGGTAATTTGTGGTAATGTGTGTCAATGTGTGAGTTGAGGAGGCTTGATGTTGAATTTGATATATTTTGATTGATTTCAAAGAAAAGGGATGAACTTGGCATGTTTTGATTGGTTTTGAAAAGAGTTGGAAATGGCTTGTTTTGAAATTGGCACTTTGTGGTTTTGTATGAAAATATGGTTTTTGGGCACACTTTGGCGGGACATAACTTGGACTACGGATCTCCGTTTTGTACCAAATCTGTTTAGAAATGAAATTGGATCCGGGATGTCCATGCCGTTCAAAGAACGGGTGAAAAACGATTTAAAATGAGGAAGTTATGTCCGTTGGAAGATTGGGGTTTAAATCTATGAATTCTGCAGCTTTTAACTTAGAAAATTTTTAGCAGAATGACCCCTTGCGCGTGGGCGCACCTGGCGCGTACGCGCCGATCTTCCAGAAAGCGCCATCCACGCGTGCGCGTGATGTGCGCGGGCGCGCCGATTGTGCTGCACCCAATGCCCAGCCATTTTCCAGAGAGTTATGCCAGAACTGTGCCAGTGTTGTGCCTAGGGCACGAGAACACCCACGCGTACGCATGGTTGGCGCGTGCGCGTCGATTGGCAAATCTTTAATCCACGCGTTAGCATGCATGACGCTTGCGCGTCGATGAGTTTTTGAGGCCATCCACGCGTGCGCGTGGAGTGCGCGTACGCGTGGCCCTGTTTTCATCCCAAAGTTGATTTTTGAGTTTTAAAAGCCAAATCTCATACTTCTAAGCCTCCGATCTCACCATTTATGTCTTAAATCATTATGACATGCCTAGCTATTAAAAAGGGGCTAGTGAATGAGGTAACTTGCGAGTGAAGCAAGGGAAAAATGAATGATCAATGAGGATCAAGATGATTATGTGAGATGCGGAGGATGGTGGTGGAAGTGCTTGTTAAGCCATGGGCCGAAAGGCTATAATTGCTAATGAAACGGCTGGTTATGGATTTAACCGTGAGCCGGAAAGGCTGTGTATAATATGAATATTGGCTGGTTCTAGACTGAACCGTGAGCCGGATGGCTGATATGGATGTTGATCCATGGATGAGAATTCATGCATGCTTATGCTGAATTATTGATAATTGAGATTTGCACTTCCACTATCAGAGGCACGAGATCCCTGGGAGGAAGCAGTGGCTAGCCACCACGTGCTCCAGGTGGAGGCTCGAGACTCTGTTGACCCTATGTCGTAAGTGTGGCCGGGCACTGTGAAAGACCCGGATGAGCTCGCCCCCGAAATATTCACCAGTGAGGGTGATGGATATGGATCATGTTTATGATCAAGTTTATAACGAGTATAACTCGAGTTGGGGATGCGCGACAGAGGGACAGCTCAATGGTTAGCTACCAGGACTTGTCGGGTTGGCTCTATAACCGACAGATGATATCATCAGCCACTAGGGACAGGCATTCATCATATGCATACTATGTGAATTGTTTGAGATTGCCTATTTGACTGCATATTACTTGCTAATTGTCTAAATGTCTTAACTGCTCCTATTTGTATATTCTTTGTCTGATATAACTGTGTTTGCTATAATATACTCCTGTTGGTGGTTGGGAGGTTTGAAGGAATTGGAAAGGGAAGTATTAGTTAGACTGAAGAATCTTTAGTCAGATACCCTTATATGGTTTAGCTTGTTTATAAGCTTTGATATTATCTGGAGGAAGTTCTAGGATTGCCTTTGGCTTTCCTCTATTATTATGTATTATATATGTGGAAGCTGTTACGGTGCTGGGGACCTCTGGTTCTCACCCATGCGGATTTTGTGGTTTTCAGATGCAGGACGCGAGGCTTCTCGTTGAGGCATGCTGGAGACTTCTGGATTAGCGAAGATCCTTTGTTCTTGGGACTCTGTTTTGGTTTATATATCTTGTTTAGATACTTTTATCTCCATTAAATAATACAAACTGTGATGACTCCTTCTAGAGGGGATTTTGGAGATTAGGTTTTCGGTATTTGTGTCCCTTTGGGTTTCCTTTGGGGTTTCCTTATTTTATTATATGTATATATTATTATGCTCGGACCGGTTATCTTCGCAGCCGGATTTTGAGTCTTGATATTCCCGTTTTTGACACTCTTTATATATATGATCTTGCGTTAGCTTATCCTTGCTCGTTGTGTTAGTGATCGGAGTGTTGCGCTTTTGAGTTGCGGTTTTTGTTTACCCCTTTTTTCCACAAGGCTCCTAGTTATAATCAATCATTCATACTACTATACGTACTAAATTTTTGTTTTAGAGGTCGTAATACCTTGCCATCTCTGAATTATGACTTAAGCATAAGTCTCTGTATGGTAGGGTGTTACATTATGGTATCATAGCAGTTCGTTCCTATAGAGCCTGAGGGATGGACTGACTATGCTTCTGTGCATTCTCTGTGTGTGTGTTATGTGCTATTAGTATATCTGCTTGATATAATTGGCATAAACGTTCATGAGCATGCATTTGGGACTTTGAAGCACTAGACTTCCGATATTGAGACTGATCAACTTAATATCGATTGTTGGGTGTGTATAGGAACCAGATGGCGCCTCGTGGACGCGGTAGAGGTAGTGCGAGAGGTCGTACGAATGCTCGTGCACCGGAGAATAACCCTAATGACCCGGTGAACTTTATGGCTGCGTTGGAGAACATGGCTGCTGCTATGCAAGCCACTGCTGAGGCTCTTGGTCAACAGATGAACAACCATGGTAATGATGGAGGTGGAGTTCAGGGTCCGATGACCTTGGCAAACTTTTTGAAGGTTAATCCGCCTAAGTTCAAGGGAACTACTAGCCCGACTGAGGCTGATACATGGTTTCAGGCTATAGAACGAGCATTACAAGCACAAGTGGTACCTGAAGGACAGCGTGTCGAGTTTGCCACTTATATGCTCACCGGTGAAGCGTCGCATTGGTGGCAAGGCATCCGACGTCTTCTGCAGCAGGGTGATGATTATATCACCTGGAATGTCTTTCAAGAAGAGTTCTATAAGAAGTACTTTCCGACTTCTGCTAGGACGGCTAAGGAACTTGAATTGTTACAGCTGAAGCAGGGTACTATGTCCATATCAGAGTATACTGACAAGTTTGAGGAGCTGTTCAGGTTCTCTCGTATGTGCCAAGGGACTCCGGTGGAATATGAGGAATGGAAGTGTGTTAAGTATGAAGGAGGACTCCGGAGTGATATCTTCAGTTCAGTAGGACCAATGGAGATTAGGACTTTCTCCGAATTGGTGAACAAGTGTAGGGTTGCTGAAGAGTGTGTGAAGAGGGCAGCCGCTGAGAAAGGAAGTCACAAAGGATCATTTCCACAGAACCGAGGGAAGAGCTTTGCACCTAGAGGTCTGTCTTTCAAGAGGGGAGGTTCTTTTAGGAGGCCCAACAACAACTACTCCCAAGGGAACAGGTTTGGGAAGCAGCCTCAGAATGATCAAGCTTGTACTAGGTGTGGGAGTCACCATCCGGGAGTACCATGCAAGGCCGGATGGGGTTTGTGCTACAATTGCGGAAAGGCGGGGCATAAAGCCGCAAGTTGTCCAGAGAAGCAAAAGCAAGGTGCTGGGAAAGCACAACAGACGGGTCGGGTGTTCACCACCTCAGCTGTGGGTGCAGAGGGATCCGAGACACTCATTCGAGGTAACTGTGAAATGGCTGGTCAAACTTTAAATGCTTTATTTGATTCGGGAGCATCGCATTCATTCGTTGCATTTGAGAAAGCCCATGAGTTAAGGTTGAAGATCGTAACCTTAGGTTATGACTTAAAAGTGTATAATGCTACCCATGAAGCTATGGTAACTAGACTAGGATGCCCGAAAGTTTCGTTTAGGTTCAAGCAGCGTGATTTTGTCCATAATCTAATCTGCTTACCGATGATCGGTCTTGATCTTATCTTGGGATTGGACTGGTTATCCGAAAACCATGTCCTGCTTGATTGTTCTACCAAGTCGGTGTACTTTATGCCGGAGGACACAGAAGGGCCGGTTGTGGTGAATAATTATTACTTGAATTCAATGATGGTGAACTGTTCTGGAACCGAATGTCAGGGTATCCTGTTGTTAACCGCGGGTGTTTCGGGTGATGATCAAAGGTTGGATCAGATTCCGGTAGTGTGTGAGTTTCCGGAAGTGTTTCCCGATGATATTGAGGAATTTCCACCTAACCAAGAGGTCGTGTTTGCTATTGAATTGGTGCCTGGGGCGGGACCAATCTCAAGTGCTCCTTATAGGATGTCACCGTTAGAGATGGCCGAGCTAAAGTCTCAGTTAGAGGAATTGTTGGGTAAGAACTTTATCCGACCAAGTGTTTCCCCGTGGGGAGCTCCAGTGTTACTGGTAAAGAAGAAAGATGGAAGTATGCGACTCTGTGTGGATTACAGGCAGCTAAACAAGGTCACCATAAAGAATAAATACCCATTGCCGAGGATTGATGATCTCATGGATCAATTACAAGGAGCTGGGGTTTTCTCCAAGATCGATTTGCGATCTGGTTATCACCAGATAAGGGTGAGGGGTGAGGATATCCCTAAGACCGCTTTCAGGACTCGTTATGGTCATTACGAGTACACTGTAATGTCCTTTGGGTTGACGAACGCTCCTGCAGTATTCATGGATTACATGAATAGAGTATTCCGTCCATTTTTGGATAAATTCGTTGTTGTCTTCATTGACGACATACTGATTTACTCCAAGACTGAAGAAGAGCATGCGGAACACCTGAGGACCGTGTTGCAGATTCTAAAGGAGAAGAAACTCTATGCGAAACTGTCTAAGTGTGAGTTTTGGAAGGATAAGGTGAATTTTTTGGGTCACGTGGTGAGTAAGAAGGGAATAGCCGTAGATCCAACCAAGGTAGAAGCTGTGATGGATTGGAAGCAACCAACCACAGTAACTGAGATAAGGAGTTTTCTAGGTTTAGCTGGCTATTACCGAAGGTTCATCAAAGGCTTTTCGCAATTAGCTTTGCCGTTGACAAAGTTAACTCGCAAAGACACTCCGTTTGTTTGGACTCCTGTGTGCGAGGAGAGCTTTCAGACATTGAAGAAAAAGTTGACCACTGCACCTGTGTTAGTGTTACCTGAGCCGAACGAGCCTTTTGAGGTGTACTGTGATGCATCGTTAAAGGGCCTAGGGTGCGTGCTGATGCAGCACCATAATGTGGTGGCGTATGCCTCACGACAGTTGAGACCTCATGAAGTTAGTTACCCTACGCACGATTTGGAACTCGCTGCGGTTGTGTTTGCCTTGAAGGTGTGGAGGCATTATCTCTATGGGGTTAAGTTCCAAGTTTTCTCTGATCATAAGAGCTTGAAGTATCTCTTTGATCAGAAAGAGCTTAATATGAGGCAGAGAAGGTGGATGGAATTGTTGAAGGACTACGACTTTGAGTTAAATTACCATCCTGGAAAGGCGAATATAGTGGCGGATGCGTTAAGTCGAAAGTCGTTATATGCGTCTTGGATGATGCTTCAAGAGGAGAAGTTGCTCAAGGGATTCGAGAGTCTAAAAATTGGTGCTCGAGAAGTATCTGGAACCTTGTGTTTGAGCCGATTAGAAATCTCGAGTGACTTTAAGTCCGAACTCCTAAAGGCTCATGAAAATGATGAAGCGTTATGGAAGGTGTTACCGGCTATCGAGCAAGGAAAACAGTGGAGAGTGTCGGAAGAGAAAGATGGGTTATGGAGATTCAAGGGTAGGATCATGGTGCCGGATGTTGGCACTTTGAGGCAAGATATCTTAAAGGAGGCACATAAAAGCGGATTCTCCATTCACCCGGGAAGTACTAAGATGTACCATGATTTAAAGGCGATGTTTTGGTGGCCGGGTATGAAGAATGATGTGGCGGAATATGTTTCAAAGTGCTTAACTTGTCAAAAGGTAAAGATTGAACATCAAAGACCTTTCGGGATGTTGCAACCCTTAGAGGTTCCGCAATGGAAGTGGGAAAGTATTGCAATGGACTTTGTGTCGGGATTGCCAAGGACTAGGACTGGTTTTGATGCTATCTGGGTGATCGTGGACCGACTGACGAAGTCAGCTCACTTTTTACCCGTTCGGATGACTTACACCCTTGAGGAGCTAGCTCGGTTATACATAAAGGAGATTGTGAGACTCCATGGTGTACCTGCTACTATAATCTCTGATAGAGATCCTCGTTTCACTTCGAGGTTCTGGGGTACATTTCAGAAAGCTTTTGGAACCCGATTAAGCTTGAGTACAGCTTACCATCCTCAAACAGATGGTCAATCTGAGAGGACGATCCAAACACTAGAGGATATGTTGAGAGCTTGTGTTTTGGACCAACCGACGAGTTGGGATCGGTATATGCCGTTAGTGGAGTTTGCATACAATAATAGTTACCATGCGAGCATCGGAATGGCTCCGTATGAGGCATTGTATGGGAGGAAATGTCAATCTCCACTATGTTGGTATGAAGCTGGAGAGAAAGGCTTGTTGGGGCCAGAAATGATAGCTGAAACCACTGAACAAGTCAAGAAAATCCGAGACAGGATGCTTACGGCGCAGAGTCGCCAAAAGAGTTACGCCGATCAGAGGCGGAAGCCCTTGGAATTTGAGGAAGGAGATCATGTTTTCCTGAAGGTTACTCCGACCACAGGAGTAGGTAGAGCGATTAAAGCAAAGAAGTTGAATCCTCGATACATTGGTCCATTTCAGATCCTGGAGAGGATTGGGCCGGTGGCGTATCGGGTGGCTCTACCACCTCATCTTTCGAACTTGCACGATGTGTTTCACGTGTCACAGCTTCAGAAGTACACTCCTGATGCTAGCCATGTGTTAGAACCTGAATCAGTTCAGTTAAGAGAAGATTTGACGCTTCTAGTGGCTCCAGTTAGAATTGACGATACTAGTATCAAACGATTGCGTGGAAAAGAGGTTTCATTAGTCAAAGTGGCTTGGAGTCGAGGCGGTGTTGAAGAACACACTTGGGAACTTAAGTCGGAGATACGAACGGATTATCCGCACTTATTCTCAGGTAATTGAATTTGAATTTTGTGGGCAAAATTCCCAATTAGGTGGGTAGAATGTAAGACCCGGTTAATTAATGGCTAATTAACCCAAAAATGAGAATTTATTCTAGAAAGCCAAAAATGTTATTTTTATGGCTAAATGTGATAGAGGAAATTAAAACGAGAATTTCGGTACCAATTTTATAGAAATCGGACCAAGATTGGACCGAACGGGCCAAACCGGACCAACCGGACCCAAAGTGGGCCCTTGGCCCAACATAACTAAACCAAAACCCTAGTTTTCAGCACTCTCTCTCCTCACACAACACCAAAACACGCTGAAAATTGAGATGGAAGGGGGAAGAACACTCTCTCAACTTCCTTCTCTCACTTGATCTTCAAACCACCATAACTTTTGATCTAGAGCTCCGATTGCCGCTCCGTTTGCGGCCACGCGTTCATCGTGGAGAGCTCTACAAAACCCATACAATCAATCTTGAGGTAAGCCACGTTTTACTGTTCGAAATTCCAGCCCTTGATTTCGAGTTTCATGAGCAAAAATGTTGAGATTTTGGGTTCTTTGATGTTATAGGACCCAACTCTCTTGAAGGAGAAGGTTAATCTTGTCTCCTTGGACCTTGGGTGTGGTAAGATTCTCAACCCTAGTATAATTTATTGTTCTATGATGTTTGGGTATTGAGATGTTGTGTATGGGTATGATGATTGTGGCTTAGGTTGTGTATATGTGAATATTGGAGCTTGATTGGTGATTTTGGAAAGCTTGGAAGAGGGTTTTGTGTGATAAAATCTGTTCTTGGAGGTGTTGATACCTTGAGAGCTTGTGGACAAGTGGTTTGGAAGTGCTCCGGTTGAGCTTGGGGAATCGGCTAAGGTATGGTTTCGGTTTCCCGTATCTAATATGTAATGTGGTAGGAAATACTTAGGCTAGAGGCCCTAAGATAGGCATTGAATTGTTGATGTTGTTGAATGATTGAGATATATGATGTGGTCATATATGTGATGATGATTATTAAGGCCTTAGTGGTATGATGTATGAGAAATATGCATGTTGTGATATATACTTGATGATTGGTTATGGTTGAATTGTGGGTTGAACCATGTTGATGGTGAGTATGATGTTGATTGTGTACAATAATAATTTATTGGAATTGGTGTTGTTGGGAATTGGCATGAGGAATAGTATATGATATGTCAATGTGTTTGAGTTTGAGCCACTTGGGTGAAGTGGGGTAAAATGATGAGATAGTGATTTTGGTAATTTGTGGTAATGTGTGTCAATGTGTGAGTTGAGGAGGCTTGATGTTGAATTTGATATATTTTGATTGATTTCAAAGAAAAGGGATGAACTTGGCATGTTTTGATTGGTTTTGAAAAGAGTTGGAAATGGCTTGTTTTGAAATTGGCACTTTGTGGTTTTGTATGAAAATATGGTTTTTGGGCACACTTTGGCGGGACATAACTTGGACTACGGATCTCCGTTTTGTACCAAATCTGTTTAGAAATGAAATTGGATCCGGGATGTCCATGCCGTTCAAAGAACGGGTGAAAAACGATTTAAAATGAGGAAGTTATGTCCGTTGGAAGATTGGGGTTTAAATCTATGAATTCTGCAGCTTTTAACTTAGAAAATTTTTAGCAGAATGACCCCTTGCGCGTGGGCGCACCTGGCGCGTACGCGCCGATCTTCCAGAAAGCGCCATCCACGCGTGCGCGTGATGTGCGCGGGCGCGCCGATTGTGCTGCACCCAATGCCCAGCCATTTTCCAGAGAGTTATGCCAGAACTGTGCCAGTGTTGTGCCTAGGGCACGAGAACACCCACGCGTACGCATGGTTGGCGCGTGCGCGTCGATTGGCAAATCTTTAATCCACGCGTTAGCATGCATGACGCTTGCGCGTCGATGAGTTTTTGAGGCCATCCACGCGTGCGCGTGGAGTGCGCGTACGCGTGGCCCTGTTTTCATCCCAAAGTTGATTTTTGAGTTTTAAAAGCCAAATCTCATACTTCTAAGCCTCCGATCTCACCATTTATGTCTTAAATCATTATGACATGCCTAGCTATTAAAAAGGGGCTAGTGAATGAGGTAACTTGCGAGTGAAGCAAGGGAAAAATGAATGATCAATGAGGATCAAGATGATTATGTGAGATGCGGAGGATGGTGGTGGAAGTGCTTGTTAAGCCATGGGCCGAAAGGCTATAATTGCTAATGAAACGGCTGGTTATGGATTTAACCGTGAGCCGGAAAGGCTGTGTATAATATGAATATTGGCTGGTTCTAGACTGAACCGTGAGCCGGATGGCTGATATGGATGTTGATCCATGGATGAGAATTCATGCATGCTTATGCTGAATTATTGATAATTGAGATTTGCACTTCCACTATCAGAGGCACGAGATCCCTGGGAGGAAGCAGTGGCTAGCCACCACGTGCTCCAGGTGGAGGCTCGAGACTCTGTTGACCCTATGTCGTAAGTGTGGCCGGGCACTGTGAAAGACCCGGATGAGCTCGCCCCCGAAATATTCACCAGTGAGGGTGATGGATATGGATCATGTTTATGATCAAGTTTATAACGAGTATAACTCGAGTTGGGGATGCGCGACAGAGGGACAGCTCAATGGTTAGCTACCAGGACTTGTCGGGTTGGCTCTATAACCGACAGATGATATCATCAGCCACTAGGGACAGGCATTCATCATATGCATACTATGTGAATTGTTTGAGATTGCCTATTTGACTGCATATTACTTGCTAATTGTCTAAATGTCTTAACTGCTCCTATTTGTATATTCTTTGTCTGATATAACTGTGTTTGCTATAATATACTCCTGTTGGTGGTTGGGAGGTTTGAAGGAATTGGAAAGGGAAGTATTAGTTAGACTGAAGAATCTTTAGTCAGATACCCTTATATGGTTTAGCTTGTTTATAAGCTTTGATATTATCTGGAGGAAGTTCTAGGATTGCCTTTGGCTTTCCTCTATTATTATGTATTATATATGTGGAAGCTGTTACGGTGCTGGGGACCTCTGGTTCTCACCCATGCGGATTTTGTGGTTTTCAGATGCAGGACGCGAGGCTTCTCGTTGAGGCATGCTGGAGACTTCTGGATTAGCAAAGATCCTTTGTTCTTGGGACTCTGTTTTGGTTTATATATCTTGTTTAGATACTTTTATCTCCATTAAATAATACAAACTGTGATGACTCCTTCTAGAGGGGATTTTGGAGATTAGGTTTTCGGTATTTGTGTCCCTTTGAGTTTCCTTTGGGGTTTCCTTATTTTATTATATGTATATATTATTATGCTCGGACCGGTTATCTTCGCAGCCGGATTTTGAGTCTTGATATTCCCGTTTTTGACACTCTTTATATATATGATCTTGCGTTAGCTTATCCTTGCTCGTTGTGTTAGTGATCGGAGTGTTGCGCTTTTGAGTTGCGGTTTTTGTTTACCCCTTTTTTCCACAAGGCTCCTAGTTATAATCAATCATTCATACTACTATACGTACTAAATTTTTGTTTTAGAGGTCGTAATACCTTGCCATCTCTAAATTATGACTTAAGCATAAGTCTCTGTATGGTAGGGTGTTACACATATTGATTTTGAATTTTTAACTTTATATATATATATTAGCAAAGTTAGTAAGAATAAGAATTACTCCTAAATGATATTTGGGAAGAGAAATAATAATTGAATATGGAACTCCAAATTCAAGTGAAATAAGAATTGAATTGAACTCAAGGTAGTGTATGACAAACATTTAAACTGAATACAATCCCGTCCAAAAAAAAAAAAAAAAAACTGAATACAATAACGGTGTCCAACCCGTTCGGGTAGGGTAGGCTACCCTACCCGCTGCGGGTAGGATAGGGTACGGTCCGGGTATGCCTGCAGGTAGGGTAGGATACGGGTTTAGGGTGTACCCTATTCTACCCTACCCGCACCACATATATAGCACATATTTTATAAAAATCTCTCTATATAGTGAAGGAAGTAAGAGTTGAACTCACAACTTCTCTTATGTAATGACTTATAATAAGTGAACAACCACTAAACTAATTAGTTAATTTAGTAATTTAGAGCATTAGTTTTTTATTTTTTTATGTTATTAATACGTATAAAATTCAAAATAATTGAATTTTATATTTACTTTGAAAAATTTTGATATTTCTGCGGGTAGGGTAGGGTAGGGTAGGGTTTAGAATTTTAGGGTGCGGGTAGGGTCAAGGTTGAGAGATTCTCAACCCGCGGGTAGGGTTAGGGTAGGGTCCAAACCCTACCCTACCCTACCTATTGCCAGCCCTAGTATCAATGGCCTAGTTGTTGGCCTCATATAACCACATTTCAGGTTCGTTTTTCAACTGTAGCAAGATATGATAAAATTTGGTGGTAAATTTTATGATGTAAAAAGAAAGATTCTTTTACATGCGTATGTTTGTATTGTTAAAAGGATAGTGTGACAAGTATTTGAAAAGAGAGTAATTAAAGAGACAAGATTTAACATATTGTAAATAAAATGTAGTGTATTTTATCTTATGTAACATATAAATGATGTATTGATTAAATAGGCTAATTATATTTATGTTAATTAATTATTAAAGATAATATTAGACCTTGTATGATTTTTTTTTATTTTTGGACTTTTTGAATGTACGCTTTCTCTTTCCAAAAATATTAACTTTACACACAGAAATTTATTAATATTTATTTATTTTAATATATTCTTTTTTTTATGACTTAGATATATTCATTTTCACAAATATAAAAATATATTTACATATTTTAACCAACAAAAAAAACATATAACTTTACATATTTACATACATTTAAATTAACGGTAATATTTATATATAATTAATTTAAATATTATATCAATATATCTGTCAATATTACTCTGGGTATATATAGATATTTATAAAAAAATATTATTCAAACACCACATATTCTTCACATCTTATAAAAATTATTTGTTATTAATTATTTATATATTTAATTTTTTAATTAATAAAACAAAAAAATATATTTAATTGTTTAAAAAATATTAATGTCAAAATAGCATTTGTAATACTGCTATTTTTATGGTGCAGAAAGAGAGAATATATATTTTGGGAGAGTTGATTTTTTTTAAGAATGAAAATTGTAATAAGAAATTTTACTTTTTGTTATAAAGGAAAATTAAAAATAAATTTAATTTTAATGTAGTGTTAGTATAAAATAATTTTATATTTATATCTAATGATGTAACACTATATTAACAAAAATAATTACTTTTTATAGACGGTGTGAATTGTCATTCAAAAAACCAAATATAATTACACGACTATGTAAAACACATTTTATACTGTTAATACATCAAAATTAAATTCACTAAAAATATGTGCACCCAAAATTTGTATAACATCAGACATATAGAAAAACATGATAGATACCAAGAAAAATATAAAAAAACATAGTTATTTTTCGGTATTATGTAGACGATATCTTATTATTTTGTTTGTATTAAAATATCTATTTACAGTTTTTTATACAAAATAATTAAAAGAAAATTTCAAATACTAAAAAAAGAAAAATCTTTTAATAATTAATATTTCAAAAAAAAATTGTCTAAAAAATTAAATTCTTCAAGTTATTATTAAAATATTTTATATGCAATCTATTATTTATAATTAAATTATTAATTTTTTACAATGAATAAACTATGTTATTGAGTGAATATTTAATATTTATTATTTTATTAAAGGAAAAAAATATGTCTGAACAGATTTAATAAAACTATATGATTAGTTTCTTTTTGAGGGCATAAAAATGTGTTGAAAAAAGATGATAATTTTTCTAATATATATTATATATTTATTAATTTAATTTAAAATAAATATTAATAAATTTTTGTGTGTAAAAAATAATTTTTTAGATGATATTTATTATGTAAATAAAAATAATTAATTGAATTTTTTTTCAAGTAACATGAGTTGGAAGAAAATTATTAACTTAGATGAAAAATTAATGAAAAAGAAAAATTCAATTAATTATTTTTCTTTCAACTTATGTTACTTGAAAAAGAAAATTCAATTAATTATTTTTATTTACATAATAAATATCATCTGAAAAATTAATTTTTTATTTTAAATTAAATTAATGAATATATAATATATATTAAAAAAATTATCATCTTTCTTCAACACATTTCTATGTCTTCAAAGAGAAACTAATCATATAGTTTTGTTAAATCTGTTAGGACGACATACTTTTTTCATTTAATAAAATAATAAATATTAAATATTCACTCAATAACATAGTTTTTCATTGTAAAAAATTAATAATTTAATTATAAATAATAGATTGCATCTAAAATATTCCAATAATAACTTGAAGTATTTATTTTTTTTAGATAATTTTTTTTGAAATATTAATTATTAAAAGATTTTGTTTTAGTATTTAAAATTTTCTTTTAATTATTTTTTATAAACAACTGTAAATAGATATTTTAATGCAAACAAAATAACAAGATATCGTCTACATAATACCGAAAAATAACTATGTTTTTTTATATTTTTCTTGGTGTCTACCATGTTTTCCTATATGTCTGGTGTTATGAGTCACCAAAAAAAAATATGTGTGGTGTTATACAAATTTTGAGTGCACATATTTTTAGTCAGTTTAATTTTGATATATTGACAGTGCAAAATGTGTTTTACACAGTCGTGTAATTATATTTGGTCTTTTGAATGACAATAAACACTGTTTATTAAAAGTAATTATTTTTGTTAATGTAGTGTTACGTCATTAGATAAAATATAAAATTATTTTATACTAACACTATATTAAAATTAAATTTATTTTTAATTTCCTTTTATAACAAAAAACAAAATTTCTTATTACAATTTTCATTCTTAAAAAAAATCAAATCTCCTAAAATATATATTCTCTCTTTCTGTACCATAAAAATAGCAGTATTACAAATGCTATTTTGACATCAATATTTTTTAAATAATTAAATATAATTTTTTTTGTTTTATTAATTAAAAAAATTTAAATATATAAATAATTAATAACAAACTATTTTTATAAGATGTCAAGAATATGTGGTGTTTGAATAATATTTTTTTATAAATATCTATATGTATTCAGAGAAATATTGACAGATATATTGATATAATATTTAAATTAAATATATATAAATATTACCGTTAATTTAAATGTATGTAAATACGTAAAGTTATATGTTTTTTGTTGGTTAAAATATGTAAATACATTTTTATATTTGTGAAACTGAATATATCTAAATAATCAAAAAAGAAAAAAGGTATATATTAAAATAAATAAATATTAATAAATTTTTGTGTGTAAAGTTAATATTTTTGGAGAAAGAGAGATACATTCAAAAAGTCTAAAAATAAAAAAATCATACAAGGTCCAATATTATCTTTAATAATTAATTAACATAAATATAATTAACCTATTTAATCAATACATTATTTACATGTTACATAAGACAAAATACACTATATTTTACTTGTAACATATCAAATTTTGTTTCTTCAATTATTCTCTTTCTAAATACTTCTCACACTATCTTTTTGACAATATAAACGTATACATGTAAAAGAATCTTTTTTTTTTTATATCATAAAATTCACCAAATCTATATTATGTGTGAGTGTAGTGTAGGTGAGTGGGTAATATTTAGGATTGAAGACTGTCATATAACCATATTTTAAATTCGATTTCCAATTGTAGCAAGATATGATAAAACTTATATTGTGTGTATGAGTGTAGTGTGCGAGAGTGGATAATATTTAAAATTAAAAATTGTCCAATTCATGAAAACCTATTTTTTCAGATTATTGTTTGCTAGCGTTACAAATAAATTACACTCCAATTTGAGTCTAAAACTAATTATAAAAACAACCAATTAATTTAAGCTGGTTTTATTTCAACCCTGTTTTCTCCCTATATATATTCTTAGTTTCTATGTTACTGCATGACTGATTAGCACTGTCGAGTGCCTACAATTCAACTACTAATTAGTAATTAGTTATAATTAGTATCCGTATGTTCATATATTTTAGATATAATATTTATCGATGTTCGTTTGATATGTATATTTGTTGTGTCTAATTATATTTTAATAAAAAAAATTGAATACATATAAACACATCTAAATATCATCACATATCACATGTCAATATAATATGTCCAACTTTATTTTTAATATGTATTCTTAAAATAAATTTAGAAATAATATATTATTATTTATTAAAACAAAATATATTTTAAATACTTATATAATTAAAAGAAGATATTAAAATAGTTAAAAATTATTTTATATTTTAATATCAATAAAATATTAAAATATCATTGTAATTTATCTAAAAAATACTTTATATTTTATATATATGTCATATTTCAATGTCTTATAAGATTTTAAAATTCATATGTCCCGTGTCGTATCGTATTATGTTCTCTGTCTGTATTAATATCCATATATCACTGATAATTAGTTAATTAGTAAACTGGATCTTCTTATTTTTTTTAATTGTTTGATAAAATATAATACTTTATTATTTACTATTTTTTTATATTTTTTTATTTCACTTAAAAATGTATACAAAATGTACATTTGATGAGTTAATCTCACTTAAAAAGTATAAGATAAAAAATTATATTTTATTAAACAATTAAAAAAATAAACTTCCGTTAATTACTATCACTTATTGTCAGAGGGTAGTATCATCGACTGCCTTCAAAAACCATTATTACACTAGTGACAAATTTATAAAATTTTGATAATAAAAAATACAAAATATAATAATAAAAGGGTTTATTTATCTTATATTTTTAGGGTATACGTTAAAATTACAAAATTAAGATTTTTATAAAAATTAAGTTTTTAATATATTTATTTTAAGAACACATATTAACTAAATATTATTAAAAATTAAGCGCCCTCAAAAACTTATAAAATAAAAAATTTTTTGACCCAAAGTATATGTTATAGAATTTTTTTAACCCATTTACTTGTTTACTCTATATAATATATAATAATTTTAATATTTTAATTTAATAAATTAAATTAACATTAGAAAAATGAAAAGGCGATAAAAAAATACATAGGTTGCATTTATTTTAGATACAGAATATTAAAACAAAAATACAAAAACATAAAATTATATTTAACAGATAAAATATAAATAAAAATATTATATCTAAAATATTAAATTAATATATTTTGTATTTATTTTAATAAAAATGATATATATACTAATAAAAAATATATATTTTTTATTTTATTATTTATTTTAATTTATTATTAAATAAAATATAAAAATATTAATTTTTATATTTTTATTATTTATATTTTATTTTTAATATATTATCTTATCTTGTTGTCGTAATAACTAAACGCAACTATGATAATATAAGTCTGGCTTGCCGCCTAACTCGGGAAATATATTTGCACATGGAATTTTTTTTATGATTATTAATTAACTTTGGCGTAATTATTAACAGTTAGTAATAATTTTAAATCTTGTACTGAACGGCATTATTATATTCTATCTATAAAAAAAAATATGAATAATGTTGTATTTATGTACATGCATGTCTTTATCATGTTATTAGCATAGTTACGTGGTTGACAATACAAGGTGCTAAGCAGTATATGTGTCCACATGCATAACCAGTTGGGGGGGCTCAGAAGTCAAGCTTACGAGCCACATGATTCTGTCTCCCATTGGCAACTAGAACAAACAAAAATTAAAAACTTCAATATTTTGTGGTCATTGCACCATTTCCGAAGCGATAGCTATTATTACGATTTATTTTCATCCTAATTCATTTATATTAAAGTCAAAATATAATTTCATTAAATAACGTGATAGTAATCATAATGGCATATTACAACTACAATTATAGTTGTAGTTGGCAATTTAAAAAGTGAGTTTAATTTGTTCGGTTTTTATTTTTATATATATTTTGTTATTACTTTTTAATGTTTTTTGTTCTTGAAATTTTATTTAAAAAAGGGGGTGAAAATAAAAATAAAATAAAATAAAAATAATATTTTATTATTTTTACTATTTATTTTTTTCTTTTTTTCGCTAAAGTTTATTTAGGTTGTGTTTCCATTTTTATAATTTTCCATTTTGAAAAGTTTTCTAAAAAAAATGAAATAACAAATGAAAACACAAAATATAATATTATTTTTCTTTTTGTTTTTTATCAGAAAATTTTAAAAATAAAGGAAAAATATCTTCTCAAACCAAACATGATCTATATCTATGTAGGTCTACAACCTAAGTGCGAAATATGATCTATATGTTAAGTAGGTTAGAGTGTGTATTATGATATTATCTCTATTTAGGAAATTTTTTAATGAGCTATTTTGTGCATTATTTATCTGTCTAAGTATTAATAAAAATAAAATAAATTTTTTTATTTTAATTAAATATTAAAAAATTAATAAAAATTAATAACTAAATATAAATAGAATTTGAGAGTTTTGATTCACAACATATATAATAAAGCTAGGTATAATTTTGCAAAATGCCCCCGTGATTTTCAAAAACCGCCATTACATGTCCGCCGCTATTTACTAGCATTTTTATAATATTACTCAATATTTAAGTGATTCACTTATCTGAACACAATATTTAAAAAAGTTAGCCTTGGAATTTATCTGCTAAACAAATATAGGTATTAACAATTTGAAAACTAGAGAGGGTTTTTTCTTGTGTCATAACTGTATACATGAATGTTAGATGTTACTTGTGCACACAGCCAACTTATAAACTATAAAAAATGGCCTCAGAACAGGAGCATTTATAGCTATTAAGTTCATAGAATTAATTGAAACCGGGTTGAAGAATGAGAACCATATAATTAAAGATTGAACTCTGCTAGAAATTTAATTTTGGTTATATAAAGATTATGATAGTATTATGTCATATCTCTTCTAATAATAGTGATATATATGCTTTGGTGTTTTTTGCACATGATGATAACACTGTTGCGTACTTAATTGTCATAATTAATCCACAATAATATTATGGGATAAAGAATTAAACAAATTTTTATAGTGAAGCATCTAAGACGGTATCCATGATATATATTGATTAATATAGAAATATTTATACACACTTCCAATGTAGGCCCAAAAAGAAAAAAGAAAACAACAGAAAAAAAAAATCTTGATTAAAAAACAGTGACATGCATGCATGATGAAGATAGTTAAATAAATTTCTCAATATTAGTCTCATCTAGAAGCCATTTCTCAAGCAAATGGAAAGGCATCAAAACTTCACCAATTTCTTCAGTCTTGCTCTCTTCTTGTTGGGAATAAATTGATTGAGAAAACTCTAATGATGAATTAGTATTATTTGAAGACTCCAAACACTCCTCACTACCAAAAACTTTTGTTCCGAAAATGCCCTCCTTGCTAGAAGCAGTGTCATTATTATTATTCTTCTTCATCCACCCTTTGAGCAACCGAGCTATGTTATCAGCATTTGAAGCATAGCTTAAAGATTGTGTTGCTTTATTATTATTATTGGATGAACAAGAATTAGAATTGGAATTGGAAGAAGAAGAACAAGATAAGGATTCAATATTAATATTATTATTATTATTGTTTTGTGGTGAGAGTGCATGAGTGAGTGCTTTCTTTGCCATGTTGATATCTGTTTGGAGCCTTCTTTCCCACTGTCCACGTGGCATAACAACCTTCTGAGATGAAAAATCATTATTGTTATTTGCCAAACAAGACCCATCTTTTTTTTCTTCTTCCAATTTCTTGCTGAGCCTTTTTTTCAGATAGGTGTTCCAATAATTTTTT
The DNA here is from genome assembly GCF_059453495.1 of Arachis ipaensis. Lineage (NCBI taxonomy): Eukaryota > Viridiplantae > Streptophyta > Magnoliopsida > Fabales > Fabaceae > Arachis > Arachis ipaensis. The sequence goes on along the minus strand of NC_142435.1, from coordinate 139,968,772 downwards.
ATGTCATTGTCTGTTCTTTGTGGAAGGTAGGAAGCTATTGCAGCCCATCTGCACCGTAATTTTAATTAGCATGTGAAGAAATTCACATATCATCACAAATTATTTAGTCTCCTAATAATATACAGATCTTCCCAAATATTATTTAGGCAAATTCTTTCAAAAATAATTCTTTTTTCTTCACATCATATTCACTTATAGGTGAAAAAAGAATTCATTGCTTTTTGAAATATTTTAAGATATAAAAAACATTCTTTAAATTTTATTTAATTTAATATTTAGAAAAATTTTTAGAATAACAGTATGGAAAAGTCTAGGAGCCAGTAACTTTGTTAAAATTTGGCCAGCATGTAACTAGTAAAGAAAAGTGAGTTATTGGATGAAATCTCACACTAATCTCACACCATTAAAACCATATAACTATTTAATGACTACAAATTACAAAAGTTGCTAGCCCTAGCATTCCTCAAAAGAATTTTATTTGAACATTTGAGATTTTATAAGAGGTATGTTCTTGGACCCAAAATTTAAAATATATGAGTGTACCTGTTTCCCAGTAGAGCTTGAAGGTGAATGATCATATTCTCCTCTTGGTTTGTGAAATTACCTCTTTTGATTCCTGGCCTTAAGTAATTTGTCCATCTAAGCCTACAACTCTTACTGCACCTTAACAAACCTGAAAATCCAAAATTCAAAACTAGTATTATTTTCAGATCACAAGCTAAGGTTGTATAATTGCAACTATATATACGATTTCCATGGTCTAATTATATTATATTAGAACAATACAAAAAAGAAAAGCACAATATGATTATATAAACATTTAACAAATCATTAGTTCTTAAAGATTAAAAAAATGGAACAAATATAAATTAAACTTTATAAATTTTAACTTTCCATTTCTTAATTATGTATATTCTTTGAAAGTACCAATTCCTTTAAAGTAAAATAAATGAGCAAATTAAATATATGATTATACTAATAATTATTATTAATTACCAGTTTTAGAAGGAATAGCTTTCCAATTTCCAGGGCCATGTTCTTGAATGTAAGAGACTAATAAGATGTCTTCTTCAGGAGTCCAAGGACCTTTCTTGATACCTTCTTTATCACAACATGGTGGTCTTCCCATGATCACAAAAATATAATAGTTTCTTTTTTTTGTTGAAGATTCGATTGTGTTTGTTTCAATTTGAGTAGTACTATGCAAGAGTCCAAGCATAGCATAGCAAAGACTTAATATGGTGAGAGTATAAATAGGGGAATTTAAGTAATTAAATTAAATTAAATTATATATGGAGTGTGTGAAGTGAACGCTGACTGAAGCAAAGAAAAGAAGGGGCAAAGGCTAAATAGTCAAAAGTTGACGGCAAATGCATTAAATATATTACGAGTAAGACGGCAAAAGTCAGCTCAGCTACACACCAATATTAATTGTCATGTCTCTCATTTTTAATTCTATTCGTTTATTCAATAATTAACATAATATTAATTCACATTTAAAAAGATAATAAATATATTACTCTTTAATTAGGATTAGAAACGGACAGTGACACGGACACTAAATACGATACGACACGGGACACGTTGATACGTAAATTTTAAAATCTTATATGATACGAAAATACATATACATATAAAATATAAAATATTTTTTAAATAAATCGTAATGATATTTTAATTTTTTATTGATATTAAAATATAAATTAAAATTTTTAATTATTTTTAATATTTTATTTTAATTATATCAAGTATTTAAAATGTTTTTTTGTTTTAATAAATAATAATATATATTATATCTAAATTTATTTTAAGAATATATGTTAAAAATAAGACTTGACACATTGGCACGTTATGCTATTTAGGTGTGTCCAGATGTGTCTGGAAAAAAATTTTATTTTTTATTAAGACACAGTTGAACACAATAAACACGCGTGTCAGACGAATGTCGATAAATATCGTGTTTAAAATATGTCCGATATGCAGACACAACAACTCAGCAAAATATCCATACTTCATAGATTAGAATCATTCTCAACTTACTTGTAATATTCACCCAAAAATAAAATGCATGATTAATATAATATATATCTATATAAATAATATTTTTTGTATGCTAAATAAAATATATTGATTATTATTGAACAAAAAAGAAAAGAGTAAACGTTTATATTTATTTCTAAAAAAAATTCAAGGAAATGTTTGCATCTTTCTTCCTTTTAATACTTGGTTTGATAAAACTTTTTTAAAAACGTATCTGTATTCGTCAAAAATATAAATTTTTTATTTTATATTTAGTAAATTAAAAGACACATATACTTATATTTGTGATTTTTAAAAATAAAAATATTATTTAAAATATTTAAAATAAATTTTTTTAAAATTAATTTATATTTATTAAAATTAAAAAATTTAATATAAACTTATACAATAATTAACTTCTAAATTTAATTCTTATATTTATATTTATTATGATTTTTTAATATTAAAAATTATTTTTAAAATATTTATACTTATTAAAATTTATTTTTAGATTGATTTTATTAAAAACAGGTGCTGTAATTTTTAAAAAATTATTTTTTAAAATATAACTTTTATAAACTATTCTAAAAAAATAAACGTTCTACTGACCTAAATCTAAATTATAAAACATACTTCTCGGATCAAGTAATTATTTGGTATTCATGTAATATTTGATAAAATTGTGTTAAAAAAATTAGGGATAAAAGGTCAGAATCGAAATCGTTCCTCATGTATATTTTGATTTAAAATCATTTTTAACGTGTTTTTTTTTTTTATTAAAATTGTCCTTTTAAATTTTTTTGGACAAAAATATCCTCCACTACCATCATCATCTTTACCTCCATCACCACCAGCACCTTTACTCCCACCACCACCACCACCACCTTTACCTCCACTACAAAAAAAAACATCAATAAAATCAACATCATCATCAACACCCACTACCACTCCACCACCACCAACGCCGCCGCCGTCTCCCTCCCCGCTTTCCCCTTCCCCCTCCCCCCCACCCCGCGTCCCCTCCCCCTCACTGCCTCCCCCTTCCCCCCATCCCACATCAAAATACCCTCATCATTATTATTCTCATCTTCACCTTCCTCACCAACATTACCACTACAACCACCATCAACACCACCACCACCACCACCAACACCAACACCAACACCAACCAACACCAACACCACCACCACCAAATAGCAACAACACCCTCACCGTAACCCCTCCCCCACCCCTCACCCCCTCCCTCACCGTAACCCCTCTCCTACCCTCACCCCCTCCCTCACCGTAACCCCCACCCCTCCCCCACCCCCTCACCACCGTAACCCCCACCCCCTCACCCCACTCCCTCACCCCCTCACCCCCTCACTGTAACCCTCCACCCCCCTTCCTCATATCCCTCTCTTTATGGTCATCATCATCATCAACAGAAAATTCAAGAAAAATCCAGTTCACAGTCACAGAAAAAATTTAAAAATTTTACTAAAAATAATCAACAAATTAAACAACAACAATATTCAGAAATTTCACAGTCACAGAAGAAGAAAAAGAAGAAGAAGCGGTGGTGGGGTGGTGCGGTGCGGTGCGACAGGGCGGCAGGGGCGGCGGTGCGGTGGTGCGGCGGTATGGAGAAGAAGAAGAAAAAGAAGAAGAAGCGGTGGTGGGGTGGTGCGGTGCGGTGCGGTGCGACAGGGCGGCAGGGGCGGCAGTGCGGTGGTGCGGCGGTATGGAGAAGAAGAAAAAGATCGTGCGGTGGTGTGGTGCGGTGCGGTGGTGCAGGACGGCAGGCGACGGTGCAATGTGGTGCGGCAGGACGCAAAGCAGCAGGGCAGGGCGGCGGTGTCCCTTCTCTCCCCCCTTCTCTCCCCCTCCTCCTCCCCTTTTCCTTCTCTCCCCAGTCCCCACCCCCTTTTCTTTTTTTTAATTAATTTTTTAATTTTTTTTATTATTAAAGTAGGGGTATTTTAGGAATAAAATTAATCTTTTTTAAAAAGGACGATTTTAATACAAAAAATCACGTTAAGGATAATTTTAAATCAAAATATACACGAGGGACGATTTCGATTCTGACCCTCAACATGAGGGACCAAAATCGTACTTATCCTAAAAAATTAAAATAAAATTTTATCGCTAATTGACTACTCTAATTAATTTTTCAGTTTTATTTAAATTTGTTTTATTTTAAAACAAAATGTAATCTATATACATTAATAGTATGCACTGTTCTATTCTATTAGTTCATTAATGAATTACAAAAGAAAAAAACGATGGGCAAAGATTTAGCTAGACGGGTTCAACAATAATCAACATCAATTAGCCCATGAAAATTAGGCCATGTTTTCAAGCTCAACAAACATTTAGAATTATTTAATTTACATATCGCTTATTAAAAGAATTCTCACAATATTAAGGAGGAGTAGTCTAGCTAATTCTCCTAGACCATTACAAGAAGTTAGACTTTATAATAAACAATAGGGGTGTGCATGACCCGGCTCTGTCTGAAGATCTGACCTGATCCCGAATATTTTAGAGGCTATTTTGGTGTGATTTTACTGAGTCTAGGATTGGATAAGAGTCTCAAAAATAGACCCGATCATTATTTTGGATTGGGTCCGGATCATGGCTCAGATCACCCGAAGTCGGTTCGGTGGCCCGGTCATCATACAATTAATATTTTGTGTTATTAGTGATGGATGATGGCTATTCTTATGTGGAATTTAAGTATTGTAAATTTTAATATTTTGTGTTATTAGTTATTATAAGGCTATAAGTTAATATTTTATGTTTAAAATGCATAAGATTTTAGACTAATGCATAATATTGTGTTATTTATATTGATTTAAATATTTAGTGTTATTAGACAATATTAGTATTGATTATGGTTATACTTTAATTTTAGAGAAGAGTTGGTTCTTGTTATATTTTTCTAAGTTAATTTTATCATGTCAAATAATGGTTGGAGTCTTGAAAATTTGGATATTTTCACATGCTAACTTATAAGAAGGTATCAAGGTAATGTAATGTTAACGACCCGATTTTTACCCGGTATAATCGTTGCTCAAAAGTGTATAGGTTTCATCGAGTTTAAGACCAGGTTTGGATCTAATAAATAGGCCCGGTATATATTTCAGACCGAGTCTGGATCACATTAAACCCAGTTTCACCCATCCCATGCACACCCCTAAATTAAACAATTATCCTAATAAATAATTATTTAAACTAATTTAACAATTTCTTATGAAAACTAGGTCCTATAAAGATAGAGTAGCATATATATATATATATATATATATATATATATATATATATATTCCTTCCTTTTTATTATTCTCACTTTATTTTTAACATACAATATCTATTATTTTATATAAAATTTACTTTTAAATTAACAATTATATTGTCAATTAATAAAAATTATTCTATGATTTATCTCTTTATTAATCAAAGATTATTAAATAATATTATCAATAAAGTACACTTGAGTTTATATATTTTACTGAATATGCACTCAATAAAAATGACGGATGAAAAGAAAAAGAAAAAGAAATAATAACGTCTAATTATCTATATCTAAATGTATTTTTTTTTTTTTCTATCGTGAAATCTCTGAATTAATATAATATATAGTAAAGTAATAAATGCTGAAGCAATGGATGCCACTGAAAAGCGCGTGAGGCATTGAATGTTGATACACTGGGAATGGAAAGCTTCCCTCTTTGCTTTCTAAAGTCTAAAACCACAGCGACCCATTAATGCTAACAACACAATACTCATTATCCTATTCACAGATAACTTCATTATTTTTCCTTTTTTTATATTGAGGGTTTGGTTAATATGTGTTTTTAATCTAATTTTTTATTTATTTATTTTATTAAGTATAATTTTTTATTATTTAATATTTTTTATTATATATATATTTTTTAATCCCACTTAAAAAATCATAAAAATGTACCTGAGTCTTTTTTTTTCTTTTAAGTGAGTGGTCATCATGTAATTAAGGATTAATATAATATATTTTTGTTAATTAGAAAGACTTAATTAGTTTAATTGAAATTTCATAAACTATTTCAATGCAGGAATTTGGAGAACCATTTTAGAGTTTAGCTGGATTTTAATATTATCAATTAAAAATTTTTTGAGTTTAGTTAATATGTGTTTTAGAGTATATGATAAATTTATTATTAATAAAAAATTTTAAATATTTTTATTTAATGAAGACAAAACAAATAAATTAAAAACTTAAAATTTTTTATATTTTTAATAAAAAATTTTTTAATTTATAATTTTAACATATACTTTTAAGACACAAAATAGATAAACTAAAAAATTTTTATAAAAATAATATAAAATATGAATTTTTAATATATTTATTAAAATAAAAATTTTAAAATTTTTTATTAATAATAATTTAAATAAATATTAGTGTCATTTTAACTAAACTCTTAAATTAATCGTCATTTTTGCTATTTTATTTCACATTTTATTACTGTTATAGATATTAATGTGACTTTACTCACGTTTCATTAGACACTTAGTTTGTTTTTATTGGATCATTATTTCTTTCTTTTATTAATAATGTATTAAATCTTATATATATACAAAACATATAATAAATTAATTTTTATATATAATATAAATATAAATATATCTAGATATATTATCAGTATCTTAATATATTAGAAAAAATGAAAGTTAATTTAACATGAAGAAAATATTAAATATTCTTAAAATGATAAAATGTATATTGGTTAAAAAGTATCATGAATTTAGGTGAAGAGTTTAGAAGGGGATGGAGAAGAGAAGAGAGATAAGAACGAAGAAGAGAAAAATTGAATTTAGAATTTCTGTTTTTGCAGAATGAGAGTGCTATTTTTATAGTTACAAGTGAAAAAATATTGTTTTTATAGTTAGAAATAAGAAATTTTTTTAAAAATCTTGTAGAAACTCTGTACTTAACTGATTCTATTAATTTTTAGAAGTTGAGAAGCTAAACTAACTTCTAACTGATTTTTACAAAATAAAAAGGTAAAACAAAAAGTTAACTGCTTTTAGCTGACTCAGCAGTGACTTGAAGCTTAAGACAGCTATACTTCAATACTCTTATCATCATCTCTACTTTCTTTTTCTTCTAAATTCTGCTCACAGCTATGCTTCAATACTCTTATCATTATCTCTACATTCTTTTCTAAATTTTACTTCTGAGAATATTGGTACCATAACAGATTTTGAGATACCAAATATTCCAAATCAATATTTCAATGGTTTTCTATCACTTCTATCATCATCTCTGTTGTCTTTTATTTCTGTAGGAACTTGTTCTCCATCATTCTGAATTTTATTTATTACCTTGCATTTGCTATTATCATGACCCTTTCTTCTCATTAGTTCTGCTTCATTTTTAAATTCCAACTCAGCAATATCTAGTTTGGACCTAAAGTGTAAGAAATTCTCTAAAGGCATTGCCTTTGTTAAAATATTTGCTAACTGAACTTCTCCTGTAATGTGACTCACTCTGACATTTTTGCTATTGACATGGTCCCTCACAAAATGTAAATCCATCTCAAAATATTTTTATTTAGAGTGAAGAATTGGATTGGCAGCTAATAGCTCTGTACTTAAGTTATCACAGTATATTAGTGGTGCTTTTTTTAGTGAAAATTGTAACTCAACCATTAAATTCTTTACCCACATTAGCTCTACCACTAAAATGGTATCAAAGCTTCTGGTGCCACAGCTTCCGTAAATTTTAAAAAATTCAATCCTGATTTAGTTAAAACTCAAACACAATGGCACAACTGCACAAAGATTTACTACAACGTAACACCAATCTCAATGAAAATAGATGAGGACAACTACTTACAGTGAAAAGACCAAGAAGAATCAACAATTAAAGAAAATGATATGCTAAATCACATTATATAAGAAGGAATATCTCTAGAGTTTCTTGCATAAGAGAATAATGGAGTTAGTACAATGAGCCATGAGTTTCAGAAGTGAAAGAGACAAGATGCACTCCTTAAATTGTGGTTATTAGCTTCAATGAGCAAACCATTCACGACAAGAGTAGTTGGATGTGTGTACACTTGTCAAATTTAGAAGAGGTTAGAGGATCCTTTCTCTTCTCAGATTAAAGCCACAGTGATACATTGAAAAATAAGTTGACTAGTATTCAAATCGGTTCGTCTGTTACTGAAAATGTGTTATCAATCAAAGGAACAATTGATGCATTAGTTTCCATCGGTAAATCTATGAAGGGAAGCGATCATGTAAATGCGATTCTAAATGATTTGATTGAAGAATATTCATCATTGATAACTTCTTTTCTAGCCAGATCTCAAAGCATAATTGTAAGTGAATTGGAATCTCTACTCATAGCTCATAAAAGCATGGTAGCAAGATTTCGAAGACCAGAAGCGTTTATCCATGCAAATTTAGCGCAATATCCTCAGTTTAGTCAAAATCAGCAAATGAAAGGTGGATTTAGAGGTGGATTTCGCGGCAGAGGTAGAAGAATGCACAAGAGAGATAGAAGCTCATATAGTAGAGGTAGAATGATGCAAAAATTACAAAATGTAGAGGAATACAAAAATACTACAGCAGAAAAAAAAGAGTGCCAGAAGAGTACACTGAAAATAGAGAAGTGCAAGAACAACTTTACTATAGATATAGAAGAGGACAATAAAGAAGAGGCAGAATGCATGATGAAAGGAATTTTATGAATAAAAGGTCACATTATGAGAAGCTGCAATGTCAAGTTTGTGATAAGATAGGTCACACAGCCAAGACATATTGGTACATATACATTGAGGAGCAATATAAAGGAGACTATAGCAATTATATTAATCAACCCAAAGCTAACTTTAGCAATGTGCTAGCTACACGAGCAACCATTCAAGATCTAAATTGATATCCTGGTGCTACACACTATATGACACATGATGAACATAATTTGATGGAGAAAGAAGAATATGTTGGAGATGAACAAGTTGTGATAGGAGATGGAACATGTTTACAATTCAATCTAGTTAGTAATTCGTGCTTTAAATTTGACTTGAGTTTTAGGTTGTTTATGTTGAGAAAACTTCTATTTGTACTTGAAATCACAAAGAATTTGATGAGTGTATATCCTTTATATATGTTGTGATAACAAAGTTTTTTTAGAATGTCATGCTGATAAATATTACATCAAATCACAAGAAAATAAAAAAAATTTGTGCTTCAAAAAAATGTTGATAAAGATCTTTATAAGTTTGTCAATTTTACCACAATCCACACACGAGCAACTTATGTCACTGCTTTGATACCATGAAAGGTATCATGAAATTAAGTGAAGAGTTAAAAAGATGGAAAAGAGAAGAGAAGTAAGAAGAGAAAAACTAAATCGGTAATTTCTGATTTTGCAGTGTATTCATAAATTGAATAATACAATGAGACAGTAGTGCTTTTATGAGGAGTGTTAGGGGGCCAGCAACTTTTGTGATTTATAGCCATTAAGTAGCCATTAATGATGTTTTTAATGGTGTGAGATTTCACCCAATGGTGTGAAATTACTCATTTTTCTTTTACTGGTTACATGTTAGCCAAAATTTAATAAAATTGCTGGTCTCTAGACTTTTCTGTACTTTTATAGTTACAAGTAAAAAAGTCTTTTCTATAATTTTGTAGAAGTTCTGCACTTAATTAATATAACTCTGCTAACTTCTAGAAACTGAGAAGTTAAACTAATCTTTAATTGATTTTTAACTGATTTATGTAAAACAGAAAGCTAAAACTAGAAAGCTAAAACAGAAAATTAACTACTTTTAACTGATTCAGTAGTAGACAACTATATTTCAATACTCCTATTATTAGTAAAGAATAAAAAAATATTTCAAGATAACAATTTACAAAAAATACGTCACTGCACAACTAATTTTTTTATATATAATTATATAGAAAATTTAAGTTTCTGACATATTTTGTTATGTATTTATTAAAATTTAAAATTAACAATAATATATATTAACTAATTAACTGTATGCTAAATTCTAAATGATACCGAAGTTTTTTATTTCATTGCCAATCTACGATCACCATAAATATGCCATTTTTTTTGTGTAATTGTGAATAGTTTTGAAGTAATTGAAACCAGCCCCTTTCTCTTTCAACTTGTCTTTACGTTCATTAATTGAATTGAACTGGTAAGTTGACTATTTAATATTTTTGACAGTGATCATGTGTATAATTGAGTCCCTTGATTCTGATCGAGATAAAAGCCATCAATACCTACTTATATGAATCATCTCGCGCTGCTCGTGCTTATGCAGAATATTAGATACATATATTAGAAATTAGAATATTAGATTAGATTTTCTTTTTTAACCATCATATAAATAAAACGTTAAATTTTCTTGACTTTTTGCCTTGAGGAAATTAATTCGTCTGCAAAAATATTTGACTTCCTTAAAGTTTTATCATACATTAGACGAATAAAGTAATATAACATTCACGTTTCACATTTGAAACTATATATGACAAAATTAATAAAGAAATTAAAATGGTAAGGTACATGAAAATTAATTTAAAAGAATTGTACCATATATGCACTCGATGAATTATTTTATAATATTAATTCAAAGATCCAGCACAATTTATTATTATTATTTTTAATCAGTATATTTATTTTTTTTGGTTTAACAATTCAACACATATTTTAGTCTATATTTTTAAATATTATTATTTAACTGCTGAATAAAAATAATAAATTCTACTAACTTTCTAACATTCTCATACATTAAGTTTTTATATTGTTTTTTTTAAATTTATATGCACATATTTAAAATTTCACAATTATCCGAGAATTTTGACTTCCAATCATTATTTGTATGATCTTATGGATTGGTATAATTGTATATTTATCTTCTATTTTATAGCCTAATATGTATATGTATTAGAGCAAAATAATTTTATATTTTATTATATTGTTAAAGTATATAATAGTTTTTCCTTAGTATATAAAAGAAGTACCATGAATTTTTTTTTTTTTTAAATCTTAAACTAATAAATAGAGACACACTAATAATTTTTTGTCTAAGTTAAATTACAGAGAAGCCAAGAAGATCAAGTTGATGGATCATGCTTGGCCAATTAAAAGAGAGACCTTATTTTGGGGGATATAATACATGGCCATATGTATATATATGGGAAACCATTGGTGATGATCAAAGATGGGTCAAGAAATTTGGTGGTGGAAATCAAATCTAATAATGAAGTTATTTTAACTGTGACAAGATCATAATAAATTTGGTGAATTGCATTTGCAAGAGCAGGGAACCCATACATACAAAGTATCAAGGGCCAGAGCCATGCATGCCTTTGAATGCCGTACTCTTTTAATATATAATTTTTTTAAATTTTTTTAAATTATAAAAAATAACTTTTAGTCAACTAATATTAATCAACTTTACTGCTTAAGTTTTTAATTTAGGATTTAAAAATTTATGATTTAATTAAATTTTAAGATAACAAAAATAATTTAAAAAAAATTAACTAATGCTAGTTAGAAAATTAAAATTAGTTATTTAGCACTACTCTTTTATTTAATAGCTTATTTTTTTTAAAATTTATAACTAAAAAATTTAAAATTTGATACTTGTCAGCCAAACTCATCTTTTAGCATGAAACAAAATTATCCAAAATATTATTTATTTTTTGAGGTTTTGAAAAAAATTATGAATTAAATTTGTCTAAAATGAAGAAGTTTTAGAAGTAAAAATAATTAATAAGATTGTTCACTCATTTTAAATTAAAATAACAAGGTTTATATATGATAAAAATTATATCGATGACGGTCAATAATTATCAATTTTAGTTTACTAAAATTTTTTATGTAATTTTTTTTCAAATAGAAATTGTATATGAAAATAGTGCATTTTTAATGCGAAAGTAATAATGTTTCCTAAAAATTAAAAGTCAAAACTTTAACTAACAACATAAAATAAGAAAAGAAAAACAAAATATTATGAATATCTATTAGGGATAAATATTTTTGTGTGTATTTTTAATTTTTTTTTCTTGCATGCTTCTTTAATTAAAGATATCTACTATTAGATATTCTCTAATTATATGGCGCGCCTTCTTAAAAATGAAAGAAGAATAAGACAAGATACCAAAAATAATATATAAAAAATAAAAATATAAAAATTAATATTTTTATATTTTATTTAATAATAAATTAAAATAAATTATAAAAGTTTAATTTATTTTTATTATTTTTATTTAAAAAAATATAACAATAAAAATATAATTATAAAAAATTAATAAAAAATAAAAAATAAATTATATGTCTTCATTCTTTTGTTAGTGTTTGTGTTTTTTTTATCAGGATAGACACAAAATATACTAATTCAATATTTTTAGATATAATATTTTTGTCCATGTCTCATATATCAAATATAATTTTATATTTCTGTGCCTTTATCTCAATATTCCATACATGTAAACAAATGCAACCATTAATATAACATACTAGACACTACTAATTAAGATTATGAATAATATAGTAATACTACACATCTAAATTTTTTTTGTTAATCAAGTCCAATGAAGTTGGTCTAACATAATAAAAATCAATTATGATTAACATTATTTCAAGTCTTATTGTTTAACTTGATTGAACTTGATTAATAAAAAGACTTAAATATGTAATATTATTCTAAAATTATGTATGAAATGAAATTTTAGAATTTTATTAATTTCAACTCAATTTAAAAAAATTACAGCAAGTCAACTTTTAAATTATTTAATGTTAATTACTTTTTAAAAATTTATTGTTTAAAATTTATAATTTATAATTTAACATCTCAAATTTAGAGTAGATCGGAATAGCTGACATTAAGAATAATGTTGAGAAAAAAAAAGATATTATTAATATAAAAGTAAAAAAAAATTAAAAAATAGTAAATATTGACTATATTAACAAATTATATATTTTTTGTTAATTTGATTCATTAAAGAAAAGCTTAAAACTAATCAAAATTCATTATTTATTACTTTTTCTAATAATGCTGGATATGAACAAAAGTTTCAACACCTGCATAAGGTGGAATTCAAAAACACAACCAATAAAAAAAAATTTTTAATATGCTCTAACAATTATTTCTGTATTAATAGAATAAGTTTACATGACATGTTAAACTGTTGATTTATTCGTTAAAAATTAATTATGATTGAATTTTTTTTTTTGGTTAGGAATCTCGTTATCTTTTAGAGATAAATTATCAAGGTGTCAGCAGTAATAAACAAGCAAGCTGCAACTAGTAGTGGTTAGGAAGTTAGTTACAATTAAAACTTACAAGAAGACTCTAGAAGCAATTAGTTAGCTTTCAATTAGCTAAGTCAGTTATATTCCTAACTATATATAAAGCTGTAGCACCTGTAAAAGAAATCAAGGCAAATTCATTTTCTCATGACTCATATCTGTTTTCTTCTCCTTCTTTCTGTTCACTCTGCACTTCTCTGCACTTCACTTCATCATCATCATCATCTCTAGCTTGATACCTTATATGGTATCAGAGCTACAGATCTATGGAGCACACATCTCAATTCACCACCAATGCACCTGTGAGTGTATCGAACTAGAATGTGTTCGCTACATTTCCTGCAACCAAACTCAATGAAAACAACTTCAAAGCGTGGAAGAAGCAAGCTCTTGCATGCATCAAGATCAACAAACTGCAAAATCACCTCAATCCTGCAAAGGTTCCAACAAGGTTCAGCTCAGAATCAGATCGCAGAAATGAGATTGAAAGTCAAGAGTATGTAGAATGGGAAGTTCAAGATCAATGGCTAGTTGCCTAGCTAATTGCGTCCATGGAACCAAGCTTTGTAAATTGAGTAATTGAATGTGAGTATGCATACCAGATTTGGATCACGTTAGAGGAGTATTTTGAGGCATGAGTGAAAACAAGAATCAAACATCTAAAAACTCAACTAAGAATACTCAAGAAGCATCGTTCAACAGTAATGGAGTATATGTCAAACATTAATTAGGTGGCAGATTCGCTGAAAGTGCTGGGAGTACCGCTCTCGAGAGAAGAATACATTGAAGCAGCCTTAGCAGGTCTTAGTAAAGAATACAACACATCTGTCACTATTGCAACAATAAGAATAGATCACACCATTGAAAGTGAGTTTGAAACACAACTCTTGACTCAAGAAGAGTTAATTGAGAGGTTCAGAAAAACGAAACTGGGATCAATGCAAGTGAATATCGCTCAGAGCAATGAAACTCAAGAAAATTCTCAAAGAAGAGGCTACAACAATTACAACAGTAGAGGCGGCTTCCAAGGCTCTAGAGGCAGAGGATAGTTCAGAGGTGGAGGCGGCCGTTCCTCATGGTGGCAAGGTATAGTAGACCACAATGTCAACTCTGTGGCAAGATTGGTCACACGGTTGTCCAATGTTATCATCGATTCGACTAAAACTTTATGAATCCTCACCTTCAACCTCTAAACACAGATCAACCTCCATCTCTTGCTTTTCACAACAACTCAAGTCCAAGAACCTCTCAACAGTACCAACAATTCCCAAACGCACTACAACCTACCTCCTCCAATCCCCAAGCACTCCTCACCATGCCTTCATCAATTTCAGACACTGCGTGGTACCCTGATTTGGGAGCTTCTCACCACGTCACCTATGACTCAAGGAACCTAGCCACAGGAACATATTATTATGATGGAACAGAACAGGTCTTTGGAGGTAATGGTCAAGGTATGAAAATTAAGCATATTGGAAGTACATTAATGCATGCATCATTATCAAACAAACCCTTTCATTTACAAAACCTGCTTCATGTCCCTACCATCTCCAAAAACCTAGTAAGTGTAACTAGGTTTGCATTAGACAACTGTGTCTATTTTAAATTCTGGCCTTACTTGTGTAATGTGAAATGCCAGATATCCAAGAAAGTCCTTCTTCAAGGACTGCTAATAGATGGACTATACAAATTTGAGGGAGTTCAAATTGTTCCAAGAACTCACAGCCTCAGTAACCACAATATAACCAAATCAACTTGCTACAACACAAGCACTCTTCCCAACACTAAAACAGACCATACAATCAATCCCATCACCTCTTCTACAACACAGCCCCTATTACCAACCTTAATTCATCCTCACACCTCACACCACAACCCATATCAGCACCCACTAAACCACATAAAGTTCCTGCTGCTATTGCAGATAAAGTCCTCATTGCTAACAACCCCTCCATAACACAACCCCCTATTACCAACCTTAATTCACCTTCCCACCTCACACCACAACCCATATCAGAACCTAATATTGTAGAAAACCAAAATAAAATTTCCACTGCTAACAAAATGTCTCAGCCAATGTCACAGCCAAAACAATCACACAACAAGCAATCAAGTACTCAGAGCACAATCCAACAATCAACAAAGAAAGCTAATTCTGCTAATGTCCTACCATCTAATAATGAAGTGGTAAATAAGCCAGTTAGAGATGCAAGTGTGTTAAGTGCAAATGTGCTAATAGCTTGTAAAAATATAAGTCTCACTGCCCAACTACGGCATAGAAAGCTGGGCCACGCATCTGAAAAAGTCACTTCTATTGTAATGAAATAGTGCAATGTAATTGACAATGATTCAATCAATAAAAAGAGTCTTGAACCCTCATTGTGTTATGTTTGTTGCATAAGTAAAATACATCAATTACCTCACTTTGATTCTCACACCAGCTATGCACCCTTAGATATGATTTTCTCTGACTTCTGGGGACCTACTCCTGTGTACAGTAGAACTGGCTGCAGGTACTACATATGCTTCATTGACGCTAGCACAAGATACTCCAGCATCTACCTACTGCAAACAAAAGGACAAGTCTTTACTGCTTTTCAAAAGTACAAAGCAGCATTGAACTCAAAATTGGAGTAAAAATAAAAGCATGCATTACAAACTGACAATGAAAAAGAATATCTCTCTGCAGAATTTACCCAATTTCTTGAAACTAATGGCATACAACACAGACTTACCTATCCTTACTCTCACCAATAAAATAGGAAAGTATAAAGAAAGCACAGACACATAACAAAAACCACTCTAACCCTCTTAGCCCAAACAACCCTTCCTTTAACCTTTTAGGGTGAAGCAGCCCTCTCAGCCACCTACCTCATCAATCTACTCCCAAATCCCAAACTAAACAATATCTCACCTCATGAAACCTTACCAACATCAAGTCTAATTACTCTTTTCTCAAACCTTTTGGCTGCACCTGTTATCTATTCTTTAGACTATACAACTAGACCAAATTCAACCACCGATCACAGAACTGCATCTTTATTGGATATGCTGCAAATCACAAGGGATACATTTGCCTCTCTCTGAACGAAAAAGAATTCACTTCCAGAGACGTTATTTTCAATGAGTATGAGTTTCCCTATAATGAACTATTCTCTCCTGAGGTCACTACCACTCCAATAGCTCTCCCATCCCAAACCTCTCCTCTTCTCTACCTACCCTCAGCCGCTACCTCAGCAACCCTCCCTCTTGGACCTCATCCCTCACCACAGCCATCCCCACCCATTCTGCTCCCACAACCCACTCTCCCCACCCCCCTCAAATACCCTTGCATTCATTACATAATACTTCCAATATAGTTAATTCAATACCTGATTCATTACCTGCTTTACCTATTTCTATAACTCATGATTCTGTTTATGAAATTGCTAATGCCCCTGTCAGTGCTTCTTTATTTAGCACAAGTACTCTCCAGCCTAGTCGCATTGAAATCGTGCTTCCTCCCCCTGCCCCCAATCAATCATCACCCTATGCAGACTCGCAGTAAGACGGGGAACCTCAAGCCCAGAACTTATGCTGCAATACTCACCACCCTTGCCTCTGAACTCATTGACTCCCAGCCTCCCTCTGTTCAACAGGCGCTAGCCAGTCCCCATTGGAGACAAGCCATGCAAGAGGAGTTTGATGCCCTGATGCACAATAAAACCTGGCAGCTGGTACCCAAACCTCCACCAAACACTGACCTAGTAATTGGTTCCAAATGGGTATTTCGCATCAAGAGGCACCCAGATGGCACCATTTAGAAGTACAAAGCTCGCCTCATCGTGAAGGGGTTTCACCAGAGAAAAGGGGACAACTATGACCAAGTTTTCATCCCTGTCGTCCGTCCACCCACAGTCCGCATCATGCTTAGCCTGGCACTTTCCAAGGGATGGCCCATTCGGCAGTTCGACTTCAACAATGCATTTCTTAATGGGGATCTACACGAGACCGTTTTCATGTCTCAACCCGAAGGGTTCACCTCTCTCGCTCAACCCCACCATGTCTGCAAGCTCCAGAGGTCCCTATATGGCTTGAAGCAAGATCTCCGTGCGTGATTGACAAAGCTTAAAGGCACCCTCAATCGATTTGGCTTCACAAACACCAGATCTGACACATCTCTCTTCATCAGGTTCTCTCACTCCTCTATTGTCTATATTTTGGTATATGTGAACGACATCCTGGTCACTAAGAGTTCCCAGGCTGAAACTCAATGAAAGTGACATGCTTCTATGTCAAACTAAATACGTTCAAGACCTGTTAATCAAAGCAGGAATGCATGATGCCAAAGCAATACCAACACCTATGGTATCCAGTCTCAAATTGTCAGCTCATGGTAAGGATGTCCACCATAACCCAGTTCATGCATACCCCTCTGGAAAGCCACTGAAAAGCAGTCAAATGGATCTTACGATACCTTGCCAGAACAACAAATTATGGGCTGAGGTTCCAAATAACAAATGAATGTTGAATTTACGGCTTCAGTGACTCAAATTGGGGCAATGACATTGATGACAGGAAATCAACTAGTGGGTTCTGTGTATTCCTAGGACCAAACCTAGTCTCATGGTCAAGTAGAAAATAGAATGCAGTCTCAAGAAGCTCCACAGAGGCAGAATACGAGGGTTAGCTACTAGCCTAACTGAAATCCTATGGATCCAAAACCTAATGAGTGAAATGAAAATCCCATGCTCCACCATACAAAACCTCTACCGTGACAGCCAAAGTGCAATCTTAATGGCTGCAAACCCAATTCTTCACAACAAGAGCAAACACTTTGAACTTGACCTTTACTTTGTAAGGGACCATGTTGCACAGAAGAAAGTTAACATCCTGCACATTTTCTCTCAAGACCAAATACCGGACAGCTCGCTTCACAAAACCTATCTCCAGCCTCAGCTTTCACAAATTCAGATCCAAGCTCAAAATTACAGAACGAGTGCAAACCAACAGCTCCAATAAAAGCATCACCACCAAAGAAAATCTCAGCAAACAAAACAGTAGGGTTGATGTCAGCAATAATAAACAAGCAAGCTGCAACTAGTAGTGGTTAGGAAGTTAGTTACAATTAGAACTTACAAGAAGACTCTAAAAATAGTTAGTTAGTTTTCAGTTAGCTAAGTCAGTTATACTCCCAACTATATATAAAGTTGTAGCACCTGTAAAAGAAATCAAGGCAATTTCATTTTCTCATGACTCAGATCTATTTTCTTCTTCTTCTTTCTGTTCACTCTGCACTTCTCTGCACTTTACTTCTTCATCATCATCTCTAGCTTGATACTTTACACAGGGTCATTTATTTTTTTGTTACATTTTTTGAATACATTAACTAAATTTATTATGTAAAATAAAAAATTATTTGTAATTTTTAAATTATTTTTCTTATAAAAATTAAATAGATAATATATTAGTGATTAACGTGTCATATAAACATGTTCTGGAGAGAAATCATTAATAGAGGGACTAACTAATCTCACAAAATTAAATATCAAAAATCGAAATGAATATTTTTTTATTGAATGCCTCATTTTTTTTCAAATAAATTATAAGAAGTCGGGATAGTATTCACCCTAAAAAAAACATGAAACTATGGAATTAATTAAAAAACACAACAAATAATAATAAAAAAAAACATGAAACTATGGAATTAAAAAACACAACAAATAAAAACATGAAACTACATGAGATCAATACCACATCTGAGCAAAACTTCCAAGTGCATAGCATCCCCAAGAGCCTAGACCCACATGTGCTTATGTCTCATTGTCTCTTCTAGTTCTTGACCCTAGCTACCTTCACCATTATTGTCTTCAATAGCTGCCCCAGAGGTTGCTATCCTCTCCCTTGCCCAAGTTCATTATTATTATTATTATTATTATTATTATTATTATTATTATTATTATTAACAATTTCCATTTGATTCTTAAATGTTTTTTCTTTATATTTAATTAATATCTAATACATGTTCAAAATGTTCCAATCTTGTCCCTTTAATATATATATATATATATATATATATATATATATATAGGTCAAATTATTATCGCTAATAATTTCTAAACAGTAAACACTAGTAAAACAAAAAAGGAATATTTGTCTTCAGTTCACCAAAAAAGATTCTAGGTGTGAAATTTTAATAGAAAGAAGCATAATTAAGTATTAATTGGATTTAAATTAAAGTGCAAATTTTTATGCTTAAAAAAATAAATTTAATTTTGATCCACTCAAAATGTAAAATAGTTTATACAAATGTGCAATTACAACTATTCTTTTTAATGACTATTTGTGTAGTCAACATAAAAAATAATTATTTTTACTGATATAACATTACGTAATTAAATATACGTATATTTATATTCAAAGTATATTAAAATTAAATTCTAAAAAATTATGACATTAAATTGAATAGGAGGTAGGAGGGGGAGGGGGGTTGGACTAGAAAACTAACTTTTGTTTTGACCTACGTTTATCGTCCATCTATAAGATTTTTCTATTCCAAGTTTATGATAAAATCAAATATGATCAAGAAACATGATAGTCATATAATTTTGACATATAGTAATCACTTGTCAAGGGTTCAATCCATAGATGGAAAATGTTTCTTAGTAGTAGCAATTGAAATAGGAAAATTCTATACAAGCAAATTAAAAGATGAATCCAATGCAAGACTGAAAGCTTCAATGCTTCTTGAAGAAACAACTTGGAATATGTAAAGCTAAAGAGGTCAATTATTGGTCAAGGGTTAGTTCCAAAGATGAAGGCTTGTCTGTTTTAATTTTTATTTTGCTTTTACTAGTTTTGACTATGTATACATGTAATATGTGACTATAATGTACATAGAAAATAATGATTTTTGTTTATTAGATTTCTTTTTTTTCAAATTTACTGGCATGATGGAGTATATTCGTTCTGTCATGAGCTACTTTATATAAAAGTTTAAGTTGATAGAAAGAAAAATATATAAATAATTATATTTTTAATAATATGTCTTTTTAAGTAAATTTTTTTTGAGTTTGTTTGAATTTTTATGTATAAGTTTTTTTTTTTTTAATTTGTCTTATGTCAAATTCTTTTTTTTTTTTTGGATGGTCTATCAAACTATAAACCTTTTAGTTATATTTAAACAGCGTCTAATTACATATATTAGGTATCATATATATTATCAGTTAACATTTTACATAATCAATTACTAACAAAAAATAGACTAATTTAATTGATAAAAATTTTTAAAAATGAATTTAAAAAATGACGTATCTTTTAAGGATCAATGGTTACCATTAATCTTATATAAAAATCCTAAATTTACTCTTTTTACTATGAGGTGATCAGATTACTCTTGCAAGTAGAATGATCCTGTCTCTACATGTACATATGAAGTAGACACATGACATAGCTTTTGGATTTGGATTTTTTGTCATGTGCAACAGGAACAATAATAGTGGCATTGGCAAGGTTGGGAGGAACAACCATGTAGCACCAACAATTGAGAAGAAAATTAAATAAATTGAGAATAAAGTGAAGAGAGGTTAAAATGAGTTGGTGGGTTCATTTTGGAGAAGTTTGTTACTCTCTTTATCTTGTGATGTCACCTTCAATGGCCATTAAGGGTGTCGGTATATAGTACTTGTTGTCCAATCCATTATTCAATCCATAAAGTTCACGATTTGTCCACACTATACTTGTCACATTGTTTCAATTATTTAGATATCTCTTCAAAGTTTAAACACATATTTAATGGGTTTGCATTATTGGTTTTTTCAACAAGTACGTACTTGTCGGTGACATTGATTCCCTAGCTACTAGACCTTCAATTCTCATTCCTTAGTAAATTCATATGCTACTCATGTTTGGGTTCTATTTTTATTTTTAATATTTTTTTAGAATTTTGTAAAAGAAATTAATAATAAAATTTTATTTATTGTATAATTTTTTATTGTCACCAATAATTATTGTAGTCAGTGGCAAGACTACTGGACCTCTACTATCTCTTCTTGTCTTCATGCCTTTTTTTTTCTATATTTTCTTAAAGATAAAAAAAAAAAAAAACAAGTGTTAAAGTAAATCTATATATTCTATAAACTAATTCAATTCTTTTTTTTTTATTTTAAACAAAAAATTTTATTTTAAAATAAAATCAATTTTAATTTATTACATTCCAAACACACTATAAAATTTAAGAATAAATGTATATTTAAATGCTTAGTTTTTATTGGTACCAAATATTTTTTGGTAAGTATTTATTAGAGTAGCTCTAATAAAATATTTTTAGAATATGACTTTTAGTTTGGTAGTTTTAAAGAGTGAACTAATTTAGAATTAAAATTTGTATTATAATTAACAGATGAAATAAAGTTGTTGTATTTACAATAAACTTGTTTAGTCCAAAAAAATTTATGTGCCAAGAATGTTTATATATGCTTCCTAAACTTCTATTGAAAAGAAAAATGCCAAGTGTCATCATCATTATCAAATAAATACAATCGAATCTAAATATTGGAGTTGATACATGTACCTTTTTGCAATCAAGCCTAATTTGAAATTAGATAAATAATTGCATGTATCATGTCCAATTGTTGCATTAACATCCTTTGGACCTATCTTATTTGTATATGCCAAATAATGCGCTAAAATTTATAAGACACAAGTTTAAGCTTCCAAGAAGCATTTTCATTACATACAATAATAAATAGTTTATCTTTTAAAAATAAAAAATAGTCCCTGAAAATTGAATAACATATGTGAAAGTGGAGAATGCTACCTGATAAGGGGATAAAGCACTTCTGATTGGTTTTATGCGACTTTCTCTTTGTTGAGGATCATAAGGGATGAAATCCCAAAAATCTCTAGGTACTCTATGTTTCTTTGCTTTTATTTCAACAATAATTAAATTTTTTTGGAAGAGATTGTTGGACGAAACTCTGAATTTCATCTTTGATAACTATTTTTCTGTTTGATGCACAAAAATCTATGAATAATACAAAACAAAAGAACAATATAAAAGGAAACAAAAACCAAAATTGATTATTGAAGGGGATGAAGCCACATTAACTTACAGAACAATATTTATAACCATTAGACTGTTTGGTTCCAAAGAGTAACTGAGCATCCTGTAAGAAGTAAGAAGACGCTTGAACTATCAATAGAAGCGAAAAAAAAAAAAATACAAATTCAACCCATTCAGGCCAACCCAAACAACAATAAAGAAACATATACATATAATTTCCTGGAATATCTATAAAATTAACAATAGTAATATTTGGCAGAAGTAAAACATAACTGACCTTGCTTGGTAATTCTTCTCGAATAGATTTACAAGCAGGGCAGATTTTGTTCAAAATTTGTGGCATCTTCCATAGAAAATAAGGAGGAGGTATGGTAACGTTAAATTTAATCATCCCATAATGGCCTGGAATTAAATATTAATTCTTCACTATCTTTTCTAGTATATTTACAAATGATACTCTCTAAATAAATTGTCCTGAAAAAATCCTTACCTTCACAAAAATGACTGACTTTAGAGTATAGAATGTATGGATATACATCCTCAACTGAATGAAAGGCTTTAGCGCCACAAGTGGTGCACTCATAAGTTAGATTTGGAAGTTCCAAATCAGAACCATTAATATGTCGACGGTCCTGTATTTCCAAACTAGAGGCATTTTCCTGTAAAAGGTGAAATTGATTAATATCAAATACACGGTTAATAAGTGTAGATTATGCATATCTCAGCAAACAATTGAAAGCTAATGCAAATAAGATCAAGAATATACTTAACTATATCTTCCTCAGTTAGAAGGCCAAACTTTATTCCTGTTATGCATGGGATGAAATTATCATCCATGGTGGTGCGATTAGCCTATTTCCCCGCCTCTTGCTCCTGGAGAACTGACTGGTACTTCCTTTTCAAGAACAGACCCTCTCTACAATGATGATAACTCATGTGTCTTCTTTTTTCTATCGTTCATTGTCCGCTAAAGTCTTGTTTGCCTGCCTGTTGATTTAGTACGATACTATTGTTAGTGTTGCAAGTGTGAAGAGTGCATGAAGTTAGTCCCACATCAAGAAAAGCAAGGAAGAGTGAGGAGTTTATAAGATAAGAGACCCATTAACTTACTATCTTAAGGTTTTGAGTTGGATCTGATGTCTACTCATCTTATGTTCTCTCGCTTGATTCCTCCCCTAAATCTCTCGGTGGTCGAGAACTCTCCACGGTTGGCCCAACAAGTGGTATCAGAGCCGATGGTTAATCAGTCTGGTGGTTTTAAGGAGTATTCAAGGTGAAGCATCGAAAGTCTTCTCGGCAAATGTGGTCCGGGTGGCGTGTCCTGCGGTTTTTCGCGGTGGTGTGATGGACGAATACTCGTGGCAGTAGAGCTAGAAAGAGGGAGAGTTGATGCTTGATGTGGAGGCTCAAGTTCTCGGCAAATGTGGTCCGGGTGGCGTGTCCTGCGGTTTTTCGCGGTGGTGTGATGGACGAATACTCGTGGCAGTAGAGCTAGAAAGAGGGAGAGTTGATGCTTGATGTGGAGGCTCACACTTGAGGGGGAGATTGTTACTGTTACAAGTGTGAGGAGTGCATGAAGTTACTCCCATATCAAAGAAAGCAAGAAAGAGTGAGGAGTTTATAAGATGAAAGACCCATTAACTTACTACCTTAAGGTTTTGATTTGGATGTGGTGTCTTCTCATCTTATGTTATCTTGTTTCATTCCTCCCCTAAA
Source organism: Arachis ipaensis (assembly GCF_059453495.1). Classification (NCBI taxonomy): domain Eukaryota; kingdom Viridiplantae; phylum Streptophyta; class Magnoliopsida; order Fabales; family Fabaceae; genus Arachis; species Arachis ipaensis. The sequence goes on along the minus strand of NC_142435.1, from coordinate 139,944,698 downwards.
TCTCCCTGTGGTCGAGAACTCTCCACGGTTGGCCCAACAAGTGGTATCAGAGCTTATGGTTAATCGGTCTGGTGGTTTTAAGGAGTATTCAAGGTGAAACATCGAAAGTCTTCCCGGCAAAGGTGGTCCGGGTGGCGTGTCCCGCGGTGTTCCACATCAAAGAAAGCAAGGAAGAGTGGGGAGTTTATAAGATGAGAGACTCATTAACTTACTACCTTAAGGTTTTGAGTTGGATGTGGTGTCTTATCATCTTATGTTCTCTCGTTTGATTCCTCCCCTAAATCTTCCGGTGGTCGAGAACTCTCCACGGTTGGCCCAATAAGTGGTATCAGAGCTGATGGTTAATCGGTCTGGTGGTTTTAAGGAGTATTCAAGGTGAAGAATCGAAAGTCTTCCCGGAAAAGTTGATCCGAGTGGCATGTCCCGCGATATTTTACGGCGGTGTGACGGACGAATACTTGTGGCCGAAGAGCTAGAAAGAGGGGGAGTTGATCCTTGATGTGGAGGCTCACACTTGAGGGGGAGATTGTTAGTGTTGCAAGTGTGAGGAGTGCATGAAGTTAGTCCCACATCAAAGAAAGCAAGGAAGAGTGAGGAGTTTATAAGATGAGAGACCTATTAACTTACTACCTTAAGGTTTTGAGTTGGATGTGGTGTCTTTTTGTCTTATGTTTTCTCGCTTGATTCCTCCCCTAAATCTCCCGGTGGTCGAGAACTCTCCACAGTTGGCCCAACACCTATCCCCTCCCCGTGGAAAGTTTGATCAATTTTCCTCACCTTTAATGGTTTAGATTGAGCAACCAGGTGGGGGATCAATCTTTCTCACCCATAATAGTTTAGATTGAGCAGCCAGGTGGGGGAGAAAGCGGCCGTTGCACTGATAGGAGTGTAATCTAATTGAATCTATCTATCTTTCTTGTCCTTGAGGAACAGGTTAAAGAGCTTAGGCAAGACTTGGCTCCTATTTGTAGTAGATGTCATGAAACCACTCATCCCAAAAGTTTAGGCTGATAGGAGAAGGTATCACTAATGGTTATATCTCTAACATTCCCCCTCAAGAAAGAGCCTCTCTATTTGGGTTTGCTTGATTTGCTATTTTTTTTTCACTTTTTGGGGTTTGCCAAGGATCGAACTCTTGACCTTTTGGACATAGAGCTCTGATACCATGTCATGAAATCACTCATCCCAAAAGCTTAAGTTGATAGGAGAAGGTAACACTAATGGTTATATCTCTAACACTTAGCCCTTATTTATAGTAGATCTAACTCGCTCTTTAGCTGGCTCCTTACTGCTAAAAGAAATTCACATGCATCAGCAACATACAAACCTTCCTATTAAAGGCAAGTTTAGTATTTTGTCTATTTTTTCAATGGAGTTTCCTGGCCTCCTCACCTACCTCGCTTGAAGTTTCCATCAACTTCCCCCCATTCAATCCTCATGCCAACTGTTGCCATCCTGCACTTTGGGTCCCGCAAGAAGAAAAAGTTTATTAGTGTGTGATCATGACACCATGTAGTACTATGATACTATATGTTAACATATATCCAAACTAAAGGTAATTCTTACTTATTGCATTGATACTGCCTGATGTAGCAAAAGAAGTAGCACATGGTTTTGAGTCTATTTACCAAAGCCATTGGAATGAAAAATACATGAGCCAAAAAAGTATATGGGAGAAAAATGATAAGGATACACCTTAAAGTTGGTGGGATTTTGTACACGTTATGGTTAGTTTAACTCTCACTATTTACTAAAATAGACGTCTCAATTCAGGACAAGGAGTATGAAAAAAATAAAGTAGTTTTTTTATTTTGATTTCAAATGATATCAAAGACGATTTTTTTAAGAATTTTATAAATATTTAGTTAGTTTATAATGTAGATAAATTAAAGAACACATTAAATTTTGCTTGGCCTATTGGGGCGTGCTCGAACACGTCTGTGAGATATACTAGTTGGTAAAAAATTTGTATGCATTAAGTAATGTAGTGTGAGGGATACTAGCTAGTAAGCACATTGTAAATTAGAAAGACTTTTCTTTAGAAAACTTCAAGTCCTAAGCTAGTGTCGCTGTGTCGTTGACTCTGACTCGTTGCAATGAAAAAAATTAACCAAGTGTTAAAGTAAATCTACATATTCTATAAACGAATTCAATTCTTTTTTCTAAATTTCAAACAAAAAGTTTTATTTTAAAATAAAATCAATTTTAATTTATTGCATTCCAAACACACCATAAAATTTAAGAATAAATGTATATTCAAATGCTTAGTTTTTGTTGTTACCAGATAATTTTTGGTAAGCATTTATTAGAGCAACTCTAATAAAATATTTTTTGAATATGACTTTTAGTTTGGTAGTTTTAAAGAGTGAACTAATTTAGAATTAAAATTTGTATCATAATTAATAGATGAAATAAAGTTGTTGTACTTATAATAAATTTGTTTAGTCCAAGAAAATTTTTGTACCTCCCAAGAATGTTTATATATGCTTCCTAAGCTTCTATTGGAAAGAAAAATGTCAAGTATCATCATCATCATCATCATCATCATCATCATCATCATCATCAACAACAACAAGTAAATACAATCCGAATCCCAATATTTAAGCTAATGCATGTATCATATCCAATTGTTGCATTAATATCCTTTGGACCTATCTTTTTTGTATATGCCAAATAATGTGCTAAAATTTATAAGACACAAGTTTAAGCTTCCAAGAAGCATTTTCATTACATACAATAATAAATAGTTTATCTTTTAAAAATAAAAAATAGCCCCTGAAAATTGAATAACATATGTGAAAGTGGAGAATGCTACCTGATAAGGGGATAAAGCCCTTCTGATTGGTTTAATGCGACTATCTTTTTGTTGAGGATCATAAGGGATGAAATCTCAAAAATCTCCAGGTACTCGATGTTTCTTTGTTTTTATTTCAACAATAATCGCATTTTTTCGGAAGAGATTGTTGGACGAAACTCTGAATTTCACCTTGGGATAACTATTTCCTTGTTTAATGCACAAAAATCTATGAATAATACAAAACAAAAGAACAATATAAAAGGAAACATAAACCAAAATTGATTCTTGGAGGGGATGAAGCCACATTAACTTACAGAACAATATTTATAACCATTAGACCGTTTGGTTCCAAAGAGTAACTGAGCATCCTGTAAGCAGTAAGAAGAGGCTTGAACTATCAATAGAAGCAGATAACAATGGAAAAAAAAATACAAATTCAACCCATTTAGGCCAATCCAAACAACAATAGAGAAACATATACATATAATTTCCTGAAATATCTATAAAATTAACAATAGTAATATTTGGCAGAAGTAAAACATAGTTGACCTTGCTTGATAATTTTTCTTGAATAGATTTACAAGCAGGACAGATTTTGTTCAAAATTTGTGTCATCTCCCATAGGAAATAAGGATGGGGTATGGCAACGTTAAATTTAATCATCCCATAATGTCCTGAAATTAAATATTAATCCTTCACTATCTTTTCTAGTATATTTACAAATGATAATCTCTAAATAAATTGTCCTGAAATACATCCTTACCTTCACAAAAATGACTGACTTTAGAGTATAAAATATATGGATATACATCCTCAACTGAACGAAAGGCTTTAGTGCCACAAGTGGTGCACTCATAAGTCAGATTTGGAAGTCCCAAATCAGAGTCATTAATATGTCGATGGTCTTCTATTTCCAAACTAGAGGCATTTTCTTGTAAAAGGTGAAATTAATTAATATCCAATACACGGTTAATAAGTGTAGATTACGCATATCTCAGTAAACAACTGAAAGTTAATGCAAATAAGATCAAGAATATACTTAACTATATCTTCCTCAATTAGAAGGCCAAACTTTATTCCTATTATTCATGGGATGAGATTATCATCCATGGTGGTGCGATCAGCCTATTTCCCCATCTCTTGCTCTCGGAGAACTGATTGGTACTTCCTGTTCAAGAACAGGCCCTCTCTACAATGATGATAACTCCTATGTCTTCTCTTGTCTATCGTTCATTGTTCGCTAAAGTCTTGTCTGCCTGCCTGTTGATTTAGTACGTTCCTATTGTTAGTGTTGCAAGTGTGAGGAGTGCATGAAGTTAGTCCCACAGCAAAGAAAGCAAGGAAGAGTGAGAAATTTATAAGATGAGAGACCCATTAACTTACTACCTTAAGGTTTTGAGTTGGATGTGATGTCTTCTCATCTTATGTTCTCTCATTTGATTCCTCCCCTAAATCTCTCGGTGGTCGAGAACTCTCCACGATTGGCCCAACAAGTGGTATCAGAGCCGATGGTTAATCGGTCTGGTGGTTTTAAGGAGTATTCATGGTAAAGCATCGAAAGTCTTCCCGGCAAAGGTGGTCTGGGTGGCGTGCCCCGCAGTGTTCCACATCAATGAAAGTAAGGAAGAGTGAGGAGTTTATAAGATGAAAGACCCATTAACTTACTACCTTAAGGTTTTGAGTTGGATGTGATGTCTTCTCATCTCATGTTCTCTCGCTTGATTCCTCCTCTAAATCTCCCGGTGGACGAGAACTCTCCATGGTTGGCCCAACAAGTGGTATCAAAGCCGATGGTTAATTGGTCTAGTGGTTTTAAGGAGTATTCAAGATGAAGCATCCAAAGTCTTCCCGGCAAAGGTGGTCCAGGTGGTGTGTCCTGCGGTGTTTTGTGGCGGTGTGATGGGCGAATACTCGGGGCTGAAGAGCTAGAAAGAGGGAGAGTTGATGCTTGATGTGGAGGCTCACAATTGAGGGGGAGATTGTTAGTGTTACAAGTGTGAGGAGTACATAAAGTTAGTCCCACATCAAAGAAATCAAGAAAGAGTGAGGAGTTTATAAGATGAGAGACCCATTAACTTACTACCTTATGGTTTTGAGTTAGATGTGGTGTATTCTCATCTTTTGTTCTCTCGCTTGATTCCTCCCTTAAATCTCCCGGTGGTCGAGAACTCTCCACGGTTGGCCCAACGCCTATCCCCTCCCCTTAGGGAGTTTGATCAATCTTCCTCACCTTTAATGGTTTAGATTGAGCAGCCAGGTGGGGGAAAAAAATGGCTATTGCACTGAAAGGAGTGTAATCTAATTGAATCTATCTATCTTTCTTGTCCTTGAGGAACAGGTTAAAGAGCTTAGGCAAGACTTAGCCCCTATTTGTAGTAGATGTCCTGAAATCACATAGGAGAAGGTAACCCTAATGGTTATATCTCTAATATTTTCCCTCAATCAAGAGCCTCTCTTTTTGGGTTTGCTTGATTTGCTATTTTTTTTTTTCACTTTTTGGGGTTCACCAAGGATCGAACTCTTGACCTTTCAAACATAGAGCTCTGATACCATGTCATGAAACCACTCATTCCAAAAGTTTAAGCTGATAGGAGTAGGTAATACTAATGGTTATATCTCTAACATTTGGCCCCTATTTGTAGTAGATCTAACTCACTTTTTAGCTGGCTCGTTACTGCTAAAAGAAATTCACATGTATCAGCAACATACAAACCTTCCTATTAAAGGCAAGTTTAGTACTTTGTCTATTTTTTCAATGGAGTCTCCTGGCCTCCTCGCCTCCCTTGCTTGAAGTTTCCATCAACTTCTCCCATTCAGTCCTCATGCCAACTGTTGCCATCTTGCACTTTGGGTCCCACAAAAAGAAAAAATTTACTGGTGTGTGAACATGACACCATGTAGTACTATGATACTATCTATTAACATATATCCAAGCTACAAATAACTCTTACTTATTGCATTGATACTGCCTGATGTAGCAAAAGAAGTAGCACATAGTTTTGAGTCTATTTACCAAAGCCATTGGAATAAAAATACATGAGCCGAAAAAGTATATGGGAAAAATGAGAAGGATGCACCTTAAAGTTGGTGGGTTTTGTACACGTTAGGGTTAGTTTAACTCTCACTATTCACTAAAATGGACGTCTCAATTCAAGACAAGGAGTATGAAAAAAAAATAAAGTAGCTTTTTTATTTTGATTTCATCTAATATCAAAGACGATTTTTTTAAGAATTTTGTAAATATTTAGTTAGTTTATAATGTAGATAAATTAAAGAACACATTAAATTCTGCTTGACCTATTGGGGCATGCTCGAACACGTCTGTGAGATATACTAGCTAGTAAGAAGTTGGTAAGCACTAAGAAATGTAGTGTGAGGGATACTAGCTAATAAGCACATTGTAAATTAGAAAGACTTTTTTTTAGAAAACTCAAGTCCTAAGCTAGCGCCACTGTGTTGTTGACTCTGGCTCGTTGCAATGAAAAAATTAAACAGCTGTTAAAGTAAATCTATATATTCTATAAACCAATTCAATTCTTTTTTCTAAACTTCAAACAAAAAGTTTTATTTTAAAACAAAATCAATTTTAATTTATTGCATTCTAAACACACCATAAAATTTTAGAATAAATGTATATTCAAATACTTAGTTTTTGTTGTTACCAGATATTTTTTGGAAAGCATTTATTAGAGCAAGTCTAATAAAATATTTTTTGAATATGACTTTTAGTTTGGTAGTTTTAAAGAGTGAACTAATTTAGAATTAAAATTTGTATCATAATTAATTGATGAAATAAAGTTGTTGTACTTACAACAAATTTGTTTAGTCCAAGAAAATTTATGTGCCTCCCAAAAATGTTTATATATGCTTCTTACGCTTCTATTGGAAAGGGAAATGTCAAGTATCATCATCATCATCATCATCATCATCATCAAGTAAATACAATCTGAATCTCAATATTCGAGCTTATACATGTACCTTTTTGCAATCAAGCCCAATTTAAAATTAGATATATAATTGCATATATTATGTCCAATTGTTGCATTAATATCCTTTGGGCCTATCTTATTTGTATATGCCAAATAATTCGCTAAAATTTATAAGACACAAGTTTAAGCTTCTAAAAAGCATTTTCATTACATACAATAATAAATAGTTTATTTTTTAAAAATAAAAAAAACAGCTCTTGAAAATTGAATAACATATGTGAAAGTGGAGAATGCTATCTGATAAGGGGATAAAGCCCTTCTGTTTGGTTTTATACGACTTTCTTTTTGTTGAGGATCATAAGGGATGAAATCCCAAAAATCTCCTCTATATTTCTTTGCTTTTATTTCAATAATAACCGCATTTTCTCGGAAGAGATTGTTGGACGAAACTCTGAATTTCATCTTTGGATAACTATTTCCCTATTTGATGCACAAAAATCTATGAATAATACAAAACAAAAGAACAATATAAAAAAACCAAAACTAAAATTGATTCTTGGAGGGGATGAAGCCACATTAACTTATAGAACAATATTTGCAACCATTAGAGCGTTTGATTCCAAAGAGTAACTGAGCATCCTGTAAGAAGTAAAAAGACGCTTGAACTATCAATAGAAGCAGATAACAATGAAAAAAAAAAATACAAATTCAACACATTCAAGCCAACCCAAACAACAATAAAAAAACATATACATATAATTTCTTGGAATATCTATAAAATTAACAATAGTAATATTTGGCAGAAGTAAAACATAGCTGACCTTGCTTGGTAATTCTTCTCGAAAAGATTTACAAGCAGGGCAGATTTTGTTCAAAATTTGTGCCATCTCCCATAGGAAATAAGGATGGAGTATGGCAACGTTAAATTTAATCATCCCATAATGGCCTGAAATTAAATATTAATCCTTCACTGTCTTTTCTAGTATATTTACAAATGATAATCTCTAAATAAATTGTTCTGAAATACATCCTTAGCTTCACAAAATTGACTGACTTTAGAGTATAGAATGTATGAATATGCATCCTCAACTGAATGAAAGGCTTTAGCGCCACAAGTGGTGAACTCATTAATTAGATTTGGAAGTCCCAAATCAGAACCATTAATATATCGACGGTCTTGTATTTCCAAACTAGAGGCATTCTCCTGTAAAATGTGAAATTGATTAATATCCAATACACGGTAAATAAGTGTAGATTACGCATATCTCAGCAAACAACTAAAAGCTAATGCAGATAAGATCAAGAATATACTTAACTATATCTTCCTCAGTTAAAAGGCCACACTTTATTCCTGTTATGCATGAGATGAGACTATCATCCATGGTGATGCGATCAGCCTATTTTCCCGCCTCTTGCTCTCGGAGAACTGACTGGTACTTTCTTTTCAAGAACAGACCCTCTCTACAATGATGATAACTCCTGTGTCTTCTCTTGTCTATCGTTCATCGTCCGCTAAAGTCTTGTCTACCTGCCTGTTGATTTAGTATGTTCCTATTGTTAGTGTTGCAAGTGTGAGGAGTGCATAAAGTTAGTCCCACATCAAAAAAGTAAGGAAGAGTGAGGAGTTTATAAGATGAGAGACCCATTAACTTACTACCTTCAGGTCTTGAGTTAGATGTGATGTCTTCTCATCTTCTGTTCTCTCGCTTGATTCCTCCCCTAAATCTCCCGGTGGTCGAGAACTCTCCACGGTTGGCCCAACAAGTGGTATCAGAGCAAATAGTTGATCGGTCTGGTGGTTTTAAGGAGTATTCAAGGTGAAGCATCAAAAGTCTTCTCGACAAAGGTGGTCCGGGTGGCGTGTCCCGCGGTATTTCACATCAAAGAAAGCAAGGAAGAGTGATGTGTTTATAAGATGAGAGACCCATTAACTTACTAACTTAAGGTTTTGAGTTGGATGTGGTGTTTTCTCATCTTAGGTTCTCTCGCTTGATTCCTCTCCTAAATCTCTCGATGGTCGAGAACTCTTCACAGTTGGTCCAACACTTATCCCCTCCCCTTGGGGAGTTTGATCAATCTTCCTTACCCCTAATGGTTTAGATTGAGCAACTAGGTGGGGGAGAAAGTGGCCGTTGCACTGATAGGAGTGTAATCTAATTGAATCTATCTATCTTTCTTGTTCCTGAGGAACAGGTTAAAGAGCTTAGGCAAGACTTGGCCCCTATTTGTAGTAGATGTCATGAAACAACTCATCCCAAAAGCTTAGGCTGATAGGAGAAGGTAACACTAATATTTATATCTCTAACATTCCCCTTTAAGCAAGAGCCTCTCTTTTTGGGTTTGCTTGATTTGCTATTTTTTTTTTTACTTTTTGGGGTTCACCAATGATCGAACACTTGACCTTTCGGATATGGAGCTCTGATACCATGTCATGAAACCACTCATCCCAAAAGTTTAAGCTGATAGGAGAAGGTAACACTAATGGTTATATCTTTAACACTTGGCCCCTATTCGTAGTAGATCTAACTCGCTCTTTGGCTGGCTCCTTACTGCCAAAAGAAATTCACATGCATCAGCAACATACAAACTTTCCTATTGAATGCAAGTTTAGTATTTTGTTTATTTTTTCAATGGAGTCACCAAGCCTCCTCACCTCCCTCGCTTGAAGTTTCCATCAACTTCCCCCATTCAGTCCTCATGCCAACTATTGCCATCTTGCACTTTGGGTCCCGCAAGAAAAAAAAGTTTACTGGTGTGTGATCATGACACCATGTAGTACTATGATACTATATGTTAACATATATCCAAGATACAAGTAACTCTTACTTATTGCATTGATACTGCTTGATGTAGCAAAAGAAGTAGCACATGATTTTGAGTCTATTTACCAAAGTCATTGCAATGAAAAATACATGAGCTGAGAAAGTATATGGGGCAAATGAGAAGGATGCACCTTAAAGTTGGTGAATTTTGTACACGTTAGGGTTAGTTTAACTCTCACTACTCACTAAAATGGACGTCTCAATTCAAGACAAGGAGTATGAAAAAAATAAAGTAGCTTTTTTATTTTGATTTCATCTAATATCAAAGACGATTTTTTAAAAATTTTGTACATATTTAGTTAGTTTATAATGTAGATAAATTAAAAAACACATTAAATTTTGCTTGGCCTATTGGGGCGTGCTCGAACACGTCTATGAGATATACTAGTTGGTAAAAAGTTTGTATGCACTAAGTAATGTAGTCTAAGGGATACTAGCTAGTAAACACATTGTAAATTAGAAAGACTTTTATTTAGAAAACTTCAAGTCCTAAGCTAGCACCGCTGTGTCGTTGACTCTGACTCGTTGCAATGAAAAAAATTAACTAAGTGTTAAAGTAAATCTATATATTCTATAAACCAATTCAATTCTTTTTTCTAAATTTCAAACAAAAAGTTTTATATTAAAATAAAATCAATTTTAATTTATTGCATTCCAAACACACCATAAACTTTAGGAATAAATATATATTCAAATACTTGATTTTTGTTGTTACCAGATATTTTTTGGTAAGCATTTATCAGAGCAACTCTAATAAAATATTTTTTGAATATGACTTTTAGTTTGGTAGTTTTAAAGAGTGAACTAATTTAGAATTAAAATTTGTATCATAATTAATAGATGAAATAAAGTTGTTGTACTTACAATAAATTTGTTTAGTCCAAAAAAATTTTTGTACCTCCCAAAAATATTTATATGTACTTCCTAAGCTTCTATTGGAAAGGAAAATGCCAAGTATCATCATCATCAAGTAAATACAATCCGAATCCCAATATTGGAGTTGATGCATGTATCTTTTTGCAATCAAGCCCAATTTAAAATTAGATATATAATTGCATATATCATGTCTAATTGTTTCATTAATATCTTTTGGACCTATCTTATTTGTATATGCCAAATAATGCGCTAAAATTTATAAGACACAAGTTTAAGCTTCTAAAAAGTATTTTCATTACATACAATAATAAATAGTTTATCTTTTAAAATTAAAAAACAGCCCCTAAAAATTGAATAACATATGTGAAAGTGGAGAATGCTACTTGATAAGGGGATAAAGCCCTTTTGTTTGATTTCATGCGACTTTCTTTTTGTTGAGAATTATAAGGGATAAAATCTCAAAATTCTCCAGGTACTCTATATTTCTTTGCTTTTCTTTCAACAATAATCGCATTTTTCAGAAGAGATTGTTAGAAGAAACTCTTAATTTCATCTTTGGATATCTATTTTTCTATTTGATACACAAAAATCTATGAATAATACAAAACAAAAGAACAATATAAAGGAAACCAAAACCAAAATTGATTCTTGGAGGGGATGAAGCCATATTAACTTACAAAATAATATTTACAACCATTAGACCGTTTGGTTCCAAAGAGTAACTGAGCATCCTGTAAGAAGTAAGAAGATGCTTGAACTATCAATAGAAGCTGATAACAATGGAAAAAAAATACAAATTCAACCCATTCAGGCCAACCCAGCCAAATAACAATAAAGAAACATATACATGTAATTTTCTGGAATATCTATAAATTTAACAATAGTAATATTTGGCAGAAGTAAAACATAGCTGACCTTGCTTGGTAATTCTTCTCGAATAGATTTACAAGCAGGGCAGATTTTTTTCAAAATGTGTGTCATCTCCCATAGAAAATAAGGATGGGGTATGATAACGTTAAATTTAATTACCCCATAATGGCCTGAAATTAAATATTAATCCTTCACTGTCTTTTCTAGTATATTTACAAATGATAATCTCTAAATAAATTGTCCTGAAATACATCCTTACCTTTACAAAAATGACTGACTTTAGAGTATAAAATGTATGGATATACATCCTCAACTGAACGAAAGGCTTTAGCGCCACAAGTGGTGCACTCATAAGTTAGATTTGGAAGTCCTAAATGAGAACCATTAATATGTCGATGGTCTTATATTTTCAAACTTGAGGAATTCTCCTGTAAAAGGTGAAATTGATTAATATCCAATACATGGTTAATAAGTGTAGATTACGTATATCTCAGCAAGCAACTGAAAGCTAATGAAGATAAGATCAAGAATATACTTAAATATATCTTCCTCAGTTAGAAGTCCAAACTTTATTCCTGTTATGCATGGGATGGGATTATCATCCATGGTGGTGCGATCAGCTTATTTCCCCGCCTCTTGCTCCCAGAGAACTGACTGGTACTTCCTTTTCAAGAATAGGCCCTCTCTACAATGATAATAACTCATGTGTCTTCTCTTGTTTATCGTTCATCGTCTGATAAAGTCTTGTCTGCCTGCCTGTTGATTTAGTACATTCCAATTGTTAGTGTTGCAAGTATGAGTAGTGCATGAAGTTAGTTCAACATCAAAGAAAGCAAGAAAGAGTGAGGAGTTTATAAGATGAGAGACCCATTAACTTACTATTTTAAGGTTTTGAGTTGGATGTGATGTCTTTTCATCTTATGTTCTCTCGCTTGATTCCTCCCCTAAATCTCCCAGTAGTCGAGAACTCTCCACGGTTGGCCCAACAAGTGGTATCAGAGCTGATGGTTAATCGGTCTGGTGGTTTTAATGAGTATTCAAGGTGAAGCATTGAAAGTCTCCCCGGCAAAGGTGGTCCGGGTGGCGTGTCCCGCGGTATTCCACATCAAAGAAAGTAAGGAAGAGTGAGGAGTTTATAAGATTAGAGACCCATTAACTTACTAACTTAAGGTTTTGAGTTGGATGTGGTGTCTTTTCATCTTATGTTCTCTCGCTTGATTCCTCCCCTAAATCTCTCGGTGGTCGAGAACTCTCCACGGTTGGCCCAACAAGTGGTATCAGAGCCGATGGTTAATCGGTCTGGTGGTTTTAAGGAGTATTCAAGGTGAAGCATCGAAAGTCTTCCCGGCAAAGGTAGTCCGGGTGGCATGTTCTGCGGTATTTTACGGTGGTGTGATGCACGAATACTCGTCGCGGAAGAGCTAGAAAGGGGGTGAGTTGATGCTTGATGTGGAGGCTCACACTTGAGGGGAGGATTGTTAGTGTTGCAGGTGTGAGGAGTGCATGAAGTTAGTCCCACATCAAAGAAAGCACGGAAGAGTGAGGAGTTTATAAGATGAGAGACCCAAAAACTTACTACCTTATAGTTTTGAGTTGGATGTGGTATCTTCTCATCTTATGTTCTCTCACTGGATTCCTCCCCTAATTCTTTCGGTGGTCGAGAACTGTCCACGGTTGGTCCAACAAGTGGTATCAGAGCCGATGGTTAATCGGTCTGGTAGTTTTAAGGTGTATTCAAGGTGAAGTATCGAAAAGCTTGAGGAACAGGTTAAAAAGCTTAGGCAAGACTTGGCCCCTATTTGTAGTAGATGTCATGAAACCACTCATCCCAAAAGCTTAGGCTGATAGGAGAAGGTAACACTAATGGTTATATCTCTAACATTCCTCCTCAAGTAAGAGCCTCTCTTTTTGGGTTTGCTTGATTTGCTATATTTTTCACTTTTTGGGGTTCACCAAGGATCGAACTCTTGACCTTTCGGACATAGAGTTCTGATACAATGTCATGAAATCACTCATCCCAAAAGTTTAAGCTGATAGGAGAAGGTAACACTAATGGTTATATCTCTTACACTTGGCCCCTATTTGTAGTAGATCTAAGTCGCTCTTTGGCTGGCTCCTTACTGCCAAAAGAAATTCACATGCATTAGCAACATACAAACTTTCCTATTGAATGCAAGTTTAGTATTTTGTCTATTTTTTTAATGGAGTCTCCTAGCCTCCTCACCTCCCTTGCTTGAAGTTTCCATCAACTTCCCCCATTCAATCCTCATGCCAACTATTGCCATCTTGCACTTTGATTTCCGCAAGAAAAAAAAATTTACTGGTGTGTGATCATGACACCATGTAGTACTATGATACTATATGTTAACATATATCCAAGATACAAGTAACTCTTACTTATTGCATTGATACTGCCTGCTGTAGCAAAAGAAGTAACACATGGTTTTGAGTCTATTTACCAAAGCCATTGCAATGAAAAATACATGAGTCGAGAAAGTATATGGGGCAAATGAGAAAGATGCACCTTAAAGTTGGTGGGTTTTGTACACGTTAGGGTTAGTTTAACTCTCACTATTCACTAAAATGGACGTCTCAATTCAAGACAAGGAGTATGAAAAAAAAATAAAGTAGCTTTTTTATTTTGATTTCATCTGATATCAAAGACGATTTTTTTAAGAATTTAATACATATTTAGTTAGTTTATAATGTAGATAAATTAAAGAACACATTAAATTCTTCTTGGCCTATTGGGGCGTGCTTGAACACGTCTGTGAGATATACTAGTTGGTAAAAAGTTTGTATGCACTAAGTAATGAGATCTGAGGGATACTAGCTAGTAAGCACATTGTAAATTAGAAAGACTTTTCTTTAGAAAACTTCAAGTCCTAAGCTAGAACCGCTGTGTCGTTGACTCTAACTCGTTGCAATGAAAAAAAATTAACTAAGTGTTAAAGTAAATCTATATATTCTATAAACCAATACAATTCTTTTTTCTAAATTTCAAACAAAAAGTTTTATTTTAAAATAAAATCAATTTTAATTTATTGCATTCCAAACACACCATAAACTTTAGGAATAAATGTATATTCAAATGCTTGGTTTTTGTTGTTACCGGATATTTTTTGGTAAGCATTTATCAAAGCAACTCTAATAAAATATTTTTTGAATATGACTTTTAGTTTGGTAGTTTTAAAGAGTGAACTAATTTAGAATTAAAATTTGTATCATAATTAATAGATGAAATAAAATTGTTGTACTTACAATAAATTTGTTTAGTCCAAAAAAATTTTTGTACCTTCCAAAAATTTTTATATATGCTTCCTAAGCTTCTATTGGAAAGGGAAATGCCAAGTATCATCATCATCATCAAGTAAATACAATCCGAATCCCAATATTGGAGTTGATGCATGTATCTTTTTGCAATCAAGCCCAATTTGAAATTAGATATATAATTGCATATATCATGTCTAATTGTTGCATTAATATCCTTTGGACCTATCTTATTTGTATATGTCAAATAATACGCTAAAATTTATAAGACACAAGTTTAACCTTCTAAAAAGTATTTTCATTACATACAACAATAAATAGTTTATCTTTTAAAATTAAAAAACAGCCCCTGAAAATTGAATAACATATGTGAAAGTGGAGAATGCTACTTGATAAGGGGATAAAGCCCTTCTGTTTGATTTTATGCAACTTTCTTTTTGTTGAGAATTATAAGGGATGAAATCTCAAAATTCTCCAGGTACTCTATGTTTCTTTGCTTTTATTTCAACAATAATCGCATTTTTTCGGAAGAGATTGTTGGAAGAAACTCTTAATTTCATCTTTGGATATCTATTTTCCTATTTGATACACAAAAATCTATGAATAATACAAAACAAAAGAACAATATAAAAGGAAACCAAAACCAAAATTGATTCTTGGAGGGGATGAAGCCATATTAACTTACAAAATAATAT
Organism: Arachis ipaensis; assembly: GCF_059453495.1. Classification (NCBI taxonomy): domain Eukaryota; kingdom Viridiplantae; phylum Streptophyta; class Magnoliopsida; order Fabales; family Fabaceae; genus Arachis; species Arachis ipaensis. The sequence continues at coordinate 139,929,439 of NC_142435.1, read as the reverse complement.
TTACAACCATTAGACCGTTTGGTTCCAAAGAGTAACTGAGCATCCTGTAAGAAGTAAGAAGACGCTTGAACTATCAATCGAAGCTGATAACAATGGAAAAAAAATACAAATTCAACCCATTCCGGCCAACCCAACCAAATAACGATAAAGAAACATATACATATAATTTTCTGGAATATCTATAAATTTAACAATAGTAATATTTGGCAGAAGTAAAACATAGCTGACCTTGCTTGGTAATTCTTCTCGAATAGATTTACAAGCAGGGCAGATTTTTTTCAAAATGTGTGCCATCTCCCATAGAAAATAAGGATGGGGTATGATAACGTTAAATTTAATTACCCCATAATGGCCTGAAACTAAATATTAATCCTTCACTGTCTTTTCTAGTATATTTACAAATGATAATCTCTAAATAAATTGTCCTGAAATACATCCTTACCTTTACAAAAATGACTGACTTTAGAGTATAGAATGTATGGATATACATCCTCAACTGAACAAAAGGCTTTAACGCCATAAGTGGTGCACTCATAAGTTAGATTTGGAAGTCCCAAATGAGAATCATTAATATGTCGATGGTCTTGTATTTTCAAATTTGAGAAATTCTCCTGTAAAAGGTGAAATTGATTAATATCCAATACATGGTTAATAAGTGTAGATTACGTATATCTTAGCAAGCAACTGAAAGCTAATGAAGATAAGATCAAGAATATACTTAAATATATCTTCCTCAGTTAGAAGGCCAAACTTTATTCCTGTTATGCATGGGATGGGATTATCATCCATGGTGGTGCGATCAGCCTATTTCCCCGCCTCTTGCTCCCAGAGAACTGACTGGTACTTCCTTTTCAAGAATAGGCCCTCTCTACAATGATGATAACTCCTGTGTCTTCTCTTGTCTATCGTTCATCGTCCGCTAAAGTCTTGTCTGCCTGCCTGTTGATTTAGTACGTTCCTATTGTTAGTGTTGCAAGTATGAGTAGTGCATGAAGTTAGTGCAACATCAAAGAAAACAAGGAAGAGTGAGGAGTTTATAAGATGAGAGACCCATTAACTTACTAATTTAAGGTTTTGAGTTGGATGTGATGTCTTCTCATCTTATGTTCTCTCGCTTGATTCCTCTCCTAAATCTCCCGGTAGTCGAGAACTCTCCACGGTTGGCCCAACAAGTGGTATCAGAGCTGATGGTTAATCGGTCTGGTGGTTTTAAGGAGTATTCAAGGTGAAGCATCGAAAATCTCCCCGGCAAAGGTGGTCCAGGTGGCGTGTCCCGCGGTATTCCATATCAAAGAAAGTAAGGAAGAGTGAGGAGTTTATAAGATTAGAGACTCATTAACTTACTAACTTAAGGTTTTGAGTTGGATGTGGTGTCTTCTCATCTTATGTTCTCTCGCTTGATTCCTCCCCTAAATCTCCCGGTGGTCGAGAACTCTCCACGGTTGGCCCAACAAGTGGTATCAGAGCCGATGGTTAATTGGTCTGGTGGTTTTAAGGAGTATTCAAGGTGAAGCATCGAAAGTCTTCCCGGCAAAGGTAGTCTGGGTGGCGTATTCCGCGGTATTTTGCGGCGGTGTGATGCACGAATACTCGTGGCGGAAGAGCTAGAAAGGGGGAGAGTTGATGGTTGATGTGGAGGCTCACATTTGAGGAGGAGATTGTTAGTATTGCAAGTGTGAGGAGTGCATGAAGTTAGTCCCACATCAAAGAAAGCACAGAAGAGTGAGGAGTTTATAAGATGAGAGACCCATTAACTTACTACCTTATGGTTTTGAGTTGGATGTGGTATCTTCTCATCTTATGTTCTCTCACTTGATTCCTCCCCTAATTCTTCCGGTGGTCGAGAACTCTCCACGGTTGGCCCAACAAGTGGTATCAGAGCTGATGGTTCGGTCTGGTAGTTTTAAGGTGTATTCAAGGTGAAGTATCGAAAGGCTTGAGGAACAGGTTAAAAAGCTTAGGCAAGACTTGGCCCCTATTTGTAGTAGATGTCATAAAATCACTCATCCCAAAAGCTTAGGCTGATAGGAGAAGGTAATACTAATGGTTATATCTCTAACATTCCTCCTCAAGTAAGAGCCTCTCTTTTTGGGTTTGCTTGATTTGCTATTTTTTTCACTTTTGGGGTTCACCAAGTATCGAACTCTTGACCTTTCGGACATAGAGTTATGATACCATGTCATGAAACCACTGATCCCAAAAATTTAAGCTGATAGGAGAAGGTAACACTAATGGTTATATCTCTAACACTTGGCCCCTATTTGTAGTAGATCTAACTCGCTCTTTGGCTGGCTCCTTACTGCCAAAAGAAATTCACATGCATCAGCAACATACAAACTTTCCTATTGAATGCAAGTTTAGTATTTTGTCTATTTTTTCAATGGAGTCTCCTAGCCTCCTCACCTCCCTCGCTTGAATTTTTCATCAACTTCTCCCATTCAGTCCTCATGCCAACTATTGCCATCTTGCACTTTGGGTTCCGCAAGAAAAAAAAGTTTACTGGTGTGTGATCATGACACCATGTAGTACTATGATACTATATGTTAACATATATCCAAGATACAAGTAACTCTTACTTATTGCATTGATACTGCCTGATGTAGCAAAAGAAGTAGCACATGGTTTTGAGTCTATTTACCAAAGCCATTGCAATGAAAAATACATGAGTCGAGAAAGTATATGGGGCAAATGAGAAGGATGCACCTTAAAGTTGGTGGGTTTTGTACACTTTAGGGTTAGTTTAACTCTCACTATTCACTAAAATGGACGTCTCAATTCTAGACAAGGAGTATGAAAAAAATAAAGTAGCTTTTTTATTTTGATTTCATCTGATATCAAAGACGATTTTTTTAAGAATTTTGTACATATTTAGTTAGTTTATAATGTAGATAAATTAAAGAACACATTAAATTCTGCTTGGCCTATTGGGGCGTGCTCGAACACGTCTGTGAGATATACTAGTTGGTAAAAAGTTTGTATGCACTAAGTAATGTAGTCTGAGGGATACTAGCTAGTAAGTACATTGTAAATTAGAAAGACTTTTTTTTAGAAAACTTCAAGTCCTAAGCTAGTTCCGCTGTGTCGTTGACTCTGACTCGTTGCAATGAAAAAAAAGTAACTATGTGTTAAAGTAAATCTATATATTCTATAAACCAATTCAATTCTTTTTTCTAAATTTCAAACAAAAAGTTTTATTTTAAAATAAAATCAATTTTAATTTATTGCATTCCAAATACACCATAAATTTTAGGAATAAATGTATATTCAAATGCTTGGTTTTTGTTGTTACCAGATATTTTTTGGTAAGCATTTATCAGAGCAACTCTAATAAAATATTTTTTAAATATGACTTTTAGTTTGGTAATTTTAAAGAGTGAATTAATTTAGAATTAAAATTTGTATCATAATTAATAGTTGAAATAAAGTTGTTGTACTTACAATAAATTTGTTTAGTCCAAAAAAATTTTTGTACCTCCCAAAAAGTGTTTATATATGCTTCCTAAGCTTCTATTGGAAAGGGAAATGCCAAGTATCATCATCATCATCAAGTAAATACAATCTGAATCCCAATATTAGAGTTGATGCATGTATCTTTTTGCAATCAAGCCCAATTTGAAATTAGATATATAATTGCATATATCATGTCTAATTGTTGCATTAATATCCTATGGACCTATCTTATTTGTGTATGCCAAATAATGCGCTAAAATTTATAAGACACAAGTTTAAGCTTTTAAAAAGTATTTTCATTACATACAATAATAAATAGTTTATCTTTTAAAATTAAAAAATAGCCCCTAAAAATTGAATAACATATGTGAAAGTGGAGAATGCTACTTGATAAGGGGATAAAGCTCTTCTGTTTGATTTTATGCGACTTTCTTTTTGTTGAGAATTATAAGGGATGAAATCTCAAAATTCTCCAGGTACTCTATGTTTCTTTGCTTTTATTTCAACAATAATCGCATTTTTTCGGAAGAGATTGTTGGAAGAAACTCTTAATTTCATCTTGTGATATCTATTTTCCTATTTGATACACAAAAATCTATGAATAATACAAAACAAAAGCACAATATAAAAGGAAACCAAAACCAAAATTGATTCTTGGAGGGGATGAAGCCATATTAACTTACAAAATAATATTTACAACCATTAGACCGTTTGGTTCCAAAGAGTAACTGAGCATCCTGTAAGAAGTAAGAAGACGCTTGAACTATCAATCGAAGCTGATAACAATGGAAAAAAATACAAATTCAACCCATTCAGGCCAACCCAGCCAAATAACAATAAAGAAACATATACATATAATTTTCTGGAATATCTATAAATTTAACAATAGTAATATTTGGCAGAAGTAAAACATAGCTGACCTTGCTTGGTAATTCTTCTCGAATAGATTTACAAGCAGGGAAGATTTTTTTCAAAATGTGTGCCATCTCCCATAGAAAATAAGGATGGGGTATGATAACGTTAAATTTAATTACCCCATAATGGCCTGAAATTAAATATTAATCCTTCACTGTCTTTTTTAGTATATTTACAAATGATAATCTCTAAATAAATTGTCCTGAAATACATCCTTACCTTTACAAAAATGACTGACTTTAGAGTATAGAATGTATGGATATACATCCTCAACTGAACGAAAGGCTTTAGCGCCACAAGTGGTGCACTCATAAGTTAGATTTGGAAGTCCCAAATGAGAACCATTAATATGTCGATGGTCTTGTATTTTCAAACTTGAGGAATTCTCCTGTAAAAGGTGAAATTGATTAATATCTAATACATGGTTAATAAGTGTAGATTACGTATATCTCAGCAAGCAACTGAAAGCTAATGAAGATAAGATCAAGAATATACTTAAATATATCTTCCTCAGTTAGAAGGCCAAACTTTATTCCTGTTATGCATGGGATGGGATTATCATCCATGGTGGTGCGATCAGCCTATTTTCCCGCCTCTTGCTCCCAGAGAACTGACTGGTACTTCCTTTTCAAGAATAGGCCCTCTCTACAATGATGATAACTCCTGTGTCTTCTCTTGTCTATCGTTCATTATCCGCTAAAGTCTTGTTTTCCTGCCTGTTGATTTAGTACGTTCCTATTGTTAGTGTTGCAAGTATGAGTAGTGCATGATGTTAGTGCAACATCAAAGAAAACAAGAAAGAGTGAGGAGTTTATAAGATGAGAGACCCATTAACTTACTAATTTAAGGTTTTGAGTTGGATGTGATGTCTTCTTATCTTATGTTCTCTCGCTTGATTCCTCCCCTAAATCTCCCGGTAGTCGAGAACTCTCCACGGTTGGCCCAACAAGTGGTATCAGAGCTGATGGTTAATCGGTCTGGTGGTTTTAATGAGTATTCAAGGTGAAGCATCGAAAGTCTCCCCGGCAAAGGTGGTTCGGGTGGCGTATCCCGCGGTATTCCACATCAAAGAAAGTAAGGAAGAGTGAGGAGTTTATAAGATTAGAGACCCATTAACTTACTAACTTAAGGTTTTGAGTTGGATGTGGTGTCTTCTCATCTTATGTTCTCTCGCTTGATTCCTTCCCTAAATCTCACGGTGGTCGAAAACTCTCCACGGTTGGCCCAACAAGTGGTATCAGAGCCGATGGTTAATCGGTCTGGTGGTTTTAAGGAGTATTCAAGGTGAAGCATCGAAAGCCTTCCCGGCAAAGGTAGTCCGGGTGGCGTGTTCTGCGGTATTCTGCGGCGGTATGATGCACGAATACTCGTGGCGGAAGAGCTAGAAAGGGGGAGAGTTTATGCTTGATGTGGAGGCTCACACTTGAGGAGAAAATTGTTAGTGTTGCAAGTGTGAGGAGTGCATGAAGTTAGTCGCACATCAAAGAAAGCACGGAAGAGTGAGGAGTTTATAAGATGAGAGACCCATTAACTTACTACCTTATGGTTTTGAGTTATATGTGGTATCTTCTCATCTTATATTCTCTCACTTGATTCCCCCCCTAATTCTTCCGGCGGTCGAGAACTCTCCACGGTTGGCCCAACAAGTGGTATCAGAGCCGATGGTTAATCGGTCTGGTAGTTTTAAAGTGTATTCAAGGTGAAGTATCGAAAGGCTTGAGGAACAAGTTAAAAAGCTTAGGCAAGACTTGGCCCCTATTTGTAGTAGATATCATGAAACCACTCATCCCAAAAGGTTAGGCTGATAGCAGAAGGTAACACTAATGGTTATATCTCTAACATTCCTCCTCAAGTAAGAGCCTCTCTTTTTGGGTTTGCTTGATTTGCTATTTTTTTCACTTTTTGGGGTTCACCAAGGATCGAACTCTTGATCTTTCGGACATAGAGTTCTGATACCATGTCATGAAACCACTCATCCCAAAAGTTTAAGCTGATAGGAGAAGGTAACACTAATGGTTATATCTCTAACACTTGGCCCCTATTTGTAGTAGATCTAACTCGCTCTTTGGCTGGCTCCTTACTGCTAAAAGAAATTCACATGCATCAGCAACATACAAACTTTCCTATTGAATACAAGTTTAGTATTTTGTCTATTTTTTCAATAGAGTCTCCTAGCCTCCTCACCTCCCTCGCTTGAAGTTTCCATCAACTTCCCCCATTCAGTCCTCATGCCAACTATTGCCATCTTGCACTTTGGGTTTCACAAGAAAAAAAAGTTTACTGGTGTGTGATCATGACACCATGTAGTACTATGACACTATATGTTATCATATATCCAAGATACAAGTAACTCTTACTTATTGCATTGATACTGCCTGATGTAGCAAAAGAAGTAGCACATGGTTTTGAGTCTATTTACCAAAGCCATTGCAATGAAAAATACATGAGTTGAGAAAGTATATGGGACAAATGAGAAAGATGCACCTTAAAGTTGGTGGGATTTTGTACACGTTAGAGTTAGTTTAACTCTGAATATTCACTAAAATGGACGTCTCAATTCAAGACAAGGAGTATGAAAAAAATAAAGTAGTTTTTTTATTTTGATTTCATCTGATATCAAAGACTTTTTTTTTAATAATTTTGTAAATATTTAGTTAATTTATAATGTAGATAATTAAAGGACACATTAAATTATGTTTGGCATATTGGGGCGTGTTCAAACACGTCTGTGAGATATACTAGTTGGTAAGAAGTTTGTAAGTACTAAGCAATGTAGTGTGAGGGATACTAACTAATAAGCAGATTATAAATTAGAAAGACTTTCTTTAGAAAACTTCAAATCTTAAAGCTAGCGTCGCTGTGTCGTTGACTCTGACTCGTTGGCAATAAAAAAAAATTAACCAAGTATTAAAGTAAATCTATATATTCTATAAATCAATTCAATTCTTTTTTCTAATTTTAAATAAAAAATTTTATTTTAAAATAAAATCAATTTTAATTTATTGCAATCCAAACACATCATTATTGGTTTTTTCAAAAAAACATATTTAATGGGTTTGTTTATTGATTTTTTCAACAAGTACGTATTTGTCGGTGACATTGATTTACTAGCTACTAGACCTTCAATTCTCATTCCTTAGTAAATTCGTATGCTACTCATATTTGTTTTTTTTAATATTTTTTTAGAATTTTATAAAAGAAATTAATAATAAAATTTTATTTATTGCATAATTTTTTATTGTCACCAGTAATTATTGTAGTCGGTGGCAAGACTACTAGAGCTCTACTATCTCTTCTTGTCTTCATGCCTTTTTTTTTTTCTATATTTTTCTAAAAATGAAAAAAATTAATCAAATGTTAAAGTTAATCTATATATTCTATAAACCAATTTAATTTTTTTTTCTAAATTTCAAACAAAAAGTTTTATCTTAAAATAAAATCAATTTTAATTTATTACATTCCAAACACACCATAAAATTTAAGAATAAATATATGTTCAAATACTTAATTTTTGTTACCAGATATTTTTTAGTAAATATTTATTAGAACAACTCTAATAAAATATTTTTAGAATATGACTTTTAGTTTGGTAACTTTAAAGAATGAACTAATTTAGAATTAAAATTTGTATGATAATTAGTAGATAAAATAAAATTAATTTCATCTTAAAAAAATATATTACTTTAATAAAAAATTAATAAAAAATTATTATTTATATAACTATATTGATAGAATAATTAAAAATAATATAAAATTTTAATTGAACTAAAATTAAGTATTAAAATGATAAATTTTACTTTTAATTTTACATAATTATTTATAATATATAATTTTATAAATATTGATATATTATTTTATAAGAAGCAAAATAAAATCAAATTTAAAATTAATATTAGAGATGCTCTAAATTTTTTTACATAAGCGATAGGTGAGCCTATGGATAGGTCCTGTTGGTTTTAATTTGATGGACTGATGCTCTCTTAAACACACTTTGTACTATACAAAAGTTTAAATTAATATTTTGTATTTGATAAAAGTTGATAGGCTTATACTTTTTGGCTTTTAAAATAAAATGTGTTTTTAAAAGCACTTACAAACATGTTTTCCAAAATCAATTTATCTGATAGAATATATATTCTTATTAAATTACGTTATGTATAATTAATAACTCATCATTTGATCTCTTAATTCTTATCCATAATATATATACTCTTGAAGGAAAAAAAAAGGGTAAAAATTATGGTGTAGACTTTGCTTCGACGCAGGTTATATATAGGTATTCAAACCCATATGCATCTTCTATTGGATAATCTACTAAAATGGTAATTGAAAAGTTATATCATTAATAAGAATAATATTAAAAGATACGAATAACAAATAAATTTTAAAAATATTTAAAAATATGATAAATATAATTAAATATTAAATATCTATTCTCAAAAAATATTTTAAATTATAAAAATCATACTTTGATATAATTTTGTAAAAATTATTTAAAAATAAGATACTTTTATTTTTAAAATTTAATAATATTATACCAAGTAAATATATATACAAATTTTTTTTAGTGAGTATTATTTTTTGTTGTTCACGGTATTTTCTTTTATATTATACCAAGTTAATAAGTTGTTGCATGTATAAGACGAGATTTAAATCTTTGACACTTATTTAAGCGGACGAATGAGTTGACTACTCAATCAATCTAAGTTGATTAAACGAGTATTTTTTAATTTTGCTTTGTGAATGAGACCGAAATGTTAGAAAAAGAAAGAAAAATTTAAAACCTTGGGACACAAGAAATATGCAAAAAATATTGGATGGGCCATGATTGTATCGTGCTCTCATAATAGTGTGAAGAGTTTATTGTTTGGTGTTGGGCTTGTAAATATCTGAAATATGGACATTTGTTTCATAAGTGAAAAATGTCCATCCGTAAAAAAAGTGAAATATTCACAAATCAGCGTATTATTATTTTATAAAATTTATACTGAAAAATTATTTGTTTGTCAATAAAAAAGAGTTGTTAATTGGGTTGGATTTAATAAAATTGTATAAATAATTTAATTTTAATTCCAATTTAATTCTTAAAACAATAACAATCACTTTTAATGCAAAATGCAAGAGATATATGTTATGTTAAAAATATGTAATTTTTTTTCTTTAAGAAAGATAAAAAAGAGAATTAAGTAAGTTGCAAATTGTGAAATAAGAGATAGTTTTTTCGTTTTTTTCATATCATTTTATCAAAAAAAAAAAATAGTTAGTTTGGAAAGCATTACCCATTAGAAAATATCTTCCACACCTCTAAAATATGTCTCCCACCTTTGCCTTTTATTTATTTTACAGTATTTGACTCCGAAATCTAATTTTTCAAATTATTAAATTAGATTTTTCAAATTAAATTTTTCTCTTTGTACCACCATACAATTTGAATCTGCTTAAGTTGTTTGATCAAACTTTGAACAACTATAATCAATAATCTTTCTTCGGTTTTCTACTGGTTGTAGTAGTCACAATTTGATCACCATACATCTAAATTGAATTTATTTATTTTTTTACAATTTTCATCTCAAAAAATTAATTTGATAATAACTTTAAATTCATATAAAATTAACCAGGCTAATATTCAAGACATGTTCCTTTGGTTTATTGAGCTTGTCAATTGCTGAGAAATAAAAAAAACTAATATCATCAATCATATTTTATTATATATTTCACGTGAAAAAGTTAAAAAAAAAAAAAACAAACACCTATTTAAGAATAGAGTAGTGTTAAATAATATATCTACGAACAGAAAGGTTACATTATTCTTTCTTTTTTTTTTAAAAAAAAAAAAAGAAGATTGATAGGAATAAGAAAGAGTAAAAATGGAGGTCAAGTTAAACTTTAAAACTATGTGAGAAAATTATGAAAAAACTATATATACAAGCAAACTATGTGTACACAAATCAAGTATCTGAGATATATATACAACTAATAAGCAACCAATTAATTATACGAACAAAAAGAAACTACATATACACATATATAACACATACATGTACATTTACTAGTAAAATCAGAGCCTAACAATGGTACTGATTTTAATGGTAAATGTGCTTATCAAAACCAAAATAAAATCCAAATTTTGGTTTTAATTAACTATGGTATATAATTTTTTTTTAAGTGTAAGATTTATTAGTGGAATAGGTAGTGGACATGTCTGATAAGTAGTCCCATGGCAGAGTAGTATTAGGCTTAATATTATTATTCCAAGCAGCATCATCATCATTTGGAGGCAAATTGAATGGGAAGCCAGCAATTGTTGTAATTACACCTGAATCATCATCATCTGAGGTTGCCATGATGTTTGGTTGCATCATCATAATTGAAGAAGATGAGAACCCACTACTATTATTATTGTAATGATGATGATTTGGATCTTCATGAAGGCCTATGTTGGAAGAAATAACAATGGAGCTACTAGTAGTAGTAGCATCAATTTCTTTTGTGGGTTCAAGGGTAGAATTGGAATTGTAGAAGATGAAGTTGTTGTTGGAGTTTGGAATAATAGGGTGTTGGTGTTGTTGATGTGTGAGTATATCATCAAATAATTGATTATGATGATTCCAATTATAAGGATGATGAGATAATGAGGCTTTTTGTGCCATGGACATTGTGTTTGTTTTCTTGAATATCCTACATATTGCCCATGAATCCTGAAATTCCAACCAACCAAATTTCATTAATTAATTTTCTGTAATTCACTTCCATTGTATAAATATACTTTTAACAATTTCTCATTCTTAGATTAAGGGCAAAATATACTTTTTATTTTTAAAATTTTTTTAATATATATTTAACTTATTTTAATTTTATTTTTATTATTTTAAATATATTTTAATTATACATTTAAAAATTAATATGGCTTATAAAGATACTTTTTTTTTTTTAACCAAAGATAGGAGACTCGAACCCACAACCTTTTAATTGAATATGGGGAGACTATGTCATTTGAGCTATAACATCATGTGTTATCTATACATAGAAGTATAATTAAAATATATTGAAATATTAAGAAGTAAAATAAAAACTATACATTAAAGATAAAATTAAAATAAAATATAAATATTAAAAAAATATATTTTATATTACGTACTATTTAACGATGCGTAATAATATCTTTTTAACAGTGTCAAAATAAAATATGTAGGAGATATTAATTTGTAGGTAAAAGTTCAAAAACCAAAACAAATATTTTTAAAATTCAAAACCAAATTAATCAAATATATAAAAGCTAACAGACCAAATTATTATATCCTATATAAAACCCTTGGAAATAAATAAATAAAAAAATAAACTTACAGAAGCAGGGGTAGTTTTGTCAGAGCATTTCTTGGCTGAATCAGAAGAAAGAGAAGGGAGCCTAAACTCATGCATCATCCAATCAGTTTTGAAACCCTTAGCAGCTCTGCCTCTGTAGAAAACAAGTGATTTCTTCAAACCAATAATGGATTGGGCCTCAGATGAGTAAATGGGCCTGTCCGTTCCAGTGGCCTTCCAAAACCCACATCTTGTCACTCTGTTGGGCCTTGCACTGTTTCTGTATTTCCTGTCTCTTGGACAGTAGAAATACCATTCTTTCTCTCCATTACTTGCCACCTCTTTTTTTAATAAAAAAATATTTAAATAAATTAAATAAAATTTGAAAAGAATCAAGGAATTTTTTTATTCAATTATGTTTAGAGATATTAATTTTTTTAAAATTTATATTTATTTTGAAGAGAATGTAAGAGGGAAAAAAAAAACTTGTTTGAGAATTTCAGCATAACTCAAAAAGAAAATATCACAAACAGAAAATAGATTAACTATTTTTTCATCTTTAGAAAAAGATGGTGCAGTTTTGATTTTTGAGAACTCATTATTGATTATTAGGAAGCAAGTATAAAAATGGGTTTGATTTTTATTAAGGAACATATAGATATTAGAGGAATAATTTTATGTTTGTATTTTAATAGTCTATTTGTAATTTTTTTTTTATCTTTTATTCTTTACATCCTTGATTAAATGAATATATGTGAAAAAAGATGTGCCAAGAAGTGGTGACAATAATAACAGATAAAAGAGATTAACAAAAAAACTCAACAAGAAAAGATATTAGTTCTTACTTGGAAGGTCCCATGGCTCATACTTATAGATATCAACTTGCTTGATCAATTCAATAGGAAGAGATTTTTGCTGAATTTTTCTTTTTAGATAAAAACCAACAATCTCTTCATCTGTTGGGTGAAATCTGAAACCTGGCATCATCTCATCTTCAATCTTATTCTCCATCTCAATATTTCTTTCCCCCATCTCCAATTTCAACTTCTCACTATACCAAATTCGACAGATAGCGACAGTTTTTTAGCGTCGGTTTCAAAAAAAACTCTTGTATCTCTCACAATCAAATCCGAAGATATATAAGAGAAGACTTCTTGATAAATTTGTAGAATAATGAGAAGAAAAGCATATTAAGTATATATATAATTAAACTATGTAAGATTTAATTGCTAGATTACTACCATCTTTCTATAGATGAATATTAAAAACTGTGGTTTGCAACAATTTTTGGAAAAACCAAACAAAACCAATTATCAATGTGATGTTTGTTTTCTCTAATAATACTACAAAAAGATAGAATAAATTGATGAAACAGTATACCTCAAAAAAAAGATGTTGAGAAGTTTCAAGTTGTTGCACTTACAATAAATTTGTTTAGTCCAAGGAAATTTATGTGCCTCCCAAGAATGTTTATATATGCTTCCTAAGCTTCTGCCTCCCTTTCATTAAGGATATATTTATATTTCTCTAATTGAGATTACAAAAATTCCTTAGTGAATAGGAATTATGTCACTTAAATGAAGGACAAGTGAAAATAAAATAAAATAAAATAAAAACATACCCTTTAATGGATGTGTCTCAATTCCACCATTTGAGACCAGTATTAATATATAATGATTTTGGGAAAGACCAAAATAAGGATCACATAAGAGACTATAGAATCAATAGCTTTCAATACTGTTTTGTTTGTTTTCCTTTTTTTTCTTCAAATTTATTATTTTTTTGAAAAAAGAAAAGAAAAGGAGATTATTCCATTTTTCACACTTGCTGATGCTCATAAACTTCTCCCTTTCAATTTCAACATACAAAGACAAGGGGAAAATGACAAAGCAAGCTTCTTTGAATGTAGTAACAATTATTTCATTTTCTCTACTAATAAAATAAGGCAATTCTATTTTTATTTTAAAATTGTTCTTTGTAAGTTGTTGGCTGGACCTAGTTCTTAATATAATAATCTTAATATCTAATGTTATATTCAGTATGATTGATTGTTTTCTATATACCTAATTCTTCTATGGCCGATTTTGGAAAAAATTATCATTTTTTTTTTCCTTATAACAACAATTCATGTGTATCCAAAATTCCCATTTCAATCCCATTATTTTCACACCTCCTATCTATTCCCCATGCTTTGTGAGGAATAAGAACAAGTGACACGTCATGAGTTGTCTAGATAGGTATCTTTAAAATATAATTATATAACTCAGTGTTAAAAATAAAAATTAAAAAAAGAAACTCCAAATAAAAGGGATAATTGGATAAGTAGTAGGGTGTTCGTAGTGCTGTTTGGATCGATTTTGAATAAAAAACTTATCTGATCTAAACACTAATTTTACTTGCAGTGCGGCTTAGATTAGATGTTTTTTTTTTTTAAATCCAATCTAATTTTAAGGGATTTGGATTGAATTGGATTTGTAATTTTGTAAATTAAAAAAAGAATAAAGTATTATTTTTGTCTCCAACGTTTGGTAAGTCTCAAAGTTGTCCTTAACATTTAAATCATTCTATTTAAGTCCTTAACATTACAAAATCATCTCAATGTTGTCTTGCCATTAGTGATGTTAACAGAATTGACGGTGGGATAAAATTGAAAAGATTTTAAAACATTAGGGACTTAAATAAGACGAAAACATTGGAGGAAAAAATGATACATTACTCTTAGAAGAATTACCAAATCAAGTAAAATGATAATGAATTTTAAGGGAATAAATTACATTACAAATTCAAGATTTTTACTCATACTTATAAAATGACTAATATATAAACTTTTAGAAAAGAAAAAAAAGAGCATGTACAAATACAATAAAGTAAAATTTATATCTTTTTGTCTCTAATATATCGAACTTTTTAATGTTTAATTATATTAAATTTTATTTTTTCATTTTTTTAATCAATTTTAATTTTTTATGATACATAATTATTTAATTTATTTTTAAATTTTATTCTTAATTAAAAATAAATTTACTTAGAATAAAAATAATGTGATTAGGAGTAAAATTAAAAAATAAATTTATTTAAAATAAAAGTGATGTGATTAAGAGTAATTTACTTAAATATAATTAAAAAAAATTGAATAATTATCTACTTAAAAATTTGATATTATTGAAGGATAGAATTAAAATTTATTTTAAAATTAAAAATAAAGTTTAACTAAATTAAATATTAAAAAATTTCGGTACATTAGAGACAAAAGGTATAATTTATACTTTATTGTATATGTATCATGTTCATTTTTTTTTTCGTAAGTTTATGACTAGTTATTCTACAAATATTTCATTATGAGTAAAAAATTTTAAGAGTAAAATTAAAAAAAAATTATTTAGAATAAAAATAACATGATTAAGTGTAATTTACTTAGACGTGATTAAAATATTATTGAAAGATAAAATTAAAATTTATTTATAAGTTAAAAAATTTATTTAAATTAAATATTAAAAAAGATATAATTTATATTTTATTATATATATAATACTTATTTTTTTTCTTTTTTCGAAAATTTATCTACTAGTCATTCTAGGAGTATTCTATGATGGGTAAAAATCTTGAATTCGTAATACAATTCATTCCATTAAAATTTAATTTCTTTTTATATTATTTGATAATTTTTTTAAGAGTAATGTATTATTTTTGTCCCCCAATGTCTTTGTCTTATTTAACTCCATAATATTTCTATATCGTCTCAATTTTGTTCCGCAGTCAATTCTGTTAACAGATCCCTAACGGCAGGATAACATTGAGACAATTTTGAAATGCTAGGGACTTAAACAGGACAATTTAAACATTAGAGATAACTTTGAGACTTACCCCAAATGTTAGAGACAAAAACGATAAATATACATAATAAGTCTCAACATCAAATTTTAAATAACCAACTATGACATAACAAGTCTCAGTAATATATTGAAAAACTAACAATAATATAACAATAAAAATAAAATTATAATTTAGTTAAAATAAATAAATAAATAAATCCCATTTTGAACATAAAATATTTATTAAATAATAATAATAATACATGAATAATATAAAAATGTAATAACAAATTAAACATGTGATAAATAAAATTGTAAATATAATAATAAAATAATAATATTATAGCACATACATTATGCGATTTGGATTGAATTGGATCGATTTTAAGAAGTATATCAAATTCAATCCGATTTACTATGCGGTTTATAAAAAAATGGAATCCAATTAAATTTAAATTAGTACAATTTTAATTTGGATCAGTTTAAATGTACACATTCCTAATAAATATACCATAATTTACACAGTGATATGGTGGTGGACATGTTGGATTTAAAATGTGAATGTAAGTGTTATGTTTGGATTAAATGAATAAAATATATTTAGAAAGAGTACATTAGGGTTTTGGATTTAAATGTGACATTTTATTTGTAGGTGTTCAAATATTTTATTTATTTATTTTCACTACATTTCTAGTATTAACACAGGTATTAATATATTATATATTTATATATAATGATCTTTATTAAATATTAATATATACTATATAGTAATGATGATTTCTTAATTTTATAAAAATGACCGATAAAAGGGACAAAAATACTTATTATAAACTATATGAAAACGAATCAACGAGTTATAACTCAAATGATATAGTCTTTTTTCTCGCCTAGAGATCTTCGATTCGAGTCTCACTCCTAACTTTAGAAAAAAAAATATATGAAAACGATATATGCAAATAAAACTGAGGAAACATATTGTTAAAAGTTTAAGAGCCTGCCTCTACAAAATTCAATGGCTGAGACTGCAAAATCCAAACATAATGAATGAAGTTCCCGGAATTTAATTTAGACCTCGTATGAAGGTCTAGCTAGTTGTCTGTTTCATGTCCTACAGTTACCAACCCAAGTTCAAAAACTGGTCAAAATAAATCTTCTATCTAAGTCTCTGTCTCTATACACATCAGCTCCTAATCATAATTATAACGATATTTTTTTTTTTAAATATGTTGAGGTTAAAGGACAATTTTCCTCCTTAGTTTCCCAAACTACCACTAATCCAATAAGAAAAGTTTTGGTGAAAAATACTATTAAGCATAATTTTGTTTTACCACATGCATGGTGTTTTACATAAGATTGAAGATGATTATTTTTTAAGCAAAATTTTTGTTTGATCTTTTTTTAAATAATTTTCGTTGTAAAATATTTATTATTTAATATATGGTATATTCATAATTCGATAAATTCAAATTAGTTAAGCTTATATACCATAAGTATTTTTTTTTATATATATTATTTGTTATTATCAGAAGGTCTCATACAGTTCAATCTAGGTTACTTATGTTTTTGTTTATGAATCTTTTTCTAGTGTTTTCTGTTTTTCTTTTCTTTGCAATTTCATGGTAATTAACATAAGAGATTCCCTTTCTCAAGAATAAGTGAGTAACCCTTTGTTATTTTTAGTTGTTTCGTATAGCCTTAATAATATTCTGATTATAATAAATTCTATATGAGTACTACACATACAAGTCATTTTTGTTTACAAGTCTTACAAGTTGGGCCTAACACACGCGTTACAGAAGAAGAAGAAGTTGGGCCTAACACGCGCGTTACAGAAGAAGAAGCAGAAGAAGAAGAAGAAGAAGAAGCAGAAGAAGAAGAAGAAGAAGAAGAAGAAGCGTGAATATAAATGACTTTAATGATTTGTATGGAAAAGCGTTCTCTCTTTGCCTTCGATCTCCTTCCGTTTTTTTCGATTTTCATGGTTTCTGAAATCAAGCTTTGAAATTGTTTTGAAGATGATGGAACTTCAGAAATACACCCGAACGATTACAAAAATACACCCAAACGATTATAGAAATACATCCAAAGGATTACAGAAATACACCCAAACAGTTACAGAAATAAACCAAACGATTACAGAAATACACCCAAAGGATTACAGAAATACACTCAAAGGATTTAAGAAATACACCCAAAGGATTTAAGAAATACACCCAATATAGGGAGAGACAATATATTTCTTCTTGAAATCAATACACCCAAAGAATTATAGAAATACACCCAAAGGATTACAAAAATACACCCAAAGAATTTAAGAAATACACCCAAAATTTGTTGAAGTACACCTTATGCATAATTCAGAACTCTTTCTCTTTTTCCTCCTCATCTTCTGCTGCTGCTTCTTCTTCTTCAAAAACGATTTCAGAGCTTGATGTCAAAAAATAATGGAAACCGAGAATAACGAAGAAAGAAAACAAAGAGAAAAGCACGTAAATGAAGAAGAAGAACAGGAAGAGGAAGAAGAACGTGTAGCAAGAAGAAGAAGAAGGAGAAAGAGAAGGCAAGAAACGTACCTTGAATAATGTTTCTTCATTTTTTCTTGTGATTTTGATGAAGGAGAAAGAGAAAACGAAAAGAGGAGAAGAAATTTCAATAAAAAAAGAGGGAGGAAGAGAAGAAAAAGAGACACAGAAGAAGCGGAAGAGGAAGCACGGAGAAAGAAGAAGAAGAAAAAGAGGCACAAAAAAAAACGTGAAACGGCGTGTTTATAAATGACTTGTATGACTTGTATGGAAAATCACTTGTATGTGGAGAATTACTCATTTCGGTTTGCTTAAACTGTAAGTTAAAAATTTATAATTCAATTATTCAACCCTTGATCTGATCTTTATTAAGCAAATTTGACGGACCTGTAAAAGTAGTTTAATCTATATATGGTTATTGTTACGATGGGTAACCGGAGATTAATGGGCTGGACTCGTTAGGTTGGTCCGATCATTTAAGGAGGGAAGCCTTCGCAATGGATCACGCTTCTGGGCCTCCGTCCGACTTGTGAGTATGAATGAGCAGGGGGTGGTACCTGCAAAGACACTCCGATGCCTAAGTCAGCAAGGGCGTAAGCAGGTTTAGAAAGTATTGGGACTTAGAGATACCTGAGGGGTGTCAGTGTATTTATAATGGTGAGCTAATAACCACCGTTGGAGTAGTTCCACCTTTTAAGGTGGATAACCATCCCTTTATATTAGGGAAGTTGAGATATGGCTCCTAGAAGTGGGTTGAGAGATTTTAGGGGCAGTTACTCGTTTGAATGAGTGCCTATCTGCCAGCTAATCTTCGTTCCCGACTTCTTTAGAGCAAGTCGCGGTAAGGACCGACTTCTATAGGGAGAGGTCGGTGTAGGATGAGGCTCAACCCTTTGGGTTAGGCCTCTCATTTGGACTTGGGCCTTAGCGTTGGGTCAGGGTATGAACAGTGCCCCTACTCGAGCCCAATTTCTTTTAAGAGTTAGAGTTGAGTATTTAACTCAGGACTGTAACTGACCTGATAAGGAACCGACGTGATGTTTCAGAACCGACGTGTTTTAAAAATTCTCAACAGTCGCGTCTAATCAAACGTCGCGTCCGTTAGGGATTTGTGTATTCATATGCGGGGATCAGTTACATTGGGAACGGTGACTCTCTTTAAATGACGGCTTTCGTTTTTACCATTATGCCCCCAACGTTTTTATAAATACTTTCCCTCTCTTTCCTCGCTTCGTTTCTGAAAACTTTCACACTTCCTCTCCTCTGTTCGGAAGAAGCTCTTGTTAGAAGGAATTCATCTTTCTCTGCCCCTATCCTTTTTCAAGCAAAGGTTAGTTTTCCTCTACTCTCTTTTTATAAAATACTTTCATTTGCGTGTTTTTATTTTTAGAGAGGAGGGTTGGCTTGTAGGCTTCTAGTGATTCTGTTTTGTTTGATTCCAGGCCCCTTAGAGACCCTATTTTTGATCCTTTTTTCTTTTTCCTTTGTAGGTTTCACTAACCCTTTCTAGGAAAAAATGTCTTCTATGGAAACCCTTGCTCAGTGGGTGGATGTCACGGTTCTGGGGGAAGAACCTTTTGTTGATACCGACTTCATCACCAACCTTTGCACTCATCATAGGCTTTGCACCTCTGATGAGAATGAGCCGAAATATGAACTGATTGCCCCGGGTCCGGAAGACCGGATTTGTTTTAGGAGGGCTTCTGAGGCAGCCCCTCATTTTTTCTATATGTATGAGAGCATGATTGCTCGCTTGGGCATTTTTCTTCCTTTTTTCGATTTTGAGATTGCTGTTTTATGTCATTGCCGGGTTGCTCCTACCCAGCTTCATCCTCATTCTTGGGGTTTTCTGAAAATTTACCAATTTATCAGCCATGCTTTAGAATTTTCGACTTCTTTGAGGATTTTCTTTTTCCTCTTTCACATGACTAAGCCCTTTAGTGGGCAAAATAACAAACAACAGTGGGTGTCTTTCCAAGCTATACAAGGTCGGATAGTCTTCACCCTTTTTGATGAATCCTTTCACGATTTCAAAAATTATTTTTTCAAAGTTCAAGCTGTAGAGGGTCACCACCCCTTTTTCCTGGATGAGAATTCTTCTCCTCGCTTTCCTCTGTACTGGTTAGAGGCCTCCCCCTGTGAGAAATATAGTTTGGATGACTTGGATGAAGTGGAGGCAGCCATTGTGGGGTTCCTTCGAGAAGTGTGGGGGAGGGCCCCCTATCTGGATACAAAAAAGTTTCTCCAGGGGTCTCCGACCTTTGTCCAGATACAACTAGGTAGCTTTTTGTTTGTTTATATTTTCCGACTTATTTTTTCCGACTTGTTTTGCTGATTTTAGCTACCTAATTGTTTTTTACAGAGATGGCGAAGAAGAATTCCAGGGAGTCTTACCAGAGAGTTCAGGAGGCCAAGGCAAGATCTCGTGCCAGAGTTGGTGGCGCCAGGGTAACTAGCTCTTTCCTTCCTTCCCCTCCCCCCTCTTCTCGTAATTCGGGGACCTCTGCCCAACCCATTGTCATTTCTCCTCAGTTTCTTCTCTGCCATCCCCTCCTCCCCGATCTTCTACTGAACCAGAAAAGAAGAAACGCAAGACTTTAGAGTCTAGCTCTTCTTTTGAAGGTGAGGTCAAGGTGGATGCGCCTCAGTTCGTTCGGAAGTATATCTATCCTCATACCCGTATAGGTATGGATGATGCTTCTGTTCGAAACCACCTTACTATTCTGGCTTAGGAGAGTATCAGGGCGGGGGGAGTGTGCACAAAGTTCCTTGATATTTTTTAGAAGACTCCTCTTAGCTCTCTGGGTTCATCCTCGATGGTTGAAGAGCTAGAGGGGAGGCTTCTCTTATATCAAGGGCAGGAGAAGGCGCTGATGGAGGAGGTCGCCAAGTTGAAGGAAGAGATGAATGGTCTCCAGGAGAGGGAGAGGAAGCTACAGGCCCAGTGTTCCATGGCGGTGAGCCTGAGGGAGAAGGCGCAGGAGAGTTACTCGAGTCTGTTCGAGGATTTTGTGGAGGTGAAGAAGGATTTGATGAGGGCTCGGGAGGCCTATACAGAGTTGGAGGACTCCATTACTGACGGGGCTGAAGAAGCATGGAGGATTTTTAAGGAACAGGTCGGAGTCCTTGCTCCCGACCTGGATCTCTCTCCCTTGGATCCGAACAAGATCGTGGTCGACGGGGTTATAGTTTCTCCTCCCTCTCCCCGCTATGTCACCGAGTTTGATCTAAAGACTCGGGGGCAAAGGATAATGGAGTCCCCTCCGCGATCAAAGGATGCTCCGAGTTCCTCGAAGGCTCCGGAAACTTCTACTTCTTCTCCTATGGACACTTCTCTTCCTGGCCCTGATGGTGTTCCAACCACTCTCCCTGACTCTGGTGGTGCTCCGACTAATCTCCCTGACTCTGGTGGTGACGACCTTCCTAGCTGAAAAAATTTGTTGTGGCTATATGGGGCCCGACCTGTGGGTCCCCCTCTTTTTTAAACTTATTTGTTTTTATGTGGTGGTGATGTTCTGTTGACACTTTTCTTGGCCTTTTAAGGCCGTAAACGAAATATTTAGAAATACCCTTTTTTGGATAAGGGTTTAAGTTACCTTTCTTTGTCTTTTTGCATGCTTTTCTGTTTTTAGGTTTTGAAAAACCCTTTTGATCCTTATTTTGAAAACCCCTTTTTCTTGGCTGACTGTCCCTCCTTTTAAGTTTCTTTTTTCTTTAAGAACTTTGGATAGTATTTTGCTTTGGTGCTTTTAATAGGTTTTCCGATCTCTTTTTGGTATTCCTTATACTCAATTTTTTGATTTATTGAGTTCTTATGACTTAGGTTATTTTTGCGATGCATTTCTTTGTTTCTCGGTTTTTCTGACTTGTAAGTCAGATAATTTCTGAGTTTTATCACGATCGACTTTTATAACCTCTTTACACCGACTTGTACCTCATCGTTTTATCCTGACGACCATCTAGGTCGGTTCATGGGATTTTCACGCTTTGTCGAGCTTAAGTCGGCGCGTTTCGTAGAAAGAAAGAAAGCGAGAAGGAATTTATAAGAGACATTGTAAAAGATCTTTATTTATTTGTGAAGGTACTTTACTGCTACTAAAGGTTTTTGACTGTCTATTGTCCCTTAGTCTCTACTGTGATGCCTCATTAAAAACCCTCCTTCAGAAAAAACCCTTTTATTTTGAAAAAAAAATCATGAAGTTGGGAAAAGAGTACATCAGGGAGTAGAGTTCGCTTTTAACTATAGTACCTTTTCATATTATAAGCATGCCACGACCTTGGTAACTCGGTGCCGTTTAAGTCGGTCACCTTATAATAACCTTTTCCTAAGACCTCACTAATTTTGTATGGTCCTTTCCAATTAGCTGCGAGTTTTCCTTCCCCAGATTTGTTGACTCCAATGTCATTTCTGATTAAGATCAAGTCGTCTGGGGTGAAACTTCTTTGAATGACTTTTTTGTTGTATCTGGTAGTCATCCTCTGTTTCAATGCCGCTTCTCTTATCTGGGCTTGTTCTCGAACTTCGGGAAGCAGTTCAAGCTCCTCTTTGTGCCCCTGTATGTTTCCGACCTCGTCATGGAAGATCACCCTTTGACTTTGCTCGTCGATTTCTACTGGTATTATGGCTTCTACACCATAGACGAGTCAGAAGGGTGTTTCCCCTGTGGCAGATTGAGGCGTCGTTCGGTAAGCCCATAACACTTGTGGGAGCTCCTCAGCCCAGGCTCCTTTTGCATCTTGTAGCCTTTTCTTTAGTCCTGCTAGTATGACTTTGTTGGCTGCTTCAGCTTGTCCATTTGCTTGTGGATGTTCCACCGAGGTGAATTGGTGTTTTATCTTCATACTGGCTACCAGGCTTCTGAAGGTAGAGTCGGTGAAATGGGTCCCGTTATCTGTGGTGATGGAATGAGGTATCCCATACCTTGTGATAATATTTTTGTAAAGGAACATCCGACTTCTCTGGGCCGTGATGGTGGCTAATGGTTCTGCTTCTATCCACTTTGTGAAGTAGTCTATTCCCACAATCAAGTATTTGACTTGTCCTAGGGCCTGGGGAAAAGGTCCTAACAGGTCCATCCCCCATTTTGCAAAGGGCCATGGAGAAGTTATACTGATGAGCTCCTCGGGGGGAGCCACATGGAAATTTGCGTGCATCTGGCATGGCTGGCACTTCTTCACAAATTCTATGGCATCCTTTTGTAAGGTCGGCCAGTAGAATCCAGCTCGGATTATCTTTCTGGCAAGTGACCTGGCTCCGAGGTGGTTTCCGCAGATCCCATTATGAACCTCCTCTAGTACTTCAGATGTCCTTGAGGTCGGTACGCACTTCAGTAGTGGTGTTGATATTTCTCTTTTATAGAGGATATTTTTTACCAGAGTGTAGTATTGTGCTTTCCTCCGGATTTTCTTGGCTTCTTTTTCCTCTTTGGGGAGAATGTCGAATTTTAGGTATTCGACCAAGAGATTCATCCATCCGAGGTTTAGCCCGGTTACTTCAAGGACATCTTGTTTGTCTTCTGTTTTCACCACAGAGGGTTCTTGGAGAGTTTCCTGGATCAAGCTTCTATTATTTCCTCCTGGTTTGGTACTTGCTAACTTGGAGAGGGCGTCTGCTTTGCTGTTAAGATCCCGAGTTATGTGTCTGACCTCGGTTTTTGCAAAGCGCCCGAGGTGCTCCAGAGTTTTTTCCAAGTATTTCTTCATATTCGGGTCTTTGGCCTGATACTCTCCATTTATTTGGGAGGTCACCACTTGAGAGTCACTGAATATCAGCACTTTGGTTGCACCGACCTCTTCTGCTAGCTTTAATCCTGCAATCAGGGCTTCATATTCCGCCTGATTATTAGAAGCTGGAAATTCAAATTTGAGGGAAACCTCTATCTGTGTTCCCCCTTCATTGGCTAGTATTATGCCTGCACCGCTTCCTGTCTTATTTGAGGATCTATCTACGTATAGTTCCCACGTAGTTGGCTTTTCCTCTTGGTCTCCTGCGTACTCCACTATGAAGTCGGTGAGGCATTGGTTGGTTCACCCACTGAACCATTCTCCCTGCAACATCCGTCTTTTGGAGGATTTGCTTCATAGATTGATTCGTTCGGACTCTTATTGTGTGGGCTTGGGAGTAAGGCCGTAACCTCCGTGAGGCTATTACTAAGGAGTAAGCAAACTTCTCTAGTTTGTGGTACCTTAGTTCGGGACCCTGTAGAACTTTGCTGGTGAAGTACACTGGATGCTGTCCGACCTCATCCTCTTGTATCAGGGCTGATGCGACAGCTTTGTCTGCTACAGACAAATATAGGACGAGCTCTTTCCCAACTAGAGGTCGGGTTAGGATTGGAGGTTGGCTCAAGAACCTTTTGAACTCCTAGAATGCTTCTTCGCATTCTGGAGTCCATTCGAACTGGCATCCCTTTCTTAGTAGAGAGAACAGTGGAAGGGATCTTAATGCTGATCCTGCCAAGAACCTGGAGATGGCTGCAAGTCGGCCATTCAGTTGTTGAACCTCTCTTAAGTAAGTCAGACTTTTCATTTCTAGGATGGCTTTGCACTTGTCGGGATTTGCTTCGATCCCTCTTTGGGTTAGTATAAATCCTAGAAATTTTCCAGCCTCCACCACGAAGGTGCATTTTGCGGGATTTAGCCTCATCCCATGCGACCTTATGGTGTTGAAAACTTACGAGAGGTCTGTTAAGAGGTCGACTTCTTCCCGGGTTTTCACCAGCATGTCGTCTACGTAGACCTCCATTAAGTTCCCGAGGTGGGGAGCGAACACCTTGTTCATCAGCCTTTGGTATGTGGCCCCTGCGTTTTTTAATCCAAAGGGCATGACCACGTAGCAATAATTCGCTCTGGGCGTGATGAATGATGTCTTTTTCTGGTCTGGTTTGTACATCGGGATTTGGTTGTATCCCGAGTAAGCATCCATAAATGACAAGTATTGATACCCCGAGCTGGAGTCTACTAGAGTGTCAATGCTTGGGAGTAGATATGGGTCTTTGGGACATGCTTTATTCAGGTCGGTATAGTCGACGCACATCCTCCACTTGCCGTTTTTCTTCTTGACTAACACTGCATTTGCTAGCCATGTTGGATATTTGACTTCTCTAATGAAGTCATCTTCCAGGAGAGCTTGAACCTGCTCTTCCACCGCTTGAGCTCGTTCTGGGCCGAGCTTACGCCTTCGCTGCTGTACAGGTCGTGACCCCGGATATACCGAGAGCCTATAGGACATGAGCTCGGGGTCTATCCCGGACATGTCGAAAGCTTTCCAGGAAAAGAGGTCAGAGTTATTTCTTAAGAGCTTTGTCAATCTTTGTTTTAGGTTTTCTTCTAGGTCGGCCCCTATGTTGGTATTTTTTTCTTCCTCTTCGCCGACCTGTACTTCTTCAGTTTTTCCTCCTGGTTGTGGACACATCTCTTCTTTGGCTCTTGTGCCGCCGAGCTCTATGATGTGGACTTCCTTGCCTTTCCCTCTCAGGTTTAGGCTTTCATTGTAGCATTTTCTCGCCAATTTCTGGTCTCCCCGTACCGTTGCTATCCCCGCAAGTGTCGGGAATTTCATGCAAAGATGAGGGGTAGACACCACTGCTCCGAGTCGATTTAGGGTAGCTCTGCCAATTAAGGCATTATATGCTGACCCCACGTCGAGGACTATAAAGTCTATGCTCAGAGTTTTGGATTTTTCCCCCTTTTCGAAGGTCGTGTGAAGGGGTAGAAATCCTAGTGGTTTTATCGGCGTGTCGCCTAATCCGTATAAGGTATCGGGGTAGGCTCTTAACTCCTTTTCGTCCAACCCTAGTTTGTCGAATGCGGACTTGAAAAGGATGTCTGCTAAACTCCCTTGGTCTATTAGAGTTCTGTGGAGATGGGCATTGGCTAGGATCATGGTTATCACCACTGGATCATCATGTCCAGGGATTACTCCTTGCCCATCCTCCCTTGTAAATGAGATTGTGGGGAGGTCAGGTGATTCGCTCCCAACCTGGTAGACTCGCTTGAGGTGTCTCTTGCGAGATGACTTGGTGAGTCCTCCTCCTGCAAATCCTCCCGAGATCATATATATGTGTCCCTCGGAGGTTTGCGGTGGTGGGTCTCTTCTGTCCCCATCCTCTCACTTTCTCTTCCCATGATTGTCCGACCTTTCCATGAGATATCTATCAAGTCGACATTCTCTGACCAGCTTTTCTATCACATTTTTGAGGTCGTAGCAATCATTTTTTGAATGACCATAGATCTTATGGTACTCACAGTAATCGCTGCGACTTCCTCCTTTTTTATTTTTGATGGGTCTGGGAGGCGGCAGTCTTTCAGTATTGCAGATTTCTCGGTATACGTCCACCGTAGAATCCTTTAGAGGAGTATAAGAGTGATATTTTCTCGATCTGTCGAGACCGAGCTCTTCTTTCTTCTTGGGCTCTCTTTCTTTCTCTTTTATCGAGTGGGGATGCCCAGATCGCCAATTCGGCTCTCGTAGTCTGGCATTCTCCTCCATGTTGATGTACTTTTCAGCTCTTTCTTGTACATCACTCAGGGGTGGGGTGCCTTTTTGATATGGACTGTGAAAAGGGACCTTCTCTAAGTCCATTTACCAGCCCCATGATGACCGCTTCAGTGGGCAGGTCTTGAATCTCCAAACACGCTTTATTGAACCTTTCCATATAGTCCCGTAAAGGCTCTCCAACCTCCTGCTTTATTCCTAGGAGGCTCGGTGCGTGCTTTACTTTATCCTTCTGGATGGAGAACCTCATTAAGAACTTTCTCGAGAGGTCCTCGAAGCTGGTAACCGACCTTGGAGGGAGGCTATCAAACCACTTCATCGCCGCTTTTGATAGAGTGGTTGGGAAAGCCTTGCAGCGAGTTGCATCAGAAGCATCAGCCAGATACATCTGACTTTTAAAATTGCTTAGATGATGCTTCGGGTCCGTGGTTCTGTCATAGAGGTTCATATCAGGGCTTTTGAAGTTTCTTGAAACTTTTGCCCTCATGATGTCCTCACTGAAAGGATCCTCTCCTCCCAGGGGCGACTCCTCTCGGTCGCCACGGGAGTTCCGACTTCTAAGGGAAGATTCTAGCTTCAAGAGTTTTTCCTCTAACTCTTTTCGTCGCTCTATCTCTTCCCTGAGGTTTCGCTCCGCCTCTCGTTGTCGCTCTAATTCCTGTTCTAGTTGTTCCAAACGACCTTGATGACCATGGACCAATCCCATTAGCTCGGTTGCATGGGGTGGCCCTTCCTTTCCTGATTCTCGTCCCTCTGAGGAGTTTACCATTGGGTTTTTTAACCTAGAGGTGCCCTCTCTATGTTGGTCGTCGGTTTCCTGGTGAAGGGTTGGGTCCGCGTCGTTGTTTTCGGTATCCAGGTCTCCCTGTTCGGAATCGGACGCGGTATGACCATCTTCTGGTGACTTGTCTGCCATCACTGGTCGATCTCTCGGATCCCCGGCAACGGCGCCAATGTTACGATGGGTAACCGGAGATTAATGGGCTGTACTCGTTAGGTTGGCCCGATCGTCTGAGGAGGGAAGCCTTCGCAATGGATCACGCTTCTGGGCCTCCGTCCGACTTGTGAGTATGAATGAGCGGGGGTAGTACCTGCAAAGACACTCCGATGCCTAAGTCAGCAAGGGCGTAAGCAGGTTTAGAAAGTATTGGGACTTAGAGATACCTGAGGGGTGTTAGTGTATTTATAATGGTGAGCCAATAACCACCGTTGGAGTAGTTCCACCTTTTAAGGTGGATAACCGTCCCTTTATATTAGGGAAGTTGAGATATGGCTCCTGGAAGTAGGTTGAGAGATTTTAGGGGCAGTTTCTCGTTTGAATGAGTGCCTATCTGCCAGCTAATCTTCGTTCCCGACTTCTTTAGAGCAAGTCGCGGTAAGGACCGACTTCTATAGGGAGAGGTCGGTGTAGGATGAGGCGCAACCCTTTGGGTTGGGCCTCTCATTTGGACTTGGGACTTAGCGTTGGGTCAGGGTATGAACAGTTATTATTTATCATAAATAATAAAATAATTAAAGCATGTAAATTTAATTAATTACATGCATAGTTGTCAAGACTGACTCATTTGGTTGGACTAAAAAATTGGTGAACCGGTGACAAAGTCGGTCTGAATGAGTCATCGACCGGATAAAAGAATTGAATCGATGAGACTTAGTTTGAACGAGACGATTTTGACCAAAATCGATGAATCGGCAAGTTTGAAAAACCCGGATCGATTCAGACTCCATTTTTTTTTGCCCCCACCCTGAAACGGCGTCGTTTTGACTTAAAAAACAAAAAGGGAACCCTAGAAGGCTAAAATGGCGACACCATTCCCCCAAACTCCCAAAGACCTAACCCTCTCTCAGTCTCAGTGTGGCTCAGAGTCAGAGAAGCTCGCACCACCCGACCACCGGCCAGCGCCATCGCCACCACACTATTGCTGCGACGTCGTCGGCTAGTATGACTTGTCTCAGTGGCCCCTGTGCATCTTGACTCGTCGCCTCCTGTCCTGTGCGCCTGTCACCATCGTCGCGTCTCTGGTTGTCCTTGTCGTCGTTGTTGTCGCGTCTCTGTCGTCACCGTTGTCGCACCGTGTTTGGTCTCCGGTCTCCCTCTTCTCTATCCGTCGTGCATCGGGTATGTGTTTTTTTATTTTTTTTAAGTTATTCAGTATTTTAGTATTTCAGTTAGAGTTAATTGATTAATAATATTGATTATCTAAATCTGTTGATTATATTTGGTTGATTATATTATTTCTGGTAGATTATTGTTGTAAAGATTATTCCTGGTTGATTAGGATGGCTTCATCAAATACACACCATCAGAAACACCAACTTTTCAAGAACAAAGATCAACTCCTGATGCAATAATTGGAACCCAAAATAATAATTTGGCTGGAGGAATTAACAAGTTGTGGATAAAGAAAAAATTATTCTGTTATGTATATATTGCGAGAAGCTTATTAGAAGTGGAGGAATCAACCGGGTTAAATATTATTTGGCTGGAAAAGAAGGAGATATTGAGGTATATCGAAAGGTGCCAGTAGTAGTGAGACACTAATTTAATCAAAACATTGATGATCTTCGAAGCAAGAAAAAGAAAGAGAATTATAATGCTTGTGATGAAGTTGAAAGAGAATTTGATGAGATCAAATGTAATAAGATGTGACATCAACAAAAATCAAGGCTTTCAGCACTTAACTCTAGAAAAGAAAAACAACTCAAAGGATTACTCCTGAAACTCAACCAACTACCAAAAGTGTTCTCTAAAGCAAAGAAATTGTAGAGAAGTGTGATATTGCTATTGCGAAATGGATGAAGGATGCCTCTGTGCCATTTATTGATTCAACTTATTACTAGTCAATGATTGATGTTATTGCAAACATGGATGCAGGGTATAAAGGGCCAAATTATGGAAGAGTTCGTGGATATTTGTTGAGTAAATTGGTTGAAGATGTAAAGAAAATGATTGAAGATTATCGTGAGATTTGAAAACAAACTGGATGTACTATCATGGCCGATGGATGGACTATCGTTGTAGGCGTACTTTAATTAATTTCTTGGTTTATTGTTCTAAAGGAACTGTTTTTCTAAAGTCAATTGATGCTTCTCATATCTCAAAAACTGCTAATGCTTTGTTTAAATTGCTTAGGGATGTTGTATTATTTGTTGGTCTTAAGAATGTTGTACAAATAGTGATGGAAAATGCTACAAATTTTATTACTGCTGAAAGGTCGTTGGAATCTGAATTTTCTAAATTGTATTGATCTTCTTGTGCAGTGCATTATGTTAATTTGATGTTTCAAAATGTTAAAAATTGGAGAAAGTGAGTGAAGTTGTATCATATAAAGAAATTACTCCTTGAATATAATTTATAGATTGTTATTTTTATTGTGCTAAAGATATTTAGTACCAACAAATTTTATATTTATTTTTGTATTAGTTATTTTTATAATTTAAGACTTAATATTTATTAAAATGTTAGTGAAAATATGTATTTTAAATTTTAATTTTAAATTTTTAATAATTTTATATTTTTTATTCATATAAAACTGAATTAACTGATTCAACTAATAATTCACCAATTAAATCAGTGACACAATAACTCAATAGCATGACCGATTCAATTTCTAGTTTAATTTTTACCGCTATAGTTACATAATGAGGAAGCAAATTAATGGAAACACATGTCTAGTTTCCAATCTACATCTAAATTATTGGAAAGCTTTTCCAATAGTTTTATGCTATTATTTTTATTTTTTGATATTTTTAATATAACAAATTAAAAATTAATCTGTCAAACATCTGAATGTATTTAAAAATTTATTGTTGATTACTGAATTATTATATATATAATACGAAATTTAAGTTTTTAATATTTATTTAATAGATGAATAAACTGATTACTAGATTAATCTAAATGGGTTAGTTTACAATTTTACGAGTTTAAAGAATAAGCGTGAAGGAATATAATATATATTTAATTCCGTGCACCCTTCAAAGAGAATGAAATTGATAAATAATAAATTAATAATAACATGGGGCTAAATTATATATTATTGATGAATGCTATATTGAGTTGATTGGTGGTATCGTACCCAAAATAATAACGAAGTTCCAAGCATATGATAAATCAAATTAAATAAAATAGATGTTAATAATTAAAAGCATGAGAAAATTTTTTGGAACATTTAACCATCGATCAATCTGAAGAATTTTGGCGACGTAGTTTTAACTGTAGGCCCTACTGGTGAAGTTGATTGCATGGTTTGATCATCACGTAAAAAATATCAAATAATATGAATAGGTAATCACAGGATTTTTTTTTTGGTGACTAATCACAGGATTTAACCAATCTTATTTATACCTTTATGATGAGTGGATAGAGTTAACCTAGCTATTAAAATTATTGTTATATATTCATTAATACGTTTATTCCAAAAAAAAAAAAAAAAAAAAACCTTTGGAACTGTGAATTGTATGTATATAGATTTTTTTGTCATTTATATCATAAAATTGTTTATTTTATAAATTTAAGCTATTAGATAAAATAATATAAATAATTATAAAAAAATATTACGTACATACAAAAAATTAGACACTATTATTTATATATAAATATTGATTAACATTTTTTAATTAAATAATTTAACCACTAATAATATAATAATTAAATCTACAATAATAAAATAATAATTTTTTTATATTTAAGAGCAGAATAATAAAAAAATTTTATATACCAAATACATATCTTTATATATTTAAATTAATTAATAGTTTATTTTTAGTGTATATATAATATAATTTAATATACATTTATGATCTATCAGACTGAATCTTTGAAATCAAGTGTTGTGTTCATATTCCATCAGGAAAATATAATTAATTAATTACAGTTATGAGGAAACGTCGCTGTTATGATAAAGATAATGTATAATAATATTCCCCTTTTAGAGTATTCATGGTTTAAAAGAATATTTATCTTCCACACGAAATTAATAGCTCCAAAGAGCTTGTTTATATGCAGTGTTATTTTCTTTTAATAATTCTTTAATTATTGGCTCATTTGCTCAAAGATAAGTGTTCATTTACTTTTAATTCGTCAAGATCTATGAAGCATGGACACTTTGCTGAGTTATAGTGTTCGCGTGTCGGACATATTTCGGACACGATACTTACCGACACTCGTCCGACACGCGTGTTTGCTGTGTCCAACTGTGTCTTAATAAAAAATAAAAAATTTTTTTCCGGACACGTCTGGACACACCTAAATACCATCACATGTCCGCGTGTCCAGTCTTATTCTTAACATATATTCTTAAAATAAATTTATATATAGTATATATTATTATTTATTAAAACAAAAAATAATTAAAATTTTAATTTATATTTTAATATCAATAAAATATCAAAATATCATTACAATTTATCTAAAAAATACTTTATATTTTATATATATGCATGTCCCCGTGTCATGTAAAATTTTAAAATTCGCGTGTTGGCGTGTTCCGTGTCGTGTCCCGTGTCAGTGTCCGTACATCATAGGTCAAGATATTAAACTGCATAGCGATATACTTAACTCAGAAGCCCTCTCACGTTGTTGATTTATTATATAATATATCTATATAAAAAAAAGCATTATTGTAACATTTATCTCATTTAATTTAATCAATTTAAAGTTATTAATTTTAAAATTAATTAACATCATTGTATTTGAAAATTAACATGCATAATATTTTTCTCAATTTTACAGTTTCTAATTTGACTAAATTGATATTATAGGGGAAAAGTATTATTAGTTTAGCTGTTAAAAAAATGACATATATTATTAGTATAAAACTTTTTTATAATCATTTGGACACACTTGAATTGAAATTGTGATATATATATTCAATTTTAACTCCATTTCTCTTTTAGATTTGGAATTCGACTTGCTTTCGAATTTTAAATTGGATTTAATTTTGATTCAACACATACAAATTAAATCAATTTTGAAACCATTTAATTTTATATTATCATCCAATGTTTTGCCACAACAATTATTATAGGCAAAATTTTCATTCACTAATTAATTGTTTTGCCACAACAATTATTATAGGCAAAATGTATTATTATTATTATTATTATTATTATTATTATTATTATTATTATTATTTCACAAGTTTTTCTAACAAAAATATTAACCACAAAATTAAACGTAGCAAAATAATAAAATTGGTCACAATCAAATAATCAATTTTTTTTTTTTTTTTGCAACAGCATAATCAATTTTTTCGTAAACACTAAAATCTAAATACATATAGATTGATTAGTGCCTAAACTACATAGTGTATATGTAGCATAATTGAAAAAATAATTCGGTTAAGTATATAAAACTTTTTACTTCATAATCGAACTATCGTCAATCTAATTCTATTTACATTTTAGTGGCTAGAAATTTTGGTAATTAGCATGAGGTTGCAAGTTCGCACCTCATTATCACCATTGTAAAATTGAGTATTAATAAAAATGAGAACAATTACGTAGAGACTTGAATTTAGGATCATGTTTGCATAAACCATAATTTCACGTTCACATTTCACATTGATTTTTTCCTTTTCGTTTTCTTTTGTGGGAACAAACAATGATTCATATTCAAAAGATAAATTAGTCGTCAAATTAAATTATCAACTTCAATGATACTGTGGAAAGTGCGTGATGTAAATTTGTATATTACTCACGCTTCTTTCCTTTTTTTTTTTTCCCCCTCTTTTTTCAAGCCATCTACTACCAAAAAACACACACACACACACACACACACACCAATTTCTATCTATGTATTATGTAATTCATGATATATAGCATCTTTCTAAATTTTGTCATGTAAACTCAAAATATAGAGCATTTTTGTTTTCAAAATTAGCCAAATTACAAAAAACTCATGCACAACTAACTATTTTTAATAATGTTTAGTACTGCATTAAAAGAAAAAAAAAAAAGTAAAGTTAATTAACTGGTGATGCAGCATGAATATAAAATTAACCTTTTAAGATCTTTGTTCCTCAAGTTCCAGAGACAACTCCAACTTTTGACTGTCCCTTTGAATGAGCAAGGTTACCTTATCTCCTACATTGTACTCATCCAATGCTTTCAGTAACTCTCCTTTGTTCTTCACCTGCCAACACCAAAAATACCAAATTCATGAGTCCCTTTTCTATGAAGGAATTTAGGTAGTGTTTGGTTATTAGGGATGACAATGGAACAGGGCGAGACGGGTATTTAAGTACCCATACCCGTCCTGAATACCCACACATTGTCCCATTTCCCGCCCCATTACCCACGGGTATCTTAAGTT
The DNA here is from genome assembly GCF_059453495.1 of Arachis ipaensis. NCBI lineage: Eukaryota > Viridiplantae > Streptophyta > Magnoliopsida > Fabales > Fabaceae > Arachis > Arachis ipaensis. Next base: position 139,895,626 of record NC_142435.1, on the reverse strand, counting down.
TTGCCCCGTACCCAAACCCACAGGTATATATACCTGCCCTGTCCCGTCCCGCCCCGAAACCTAATTGATTTATAGTTTTTCTTCTTAGAAAAATCTATAATATGAAGAAGATAAACAAATTGAACGAAAATAATAAATAAAGTTCCAAACATGATTAAGTACTTCGAAACATAACTAAGTTCAAAGATAATCCTAAATTATTCACAACACATAGTATATAGAAATAACCAGGTCTTACACATGAATAACACACATATATACTGGCAGAGTGGGGTGGGTGATGGGGCGGGACGGCCATTACCCATACCGCCTATACCCAAACAAAAATAATTTGGTCTTACTCAAACCCACGCCATACCCAGTCAACCGTTGAAAATATCCACCCCCGTTCAGGGCGGGGGAGGACGGGTCGATCCAACTTGTCATCCCTATTGGTTACTGACTTCAAGGCAAACAAAGTTACTTATTGGAGACAAAAACATGCTTATAGAAAAGGATAGAAACAACAAACTAAAATTGTTGATCAAGGAAAAATTTTTAAGATAAAAGCTTTGATTTCCAAACTACGTAGACTACATTTTCATTCTGTGTTTTAGATAGAAAGAAAAAGATTAAGGGTGCGTTTGGTTTATTTTGCATTCTTTTAGATAAAACAAACTGTTTTATCTTTTTCCTTCACAAAATTCCGAAAACAAAAAACACTACAAATGAAAAACAGATAATGAAAATGCAAACCAAACACATATTTCTATTCTCACTTTTAAGAAGAACAAAAACACAAGAATTTTCTGTTTTGGGATGGAAAACTTGTTTATCTCTCTATCTCCACAACCAAATGAGTTTGTGTCAATTGTCTTTGTATCTCTATTTAAGAGCCAAAATTACAGAGTTAGAAATACAAAAACAAGGCCAGATATTTTTCACTTTGGGGAAATATGGAAAATACAATACTATTTTGTCTCTACAACAAAAATAGTGACTTTGTCGCCGCCTTCACAACTGAACGAGTTTTTGTGTCTAACTGTCTCTGTTTTTCTAACTTAGAGGTTGCGTTTAGATTCTATCCTTGCGACAGAAATACAAAGGCAGAAGGATATTTTCTATTCCTACTTGCATGAAGTACAGAAAACACAAGAATTTATCAATTTACTGTCTGTGGAGATAAATTTTGTCTGACCCTATCTCTACAACCAAACGAGTTTTATATTTATTGTCTTTGTATAAAACAAGATAGATAAATATAAAATGAAAAGTTCGGCATTCAAAAGAGGATGATTTTAACAGTTTCTGCAAAAGACGGCTCACCGGCTTATTGTCAACTGCAACAATGATGTCTCCAAGGACTATATTACCAGCAAAGCCCCTTGTTGTCGGGTTTAGCCCAGCTTTTTCGGCGACACTATTTTTAGGAACCTGGAAATGTAAGTTCTACACCGTTAAAGCATGATTCAGAAGCAAATATGTATAAGAAAAACAACATATCATGGATTACCTGAAGAATAAGAGCGCCATTCCGGACATTAAGTTGATTTGCAATCAAGTCTGGTGCTATATCAACATTCAAACCAGCTCTGACAACCTTAGAAAGAGATAATAATCAACATCAAGAAGCAAGAAATATTTTCATAACAAAGGTATCTTTACCAAGATTGTTTGTGTGCTTGTCTATGTTTCTGCAAACTACTTACTTTTCCAAATTTAATCAGTTGTGGAACAATTCGAAGAACGGTTGAAGATGGGATTGCAAATCCAACACCAGCTGATGTTCCTGCAACACCAACAAAAAAGGCTATAAAAGAAGCATTTAGAGAAGTGCAGAAACTGGAACTTAAGCAGCCACTTTTTTATGCAAAGGAATTAATAGACCGGCAATGTGATAGGTGAAAAGAAATTGAAGGTTTTAGTCAACTGAACCAAAACACACATCCTCCTTATGTAGGTCAGTCTATTTTGTTCTTATTTTCATGGTAACAAAGAATGGAGGAAAAATGAAAAGAACAAGACAATGACAACTTGCCCGTCTGAGTAAATATTGCGGTATTAATCCCAATTAAGCGTCCTTTTGAATCCAGAAGTGGACCCCCGCTGCAACAGACAGAAAAGGCAAGAAAATCAGGGTGTTATGTGGCAGCAACTAGGGAATGGAAAGCATACAACTTTGCTGGGTGAAATGAACCGGAAGGGACAGACTATGGAATCAAAAAATGATGCATTCCTAATTCAGATGTGGAAAGGATCCAAGTGTAACCTGTTCCCGGGATTTATGGCCGCATCAGTCTGAATACCACCACCAATTGTTACACCAGTTTGGCTGAAGATGTCTCGGTTAAGTCCACTAATAACCCCAACCGTGAGGGTGTGATCAAAACCAAATGGGTTTCCAATTGCCAAACATTGCTGCCCGACTTTCAGAGACGATGACTGCCCCGCCTTGATAGGCCTTAAAAGATCCACAGGGGCTTCTACCTGTATTTGTAAGGTTATGATTTATGAATCTACAGGTGATATATGCATGAAAATAATAGACATTTAGATGATGATATTATAGTATTCAAAAGTAAAGTATGATTACAATCATAGGGTTTAGGGAGTTGGATTGCTTCAAGAGGAACACAAGGGACTAATTACTAATAACCCCAGGTTGAGGGTTGTCTTATTTAATTTAGCCGAACGTCAATCTTACATCACACCAACAAAATCGAAGTATATACAGACAAAATCTTCAATAGTATTTACTTTATTAACAAAAAAAGCAACTGTTATAAACTAATAACTTTTACTGAACACACAAGGAACATGAAAGAACTTGGAAAAAGAAAAATTATAGACAATTTTAAAGTTAAATTATCAGTTAGCGATTAAAAAGTAATACATTAAAGTATTGATAAAAACAAACAAATATAGGATCCGATATAATCCCAGCAACCATAACAGTAGCAAAACATAATCCAACATGGAAGCAAAATATTCTGATGGATAAGATATAGCATCCAACAAACCATAATTTTAATGGAAAACTCTATTGATTGGGAAATAAATACAGAAAGTGAAAAAGAAATCATGCCTTCAAGACAGCAAGATCCTTCAACCGATCAGCTCCAACAAGTTTACCCTCAAAATTCTTTTGTACCCTTAAAGATGTAAAAAACCATAATTATTTAGTTGGCAGAAAGAAGTACATGAAAATAAATAAAGTCTCCATCCTCACCCTTCGGATGCTAGAATATTAACTCGTGCAACAACCTGACCAGAGCTTGGGTTTCTTGAAAGGGCATTACCAATTACTGAATGATAAAATAACAGAAGAATCAGAAATCCATTCCAAACATGAAATGTGTCCCAGTGTGTGCATGCAGTATGTGTCTGGAGCATAGTCAACATGATAGTCAACCAGCAGAACAAGGAGAAAAGAGAAAAATCATACAATACCCAAAAGCCGAAAATTTTCAATGAATCCATGCTATTGTGCTGAAAATTCATGTTCAAGTTAAGAAGAGCATTTAGTTGTGCTTAAACAAGAAAAGACTTTGATCCATGTAAAAGAAACTTTATGTTCGTTCATATCTCACTAAACTCTTAGAGAAGAGAACTAATGCTGAATGCATATATATTACTAACGCTTAACATATATGATACTTTCTTCAGTAATTCTCACCATGATAATTCGTCACAATGTGGCCTTCCTCGTCCCACACAACTCCAGAACCATTTCCTTCAGGAATCTGGACGCATGAATAACAAAGAAACAAATAAATAAAGATTTTTTTTAAATAAAAAGGGATGAAGTACATGATTCAACTCCTATAAACATGTAGGCCAATAGAAAAGCTTATAATTCGTATAAGCTAAAGATAATATAAGATGAATAAATGAGAGAGTCCTTGATATCCTTAAATTTTGACACAAATATTAGTACTAAAGTATGAAATTACCTCAACCGCCCCAGTTATATTAAGTTGAGGACGCAATGTCACATCAAAGATGTTAACAACGGAGTACGTGTTGCTTTCAAATAGTTGGACAATTCGATCCTGCCAATCACAACAAATTGGATTAAGTTACCTGGAATACCACTATGAAAGGGTAAAAAGCATGCACAATCACAATAGACAAAGGGCAGCTACAGCCGAAAGCTGACCTCAACCGGAAAGAGCGGACCAGAAGAAACCACAGGAGGAGTCACTTGTTCAAGTGTCACCAATGGGTCTCCCAAAGCTAGGGCTGTACATTTACAATTTATGTCTAATGAGAAATTTTGTGGTAAATATCAAATACTAGTGAAGACTTCTACTAAAGAATTTAGCATATGAAAAAAATAGAACAAAGCTGATGTCTGATGAATTTGAGACAGTTGTTCCAGTATCTCTCATAGTCAGGGATGAAAGAAAGCAAGGAAAGAACGAAAAGAGAGGATGTGATTTGACTACTAAAAACTTCGTATATTGACAATGCCTTTCGAATGTGTATTCATGACTTGAAGGGTAATTATTGATGGCATATTACAGTTATTAATTTTAATACTATTGTTTATTCATGGCTCCATGCAACAATCTAAGAATAAAAAAATTGAAATAAACTTCTATGATAAAAAGAAAATGACAAGCTTCTATGCATTGAACAAGCCATTCCAAATCCAAGTTCAAAAAGTTATAAAAGTTTCCAAATTCCCTTTCCAACATTCAATCAAACAGGTGGAATGCAAAAAAAGCAGAACCGTGCGAACCTGACAAATACCTTGAAGAATGGAAACATGAATACATTGTCAAACTCGCCATCAACACGCGCCGCGTCGGCGACAAATGAATTTTCCTCAGCATTCCATCAAAATCCTGAGCTTCATCTTCACCAATCCTGCATAAACACAAAAAAAAAAAAATTACAATCTCACCCATATAAGAAAACCAACAAACCAACAACAAAAATGCAATCTAATAGCCAATAACAATGACAAGGATTCAAACTTTGAAACCAATGTAACAACAAGAAACCACACACAAACACACCCAGTTGCAAATTTGTAATTTTGAAACCTTGCGCAGTAAGGTACCTTGAAATGGAGATAGGTTGGGACTGAACGGCGTCGTTTAGGAAGTGTTGTTGTTGGGAGTGAGAAGAACACACAGAGGACATTCCATCAAAGAAAAGCTCACGGCGACTGAGAACAGTGGTTCTTGTTTGTGATGTTGGCACCGCCATTCCCACACACCAAGAATTGCATGCTGAAACTATTTTCATGTTGTTTCAAATTCTGAACAAAAAGAGAAGATTTTTGTGAGGGAAGTGAAGGAGATAAGGGATTATGAAGAGAAATGAGAGTGCGAGTGAAAGAGAAGGAAGTGTCAACTAACTTTCTACTGAGATGACAAATGCCTCATCGTTTAACTTCCGACATAGTCTTCAATTTACTGCTTTGCCAATTCCAGATTTTTTTGTGGCCCACCCATCACACACAATCTTCAATTTGCTACTCTTCAGTGTCCCATTCTTGAGATGAGATAGATACACGTAGGCATTTTATTTACGTATTACAAATTAAAAATGATTGAATACTTAACCTGGTCCTGGTAATAATTTTGAGATCTTCAAACAGAAAAAATATTTTTTTTTATTTTTGATATTTAACTTTGTGAGAGTGATTAGTTTTTATGTCAATAATCTCTCACCAAAATATACTTACATGTTCGAATCTCTTCTTCTGCATGCAGCAACCTATTGACCAGCGATAAATCCTTAAATAGAACTCATTAGAAACGTTAATCACTAATATATCCTCTATTTATTTTTTAAAAACAAAAATAATTTAAAAATTACTAATATTTCTTAGTTTTACATAGGGGTGTTCATGGATCGAATCGTATCCGCAGATCCGCGGTAAATATATTGGATCTGATCCGAAAATTGCGGATCGGATCGCGGATATCTACTCTACATCTGCGTATCCGATCCACGGATCCGTAGATCCGCACTATAATAATTAAAAAATAAATAAATATATATGTTTGGTATTACTTGTTTGTATGTTTTAGTTAGTAATTATTATTCATATATTGTATTATTTTATTTTTGTTATTTAGAGAGAGTTTGATTAAAAATATTTTAAGAATAAATAAGTTTAAAAGTACGAAAGAAATATTTTTATCGAATTTTTTTACATAAAAATATGATTAAAAAGAAAAAGTTTAATTATGCGGATATATCCGATATCCGATATCTCGGATCGGATCGGATCCGATCCGACACTAAAAAGTGCGGATATCATATCCGATCCGATCCGATAGAAATTGTGCGGATCAGATCGAATTTTCGGCCATATCCGATCCGATCCGATTTGCGAACACCCCTAGTTTTACACAATAAATTTAGCTAATGTATTTAAAAAAGGTAATATAAAAATAAAAAGTTAAAAACTAAACGACTTTGATAATTATCCTTAAAAAACAACAAAATTTTCAACAAAAAAGAATTTGTTAATCTTAGTTAATTTTTAATAGATAAATCAACAGTTTAACATGCCATGTAGACTTATTCCATTAATATCAATAGAAAATATTGATAGAAGTACTAATCAGTTTCATAAAAATAAAAATTAAGGGCAGGAAATGGTATTTTTTTTGTTGAGAATTTCGTTATCTTTTGAAGTAATTGTCAGGACAGTTTAGCGTGTGTTTTTTTAAAGTGAAAATACATACACCTGTGTCTAAGTGAAGATAATAGTTGAGAGTTACTAAATAATAATTTAGATATATATGTTGTTAACGAATTATAGTTTAAATGACATAATCTCTTTATTCTTATTTAGAGGTCTCGGATTTGAGTCTCAATCTTAATTTTAGAAAAAAGAAATTAGATAAATATATTAAATTATTTAACAATTTTTATTTAACAATTTCACATAAAAATAGTAGCACATGAGTTTTTATCTTTTTTAAATATAAAATATACGTTAAAAATATATAAAATGATATATTAGATATTTTATATATATTTTTCTCTATTTTAAAATAAGTGTGGTTTTTACTTTTTAAATTTATTAAAAAATTAATATATCGAGACAAATCCTTTACTCAAATATATTAATTTTTCAATAAATCAAAAAAATAAAAATAACACTTATTTTAAAACGAAAGGAATAACATCGTAATTTTTAATTTAAATGATTAGTGATTAAGAAAATGAGATAATTTATTAGAAAAACCAAATCAATTTTGTAATTCATGAGAAGTTATGAGAAAAATTACGTGCTTTCAAAATAGTTATTAAGTAAATTGTATAAGAGATTAAATGTGTGTTTCAAATCAAACACTTTGGTATTTAACAAATGCGTGTATAGTTTGAGTGTTTTCTATTTTTATTTATAAATTCGTAAAATTCAAATAATGTTATACATACAATTTTTTTTGTAAACTTAATCTAATTAAGTTAGTGTAGCATCAACAAAAATTATTCTCATTCTTCTCACCCGAATTTTATTATTCAACTTGGTTAAACTTGATTAAAAAAAATTATACATGTAACATTTTTCTTTTAAATTTTGGGTGAGCTATCTTATTTTTGAATTATTTGAACCAGTAAAAAATTATTATCATTTTTTATAAGAGGTATTTACAGGCAACTTCTTTTTTCATTTTTAAATGTCATAATGAAAAATGAAGTATTAAAATTTTTAGTTGTCATGCTGCCATGTAATAATCCGTAATCTATATATCTAACTAATTTAACAATTATAAATTACCACCTAGCAATAATATGTAATCTATATCGTGTTTCCCAAAGTAACTATTGATCGTGTTGAAGAGTTATTTTATCAATAAATTTGTCTTTAGTTTAGAATAACAAAATGATAATATTAACCTATGAAAACTATCCCTAAAAGGAATGACAGTTCTCCCATGAAGCTGTCAACAAGAATTACATTGAGTGGACATAAATTTGTCAACCATGAATCCATAAACCACAAGACACACTGATTGTTACTAGCAGAGATTTTGATCAGCACCAAATCAGTGAGAGAACAAAAGTGTGACTAGCCTACATTAAAATTGAGCTTCTCAAAAAACAAATAATCCCTTATCAATTATCATAAATACTACAAACTACTGAAAACTTCCTTGAGCCTTTCACAAACGGCTCTCCTGTGAAATTTTAAATTACAACTAGATACAAAGTCCTAACCAAGAAGAAAATAAGCATTATAACTCTCCCAGTTAGAATCATATCCCATCTCAGGGAATAAGCCATCAGCAACATCAGTGATCATTTTCTCATGTGAATGTAGGACTAACATATATAAGTTAGAAATTAAAGGGTTTCTAAGGAATGGATTAATGGCTCTTCCAAGCATGTCCACATCAGATAACAGCTTTTTGGCATCATTATTTCCAGACACAAGGAAAATGCAGTTTGAGAGGGCATAGAAACCAAGTAAATTTGCATACAAGGGCAAAAATGCATCTTTATGGTTACCCAAGCCTCCTAACCAAACATTACTTTCCTCTTTCCCAAGATGTTCTTCAGCATACCACACCAGTTGATGGAAGAATCTCATCCTCCATCCATGTAAATAACTCCTGAATTCATCTTTGTGGGCCCAAGACTTCAAAGTAGGTAGGCTTTCCATGTTGGAGCAACAAATTTGGCTGATCAACAGCTTCTCTTCATAATGATTGTCAATCTCCTTGTCGAAAACCTGCCTCACAAGATCTCCTTTAGGTGCTGCTACATAGCTTGCAGCATGTAATACCCATTGACAAAGGTAATCAAAGTAATCAATCCAGTGACCAAAGATGGAAGATAGGTGGTCGAAACAGAATCTTATGACCCTATCGACTTGGGTTGGAACTGATCCAGAGGGATAGCTCCTGCTTAATCCTTTTGAAGTGAAACACTTTTGAACATCTAAAGAAAGTCTCAATCTAACAGAGTCATCTTCATCCTCCAGAAGCTTGATGCATGTGAACCATGCATCCAGTACTTGATGAGCATACAAATTTGCGGCTTCATTTTTCACAAAACCAAGAGATGAAGTGCCTGAGGGAACATGGTTATTGACAACATGCGAGCCGACAAGTGCAGCCTGCTCAAGCAAACCAGATGCTATCAAGGATTCAGCAGCTGCCTTGCGCATACTTGCTGGTTCAGACGATGAACTACATTGTTTAATCATGTTACAAAAGTAAACAATGGATTCAAACAACCAGACAAGCATTTCCTCGTTATTTACAAGTTTCTCCATTCCTTCATTAAATAGAACAGAACTTGCAAATAACATGGTAATTCTCTTGGTACATACTCCCAAACAGCAAACAAGGGTTTCTCGAGTCTTTGCATGTCTTATTTGCTTGTACATAGAAACTAAATCATTCCAAAATTGAAAGAGAGTCTCAAAGTCCATTTCACCAACATAAGTTGTGCCGGTGCATTTGCCACCTCTTGCCTTTTCAAACTGCAGCAAATTCCATGCTACAAGGATCCTCAAGATGTAATATTTACATTTATGGTGTTTCTCTAATGTCAAGATCTTCACCAATGTTCCATGAAGGTTTGCTTCAGCCCAAAGCTGAAAATCCCTGATGTCCTTACTAGAAAGATCATAGACATTACCTCCAGAATCAGCTGCTTTTAGGAAATTCAGCAGCCATTTCAGTGTTGCAAGTCGAACTTCATATGCCGAGTCTGACAAGCAGTGAATCAACCTATCCAAAAGACTGGCAGAAACGTTCTCTGAGTCATGTTTATGCAACATTTTTGAACTGGGAAGAGAATGTTTCAGTGACGAATGGATTACTTCTTGCTCATCATTGGATGCTTGGAACAAACAGCTAAAATAGGAAATGGCTGCTTGTTCACGAAGTTCAGCAACTGTTGGGTCATAATATGGCAATCCATTGGCCTCTAAATCTAAGCATTCCGCAGATAATTCTAAAAGCAGGTTGCGAATGGGATAAAAATGTTTTGTTATTTGGCATGTTCTTGCGATGCTAAGCATTTGATCCAGAACCTTTAAGAATGTTTCATTAAGGATCGGGCAAGGGCAATGATTAGGCCTTGCAATAAATGACTTAGATATAAGTACTCGGATCAATTCACCAATTATATGATCTTTCTTTGAGTTATCAGCAAGATTTTTACAGTTTATATCCAACAGAGAACTCAACTGCAAGAGAATTCCATGAATGGAGTTGAAAGAAATCTTATAGGAACCATTATTTGTACATGGTTCCTTTGCAGAAGTAGCAGATTTGTCTGGGTTCTCTATGCAGGGCAACTCAGAAGCAATATTTAGAAGCACTGATCCCAATTTCTCATTTGACACCAGACTCGTTAGAGCTCTAGATGCAAGTACACGAACACGTAAGTTGCTTTGGGTTGAACATCTCCTAATCCAAGGCATGAACAGAAAAGGATCTAGATTATCTCCTGTTTCACCAGCTATTGATGAAGGCTTGAGCCTCGATAAAAGAATCAGAATAGGACACAAGCTTGGATGCAGATTGTTTCCCTGGTTCGATACCAAGTCTCCTGAAGATGCAGGGCCCAGAAACTCTGTTGCAACTTCCAGTTCATTGAACATAAATGAATGCAGTGATGGGTACCTTGGACCAAAAACAAGTTAAAAGTCAATAATTGTCAACTTTTACTGTTTAATAAAAGTAAACTATTCATACAATATCTGAAAATACATACTACTATACTAGTAATTGATGGAGCTACAACTATTGAATGTAAACCTGAACTTGAGAAAACGAACCCATAGGCCCGTGAACCCATGTTTTCATCAAAATATTTCCAGAACTAGTGTCAACATTATCTTTATTGTCAAAAAAAAATTTATAAATAAATGGCGTTCCCTCTGTTTGTCTACCTTTTATTTCATAATACCAGATTCCTTTCACATAATAACACCAAGAAGTTGGTCCCAACTGCAGTAGTTGCCATATTTGTTACTTTTGCTTCCACCGAAAAGGGTATTTTATGCTTTAGCTAACATATTTTGCAAAATAGATATTCGAAAAGTAACAAATACACCATAAAGTTCTTGCGGACTAAATAATGAAAATGATTAACTCAAAAAGTAAAAGTCCCAAAAATCTGGGGAAAAAGTAGTGAAGAGCAATAAACAAATTTTCCTCCTGTAAAAACATTAACATTAAATGGATTGAGTTGTACAGAGGAAATAGAGTGATCAGATCCAAAAGTCAAAGTCATACCTATGAAAAAACTCGAGCCCAGTTATTGCACGTCGAGCTGATTCTCGTTTATGAACATTGAGAAATCCAATCATGCGGCGAACCAAAGCGGTAAAAGCCAGGCAAGCACTATTTCTAATCTCCCAGTATTGTGAAGAGAAAGACCGAATAGACAAAATCAAAGCCTCAGCAGCAAAACCAGATGTATCGGTAGCCAAGTTAGTATCATTGAATGCAGCTCTTAGAACATTAAATGCATGTACTGTAGGAATGACACCCTCATCTCTGATCTTTGATGACACCTGGCTCACATTTCTTTCAGCAGAGTGTGCAGATTCATTTTTGTTCATTGAACCATTTGACTTGCAAGGGTCACCACTTAAGCAATCAGTTTCTATCTGATTCAGCATAGACCCACTAGCTACATCAATAAGCCACCTTAATGCTCGTGGGAGAAGCTTCTTTGGAGTTCCTTCTGGCTCGGAAAGAAATAGAGCAATAAATGCAGCAGGTATTCCAGCACTTCTTCTTAGCAAATCATCCACTGTTTGTCCTTTGGCTACAGTTCTTTGCATAAGTTGTTCCATCCAGGACTCTGTCAATCTACAAAGTCTGAAAAGGAGAGATACATTTAAGAAGTAGCAAAGATATACTATCTATGAAAACATTATTTGGTCATAATGATATAACCATCCTCAATTAAGACAAGCAAATGTAATCTATTCATGATACAGAATAAGGAACATGACAAAGCCAATAATCTTAATTACTTGTACAAGGGTATGACCTCTAACAAGATTGTAAACAACAATTTCACAACTGATTATCATACACATTTTCTACATCATGTTAACCTACGATGTTATAAGTGAATAAAATAGAAATATGATTTGAAAACCTAACTGCATCAATATTTATCAATAGAGTAAGGTAATAAAGAATCACCATAAAGCCACCAACTTGAGGCATTCATTGTAATATGTTAGTTTTAATATTTTATCTTGATAGGCCAAGCATGCTAATGATTACTAAGGTTCTAACAAATTCATTCTAATATGTTGAGTTCTCGGTGTTCACTTGACATGAACGATAAGTAAGGAATATGGACCAAAAGAATGCAACATCATAAAGTATTTAATGGAATAAATAGAACAATAAGAGTATACCTTGGGTCATTAGAGCAAAGTAAGCGATTGCAAAGAGCTGTGAACCCAGCCCTCGTCTTGTCAATTGCACCATTGTGCTTCATTTTCAATAGGACTTCTAAAAAGTGATTCCCAATTTTTTCAAGTTGTTCCAAATCAAGCACAGAATCAGATGAAAAACCAGCAGCATTAACAGAAGATTTGTCAGACTCGGATAACTCTGAAGAAGCACTACTTGGCAATGGTACCTTTCTTATGACAGTCCCCAAAAGAAGGCTCACCTGAGGAAGAAAACATAGTGAAACAACAATTGGGATCCGAAAAGAGAAATTTAAAGTTATACATCATAGAATATACAATCCTCACTCAATTCTTGTCTGAAAAGAAACAGTATTAACAAGTAAATTTTGTGTTGTTGGTATCTTCCCAGAATACTTATTAATAAATAATTAGCAATAAAATTAGAAATATATTCATGTTGTGTTAGCTTTTTCAAGAACTTGTAACTATTATAATAAAAGGAAAATAAAATTTCCCTTAAAGTTCATGTTATGTACCTCTTTCATAGCCAACCAGCAACCAACCATAACAATCTGTTCTGAAGATCTGGCAGCATGGGAGGGCTTTGAATTATTATCATTTTCAGATGAAGGCATGTGTTCATGCTCATCATCTGGTATCTCTACCAAAAGATTATCATCATCACCCATATCATCCATGTCTTCAGGAAGATACCAAGCATCTGCAGACACCACCCATAGTGACAACGAAGTTATCCGCATTATAAGCTCCAACAGCCTTTCCAACAAATTTCTCATCTCTGCTATGCTAGACAATGCCACATCAGAATTCCATTCCAATTCCTCAAAAGTATAACGTAAAGCTAGTAATACACCATGAACAAAGCTGTTCTTGCATGCTTTAGAAAGATCTTGTTCTCCGTCTCTCACAACAGCATCCAACCAATCAACCATTGATTTCATATAAAGTATCACAGGGTTCCTGAATGTACCAGACTGATTAACCTCATTTACCAATTCAGATTTTGAACTTAAATGGATGACATTAAATGAATCTTCAATTGAACAACCTAGCTCCAGTACATACTTCCTAAATATAAGCCGTAAAGTTAGAGCTCCAGCATCACTTTCCCTTACACGTGGACTGCAAACTAATTTCATAGCCCAGTCAATTACCTGCTTCAGCATGGCTTCACATGAAATTCCAGGAAGTGGGTTTGGAAAATCAAGTAATATGCGAAATGAACTCTCACGCAGCCTGTCCCAACTATCAACAATTGAGCCAACTAACAATAGAGTTGAATCAGATGAAGTCACTCCCTTACAGTAAGGATAGAGATGATTTCCTGAGAAAGAACTGTTAAAGTTCTCACTAGCTGATGGCTTCATAGACCAAGTATTTATCATAGTCAAGATGAGATCCATTGCCATCATTTTTCTCTTGTAAGGGGCAGAAGGATAGCATGAAAAAAATAAGAAACCACTCAACCACCTCATAAAGTGAAAGAGATCATCTGCTCTTTTAATTGTCAATTCCTTGTTCCCATTTGAAGAAAGAACTTTGTTACAATTATTATGCTCAAGGGGGATCCAGTTTCCTTGCTTTAGTTGTCTCTCCAGGGCTGTTCGAACCCTAGAGAAGAACTTACGAAACAAGCTGTTCCATTTCATCTGAAAAGCAGTGGAGCAACACCTCATATTCAAAGGTACAGCTTCCTTCATTAGAGTTAGCTCTAAATGAGAAAGAAGACTTGCTGTCTTCGGGTTTAAGAAAAGAGTCTCAGCAGCATCTACACGTAGTGACTCATCAACATGTGTCAATGCATTTACTAGCCACTGAACAAGGATCTTAACATGTGTACCCTTTATGCAAACAAAAGCATGTTTTTCTACTCCCATCTGTTCCTTTTCGTCAGGATTCTCACACCAATCAATATCTCCTTCAACCAAAGCAAGAGACCTAGATACCTTGAGCAATGAAACTAGAATTGCAATTCTCTGTTCAAGATTCAATTCCATATTTCCACAAACATGCTCGGGACATTGCAGTCCACTTTCATCCCCACTTGGCCCAACTGAGATGAATGAAAGCATAGGAAATATACTATCCACATCCACTTCTAGTAAAACTGGAAGTGCATAAGTATTTAAATTGGAGCGAAGTTTTGAGAATCCAGAAGCTAGTCCATAAAGAATTGGGCGAAGGCAAAGACCTCTATAGGTAGCATACCCACCTTCAATGCCATCAGTCTCCCAACATTCATCACGCAAATATTCAAGGAAACACTTGAGAAATGATGTGGCAGCACAGCAGACATCATCATCTACATATGCATGTACGGTATCAAATAGCAGGTCAGGGCTCATATTCAACATTTTCTTTGCTCCCAACCTCTTGGTTAGCAATGCTAAGGGAACATATCTTCCCTTACATCTTGACCCCAGGGAAAGAAGATCTAATGCAATCTTCTGTAAGAACTTGTTAATTTTCTCACTACCCTCTGACTTACAAAGAGATGACTGAATGTCTAAGAATAGATCAAAAATGAGATGAACTTGTTTCACTGTTTGACTTAAAGGATCTTCTAAGTTGTTCCAAATAATTCTAAGTATTCGCATGCCCATTTCCTCAGGAATAGGATCATAGTCTCCTGAAAGATCAGTAAGATTTGACAATATTGATGTTTTTATTTGTTGCAAACATATTTGCATCACAGTCAAGGCATGAAAATTGAAATGGCTATCAACAGGATTCTCGCAATACCTGCAGAGCTCAGGCAAAATCCCATCATACAATATAGTCTTGATAGTTCTTTCCTCAAAATTCTGAACCTCACAGCCACCATCCATGGACACAAAATGAGTGTTAAGCAAGTCCCTAGAAACCGCGGTAAGAATCCCTCTTATGAGACAAAGCCTACTTAGCACAACAAGACTACACATTTCATTGTAGAAATCGCCCTTACAAGGAATCTTTCCAGTGGCATTGCTAAACCCACTGCCGCAATCAACCCTGGAATTCAACACCTTTAAGTTAAAAACACCATGAATCAACACCAATCCAAGCTCCTGCGAGCTCAAGCACACCTGAAGGGCAGCACAGAGTGCCACCCCAGCAGCCACAAAGCAGTCCCGTGAGAATGCCGACGACCTCAAAACACTCAAAAGAACACTAACAACTCTCTCCACAACACCCTTACGATCACAATTCCCATCACCAGCACCATCACTGATTTCCCTAAACTTATGAGGAAACTTCTGCAGCAAGTAATACAAACAAGACAAACCCTCCTGGCACTGCTCCATGACAATAGGGGAAGGCCTAGCCCACCCATCACTGGTCTCACAAAGCACACTCTCCAAGCCACACACCACATCCCAACCCACCAACACAGCACACTCCTTCACCACATCAACCAAGTACCCCAACTTGGGCATCCCCAGCACCGACAGCACCGCCCTTGAGGCCGCAAACCGGCTCCCCTTGTTGCCGCCACCGGCAGCATAATCCTCGCAGAGTTTCTTGAAGCATCCAGCAATAAAAGGGCACCAAGTTTTCTCCTTGGCTAGCACAGAGACAAGAGTCCGGTGCAAAGGCGCGGAATTTTCTAGAAAGAGGAGCTCCAAGTAGAGTGTGGAAGCTTCTAGAAGAGCAGGGTGGTGGTGGTGGTGATGATCATCTTGAGGAAGGGATTGGAGGAGATGGGAGAAAGAGGAAGCGAGGTGTTTGGAGTGGGAGAGTTGGGAGAAGGTGGAGGAGAGGGTGGTGAGTTGGAGGAGGGTGGTGTGGAAGTTGGAGAAGAGGGGGTTGGGGAGGACGGAAGAGAGTGCGGAGAGGAAAGAGGAGGGGAAGGTGACGGCGCTGTAGGTGTAGCGGTGGCGGTGCTGAAGAGCACGCCACTTCGCCGATGACATGTTCGATGAAATGCCTCAATGAACAAGAGAATGATTGGGACAAAAAGGTAATTAGGTAAAGAGGGTTTTGTTTTGTGGGTGGTGGCGCCGCAGAGAGAGGGATTAGGGATAACCGGTCTAGGGATACGAGAGAGACTGAGAGAGACTCCAATTGGCGCCTTCACTTGTTTAATTGTTTTCTACTTTTCTTTTTCTCTTTAGTTTTTTTTCTTTTTTTTTCTAATAATAAAAAATTAGATTCTGAAAAATTTTGTAATAGATTTATAAATTCTTAAAATAAAACCAAAACTCCTGGAAAAACAAATTCTCAAAACTTATAAATTCGTCATAATTTTTTTTTAATGTTCTTGGTATTTTTGTTCGAAATATGTAAATCTATTGAAAATTTTCAAGTTTATTTATGATAATTAAATTGTATCAATTTTACGTTCAATATTTTAAAAACTAATTTGCAGTCAATATTTAATATAAAAAAATAAAACTCTTAAAAATAATAACATTAAAAATCTAATTAAAAATACTTAAAATTTAAATTTAACAAAAGTTCGTTTTTAATAAATTTTATATTAAGTTTATTTGATAATTTACTATAATATTAACTGAAATTAATTGTCACTCTATAGTGTTGCTCTCTAAGATATTATCAAATGCGTATACTATGACCAATATTTGACAACATTTAAAACAATTAGATGTAAAATCGATATTTATAAAGTTTGGGATAAAGTTGATAAAATTTAAACATTAGGAGTAAAAATGAAAAAGCTTTTAAAAGTTATAGATATAAGATTATTCGGATAGACAGTACCGTATTTTAAGTAAAGTATATCTATATCTATGTGTTATATTTTTTATAGGTTAGCATTTTATTGTTGATTTTTTAATTTCATTTTAAATTTTAAAAAATAATTATGTAATATTCTATTTTTCTAAAAAAATCATTATTTTCATTTTTATTAATTTTTATTCTTTATTACTAAATATTCAATTCTTTTTTTTTTTTTTCTTTTTGGGTACTTCTCTTCTTTTTTTTTTTTTTTTTTTGCTATGTATTGTGGGAAGAAGAGACAACAACTGTTAGAAAAACTCAACAAAAATTTAAACAAGAACCTGTTTAACAGCGGAATTACCAAAAATAATTTTTTCACAACCTGTGCAATTAAATAGGCAATACTAAAAATACTCCAAGCAGCAAATATAATGGCAGAAATTAAATAATTAGATACCAGAATTTTAACATGAAAAAACTTTCAAAAGAGAGACAAAAAACTTACGGGACCTAGCCCAGAAAAATTTTTCACTATCAAAATAATGGGTATACAATTAGTCTTCCTAGTAACACTAGGGTATCTCAACAATCAACAAGATACATATGAAATCAACATAAACTCTCCACAAAGTGGGTATCTCAAATCAGACAAAAGAGAAGGCAATACAACTAACAAATTATATCCTAATGTTCATCTCTACACCAGGAATAACGTACTAAAATTTCATAAGAAATTGAGCGAGTTTACCGATTCAATCGAAGCACATTGTAACTGCCATTTTCCCTAATTTTTCTTCCTCTCCCTCGATGCCGAAGCAAGGCTTCATTTTTCTTTTCATTCAAAAAATAATGAATCTTCTTTCTCTTTCTCTCTTTCTCGTGGCTTTTGCCACTTTCTTTCTTTCTTTATTTTTTTAAGTTGTGTGGGCCCCACTTGAGATTGGGAATCCACCAACAAATCTTTCCCTCACCAATTCAAGTGGAGATAGGCTGCTTTACCAAATCCGCCTTCTCTTTGCAGGAATCAAACTTCACTGCAGGTAAATTCTTAGTCATCATATCTGAACCATTATCATCAGTATGGATCTTCTCAAGTGCATATGATTTTATCTCAAGCGCTTGACGTATCCAATGCTACCTCACCTCTATGTGCTTCGATCTAGAATGAAATGTCGGATACTTGCTGAGATGGATAACACTTTGACTGTCACAGAATAACACAAACTTCTCTTGATTGATGCCTAACTCTTGTAAAAATTTCTTCATCCACAAAAGTTCCTTAGAAGCTTCAACAAAAGCAATGTATTCTGCCTCTATAGTAGACAAAGCAACACATTTTTGAAGTCGAGATTGCCATGACACAGCTCCCCCTGCAAAAGTCATCATATAACCAGAAGTAGATTTTCTTGAATCAAGATCCTCGGTCATATCCGCATCTGTGTAACCATCTAACACATGTTGGCCACTCCCAAAGCATAAACAAACTCTGGAAGTACCATTAAGGTATCTGAGAATCCACTTTACTGCTTGCCAGTGTTCCTTGCTAGGATTAGAGAGAAACCGACTATCCAACAGCATGAGCAATATCTGGCCTGGTACAAACCATAGCATACATCAAACTACCAACTGTAGATGCATATGAAATCTTCTTCATTTCTGCTTTCTCTTTCTCACTTGTAGGACATTGCTGCGAACTCAATTTGAAATTACTAGCAAGTGGAGTACTAACAGGTTTGGAATTACTCATGCGAAACCTCTCTAAAATCTTCTCAATGTACTTTTGCTGCAACAACCACAGTTTTTCATTCTTCCTGTCACGAGTGATACTCATGCCAAGAATTTTTTTTGCAGGACCCAAATCCTTCATAGCAAAGGATCTGTTCAAGTCTTTCTTAAGACTTTCAATTTTCTTAGTGTCATGACCAACAATCAACATGTTATCAACATAAAGCACGAGAATTATAAAATCACCATCAGAAAATTTCTTAACATACACACAATGATCAGAAGAAGTCTTACTATACCCATGACCTTCCATGAAGGAATCAAACTTTGTGTACCACTATCTTGGCGCTTGCTTCAACCCATATACGCTCTTCTTCAACTTGTATACAATGTGCTCCTTTCCTTTAACCTCGAAACCCTCTGATTGCTCCATATAAATTTCTTTTTCTATGTCATCATGAAGGAATGCAGTCTTCACATTAAGCTGCTCAACCTCTAAATTCAAACTAGCTGTCAATCCAAGCACAACTCGAATAGAGGACATCTTAACAACTGGACAGAAAATTTCTTCAAAAATCAATACCTTTCTTTTGCTCAAAGCCTTTCACAACCAATCGAGTTTTGTACCTTGGTCGTGAGACATTTTCATCCGCTTTCAATTTGAACACCCATTTATTCTTGAATGCTCTCTTATCCTTCGGTAACTTTACCAATTCAAACATATGATTCTCATGCAAGGATTTCATTTCTTCTTGCATGGCCTTCAACCAATCTTTCTTATGCTCATCAGACATAGCTTCCTGATAGTTCTCTGGCTCTCCAGTCTCAGTGTTCATCACATACTCATGAGGAGAGTATCTCTGAGAAGGATGACATTCTCTAGTAGATCTTCTCAATTCAGGCTCAACTGGTGATTCAGGTGGAACTTCAACATCTCGTAAAATTTCTGCATCTAGCACCTCAGGTTGAGGTGTAGGTTCATCATGCAAACAATCACCATCATTATCAACTTGTGCATCTCTCCCATCAACAGGAGGTCTAGTGGAAGGACCAGGTTCATCATTAGCAGAACATCTAATAGTTATTGTTGGCTTATCTGTCTTTTCAAGATCTTCAATAGTTTAGTTTTCAAGAAAAATCACATCTCAACTTCTAATTATCTTCTTACTCACTGGATCCCATAATCTGTAACCAAAGTCTTCGTGACCATAACCCATGAAGATACACTACTTTGACTTTCCATCCAATTTGGACCTTTTATCTCTTGAAATGTGAACAAAAGCTCTGCAGCCAAACACTCGTAAGTGACTATAGGAGACATCTTTTCCTCTCCAAACTTTCTCTAGAACATCACCATTTAGTGGAACTGAAAGAGAAAGGTTGATCAAATCTACTACAATCCTCATCGCTTCACCCCAAAAGGATTTAGGCAACTTTGCATGAGAGAGCATACACCTGACTCTATCATTGATAGTGCGATTCATTCTCTCTGCAACTCCATTATGTTGAGGAGTCTTTGGAACCATCTTCACAAGCTTGATCCAATGTCCTTTACAATACTCTTCAAACGGACCCCTATATTCACCACTATTATCTGCTCAAACACATTTCAGTTTCCTTCCTGTTTCTCTTTCAATACTTGCATGAAAGTGTTTGAAGATACCGAGCACCTGGTCTTTAGATTTCAAAACAAAATCCTACATTTTTCGAGAATAATCATCCATAAAAGTAATAAAGTATGATGCACCACCTAGTGTCTTAGCATATATAGTGCAAACATCAGTATGAACTAAATCTAGAACATGTGATCTCCTATGAGGTCCAGAATTATGAAATGATACTCTAGCATGCTTTCCAACAAAACAATGAGTACAAGTAATTAAAGTTGTACCTTTCACTGGAAGTGAGTGTTTCTTGGCTAAGACGCTTAGTGCTTTCTCGCTCAAGTGACCAAGACGTATATGCCACAAAGAAGAGGAATCATCAGCTACATTTATCTCTTCTTTGCACAACTTTGCTTGCAATCCGTAGAGAGTAGTGAGACTATTGTCTTCTTTAGCAACAATGAGAGCCTTTTTGGTAATTTTGCATTTTTCACTACCAAAGGAAGTGCAATACCCCTCTTGATCCAATGCCTTCACTGAAATAAGATTGAACCGCATATCTGGCACATGCCTAATATTCTTCAACTGCAACTTGCATCCAATGTTGGTTTCAAGCCACATATCACCCATACCAATGATATCACTCACTCTTTTATCTCCTAATTTGATCTTGCCAAAATTTCCAGTAGTATAGAAAGTGAAAAATTCACGCCTCGGAGTGACATGACATGAGGCACCAAAGTCCATAATCCAAGTGGAATCATCACAGACAAGATTCATATAATTTTCATCATATGTGATAAGAACATCTTCATAAACAATAGCAGCAGTTTCTTTATTACTATCTTTACCTTTGTCTTCATTTCTTTCCCTTGATTGTTCTCTTTTCAAGAACCTACAATACCTCTTGATATGCCCCGACTTGCCACAATGGTGACAAATGAACTCCTTTCTTGGCTTGTACTTTCCTCTTGACTTGCTTCGACTATCTGACTTGTTAGAACTGTAAGGTTTTTAACTTTGACTTCTCCCCCGTGACTCTAAAACAAGTGCTTCTGACTGGGAGGAGGCATTAATCAAACCTCGCTCTCTTCTTCTGGCTTCTTCATTCAACATGCTCTCTTTAACCATTGTTAATGTCAACTTTTCTTTTGGAGTTGAGTTAGTCACTGTCACAACCAGAACTTTCCAACTATCAGGCAAAGAGCTCAACAACAACAAAACTTGCAATTCATCATTCAAAGTGATTTTATTATTTGTCAGTTGGTTCACCATCTCCTGAAAAGTGCTCAATTGCTCCGGCATTGATTTACCTTCAATATACTTCATATTGACAAGCTTCCTAATCAAGAATGCTTTGTTTTGCACATTCTTCCTCTCATATAACTCCTTCAATTTATTTCACATCTTTTCGGCATTCGTTTCGGTATCAACATGAGGATACACGCTAAGATCAAGTCATTGCCTTATCAAAGCAACTGTCTTCCAATTCAGCTTCTTCCATTCAGCATCGGATTTAGTACCTTTGGATTTATCCCCCTCCACATGATCATACAAGTCATTGCTATACAACATATCTTCCATGAAGATCTTCCAAATTGAATAATTTTGGGAATTCAATTTGACCATATTCGGTCCATGAGTATTTTTCTCCATTTAATTAGCACATAAACAACCAAAGCTCTAGATACCACTTTGTTGGAAAAACTCAACAAGGTTCAAACAAGAACCTGTCTAACAGCAGAAGCACCAAAAATAATTTTTCCACAACATGTACGATTAAATAGGCAATACCAAAGATACTCCAAGCAGCAAATATAATGGCAGAAATTAAATAATCAGACACCAGAATTTTAACGTAGGAAAACTCCCAAAAGAAGGACAAAAACCCACGGGACCTAGTCCAGTAAAATCTTCTACTATCAAAATAATGGGTACACAATCAGTCTTCTTAGTAGCACTAAGGCATCTCAACAATCAACAAGATACATTATCAAAACTGATGGAATCAATATAAACTCTCCACAAAGTGGGTATCTCAAATCAGACAAAAGAGAAGGCAATACAACTAGCAAGTTATATCCTAATGTTGATCTCTACACCAAGAATAACATACTAAAATTTCCTAAGAAATGGAACGAATTTACCGATTCAATCGAAACACATTGTAACTGCCTTTTTCTCCAATTTTTCTTCTTCTCCCTTGACGCAGAAGCAGGGCTTCGTTTTTCTTTTCGTTAAAAAAAGAATAAATCTTCTTTCTCTCTCTCACTTGAGATTGGAGACCCACCAACAACAACCATATTCCTTCTCACATAAAATAAGGTATGACATTATGACACTGTGATGCTTTGGTATCATTAATTTTTTTCTTATTCTCAGTTTTTTACCCTTCGAATGTATACCATATCATTCATATTGAATTTTTTTTTTTGGTCTCATATTGAATTGTATATGATGTTGTGACTTTATCTCCAATTTTTTTTCAAAAAAAAAAAACAGAGAAAATTACTAATTTAGATTTTGAATAACAATTTGTTGAAATTAGGAAATAATTTAATATTAATAATGACAAACATATATTTTTGGTTAAGTTTAAAAATCTAAAAGTTTATTTGATGTATATCTTTTTGTTGAAGGTCTAAGCTTGTGTATGAAATCCAAATGCTAACAAATTCATCAACTTGGTTTAGTTTTAATGGAAATTTCTTAGAATTGCTACTAAAGTTTTACCCAATAATGACAAAGCAAATCAAAGGGAGAATGGTTCACTTTTTTATGGAACTAAAACCATTTACCAAAAAAGCATTGGAGGAAAAATTTAAATTAATGGAGGCAAAGTCAAACCAAAAGCTTCTTGTAGTTCAGAAGCAAAATAAGTACTATAGCAATGTCATTATTGTACAAGTCAAATGACTTGTTGAAGGTCCATTTTTTCACCCATTACCATTTGGAAAAGAAGAAAAAAATGGTGATTACTTTTTTCTGTTATAAATCAAAGGCCAAAAATAAAATTTGGGGTCAAAGCATAATATTAAGAGTGTTGATTTGACAAACACATTGAAGGTCTCATAACCATGACTTTGCTACTGATCATCTTACCTTTGCGCCACTCTACTCTGATTTTCAACCCTGATTTTCTGTTTCAATTTTTCGGGAGAAGAAGAAGAACTCAGCTGGTTCAATGCTTAATGAGTTGACTCTTTTCACAAGAGGTATTACCTCATACAAAACGGAGTAATCAATCAAAGATTGAGGCAAGGAGAGAGAACACCTAAAGTTCTGAGATAACCTAACACACTCTTCACTCAAAATTTAAAATTTTGGAAGCAATGCACCTATACTAAAGGGAGCATTCTACTAAGATGGATGGCAATATTTGAGAATTTTGAAATCGGATTATGCTTATAGTTTTTAAGTTGTTTTACTTCTTCTCCTTCGTGTTTCTCTAATATTATGATTCTTCAGTTTTATTTTTCTTTATTTCAATCAATGGAAAAAGGCATAAATGTGAGAATTTAGAAAAAATCACTGAGAAAAAAGAAAAAGAGAGTTAGCTTGGAGAAAAAGTAAAAAATTATGTCAATCTCTTTTGTAATTATTTTTTGTTTTGTTTCCTTGAACCTAAAAAGTATCATTTGCTAAGTTGGGTGAGCACTTAGTGTTGATAGTCTAGAGAGTAAACCTGGTCAAATCAAGCTTAGTTAGAAGTTTGGTTTGTCCCTGATTGGATTAGGAAGAATCATTGAGAATTGGTGAATATAATCTTTGAAAAGATAGTGAAAATTTTACCATAGTTGTGGTGTAAACTAGATATAAGTCACATTATATAAAATAGTTAAAACAGGATACATGACTGTATACTTCTCTCTTCTCTATTCTATTTTCATTCATTTCATTATGAGACAAAATTAAATTGTCTTGTGCATGATTCACATCACACATACAACAAAATCTTTTTTTGGTGGTAAAATTTAAAAGAAGTTAAAAAAATCATAAATTTAACCTTTTTTTTTAGGTCATTAAAAATCTTTACAGTTCTTTAAACATTTTGTTTGTTATTAATGAATATTAATTTTAATTTTTTATAAAAGGGTACGGAATAAAATATAGGTATCTTAAAATATGTTCAACGAACTGCAAAATTTTATCATATTTTAAATAAAAAAGTTCATATGTACACATTCTTTCTATATATATATATATATATATCATGTTTTAATATTATGTAAATCATGACACATTTTTTTTTGTGACTGAAAAAGAAAAATAACCAAACATAAAAGAAAAGAAAAAACAAAGTCCTAAAGGACTAAAAAAATGTAGAATGGTCTCGTTGAATACTCAACTTAAACTCCTTCCAAGGCACTGATAGCTCGACATGCGAAGAGTGTGATCTCATCGCCGTCTTTGCCATGGTGTCCGCTATAGTGTTTGCATATCTCAAGATCAAGCAAAAATCAACACGCCACTTTCAAGCCATGATATAGATGACTTTAAGTACCAAAGGATCTACACAACTAGCAGTGTCATGAGAATCTAGGGGTGTCAAAAATCCCCAGGCAGCGGGGATCCCCGCGGGGACCACCCCGAACAGGGCCCCGATGGCGGGGAATTTTCCCTGCGGGGACGGGAATGGGGGACAAAATTCCCCTGAAGTAGATGCGGGGACCCGAGCAGGGATCCCCGTCCCCGTCCCCGTATTCCCCACAATCCTCGAATATATTAAATTACTTAAATACCCTTAAGAATTTAGTTTTTATTTTGGTTTTTTAGTCATTTCACTTTACATATATATATATTGAAAAGTGAAAATCCTAATTTCTTCTCTTCCCAGAATCCCAATTCGCAGAGGCATAGAGCGCCGCGCATTGCAGCTCCCTCACCCTGCTCCAGTGCTCCTCGCGAAACCCTTCTTCCCACAGAGGCATCCACCCTGCTCCAGTGCTCCTCGCGAAACCCATCTTCCCAGAGGCATAGAGCGCCGTGCATTGCAACTCCCTCACCCTGCTCCAGTGCTCCTCGCGAAACCCTTCCTCTCTGCGCCCTTCCTCTGCGTTTTCTCCCTCGTCCCAGCCAGCCACCTCCGACCACCATCGTCACGGCCTCCGACCACCATCGTCACCGCACCGCCCCGTGCGCCATCTTCCATTCGCCCTCTTCCGCATCGGTCGCCGCTCTTCTCTTCACCAGCGTCTCTACCTCTTCGGCCATTTCTGTGATTCTGTCTTATCCCTGGTAAGAGTCACTACTCCCCTTTTC